>NC_141708.1:7307046-7968296 GCF_971803275.1 Cyanistes caeruleus | reverse complement strand
TCATTAAGGCTTCCTCACAGGACCTGGCTCCTGGACAGAGCCAATCTCACAGGAGTGTGTCCCTCTCCTTGGGTTGCAGTGACATTTTTGCCTGATTTCTGCCGTGGCAGCCAGAACTGTCGTCTCCAAAGTGCTCAAATGGAGAAGTGGGCATCCAGTCTGACCTCAATACGAGGCACAGGTGACAATCTGTCCTCAGGCTAAAGTTTTGGAGACACTGAAGGAATTCAATGTGTATATCAATAATGAGAAGACTGAAAGTAACAAACAGCAAAGTCTACGAGGGTTATAGGGGAAATTTCCTCTTCAAAAATAACATTGGTGTGAGGACAAGGGAGCCATACCTGCCTATTACAGGGCCTTCATAGCAAGAGGTGAGGCTAAGTGGGTGTGCAGTTCCACTGTTCCTGTGGGAAAATATGCAACCATTACCTAGAAAATGAACTGCTCTCCTTGGTACCTGTTAGATAAAGCCAACAGAAGGCTCACAGAATCTGTATTTCTCAGTTTTTGGACCTGTCAGCCCACAAACCATCCATAGTCCAAGGTAGGCAATATCACTGCTGTTTGTGTAGAAAAAACCCCAAACCTCCAGCATATGGCCCTCCTTACATTTTCTGAAAATAGCCGTAAGCAGGTTCTCTTGGCTCACATGGAAAGCAAGCAGCCAGGCTGGATGGAAGAGCACTGTCCTGACACTCCGTGGGTCCCTGTGTGCCCCTCCTGTCCCCACCCTCCCAGGCTTGGCGGGGGTGACCCCTCTCAGAGGATCTCTGTGGAAGCAGAAAGTGACCTGTGTGAAGTTTCCATACAAGAACAAGGTTGGATAAAGAGCTATTGCTACTCAAGGAAACTGAGGCTGGAGAATCTCTCACCTCTTGCCAGTGCATACCCACCACACAAAGAGACAGGCAAACCAAGTGCCTGAACCATCAAATCCAGCAAGCAGATAACAGTCTGCAATAACTGGAGGAAAATAAATAAATATGCCTGCCATGTAGGAATACCTCTTTCAGAGCTTTTCCCAGCATCTTCTTGGCTATAGCTTTCAAAATCTAGCAGGGTAAGCTTTGGTCTTACAAACCTTTGAGGTGTGCCTCTATCTTGAAGCAGATGAGCAGGCATTCTGAACTGAGCAAGGCTAATTAAGGATAATACCAGTTACACAAACTAATTAAAGATGATTTGAAAGATCAAAACATCAGATACCTGTGATTCCTGTCTTGAGGACCTAGAGCCTTCGTATTCCCTGCTTGTCCCTTCCTTCCCCTCCCATGATAAGGATGCTCTGGAATTCCAGGACTGGTGGTTAGGCCCATGGCAATTGCTGGACAAGTGACAATGGGACAAATAATAATGCCAGAGGAATACAAGTTCTTCCTGTTTGCCCCCTTCCTCATGCAGTAGGAAGCACCTAAAGTACTTTGGAGTATTCTTTTTCAAACAGGCTGTTGTGTTCTGGGGTTTAATAAAACTGGGGAATACTCAGACCCTGCTTAGAATGAGGAATAAATGTTCCCAGTGTTGGTGCTGAAATCTAGATGTTTAGCACTGTGCTCAAGCAGAGCAAACATTTGCAAACTGGTTTTCCTGGTGGAGCTTCTTGAAGCCAATAAAAGAACACCCATCTACCTGTACACCCATGTATTGCTTACCTTTTTCCTTCTTATTATTAGTGATGCTTATTAACAATGATGATTATTATCACTAATGATGACTCAGGTGTGAAAAGCCTGGAGGGCCAAGCTCATCTTGTTTAATTCCTTTTTTTATGCAGCTGACATCCTATCCTTCACTGCACAGGTTCATACTATAGTTGACATGTTTTAATCCTTTTTTCCCTGCATATTCATGCTGTATTGAAACAACTGCTAGTGAAAGTGGCACTTTTGGCTAAAGTTTTCCTGTACCATGCTGTGGCTTTCAACTGATGTAATTCTGCTTCTCTGGACTTATTGCCTTTAAGCTCTTTTGCTTCCTGTGAAACAGAACAGGAGTCAAGAATAAATTTAGAAGCCTAAACAAACTCTCTGAGCAATTACAATGATTTGCTCAATACTTTGTGTAGTAGCATGGTCCTGATCCTGTCTTTTCTCCCCTGGCAATGCCAAACACTTTTCTTTTTTTTTTCTGTAATTACTAAGCAGTTGTACATTGTTTCATTAATGTTGTTGATTAATATTGATTGTTACACCTACGTTTTGCATCAGCAAAGTCTTTATTATCTGTATTTTTCTAAATCTTTGCTATGACTTTCTTCTCTTAGCTTGCATTTATTTTGCTTTTTCCCTGTTTTAAGCGTGACTCAAAGTGATGAAAGTTATTGACCTCTCTGTGGTGAAAGCCAGCGGGAACCCTGCTGTGAGAAATTGTGTGCAGGTGCCCAGAGAAGTTGTGCTTGATGGAGACTGTCAGGAAGAACCACACCTGACCTGGATAGTGCAGAGCTGCTCTCTGGGGTATTTGCTCCCAGATATTGCTTGTTCCAGTTGCAGCAGTCCCTACTTCTTCCTTTCTTCAGGGAAGATATTTCACCTGGCAGAACAAAAAGTGGAAATTTCCTCCACGCTTGAATGTTGTTTCGTGAGGCTTTTCTTTCTCTCTTCCCCATGCACTTATCAATGATGTAAAAACCGAGTTCAGGAGTTATTCAACAAGACCAAGTTCAGTCAGAGGTAGAGTTAACTGGGTTTTGTTAAGCTCCTGAAAGGTGGAAAGTTGTGTCAAATTCTCCACTTGTACAGGCACCTGGAGGACTGAGATGGCTTGGCAGACTGGGGTTAGCAGGGAGATCTCGTGGTGTTGCACTTGTGTCCTCTTTCCTTCCAAATATCATCTGGGATACCTACTTAGATATAGGTGTATCAGTGGACAGTTGTGGTCAAGCAGATCATCAGTCAAATCTCAGATTTGAGCAGAGGTGGGTTTTGTGGCAGACCTGAGCTGAGATTAAAGCTGAGGTGTGTCCTACAAAATCCCAAGGAACAAGGAAGCCAAAGACTGCTTCACTCTGGAGTCCCTGGCTGCAGTACTGGTAATAATCTTAGGTGGGAGTATTCCTTTTGTCCATTTGTAGATTCCTCTGAACAGCAACACACAGGTCCCTGTGGACCTAGGGACAGCTGAGTCAGCAAAACAACACTGGTGTCTCTGACAAGGGAGAAGTCTGTCCTTCCCCTGCTTCTGGCCAAATTCTCTCCCTAGTGCCATTTTCATTGGCAACTGGCAAGTTTCAGCAACTTCCACACTGAAATAACAGAAAACTAAAATGGCACATTCATGTAACACCTGGGGAGGATGAGTTGGGTTGCAGAAGAGCCAGGCAGGACTGGGAGAGAACCAGGTAAATGGCAAGCTGGATGGAAGGAAGAGACCACTGAGCAGCTGGGAACACATAAAGCAGTCATCAGACACAGCTCAGCTGTCTCTTTGAAAGTCCCTCCCAGTCTTCCTTTTAGGTGGGAGTACTGGCAGGAGATCAGGATGTTTATGGAGCTCCCATCAATGTCTTTGAACCCTGATCAGCTGCATCCTGCGGGATTTCCAGATTTTCTGATTTAAGGGATGAAGGGAATGGTTGGTTTTGGGAATTTGAATGGAGTCCTCTGCTTATTCCATAAGGAGGTCTAAATAGCTGGACTCTGCTATACATGTGATCAAACACTCTGCATCCCATGCTGAAACTCTGAGCCACCCAAGCCCTGGGAACATGATTTTCTGTGAAAAATTGTGATTTGTGGATTGTGATTGGATTGTGATAAATGGCATTGCTATATGGCTGAGTGCAGAAAAATGTTAAAGATCCTGGGCTACCCACTCAGGAGCATGAGCAGCAATCTTTCCCCAGAAGTAACCCCTATGGGTGCCTTATAGCAGACCAGACCAGTTCCTTGGTTCCAGGAAGGCACTGGGAGCCTGCCAGGGTTCTGTCAGTGAAAAAAAGGGCTGGAAGAAACAGAGAGGCAGATGGGTCACTAGGACAGCGTGGTCATTCCAAGCAAAGCTGCTCACTAAAATAATCTGCTGGAGAGCATGAATCCTTCACCTCAGATGATTTGCAAGTATGCTGTCTATGGGGGCCTCTTTTGAGGTCTTTTTGCTTCCCTGTGAAGCATTTCATGATTCCAGCCATAAAAGAGGTGACCAAATTCTCCCCCAGCTGAAGCTGGCCTTAGACCACTGTGGCTCCACTGACTTCTGTCCAGCCATTTCTGACTTTCACCGATGAAAGGCAAGACAATTGACCCTAACACAAACAAAACCAGAGCTGTTTAGCTGTTCAGCTATACAAAAGCTTCATCACTGATACATTCCAGCAATGTTTTGGATTCTCTCAGACATTAACTGTTTCAAAAGAGCGTGGCTGGGAAGAGGGTGGCTGGAGAGAGGGGGGGATTTCCCATTAAGGACAGCAGGACCAGATGTCTTTTTGATGAGCTTCTCTTGGCTTCCCATTCTTTAACATTTCCTTTTCAGTTGTCAAGTCCAAGCTGCTTGTAGGCCAAATTACAGGGAGTCCTAATAGCTTGAATTGTTTTCTTTCCCTTGACAGATAGAATACCTTCTTGTGGCCAAAGTATGAGGCATGCTGACCAGACAGTGTGCTCAACAGCCACAGCATTTGTTTGTCCTGAAGCTATTTCTTCCTTGTACTTTTTTACCACCCCAGACCCTCTTCCCACTCCAGAGAAGCCCCTCAGCTTTCCTTTGACAATGTTCAATATCAGTTAAAGGAGTATAAACCACTCTCTGTTCCCCTTCCCTGCAAACTCCACATGGGGATGCTCACACCAGCAGACCTCTCCCGTTATCAGTGCACTGTATTGCAGCTTGGAACACTCCCAGGCACCACAGGACAGGCCCGTCAGCTTCCCAAGAGTTTCTGATACAAAGTTCTGATGCATACTTAGCCCTGTGTGGTGGTGCATCATCCCCCCCCAAACCCCTATGATCTCAGAAATGTTCTTTAGGTCTTGGCCTTGAGGAACAGCAGGGCTGAGCTCCTCTTGAACTTATCAGAAATATTGTTCCCAGGAATTAGTGCTGTCTAACGAGCTCCTGTTTTTTACAAACAGCCTTGGAAACTTATTTTTCTTGCCTGAATAACAGCCCAAGTGGAACAGTGTTTTTGTAATTGAACTTCCAAAGAAAGCCACTGACCTGAATTGCAGCCAGGGTGGAATACTATGTGACTGAAAGCTCTTGTGTCCCTATAAACAGCAGTCCAAAGGGAGGCCCCCTGAGCTCTCCTGGAGCACTGTGGCTGCCCCAGCACCTCCCTTGTCCTGGGGCCTCTCAGAGCCACAAAATCCCACATTTGCTGTTCTTGGAGGACCAGCACCTGACAAATCCTGGGCTGATACCCCCAAATCCTCAAAGTCTCACCTGTTCAGAAGATGCAAAGGCATCCAACATGAGTGCTTCCCTGAAATTGAGGGGAATTCTTCCCAGGGATACACCTTGCACAGACTCCTTTAGATCTGTGCAAGGAGCAAATGCAAGAGCAAATTGCATTGGGAAGAGCAAATGCACTGGGAAGGTTGCTCTCCTAGACTCTTAAGTACTTTAGATTTTTAAGTAAGCTAGGCCTGTGAGTTGTTGTGCTTATAGTAAATTCTATATGAATGCTTTTTAAATTGTTTAACTCAAGCTATAGATTAAGTGCTAAATTTAAATGCTTAATTCACTGTTGGTGAATTTTGGGGCTCAGTTTGGCAAGGGGGTCCACTGTGAACCTTGTGACTCAGGTGGAGGGTGCCCCTTATTCCTTTTTATCCTTACCCTTTCTTATCCTTATGCTTTCCCCAGCCCCTCCTCCCAGGCTCCACATGGATAATTTTGTAACTGAATTTTGTTTTACATTAATTGACTTTAGATTTCAGTCTGCTTTTTCTCTGTGTACTCTAATCACCTAAAACTACTAGAGTAGACCTTGCCAGTGAACTTTGTTGAATTTTCTCTTCTGTATTAAACCTGCTTTTGCTGATGCCTTTGCTGGTGATTCTTTAAGTGACCAAAACACTCATTCATGACAACATAGTCCTATTTTTGGGGGGATAGGATATGAAATCATGGCTTTCAGCTGAATTACGAACTTCATCCACTCTTACAGGTTTTACCAGTAAACCAGCATTGAGCAAAATCTCTCCCAATTTAGAAGAAAAAAATCTGTCTGGACTCTCAAGCAGTAGATGGAGGACTTGCCTGAACAGAGCTGAACTCTTGTTTCAGCACCAGGAAAACTTACCTGGCTGTGAAGAAAAACTAATTTTATCAAATTATGGGAAAACATTAATTTTTATGTCTTGCTACATTTTCACTGGGATTTTTTAAGCCTCCCCCATCATCACTGCAAAATGTGGTCTGATGTCAACTGTGAGCTTGCAGAAGGCTATTTATTCTGGCATTTTCCCAAAAAGTGTGTTTTTCAGTCTGCAGCTTTTCTTTAGGCATTAACCAGTTCTGTTCAGTAAAAGTCAAGGAGCAGATCTTCTGTGGTCAGCACTGCTGAGGTGGGCAAGGAGAAAGAATGAGAACCTGTAGCCGTACAGCACCAATAAACTGCAATTTGTTTCAGTGGAAGCTGAGCACTATGGAGGAGTCCAAGTTTCCTTTCCTGCTATAAGTAGTAGATGTTAGGGTATGCCAAACTACCTGCCAGAGTGGAATTAACTACCAGGTAATAAGTTTCACCCGTGTCAGTTGAGTCTTCCACTTTTTTTTATTTTTTGTTCCTATGAAAAGAGATTTAATCAAGAATCAAGAAATCTGCCTTGGTAAATACGAAGAAATGCAGTTTCTCTTTTCACACATAGAGCTGTGGAGCTGAATTTCTCCTGCCTTCCCAACCATCATTAAGTATTCTGTTTAAATAGGCCAGCTTCATGCCATCTATAATGAAGTTATAGTGTATTGCTCTGTTATGAATGATGAAGCTGTTGTGTCCTACGGGGAGAAAAATCGCTGTAATCCAACTTTCCTTTTGAAAAGGCCTAATGTATCCACATGAGATCTTCTGGCAGAGACAACTGAGAGAATATAAATAGAAGCTTAAAAGAGGAAGGAGGGGAAGGGGAAAATAACTCCAACAGGGCTGAGTAGCTGAAATTCACAAGTTTAATAGGAAGATGGATGACTGAAGAGCCTGTTCTGTGACACAATTAGGACTTTATGTAGGCCTTTTTCAATTATTTGTAGCTGACAAAATATCACACAAAGGCTGTTTCACACTGCAGGCCAGGTGCCCAGAAATGGTTTTTTGGAGGAGAGGAGTGACTGGGAGAGTGGCCCAGGACCATTAGGGCTGCCACCGGCTGCGCCAGGCAATGGCGTGTGTGTCACCTCGTGTACAAGTGGCAGGAGGGAAGAGTGTCCTGCAGTGCCTGAGGCCCCTGCACACTCAACCCAGCATCTCCCCATCCCCAGGGAGCAGAGAGCTGCAGCCACAACAGACTGTGTGGGGCAGGAGAAGACTCTACAGGTGCACATGGTCCAGCCTGGACGCACCTTTCTGGTCTCCCTGCAGACAGACACAGCAAGGGGACTTGTGGGTTCCTGCCACAGGATGAGGCTTCTTGCTGATAGGCAATTCTCAGAACTGAAGCTATTTCAAGAGATCTTTCCTGTTCTGTCCTCTACTTGCTTCTCACTGGTCACCCACCAAACACTTCTTGAAGTAACCTGCAAGTGTTTGCACAGTGGTCACGTCTTGAGAGGCATCAGTGCTACAGCTGTGGGAGGTGACAAAGCAGAGGACTGGTGGTGAACTGGTGACCCACAGCAGCTTCAGCATCTCACAAGAGACCTGCAGAACATCCTACCAAACTAAGACTTCAAGTGCCTTAAATTTGTTTTGGCTTACTTCATTCCACAGTGAGCTAATCTAATTAAAGGCATTTGGGGTGATGATTAGTAAATTTGGTTTATTTAAGTTTAGTTAATTTGGGGTGAACTTTCCTGGGTGTCCCCATGAGGAGAAGTCAAATCCTGACATCTGCAGGGGGATAAATTGTGCTTTGGTGAAACTTGACAATGAGTGGCAATGCCTTCCCTCATCCCTTCCCTTGTGTCAGCACTGGCAGTGGGTGGCTGCATGTCGAGGCTGACAGGCTTGCTGATATGATTTAATATTACTCGCTTTTTCTTCCCAGGGTCAATTTTTCAGCCAGCTTTACCCCCCAGGTGATCTGCCTACCTTGGTGGTACCTCCATTTTCACTCGAACTGGCCAGGCCCAGGAAAATTCTCTGAAGGGTCCTCTATTGGGATTGCTCCCAAGGGAGAAAGCTCACAAATGTAATTTTCAGGAAGCTGAACAATTAGTTAGTTACGGAAAACCCAAACTTTGAGTGCCAAGAGGTCAGAACAACATCAGAGCATTGAAGCATTATGCTCTGGGCTGCCTAAGCACCATGGCAAACCAGTTATCATACAATCATTTATATGATCCAATATTTACTGGCCTCAGAAGAAGCTTATTTTCAGTTACCTACTATTGTTTCACATAGCTAGGTGGCAGGAGAATTTTTTTATCTTTTTATTTTTGGAAAGGGAACAGTTAGAGAGAACAGCAATAGCTGAAACATAAAAATAAAACACACACTTTAAAATCATTCAAAATATCAAACACTGTCTTTCCTCCTCCCACAGTATCTGTGGTCTTAAATGCATCATTGCGAGGGGAATTATTCATGTAGTCTCATCAATAAATCTTACTAAAGTCCTTTATATTGCAGCCCTCATTCATCTAGCAACTCCTCTGTAAATGGTAATTAGGGTAAGAGCTGAGATACCACAGAGTTTGCTCCTGGCAGTCATTGAACATCCTGAGTATATCAAGGCTGTAAAGCAGGCATTTCTCAGCAGCAGTTCATTCATTGTGAGCCCTGATTCAATTATTACCTAGTCTCCTGTTTCACAGCAAACATTTTGGTTCACATAAAGCCTCAGAGCCTGTGTCAATGAATTCCTTGAATGGAGTCAGCTGCATTTTGTCTCCTCTGCAGTATCTAGCCTAAATCCAGGAGAGGCAGCCAAGGGGAAGCCCTGTTTCCCTCTGGCAGCCTTGCTGGGCTATTCCTGCTGAGAGGTTTGGTTCTACCATCGACTATTCCCTCCACTGCCTGGAGCTGTGGGGGCTGGGATAGCCCAAATTATGGGAAATAGATGACTCCCAAGTGTGGAGACCCCAAGCAGCAAAATCAGCCTCCAAATCTGTCAGTCTATTCCTGCCAGACCTGGGTCATCTTTCGGTGTTTCTTCACTGGCTGCCCAGGGATGCACTAGTAATTTACATCCAGCCCCTTGCTCTTGCCAGCTTTGAAGGCTGGGAGTTTCACTAAGAGGAACTCAACTCTGTAGAGATCATCTTCTCCTGACCTGTGTCCAAGGAGTTCTGTCACAGTTTTAGCAAAGACATTTTAATACAAAGCAAGTGTGCCTGGCAGGGTTCTATCCCACCTGAACACCAACCTAGCACAGACCCTGCAGCTCTCAGGGCTGCACTGGCTTCCTCTGCCAGCACAACAGCCATCTCCTCCAGAAGGTGCATGCTCAAGGTGGGATTTAGTCCATCCCTCTCCTGCCCCCTGGGGCAACAGCTGAAACACTCAAGACTTTGCACAAATACCTGACTCCACAGCGTGACCCTCAAAGGTCTTGAAGACAATGGCAGTCACAGAAGGTGTGGTGGTACTGTTGGAATTGAAGGGACAAAGGGAAAGCCACCAGCTGTCCTCTCTGCCATGGACTTGAGACAGATTACATGACACATCAAGTGCAGTACCTCTGTCAGTTTACTGTGCTCTGCTTTTCCTTCAGACACCACTTTTCTCCTGTGCCCACCCTGTTTTTCATGCCCAGCACAATTATTTTGGGAGACTAACTCAAAGCAGGGAACTGACTCAGTTTAAAAAGATTTAAGAAAAAAACCCCCAACAACGCTGTGCAATGAAATAAAAAGTAAAAAATGTTTTTTTAAGTGGGATCAGTTCCCAAATGTCACTGAGAGTGACCCCACAAGCAGTCATGCTGACATATCTGATGGCAGGAAAAAGCTGTGGGGGCGTGGGAATACCTTAAGCTGGCTGAACAGCCACCCAGTGCTTTGTTTTATGAAATCCCAGCCTGAGGAGAGGCTGCGCTCTGCTGTTTTCCTGCTTCCCCTCTCTTCCTTTCCCCCCAAACCCTTGGGCCTCCCTCACTGCCATGGCTACATCCAGCCTGGGATGTACATTTTAATCTGCAGTGTGTATATAAAAGAGCTGGAAGCAGTGGCTGTCTGAGACCCACCTGACCTTTGGATGTACAGCAAACTTCCTGTTCCAGGGCTGCCGGCTCTTTAATCTCCCAGCCTTTAAAAAATAAAAGTGAGCCTATGTGAAAAAATGCTTTGTAATGGGGACTCCTGGAACAACTTCTCTCTCTTGCCCTCTGACTGAGCCATAGAAAACAGTAAATATCTCTCCCAAGAGTCCTTTTTTTACAATAGAAAAATGTCAGGCAAAACTGAAGTTTCATTTCCCAGCCTTGGACTCCACAGCAGACAGGCACAAAAGCTAAAGAAAAAATAAAACAGCGAAGGAAAAAAAACCTCCACTCTTGTTAATTCAGAGTTTGGAGAGATTTTTGGTGGAGAATAAGCTTCTTTTGGTGGGGAGCAAGACATACTTGGGAACTGGGTCTCTCTTCTTGCAGGAGGAAGTGGTCTTGGGCTATACTTGACAGCAAATTAGCATTGACATTTGACTTGTTTTGATCTGAGTTATTTACAATGGTATTATCTGTGTATTTTTTACATGCTGTGAAGATTCCCATTGCCAGATGCCTTGGGATGGCTGTAGGATGCAGAGCATTCCACAGTCATTACTCAGAGGTCATAAACTTCACATTACTTGTGGGGAGGAGGGGAGCAGGGGGAAATGGGCTAACAATTAAAAAAAAAAAAAGAAAAAACAATCCTAGACTTAGATTTTAGTGGGCTTGTGTATTTAACTGGAGAGAAATTAAGAATGTGCTTGGCTGGGCTGGCACTGTCACACTGTGGGGCTGATGACTGGAACGGATGCTTCTGAATTGGCTCTACACAGAGAAGAGCAGTCAGAGATAATTTCCCCAGTGCTCTGGTCTGGGGAAGGCTGCAATGGAGCAACTGCTCCATAACACTGCCAGGTCAGTGATCCCCAGCAGGGGATTGCTGCTTGGGATCTTCAGAGCTTGGGCTGGCAGGACATGTCCCATGGCACTACACTGTGCTGCTTTTACAGGGAGGGAGCTGACTGCCAGAGAAAAAGTGACTCAAAAGGGAGACTTTGCATTTTGAGTTTTTTCTGTTTGGGAAAATTTCAAGGGAAGTTCCAAGGCCAAATCATGGATTTATACTTGTGTATTTTTAAGCAGGTACTTCATGCACAGACCTTCCTCACTTCCTAAAGGAGTGAAGATGCCCAGGGAGGTTAACAGGAGATGCCCAGAGGTGCAATCCAAAGAAAGGACACCTCTAACTGCCACCAAGTTGTTTTGCTGGATTTGTTCAGAGAGAAGTTTCTCTTGTGCAAGTCACAGCACACACACAAGACCACAAAAATGCAGGCATGGCCTGGGCAGTGAATAGGGCAGATATGAGCATTGCTAAAGGATAACTTCACAGTGGTATCAAATTCCCCAACTGTTGCTCTTCAAGCAGGAATCTGAGTCCTCATCTCATCTGAGACTCAGTCATTAAACATCTCAACACAGCACATTGAAGTAAAACCCTGGGGAAGCCTTACCTTTGTCATGAGAAAGAACCTGTGTAGAATATCAAGGTAGGGCAAGGAAGGGGGGAGAGTCTCAGAGGGTTGAGGAGTGGGAGAGAGGATGGAGAACCCGGTATGTGCAGGGCATGTATCCTGGTGTTGCAGGGACTTTCTGGAAGCTCAAGGACTGTGCAAGGTTTGTACTGCATTGCATTCTCGGAGGTGCTGTGTGCTGAAGTCTGCTGCCACGATGGTCTGCTGGACCCGAGGTGTTCAGCACATTCTGGGTGTGATAAACACCCAATTTCCTTGGGTGGCATCATCCCCCACCTTCCACACCCACCCAGGCTAGGCAGCTTGAAACTCCAGATGATTAAGCCAACACCTAACTTATAACAGAAAACATTTTCAAGATGGGAACTAACATTTTATCTGAATTTGCAAAGATCAAGAAAGCAAGCCATTTAGCCTTTGAAGCCTGACAAAACCAGCATGGTCTATTTGACCTTGCTGGTATCTCAGGTCATTTGAAACCACAGTTGACAGCAAAACTATGTGGTTTGCATGAATACTTACTTCTAGTGGCTTAGCTACAAGAAACCTTGTGACAATTTTCAGACCTGTAACTGTCTTGCTCTGATCACTCATATCTCACCTCTGAGAGCTCTCTTTGTGAGAGCACATCCTAGTTTGTAGAAGAACTTTGTTATAACTCTGCAAAATGAAAAAGAAAAACCAAAATAAATGAGGCAACATGAATCCAGAAATTAAGAATAAAGCTCCAAACTTTATTCATTGACTTGAGTACAACAGTGATGCAGATTACAGTGGCACAGGAGTGCAATATGTGCTGTTTGCAGTATGACAGTGGAAACACTAATTGTACAGAACAGCAACCCAGCTCAACTTCTCATTATGCATATAAGCAGACTTACTGTACAGACAAGACATTGATTCACTTTTACAGAGACTCAGAAAAAGAGACAGATGAATGGAAAACAGGGACACCTCCCCAAAACGCTGGTTTATAACATATGGAGGGAGGAGAGAAGAAAAATAAAATAATAAAAAAATCCTATTGCCAAAATCTACTGATTTAAAGGAAAGTATACCTTTAAAAAATTAGTTTCAGTTTCCAAAGCTTAAAAAAAGCCCCCAGCTGTAAGGCCCCCTTACAGGAAGAGTTGTCCACAACGACCAAGCCTCACTGCTTGGACAGGGCTGCTCTGGGAGTGACACACTGAGCCCCTCACTGTGGGCACACACAGCAGCCAGAGGCTTCCCTGGCTCCAGGGGCACAGTGCCAGTGAGAGGCTCCACTGCTGCCAGTGGGTTTGCATCTGGGGAGGGAAGTGCATTCTGAAGGTGTTCAGTGACTAAAGCCCAGGCAAGTGTCCAGTGGGACCTGTCAAAGCATCCTAAGGGAGCTAGAGACTCAGCCTGGTAAGGCACCGCTGGGATTCCCATAGCTGCTTCTGCTGCTGAAATGCTGCATCTCCTGATGCCCAGGGCAGGGTCCTGTGGGCCTCAGCTCTGCAAGTCCTGGGAGCAACACAGTTCTGACTGTGGTGATCCTGACACAACAGGTCACCCTTTGCCTTCGGTCATCTCTTTTTTACCTCCAAAGAAAGACCACAGTGCACATGGAAGTATTACCTCTTCACAAAGAGGAGCATTTTTGAGCAACTCATTAGCGGAAATCTACTTCCCTGTTAGAAGCCCTTTGGGCAACAACTAATTTATTTTGCATACAGGCAAACAACATTAATGGCCAATTACATTCCCACTTCCTGCACTGATGCTTACATTAAAATTAGTAACACTTCTGCAAATGTGGGCATTACATAGCTCCTGCCAGCAGAGTGGTCTGACTGAAAACTCGGTATCTTTGCATTGTGATTGATTTTTTTGTGTTGCTTCTTGTTTTATTAAGCACAAAAAAGGTGTGTGGGAGAAATCACAAGGCAAAACTCACCAGCCAGAGCAATGCTGCAGCCCACAGTGATAGGAGTGTTTCTACACTAAGCGAAAAAGGTGCATTGTGCTACTGTCACAGTGCTCAGGAGCTCTCTCCAGCTCTTCATTTTGCAGCAATGGGGTAAAAATGTACCACATATTGTCAAGACCAGCCCTTGCTAAGCATCTACCCTGAAGACTATGCTGGACTCTAGTGGGTGTGTTGACAGGGCCACAAAGCTTGACAGGGCACAAACCAGACCAGGACCTGGGAAGAACTGAATGGGGAAGGGGGCAGTGGAGACATCCTCCCTAAGCATGGAAAGATGAGGGGCATTTTGGACAGATTAGTTTAATTCTTGTTTCCTGCAAGTGTTTTATTGCACTGTCATTACCACTGACTGGTGTTCCTCAGTGCTGAAGGTAACATTCAGGATGTGGACATCCTCCTTCACAAACACATTCCAGAGGAAAGCAATGAATCATGGAGTGAGAGAAAGGGTGGTTTTTGTTTGTCTGCCCAACGAGACTATGGTCCAAATATGCCAACATCTCCTATTAAGTCAGGAGGAGCCAAGATAAATCATTCCCAGAAGATTTTAGAGCATGTTCATATTTTTACCATTCTGGGGCCTAATTTTCCTGTTGCTTGTTCTAACAGCTTCATACCATTAATTTCAGTGTTCATAGTTTCAGCTATGAACTCCAAATTGACTTCCTCACAGCTTGAAACAGGTACTACAGGCTCATGCCAGTGTTTTCCTCTAATTCTGCCAAGCATCACCCTGGCAAGCCCTGGAGAATTCAAGTTTATGCCAGTCCTCCTCCTTCCCAGACCTTAACCCTTCTCTGTCCATCGATACTACCCTACCAGGAGACACAGGGATTGTGGAAAGGGATTCACTTCAAAACATGTATATATGTATTGCTACTTCAATGTAGCAAACTTTTACAGAAGAGGCTGCTGCTGAACTCCCTTGAACAGCAGGACATCTGAACTACTGGCTGAGAAAGGAATTCCCAGCTGCAACAGGAAAAGGGCAGCAAGCACTTCAGTGCCAGGCCCACAGACTATAGGACTTTGGAAGAGAGATGTCTTGACAGAAGTAAAAAACGCTACTGGGGCCACAGAGATGTCTTGTCTCACATAAAGCTACTGAGTTCTCCCAGCCTAACCTTTCACAGCACACTGCAGTACATCCACCACAATCCACAATCCACATTTAATGAGCTCCAAATGGGGAGGGTGTGTGCCACACATGCACCTGTGCTCAAGGATCTACATCTGTACATAACCCTGTGTGTACTTAATCCCATGTGTACACGTGGGGTTATTCTGCAATGCTTTGACTGGGCCTTACTCTTACATCACTCCTAAAGCAGAAAAGGAGAAAAAAGAAGACAAAAGAAATCAGTTTTTAGTCCTCTTGGTAATGACATTCTGTTGACAGCATTGAAGGGATTGGACTTAATTAGAAGCTCAAACACTTTGCAGGAGTTAGAGAAACACAAGCATGTACTTAAGGCATATTCATAGAATCATAGAATGATTTAGGTTGGAAGAGACCTTTAAAGATCATCTAGTCCAACTCCTGACATGTCCCAAGGGAGTATCCAAGAGAGGAATTACTAAGAACTGCTACTCAATGGATACCAGGAGAATGATTAATTGCTTACAAAGAAAATTCCCCCTGGGGCTACATTTTGTTTTCATTAGGTGGGAAGACCAGATGAAGGAACAGAAAATATTGCAGTACCAATCACTAAGAGCCCACTGCAGAAATCCTCCCTCCCCCGTGGCTGGCTGCAACGTGGGTTTTGTGGACAGATGATCCCTTGGGTGTGTCTACACGTAGGTGGTTGAGAATTAACTGTAGGCATGAAACTGAAGCTGGGAAAACCCTTCATGTTCCCAGTCAGGAGGAATACAGCAGTAAGTCTAGTGTAAAGGGCTGTGAAGTGACTGACTGCTCCACACCAGTGAGATGGGAGCCAGCAGTGGCCCAATAATCCAGTCAGAGATGAGTTGTTTGTGCAACATCTAAGCTGGCTTCTCTTCATTCCTTCCCAAGTTTAAGCTGCAGTTTTAAATTCTCAGTTGATGAGGCAGATCCAAATTACCATGCCATTCTTCACAGGCTAAGAGGCCGAGTTGTTTTGTTTTGGGTTTTTTTTGTTTGTTTGTTTCTTCTTTTTTTTTTTTTTTTTTTTTTGCATAGGAGGGAGAGGTAAGAAAACAACCTGGCTTAGTCATTTCTGAAATGACTGGGTAGTGTGTTCCTATGTGCTGTGAGAAGTTCAGTAGTAACCTAGAGATGGGGACACAAAAATGCAGATTGGCAGTTCACATCCATGAGAGAGCAACTCTTCAGGTCTAAAAGGGGTATGGTCAAGGCAACTTGAACTAAAAGACCTGTAATGCCTCGTACTTTGAGTGTCTGTAGGATGTGCAAAGACAAAATGTGGAGAATTTTAATAGTTTAAATGCATTAAAATTGAAATATGTGTCTCAAAGTTAAGCCACACCTTGCAGGTGACCAAACACTGAATTTCTAAGACCCTAGCATTCACAAAATCTGAGTGTAAAACACTGCTGTTCTTTCACTGTATAGATTTGGTTTCAGCAGTCACTCAAAAATGGATTTCAACCTGCCTGAGCCCCTGACTCTCCCATTTACTTCTCAGAGCTCCTCTAAGATCCTTTCAGATATGTGTTCTGAAAAAGGAGGTGAAACATGTTACCCTGATCTCTGCTGCAGCCTCAGAGCCACCCAGAGAGCTCACTCACTGTGTGTCACAGTGTCCCCAGGGACTTCTGTTGAGTGGGGATGGTGCCAGATCCTTGGTGGAATGTTCTGCAGCTTGTCCCACATCCCCTTAGCTCTAGGGACATGGAGCAGGTGTTGAGCCCTGGTCTGTCTCTCCCCTGCTGAATCTTCATCTCAGATTTTATCAAAGGAACCGCAGTGATCTGTCACAACAGGACTTCCTAAACCAGCAATGAAGAGGCAGGGTTTGGGCTGTCCTGCACAGTTCATGGTGAAATGTCATTTGGTGATGCAGAGAACTCAACACAGTGATACTGAATCTCAGAACTACAAGGGACTGTTTCCTCTTCCTGACTTCAGATTTTAACACCAATGTCTCATATAACAGAAAATACAAAGGTTCTGATGTCTCCAGTGCCTGAAGGTTCTGCATTAAAAAGGAAACCTTGATATTCTTTAACAGACACAGAACCTAAAGGACCCTCTCCTATCAGGAGACAGGCTCATTAGTGCAGTTATGCATTGGCAGTTAAGCACCAAGGAAGAGAAAAAGCTGACCTGGCAGCCACAATGCATCCATTCAATTACTTTGGTGCTTGTGTCCTCCTCTGCATAGGACTTGCCCAGAAGCAGTTAAGGTATATACAGGCAGTTTTTCAAGCTGCAGCATATTGGAAGAAGACTGAAAGCAACAAGGAGTTCAGTGCAGCTCAGAAACTGTCTTGCATGATTACTCTGTCTTCAAAAACCAAGTCAGGCACAAAGGGAAATAAAAATAACCAAGGCTGGAGCTTTGATGCTTCAAGAGAGGAAAAAAAAAAAAAAAAGTCTGTGCCCTCTTTTCCAAGCACAAGTGAAAACCTGCATTAACTAAAATGAGTGCTTGGCCCCATGCACTGTGCCATATTGACAACAGCTACTGCAGTTAAATCAAAAAGCCTCTATTGGCAGAGCTTGGCACCTTGATGGTACCTTTTAATTCAGAAACATTCCTCCCTAAGAGGGATGAATTTGCATGTTAGCTTGCAGAGAAACATCCTCCCTGCTGTTGTAAAATCCTACAACTCCACTGCAGCCCGATGAGCTGTCCTAGTAATTACTAGCAGGGAGTTCATCCTGAAATCTCTGGGTGCAAACCAGGGCACACTTAAAATAGCATTTTCTCACTCTGTCACTCCCACCCCCATCCACCCACCTCCTGGAGTAAATTACAAGAAAACTGACTCTTCTCCATCATTCCCATTACTTAGGTGATCTTAAATTATTCAAAGGACTGGTTAAGCTCCAGCCTTATTAATTCAAGCAGAAAGTGTGGAAGAGAGAAGACTGACACCACACACACAGCAATTCACTTCTTATATCCTAGCAAATATTTACAAGGAGTCCATTTTCCAGAAATCCAAGTGGTGTGTCCTGCAGGTGAGCAGAGTGCCCACCACCACAGGCTGTGTTACAAGAAGAAGACACTGTGTCAAAAGAGTGCCAAGTAAGAAACATTTGGGTGAAAGACTTCATGTGACCATGTGGATAAGTTACAAGGGGCTTCTCCTTCACTACAGACCTATGTCCCTCTCCATATATACACACATTAATACACACATACACACACACAGAGATAGATGGAGAGATATAAATACAGGTGTGCACACAGGCAAACACGCATACATATATATATATATATATATTTATATATGTATATATTCTCTTCCAGTTCTTGGAGTGGTTACAACTACTTTAGTCTACAAGGCATCCTAAGGGCACTTCCTGGCTCTAGCAATAAAGTCCATCATATTGTGGAGAAGTAAAGGGAATATCACTGAGGGAGAAGAACAGAACAGTTTCCTATCTTGTATAATATCAGGTAACAGGTTGACACCTCTGAAAACTATCATTGCTGTTTCTGAGCCCAGATATTTTCTCCCTGCATTCCAGGAGGGAAAATGTTCATCTTGTTCAACTGCAGAGGTGCCACTATGTTGATTTTCCCTTTTTGGTGGATAAGTAGTTGCTTCCAAACAGTTTGGATTGTGTGATACAATATTCTGCGCATCATTTGTGGTTGGTTTGTTTAAAGGGAGATTAAAAGAGTTTTGCTTTTTTCTTCATGTCGTTGCGTCTCCAGAGAGGTAACTTGTCAAACTCCTGTATCGTCATGCCAAATATTTCTTGAAAAACTTCAGGTGCTAAGTGACGCTTTAAAAAAAAATTAAAAAAAAATTTAAAAAAAGGAGGGGAAAAAAAAAGGAGAAAAGGCAATGGTCAGTCAAAGCCAGAGACACAACAGGAGGTTGGAATGCCTTAAGGATTTCATGTTGCTGTGTAAGAGTCATTGCTGGAAAAAATAATGCTTTGGCAATACACATATCCAAGTCCCCATGGACTTGGGTGCGCAAGGAGCCAATCAGGGAACTGTTTCATCTGCTGAATAAGCAAGAGACAGAGAAATGATTGGTCTGAAGCCATCCAACAAGCAGTGACAGACCAGAGAGCAGGACCAGCTCCTGCACGCCCCTGTCCCAGGCTTTAGCAAGTCACCTCTGCATACAGAAAACCGAACAGACCCTGGGTTTTCAGGAATGCTCTGCAGAGGGGCTGCAGCTTGACATGCTCCAAGTGCTGACAAGGAAGATGTCTGGCCAGGGTAACTGTTCAGCACACTTCTCTACTGCTGATGAAACACTTTTTGGTGCTGTCCTGTGCACAAGTTACTTCTTTACAGTGCACTGGATGGGGAGTCTCCCTGTGGCACTAATCTAGCACAGCATTGAATTCTGATTAGTGACCACATATCTAATAATAAAATGGGCGTAAATCCAAATTGTTACCCATATTACCTGCATTTTTGTGGCTCCTTCTGTTCATCTCCACAGAAAGATTAACTGACTACAAACGACTTAAGCATCCCCAGCATTCCACTGGGCTGCTTAAGTCTTCCTAATCCACGAAGTTGTAAATGATATTTGTTTGTTGGCAGAGATTTAGATCCACTTATTTTTGGATATCAGCCAGTCTTCTAAGTAAGTCACAGGACTCATGATGAGTTAAAGAAAGTTAAACTTTTGATCTTCAAGGATGGCTGACACTGACTTAGCTAAGACATGGTCCAAAATCAAACAAAGTATTGCTCCATTCCAATACGGATCTTATGAAACTTGTGCAATTTTGGGCTTTTATCAAATCTACAAATATATAATGAAAGGCCTGAAAACATAAGGGGATTGTGAGAAGCTCAGTCTATGAGCAGGGAGACAAAGATGTGGGAGATTGTTTGAAGGATGCGGCTGCTTCCTCCCAGTGTCCGATTCCTCTTTCCCTGATTAGTGCTGAGAAATCTTCCCACATTTCTCAGGACCCACATTTCAGTGTTTCAGCTTTCACAAACAACAAACAACTTCAGCAGGAAAGAGCATTTAGGAACTTGCTTCTCTTACCTCCAGCCTGGTTCTGTCTACATCTTTTAGTATTTTATTTCGCCCTCTGTTGGTCACCATGAGAATTTCATATGGAAAAATCTGTTAACAACGTATAAAAAGGGGGGGAAAAGAGATATTTATATTTATAGTCTAAAGCAGAAAAAAATGTGTCTCATTTTCATAAACACACAAATATTTGTTTTCTTTTTCAAAGCAAGTATCAGTTGTTGGGTTTTTTTCCTTATCTTTTTTTTTTTCCTGAAGTTGTATGGAAAACAAGCTGATCTGGACAGAACCAGAACTTGCTTAGCATTGAACTACCTCATATTGTAAAGCCACAATTTTTATGGTGTATATAGCACATCAGCTGGCTTTGGTCATGCAGAATCCTTTCTAGGCAATATATTTCCTCATCCATCAGTGTATAAATTTATTAAGGTAATTGCATTTGTCACTCATTGGTCTCAATAATGGTTGTCAGAATGTGGACAGCCCTGAGGACAGACAGTGAGTGGGCTTTAAAAACATAAAAATACATAAAAAAGCAGCATCCCTGAATAAGCAAGACATTAATTAGTGGGAGTCACTACATTCAGTAGAATTTATCACACGGTCTTCCTTGCCTTTTTGAATAGTTAAAAAATTCAAACAACTAACAGAATGAGTGCTGCTTGGAAATGATTTCAGAAAATATTAAAATCAGTTTCTGGAATCACCCTTGGCAAATAAAACTCTGTTCTAAATTTTTTCTTCCCTTGGATAGACACTTCCATGCCTGGAACGACTTAGGAGAGCTCATGTTCTGTCTGCCAGAGCGTCTCCAGAGCCCTTCTCATTGCGTGTCTCTGCGAAGCAGGAAAGCAGCATTCCCAGAGCCCTCATCCAACCCCTACTAAAGTCAATGAAGTTTTTCTGGAAACTTCAGCGGCAACTGGCTCAGCCTTTACTGTCATTTATGGGTCTTGTCTTAGTTGCTCACTGGGAACAAGAGTTACACCACCAAAACTCTCCTGGAGAGAGCTGAGCTATTGTCAAATGCTATTAATTCCATTATTTCAGCAACAGAAGTTTGACTTAATCAACTTTTGCACAGTACTCAGCAATTAAGTTCATTCCATTGTTAACAATTATCCCAATGAACTTTAAAAAAATATAATAAATAACATTCAGGCATCAATGAACACACCATTGATTTTATTGTAAGTAATAATTTAAATAATGTGTGCTTACATACCACACAATTGTAAGATATTATTCTTATGAGATTCTGACATTTTCACAATTGTACAATTAGGTCTATGCTTGGAATTACATTTTTTATGTTTGATACTGGAAATGGCTACCATAAACAGCATTATAGGAAACTAAAATGTAACTTTTCATATTTAAACAGGCAGAGTTTAAGTCAAGATCTACGGTCATAAGTACATTTTTATATTTAAATATTAACAACAAGGCATGTCTCAATGTGGGCTGGTAAGATGCACAAATTCTGTCCTTTCTGGAGAACCATTTGGTAATATCTGGTCATTCTTAGGATTATTCATTTTTATTTTTCATATGCTTCATACTGACTCTGAATTGGCTTATTTTATTTTAGCAGGTGTAAGTTAATGTTGGAAAATTGACATGAACAAAAACTGCTAATTCACACATCCTGAGAGTTTGGCATCACCTTTATAAATAGCAACAAAAAGCAATCTATTATCTCAATAAACTTCCCATAAATTTTATAATTAAAATAGCCATTAATAAATAATAGTTAAATTTTGTCATTAATAATACTGACAGAATTTGTCACCCAAAATAGCATCACAAATCATTGGGTACATCAACAGCAGTGGTGACTGTAAGAAGTTCTATTGCACTGAAAGAGAAATTATTTGGAGTACAAAGTAATATCTCAGGACTCCCCACGTTTTTATTTATATAATATATAATCCACTTGTAACTGCACAGTGCACTGGGGTCTCAGCTTATAAAGCCAGGGTTATTGCCTTGTACAGTTTGCCTGGAGGTGACTCAGAAACACAAGAAGCAATCTGGTTTGCAAAGTGAGCTCCTCACTTAACTGCAGAAATTCTGATCCCTGTAACTTTGGCAAAATCATGATTTCATGGAAGGTTCACCAGCAATAAATTTTAAGATTTAAAACACAGCCCTGGTTGAATTCTGTCTATATATTATATTCATTTTTGACTCAGGCATCTCTAGATATAGCTGTAAAAACATTTTAATTTTTATCTTAAATCAAAATTAGCAGACATGGCCTCTTTTTGCAATAAATCTCCTGAAGAGTTTCTCATACTGGGAATTCAACTCTATGGACAGGTCTCAGGTAACCAGTGCTGAGAGCTAAGGAACAGATCCAGACAGACATGTAGGCATCTGACTTCCAATCAAAGATTTTCCAAAATCTTTGGAATTAAGACATCCTCACCAGTGTGTTGTGAGCCACAATATTCTGCAGCATTTTTTGAACTGGACAGGTCTGAGACCTTCCCATTGAGGTTGGCCTGGTGCTTTGACTGGTGAAAGCTGACAGAGAACCAGCTATGGAGCATCTTCCATAGCCGTCACTTTGTCCCTAGAAAAGCTTCCTTAACCCTGGAATCACACCTGGGCTGCCCTCAGCCTGCCTGAGCACTAACACCTCTGCAGAACAAAGTCCAGAACAAAGGGACAGGTTTGGCACGTAAGGAGCAGGGACTCAGGTGACGTAAAGGAAAACAAGGGAACTGAGACATTTCCCATATTTTATCTGCATTTCACAGTAAAACCTTCAATGTCTTGAAGGAAAGTGAATAACATCTGCACTTGCCTTTGGCTCCAACATGTTAGGCATAGATACTCCTCTGTCCATTCTCATTCCAGGGACATGACCATCCGGGAGGGACTGCATCGGATACAGGTACACATCAGACACAAAGGTTACACACACAGAGGGTAAAGGCACTCAAGTAGTGGTGAAGACAAAGGTCATTTTTTTCCCTGAGACTTCCTTCAAGTCTTAATTATTTGTCTTATTATTTCAATCATTGCCATGGCTACTGTTCACTCCTCCTCTGAGGCAGGCAGAGGGATCCTTCAGTCCTCTCAGCCACCATAGCTCCTGTCCCTGCTCAGGCTGGGGACAGCCCCTCACTGAGCTGACTTTCCAGCTTTCCAGGGGGACTTGGGCACCCCAAGAGAGTGGTGGGCCCTCTCCCACCCCAGTGACTAGGTTGAAGTTCTTCCCTAGTTCTTCCTTAGCATTAATTCAGATACCACCCAACAGCACAGAAAGCATTCTTATACCTCTGGGCTTTCCTTCTTGTAATTTACTGTAACAGCTGAGGGATTTCTTTTTTTTTTTTGTCTATAATGGGAAAATTTTACTATGAACACAAACAAGGGTAGGGTAAAAAGGTGCTGTTTTGACACAGGTATTAAATCTAAGGAAGTAACATTTGGAGAACAATACATGGACAGCTCTGCTCCCCTCCCATAATCTTATTCTCTTTCCAATCATCATGATTTTGATATGTCATTAAAAAAAATTATCCAACTAATTAAACAATTTCTTAAATTGCCATTTCATATTGTGATTGTGCTGAGGAGCCAGGCAGACTCAAACCATTCTGAAAAATACCCTGCAGGCAGTAATTGAAGTATAAAGGTTTCTATTTGCAAGCACACTTCTTTCTGGCTCATCTGTGATGGCAGCACTGTAGAAATATTACTGATCAGCCATCTTGTCTGGAGAGCAAATTCCAGGGTGAAAATGAGGAGTTCAAAGCTCCTAGTATGAGAGAAAATTTCCTCTGGAAGAGACTTTCTATGTGTCTCTGGGGTCAGTGCTAGAGAGGCTGGAAATAAATCCACCCTCCCATGTCCAGAGAAGACCATTACAGATAACTCATACAGGAACAGACAGTGGATTTTACAGAGCAAGTCACAGAACGGGTGTGAGCTGTCTCAACTCAGCTCTGGGGAGGTAACAAGGAGGAATCCGAGGCTGTGCCTGTTTTTTGTTGATAAGGATCTACATTGGTGTTTATGCTTAAACATGCAGGAAAATCAAAGCTATTGTCTTAAGAAACCCTTTCCTGTGGCAGAAATTCAGAGTTGAACAAGTAGCTGCTTTAGGTTCTGCTGTCAGTTGACTGATGAAAACCCGTACTCTACCTGGAAATCTGAAAAGCAAAAGAGAAATCTCATCAGCTTTAGAGTGTGGAAGGACAGGAATCAGTTACAATCTACCAGAGAATCCTTCTCTGTTTTCTGGTCTTCCTGATTTTTCCAAAATCCCATCTGATTCTCTAAGGCCAGCAACATTTGTAATTTTGGACTTAGTTTGTAGAGTCAAACTCTTCAATTATCACAGTTATTTTCATTACCTCTTCAAATTTTGTAACTTTCATAAATAATAATGTCAATTTTTATTTGGCACTGACTGGTACCGCATCCAGCTCAAAGTCATAATGAAGATCATGAGCAGCAATGGGGATTAGAGGGCATAATCTCCCTTTCTTCACTGTGGCACATTCTTTCAGACTGCACAGTGAATGGAAATTTTCAGAGAAAGAAAACATGAAACTCAGAGAAATCAGTTCATATTCCTGATAATGCACACGTTACTTGCTTTCCATTTGATCCAAAAAAAGTATGAACAAGGATCAGTTCCACATAACAGATTTAGCAAAATAAACCCAACATTTTTAACAGGTATTTGAAGTGCTTTGAGTTAATTGAGTTTGCCAGAGAAAATTAAAAAGTGCTGAGCAAATACAAAGTAATCACATCCACAGCCTTAATGTAAAACAGCAGAAATGATCAAACATCACAGCATTTTTACATTTATTACTAATAGACAGTAAAAGTCTCCTCATCCTTACCTCTAACAGCACCACTCACATCACCATAACTGTTGTACTGACCAAAGTCCGTAGAGACTGGCTGTAACAGGAAAAGAGGGACAGAACATAAATTCACAGTTCATGACTTTACAAGCATCTTGGTACATGGGGAAAAATAAATCACTTTAATTTTTTTATTTCCCCCTCAATTTTACAACATTTCTTGCACTGCTTTCTTCTCTTTTTAACAAAGTAGTTTGTGGGAGGGGAAAATAGGTTTGGTCTGCCTTCAGGTGGTTTTATAAGAAATATTTATCAAACAGAAAACCCAAAACAATTGATATGGAAATAAATACCATGGATAATAAAATCCACCTTTCACTTCTCAAAATCACCATCTTCTTACCCTATGAAGTCCATTTTTTCCATACCCAGGGAGAGAAGAAGTTTTGGAGGCTGAAGCATGTGCTGTTGAATGAGGAAGGGAAAATATTTTACTGGAAAAATCCTATGGAAACTAAGATACTAAAACACTTGAGGAATCACCTAGTACAAAACACACAGTTAAAAGAGCCAAACATACACACAACCATCTGAGACACACTGACTTTAAGAAACTCAGTTCCAAACTCAACACAAATTTCCACACGTTCTGTAAGTTACAAACAGCTTTATCACACCATGGTGGCAGGCCATTAATAAGGGACACTGATTTTTCCAGGCTCAAAATCAAGGTGGTCTCCACTGGATTGAAAATAATGCTCATGTATCATCCATGGCATCAGCTTTGGCATCACCCCTGATTCCAAAAAGGAATTGATGACTACACTGATTATACCTGCAAAGAGGGATGGACACATCTCAAATAAAGGAGTTCTCCAACCTGCACTAAGGTTAATAAAAAAAATATAAGCTCTGAGTTGGCAGGTAGACTCTGGCCCCGTAAAAATTAAAGGCAGTGAGTGAGATCCACAGGAACCCTCTCCAAGGCCATCAAAGCAACACACATAAAACAGGGAACACAAGCAATCTTAGTTTGCCTGGCAGCTGCTCCAGTGGATGACTCCAGAGAGACTCATTTTGTCTCTTCTTGGCTCAAAGTACAGCTTCTGTGTTATAATGGCTGGTGAATGAAGAGAGTAAAATAATACCCCCAAACCATTCTCTGGAGATGTGAGAAGGCCACAGCTGTACATCAAAATGTGCAAGGAGGAAAAGAACCTAAGTCACCAATCTAAGCTAGCTTTAGTGCTTTTGTTTTGGAACAAAATACACCCAATTAAAATGTCAGCCCAGGTCAAAACACTGGCTGTGTTTGGAATATACAGCTCCACTGGTTAATAATGCTGGATTTCTGTCCCTGAGAGAAGAGACTACACAGGGATACGAACCACCAGTGTAAGTAAAATGTGTTGTTGTAATTTAATAGCCCAGCCTATTAGTGTGTGTGTGATGTCATAGTCACTGAACATTTCCTCCCACTCCTCATCTATATTAAAGCAGCTCTCTCCTCAAAATTGCATGAAAATTCTCAGCCTCATATTTTTTCTAATTAAGAAACAACCACAACAGTCCTCCCCTCACCAAAACCAGGTGATGAATCAGGCCACTCTTTCAGGGCAGATCACCACATACATACACACATATCAAGCAGTCTTGCCAGCTGTCTCTCTTCTGGGACCACTGTTTGGTATGTGTATCTGTGGTGTTTACTCCCCATTGTTCATGATTAGCTTTATTTCCTCCATGAATTACCTGGAGAATCGTAACGACTGGCAGAAAGGGCTGACCTACCGCGACTCTCCTTTTCCATCTCTTCCTTCAATATTAACTGTCCCAGACCAGAGTTGAGCTACAAATGGCAATTAAAAAAACATATCAATAAAATAAAGCTGACCAAGACAGTGGTAGGAATTTCTTACAGAAAGCAAAGGGACACTTTTTGGATGCTGTTCAGAAACAGCAAGAGGACAAGCTTATAACCACCTTCATGAGCTGCTCCTCCTGCAGCTGCCGGCGTCTCTGCAGCTCCTCATCATCTTCCTCCCTTCCACTTGATCTGCGTCTCATGTCAGCTCCTGCTTCCACAAAACCACAGCACAGAGAGAGCTTTGTGCATCAGTTCAACTGCAGCTCAAAGATTTCAATGCTAGTTCAAAGTCCTGGTCAGTTGGATTTGTTGAATAAACTAAGCAGTATTTTCTCGCAAAGTCAAAAGACTTTTTCAAAACTCCTTCTTAATAAAACTCACGTAAGTAGCCTTGCCCTATGGTTATCAGGCTTGTTATAAACTAAACAAGAACTTAAACTACACATGAGTTCCAAAACAAGCAATGGTCCTGGATACAGAAGTCATGATTCACCATAATAGAGAAAGGCGCTCACGTTGCTGGTTCTGGCAACACAGGGTTTAGTAACACCAGCAACTGGATCACAGCTGAAAACCTCAGTTTTGTTTTACATTTACACTTTTATCTAGACTCAGAGAAGTAAATCTGAATTAACATTTCAAATGGAAAGTTAAACTACATTAGTCTCCTAAATGAACACTCGTATTTGAAATAAACAAGGCTAATTGGTTCTAGTCTAAAATGGTTCTAGTCTAAAATGAAGTAAACTAATTTGATCCATTGGATAAAGCTAAAATATACTATGGCACATGTGTTCTACATTTTAGTTCCTTAGTTTTTATTGAATATTTTTTATTTTCTTGATTATTCTTAAGAAATAATCCTGTCTGGATGCCAGGACAATTCCATGAATACATATGATGTGCCATTGCTGCAAGCATTAAGACAGCAGTTCTATTTTTTTCTGCACAGGGCTTTATATGGTATCGTTATTTACCAACCCTGTGCTAGACAAACTCAGGGTTTAAAGTATGTAGACATTTCAAGTATGTAGATGACAAAACTTCAAGTATGTTGATATTATTCCTGTGACTCAAGGACTCTACATGTTTGTCAGGTTGCAATCTCAACTAAAGGACATTTTCAAAAAACTGTTGCTGCATGTGCAGCCCCTTCAGTTGGTCTCTGGGCTCTCCCACCCTGTGTCTCCTCTCCCAGAACTTCTGAGAAAATCCCATTGTTATGGAAGCCATACATTCCCTCACAGAGACATGAAACAAGCAACACCTCGGTGCTTCAGACATGACTTCAGGAATGAACCTGGCTAGATCACTTATTTTATGCTGTAGGGGTCAATAAAAACACAACAGAGGAAAAAAAATACAAAGAAAAAAATTAAATTGATGATGCACATGGATTAAAGAAAAGAAAATAAGGTATGTGTAGTGCTACAACACAGAAGAAAAATACAAAGTCTGTAGAAACAGTAACTGAAAATCAGGAATTATTTAGTCTGTTAATTGTTCCAATTCAGTTGTTGCTTCTTGCCATGAAATTAGTCATGTGGTGGGAAACAATCATGTTTTCTGTGGAATTTTTTACTATTAGTTTAGGACTAAAAAATTAAATAGAGTAACTGAAAGAAGTCAGGACTGTGTGACACACCACACTTTTTAAGGTACTGCACTAGAGTTCAAAAAATTTGCTTATGGGTTAATATCTGTGTGATAAATCCCAAAGGCCTTTAGCAAAAACTTTTCTACTCAGTGCAATTCAAGAGTTTTAGATTCAGATACTCAGTGGTCTCACCAGGAGAACTGCACTTCAGTGTGAGCATCTGGAGTGGACACCACCTCTCCTACACGTTTTTCCAGCTGCGCTGTTCGTGTCCCTTTGTCACCAGAACCTTCCGAGCCGCAGAGATGAAGGGTTTGTGTTTGCATACCTATGGCAGCCAGGGAGGGAGGGCCTGGCCAGTGGTCAGTCTCAATCTTTGGTATCTCGTTGGGTGCTGGTGCATGAGCTGCTGGGAACTTGGAGGACTTGATGATATCCTCGGAGGACTTGCTCTGTGCTGCCAAGGCAGCTGCATCTAGATGGTAATCAGGGAACTTAGCTATGTAATAATCTGGAGCAGCACAAAGGTCAGCCTTATTTTTGGCAAAATTTCATACTTTTCAAGAAGTTAGTTTTCAAAAGCAAACATTTTCATGTTTTGCTTTTTCAATTTCAGTTTGAAGTAGAGTAATGCCTTTCTCTTGCCAATAGATTAGAATCAAACCTTCCTCTCCTCCCACAATCCCACCCCAAAATAACCCCAAATCAGCTTTGGATTTTACTATGATTTCGTAGTGTAAGAATGATTAGGCAAGAATGAGAAAATGCAGCCTAACAGTATTTGCGAATATCTCCTAAGGACAGCTGTTTATTTATGAACTCAGATTTATGTACTAATAAGTTTTTCCCTCTAGGGAAAGCTAACTAATAGATCAGAGTAACAGTACAAATTCTAACACTACTGATGCTAATTATTTCTTATTGTATCTGTGAAAAGCTGAAAAACAAAGAAGAAAAGAAACCTGAAACAAGTATGTTTAACTAGGGATTTTTTTTCGTGCTGCATGCTCTTGCTTAGAACATGCAGTAGTAGTAAAAGCAGATATGAACTTATCAATAAACACTAAACTCCATTAAGATCAACTTGGCAGGGCAAGGCACTTGCAAAGCAATGAACCTCACCAACAAAATAGCTTGGCAGTGGGGCTTCCACTTAAATTCCATTTTAAGCCAAAGCCTTGTAAAAGCATATAAGGATGTGCATTATGGCTTTCTCTTCTTGACATTAAAAAATAATCTAATAGAATTCAATGTACATTAAACGTAACCTTAACTATGTCTGAGCTGGAAAATGCTAGCTCAAATCACCTTTGCTTATATGAGGCTATTGTATCAGAAGCAACAGTCCCAGAATTTTCTTTCCTTTTTTCTTTTTTTTTTAAACAGAAAGACATCTTTTAACAAAGTGATGCACTGTGTTGCTCATCCAAGACATTCCAGGTAATTAAGCAACAGCAGTGCTAGAAATCATTGGGAATTCTGAGCATCTGATGACTGGAAAACTCTAAGTATAATTGCAGACATGGAGGAAGCTGGTCAGAGTTTACAAAAGCATGACTTCAAACAGTACTTACATATTAGAATTGGTGATGTCAGTGGTTAAACATTCACATGTTAATGGGAGGTGAGGAGATACATTAAAACCATAAAAATAAACAGAAACAATGTTAAGAGTTTTTTTTTCAAAATGAGCATATGGTTTGAAACTTAAAAAAGAAAGAGGGGAAAACCCTTATGTGACAACAGAGCAGTGTAATGTGCAGTGCTCACTCTTGACTACAGAATGGACTTGTGGGCTTTCCTGCTCATCCCAGCTCAGTGGCTCTCAGCCAGCTGCTCATCTGAGCCCTGTAGTGCTGCTGATTTGCTACTTCACCCTAAATACATTTCACTGGATAAAACATCTGCAAAGGGATAAAAATTCAGAGTCTATAAATAGTGGAGTCATCCGTCTTTCACTGAGGTAAATAAACGCCATCTCTGATGCATATTTGTGTTCACAGCAGGGGAAGAGTGAACACCCTCCTTTAAAATGCAGCTTCCCCTATGGGACTAAGGACAGGCAAGGCTGTGGGCTTCTGCCATCATTGCCATTTCAGACTTGCTATGACAACACCAAAAAGCTTAGAGCACTAACACTGCTGTCCAACTCAGAACCCAAACACCTGGAAAAACAAGTACAGCAAACTACCTGAGCTGTATCACAGGGCTGGGAGTCAAATTAGCCCTGTCAGTGATAAGTCACCTATAATATCTTCACTAATTAAAGATTCTTATTTAAAGCCACATTAAAGGTGCATTTGGAATTCCAGTCTGACTATAACATCTCCATCTTTTCCGTTGAAATAAATTATTGTACTGTATCTGTTTAAAATAAGGATATTTTGTGAAATCCCTGTCAGAGATCAGTCTACTGTTAATCCATTTTAACATGACCAGTACCTGTACTCTTCAAAGATATACCTAAAGAAGAGAAATGCTGGCAGTTGTCATAATGCAAACAGCAAAATCTCAGCTCATGGCAGTTTTGCCATTAAGATCCACATGGCAAGATTAAACCATATCAATCCAAACAAAACAACAGGCTTTAAAACATAATCACTTTCCAGGACATGCAATTACAGCTGCTTCAAGCTTGGAAGCTACTAAATTTTTATTTACACTTACAAACTGAAAAGTGAATGCTTTTCACTAGCTGCACACCTTTTAATTCAGCTGACACTCCAATTTTGAAATAAAAAGGGAAACGTCATTTACCGTGTTGTTTGTAGATGGGCGGTTTCCTGTAAATGTTGACACCTTGATCTGTGATATTAAGAAACAGAAAAAATATGAATGTAAAAACTACTTCAGTTGTAGAAAAAGATAACTCCACCACTAAAGCAATAGATAGACCAAATCAAGGATGTAGCACAAGAAAAAGCCAGAAAGCTATTTCTAGTATTATAGAAATTCAGATTATTTAAAGAAAAGAAAACATAGGAACAAGTGAAAAGTCAAAGACATGTGGTATGAAGTCCTTTGGAGCTGATTCTGTAACATGTGGATGCATCAACTCATGAACCATCAATTTTAAAGTGGAATAAAAGAGAAAAAATGTAAGCAGGCAAGACATTTCAATGGTGAAGATACAAGCCATTTGGGGAAAACTACCCCAAATAACTTTTGTGGAAAATTGTGCTTCAGTCAGAACAGCTCAATTTTCTTTCCAACTGACTGGCTATATTGAACAGAGGAGAATGCAGTGAGCCTACAATACACTTCAAAATCCAGAGAACAAAATAGCAGCCTAGGACACTGCTTTAAACAGGCAACAACAGCCACACTTCAGTGAGTCAAAGGGATTCTTTATGCAGTGTTCACTGACATGCCACTAAATCTCAAACCATAGGGACAGATTTTCTTTCTTTTTTTCTGTAATTTTTTTATACAAGGCCCACCATATTGCATATTGCCTATGTTAATCAGAATAAAAACACTTCCCAGAACTCTAATGCAGTAAATCTATAGTATGTCTAAATTATACCATATTTTTCCAAATAATAATTTAACCCAGGAACCATTTTGTTCTAAACTACCTTCCCACCCCAGCCAACACTTCATGTATTCAGCACAGCTACAAATACAAAAGGTAATCCAAAATCAGCACTACAGTGCAAAAATGTGCCAAAATGTTATTAGAAGAGCAAACTGAGCTACAGGGAGCTAGAAAATTAATGTCAGAAACCCATTTTGCTACTTTATGCTGCCTGAAGAAAGTTTTCAGTTACATCAGAGTGAAAGATGAAAAGGAATTTCAGAAACACATGTGCTGTATCACAGATCCAATTAAAATGTTGTAGGAGACATCTTTGCCTTTGGCATTAAGGAAAGTTAAACCTAAAATTGAGTTGCAACGGAGGCAAATCTTACTCTGCAGAGCCCTACATCCTTAAATAAAAAGGCAAACTCATTGCACACAAAGACTGTGGTATTTCATTCCTGTGTGGGATCTGTTATGGCCACTTGACCAGCAAACAGGTATGAACATTACAAGGGCAGTCATGCAGTCCTTGTGCGCACACGGACACCAGAAAGCTCCAGGGAGGATGGGAGCACAGCTCCTTCCGTGGCTGCACGGCTCCAGCTGGCCAGGAGAGCTCTCCCACCATGCTCCAGGTCATTTCTCACAGCTATTCATGCAATTAGGCTTGAGTTTAGGTGAGGCACCGAGAGCCAGGTGAGCTTAAGCGGTTAAAAGAGCCGACCTCAGCTGAGCCAGGTCACCCTGTGACAAACTGTGTATCTGCCAGATTGGAGGAGAGGAGGAAGGGCAGTAACCTCTGGCAGTGAGGAGGAACACTAGGCTGACAGGAATCTGAAAATAACTGGATAGAACAAGACTTTCAGCTAGGACTGAAGCAGAGAGATGCATGTCCAAACCCTAGGGACACACAGCTCATCCCATCAAAATCCAAGACAAATGGTCTTCTCAGATACTGGAAGAACTGTGGAGCTCACTTCAAAACAGAGACTGCCCTCTGTAGAAAGGACATCCTAAGGCACACATATCCTTATGGGTCAGCAGGTCTCGCTGAGGACACCAAGCCATTGCACAAAACAAGAAACAACCTCACCTGCTTTAAAAAGAAAGGGGCACTAAACTAGAATTGTTGGGTTCAAGACTGAAACAATTCACAACATCTGAATGAACATATGTAATGGCTCACTTGCCGCCTCTTTTCTGCCTGTCAATCAAAACCATTTCCTCTAAAATTAGCAGAGCTATGCTGGTGCTCAGCTGGTGCAACTGGGAGAAAAATCAAGCCCTACATAGCTCATATACAGCTCACATAGCTCAGATACAGCTCACAGGCCATCAACTGACCCTGAAAAATTAAGCATTCTAAGAGTAAAATGCCTGACCAAGAGAATAGGTAAAAATCACAATAAACCTCCACATTTCTTAAGGCGCTACTCCTCTCAGCAAGCCCAGAAGCAGTTCCAAACCCTGAGGGTGCAACCCATGGTAAACGGTGTGAAAGGATGGAGACAAGACAGAAGTTACAAAGGCTACATTCTACACTGTGACAGGACAGCGAGACACACACAGTGCCAGCTCCTACCTGGAACATGGAAATGTTTAGGGGCCTGAGCGTAAGTTGGAGTGAGAGGGCGACTGTCAGGCCGATAGGGGACAGGGGAGTTCCGACCGCTGGACGGCTCATTGCCTCCAATGAAAGAATGGAGAAAACAAAATGAGAAGAGGGAGAGCAGTAAAAAAAAAAAAAAAAAAAAAAAATTAAAAAAAAAAGCAAGCCCAATCAAACCCAAGCAAAACTGGTGGAATCAAAACCTCCAGGGAGAAAAGAAGTTGAACCAAACGTATAAATACAAACAATAAGGAGAACTGGTAGCAGCCCTGGTGACTTATTTTTCCCCCCTGATATTCCTGCAGAGACAAAAATTCATGTTCAGGCTGGAGTTGAGGTTTGAGCAGCTCAGACTCATTCTGACGGCATGCAGGCAGGAGCTGTGCGCTCGTAGCTGGTGATTAGATGGGCAGTATAGAAAAGAAGAATGGAAGGTTACTTGGTAATGATTTTTTAGTACAGAGGTTGATACTTGGAATTAAAAGGCACAAACACGGAGCAGAGTAGTTGATAAGCAAACCCAAAGCAGATAGAAGCAGATGCTGGCAGTTACTACAGTTCACTAAACCAAAAGTGTACAGAAACTAGAAACAGAAAATAGCTGTTAGGTTGCTTGGCCCATATCAAAAGTAATAACTATTCCTTACACACTCTTTCATTGGTTTGGGAAAATTCTGATATGGCAAAATAATTTGTAAAGCAGTTCACATCGTTCACGCTGTGCCAAATCTCTGTCAATGTAAATTTGGTTCTGTTGACAATACTTCACTGCTGATTAAGCAAATCTGAATCTTAATACCTGAAAACCTTAGTTCTAGCTTGCACACACAGTTTGTTCCATTTGTAGGATTACTCTTACTGTGACTCCCCTTTAACTCCTGACAATGCACCAGAGCAATCCAACCGTCCTGGAAGTTTCTGTGTTTTGTCAGGGAGTGAGGGCTGCTGCACAAGCACGATGGTGGATCCCAAGTAACAAGAGTTAACAGCCAGATATTCATTCACATCTCTGTGTGTGTACCTTGAAAGAATGCAGCTGCCTCTTTCACTGTACCAGTCTTCAAACTAGAGCAAGCTCACACAAAGAAAAAACCATCCACAAAGGTGCTTATTTCACATGGGTGAGGGTGACCTTAGCAGTGAAAAATAAGAAGCATCAAACCCCTTCAGCTTTTTAAGGTATGCACAAGGGCTTAAAAAACCCTAGAAATGTTGATTAAGAAAGCAGGAGGAAAAAAACAGAGGGCAGAGGAGGGAATGATTACAAATACAGAAGGGCTATAAAACGTAAGAAAAAAAAAATTTCAAAATTTCAGGCCTGTTTCCTATGTCTTGTTAGAGGACCCAAAACCTTATTTTGCATGCTATTTATCTATTTGATATGGGGAAATAGGTGTGGGAGAAGGATAAAAAGTTTCATTTAGAATTTACACAAAAAATCCTCTTCTACTTTAACAGTCATCTGCCAATCTAAAAGGCACTAAAGGGGGAAAAAATGCTCTTTACAAACCTTGCTGAGATGTGCCCCAGAGGCCTCAGTCAGTATACAAGTTAACTCACTGCATATGAATGTTTTAAAAATTACATGCATCATTCAGGGGGATTGGCTGTACAAAATTTGTCCAGAAGAATGCATATGCAAAATTCTATATTTAAAACTTTGACATTTCAGCCCTAAGTGATGTGATGTTCTTTCAACCACATGCATTGATGGTGGTTTTCTATTTTGGCTGCACTGATGCTGAGCTTCTGGCCTAATTTAGTTAGGTTTGCTAACTCTGAAAAGCAGCATGAATGATTAGTTAAACATTATTGTTATATCTCAATCTATGGCCCTTTATTTAGCAATTCCAATATTGTATTCTACTTCTCCACCCTTTGAGATACTGTGATGGTGAAACTTGCTTTTACTTATGTTTTTTGGTTCTACCAAGAAATTATGAGTTGCTTTTCAGCAAAATAATTGTTTTATAAAGAAAAAAACCCAATCAATATTAATATGTCTCAAGATACAGTTAGCTGTTTATAGAGAACATGTCACTCTGCCTTTTTGCTTCCTTTAGCAATTACACTCGGTGGAAGAGAAAAAAAAAGGGATTTATTGACCTGTGGACTTGCCACAACAGAGGAGTCACAAATATATTTTACCTGTTGGGAACTGGTAGACTAAATGTGTGTGTTCAATTTGCAATGCTTCTATCACCAACACTACAGATACAGGGAAGAATCCCTTCTTAGGATTCTCTCTACCTCCAGACACAACTAAGTGTGCTCACACCCATAAATGTATGCTGGTTGGTCTTGCATCTAGGACACAGATAATTTGTTTAGAGGGACCTGGAAATGTTGTATAATGCACTCTGTACCAGGCAGACAATTACTGTGGTATCATCCTGCACGTGATGCTTTACAGATGTCTCTGTTGGCTTCTTTTTCCTGGGGTACCTAATGACTCCTGCTAGTAGTGAGAAATATCTCCCCTTTACATTTCCTAGGATGGCAGCCTCACTGCCTCCAGCCTCTGCAAGAGGGAATGGTGCATCTACTTAGAATCCCATTAGGCCATCCCTGAGGAACTCACTCGTAAGGACGTTTAAGTGCTTGGGAAGCAGCTGCAAAACCAGCCACAATTTGCGGAAGCAGTGCCAACCTCTGCGGAATGTGCACACACACACAGAGGAAAGCAGAGCTCTTGGCTGCCTGTACCTGTCTCCTCATGGCCAGCCTGCTTGCAGCTTTACATAAAAACCCATTACATTTGGGTTCCTTGCCTGCACAGAAATGTCTCAGATATACTGTAACTACTGTTAACTTCCCAAAGCAACAAGAGCACTCCAGTTCACCAACACTGCAGAAGGAACTAATTCTCACGCCCTTGGCAAGAAGTTGAGTATGTCTATGTGTAGGTGGGGGATGTTAAGAGATAATGAAACAAACTTAATCTAAAAATTAATTACTAGAGCACAGCAGAAGGGAAATCCATTTTTTTTTTCTTCCATTCTCTTTGCTCCATCAGGTAGTTGTTTTTTACAGTTAAATTTGTTAGGCAGGTTGCCCTAGCAGCCAGGAATAGAATTGCTTGCCCACACACAGCCCACTGTAATGCAGGTCCCTGCTGCACTCTGAAGTGCTCACCACTGGGCTCACTGTGGGATTCACAAGCTGAGCTCACAGAATCAGGCCAAAAAACCCATATGCAACCAACACTCAGCCTTCTGTCAATTTGCAACCAACACTGAGCCTTCTGTCAGCTTCCAGTTTCGTTGCTCTGCTTCTGAGTAGACATAGGAAAACAAGCTCAACAGTACCTGAAACCCTTAACTCCTGTTCAGGTTTTGTCAAACTATCATTAATCTTCTTGTCCAGAAGTGTAGCCTTTATCTCACATACAAAACTGAAAATCATGAAAAAGCCAATACACAATTGTCTTCCAGAGCAGAACTTTCACCTGCATCCACAAAACCCTGGAAATAGTTACCAGGTACAGAAAGCATTTGATTTCAGACATGCCTCAGGGAAGGAAAGAGGGAACCTGTGAAAACCAAGGTCCAAATTCTCTATGAAGGTGGGTAGATTCCTCATGGGAAGGTCTGTGAGCAAAGAAATACACATTACTTTGGAGCTCTTTTACATGGAAATCTTATGGAGGCTTTGCAATATTCTTGAATGCCTCTGAAAAATTCTAGGCATGCAAGATGAAATCCTGACTCTCAATGAGAGTTTTGTCTCTGATTTCAGAAGGGTCAGGGTTTCTTTCATTCCTGGACTTGTTTTGATTCTTTCATAGCAAAGACAGTACTTTATTGAGACAAGACCAAATTCAATGGAGAGTCCAAATTAGATTAAATGAAGTCTAAGCTGATGTATATTACACACTCTTCCAGCTTTTTCAACATATATGTTACATCAACAAACTCTCACTCTGAGGCGTATTTAGTCCCTTTCACTCCTCCAATTTCTTTACTTTTGGCTGTGTCTATGAGGCTTAATCATTATGCTTCTTTAAGCCTTATGTTGTATGAAAACACACTGAAACTGGTCTAAATGTCTTCTTTTCTGGCTTGAGTATACAAAATAACATGGGTGTAACATGTCACATGCTGCTTCAGTTATCTTATTATTTCCCAGTTATGCTGCTGGGAAATCATGCCCCTTTACCAAAGCAGTTGAGATATGATCTGTATTTTCTGACTCCTAAAGGGAAAAACCCCAGAAGTTACAGTTTTGTGAAATCTTTCTTACAAACCAACATCAAGTTCACCTTCTTGCTAAAAGTACAAGTGAGAAACGCTGAGCCAGTAAAAAGATCACATGGTGCCTCTTCTGTCACAGTGATATGAATCTGAGCTTTCAGGAGTTTGGCTGAGTAATGACACATAAATGCTGTCCAGGCCTTCAGAAAATTGAGGATTCCTACATCTTTCACAATGCATCTGATAAAACTCAGACCTCCCCCCACCTCCCGCCATCTACAGCGCTTGCAATCCCACTTGGCCTTTTCTACCAATAACTGAAAAATATACCTGATCTACATGTCAGGTGATTCTCTGAAATCTGAAAACAATAAGCATGGATTTCTAATAGTTCTTCTCATTTATCTGTTGAAGAAGCTATTTTCTCAACAGAAAACAAATGAAAACGCCACTTGAAAGAGTGTGAGCATTAATTTGGATTTACAGCAAAGAAATGTTGAAATTGCAAGGACTATGAATTAACTGCATGCTGAAATGAGCAGTATAGCTATTTTTAAGGGTCCCAATCTTTTAAAGTGAGATTATTTTTTAAATAGAAATATAGTAGAAAAGTGGACAGTGCAAATTATCAAAAATCATCTTAAAAAAGGCAAGAATAAAATTACCAGTGGTGATCCAAATGCTTAAAGAGCTATGATGTTGAGATCTACTACCATTTCTTGAAACTTCATGGCAACAGCTTTCTTGCAACTGCTTCTGATTATCTCCAGTTTATGAATATATACATTAATCAGTGGTGCCAGATTGGAATGCATTTTCAATTTACTCAACTTTCTCCTTTTGAGCTCTTGTAGGTGATATGAGCTATGACCTTCTCCCCCCAAACAGAAGAGATGGCCCAGCCAAGTGCTCCAATAGAGCTCAGAGTAAATCCACATACACAAAAAGCAAGAACTAAAAGCTTATTGAGCTAAATGAGTTCCTTGAGGGGACACAGTGAAAAAAAGAATCCTCCTTCAAAATCAAACCATGGAAAACAAAAGACTGAAAAAAAGACCAGATCCTCAAATAATGTAAATCCTCGCAGTGCTACTGCCTTCAGCAGAGCCTGCTGATTTGCACCATTTGAAAAGAGGCCTAGAGATTTTAATTTTATTTTGTTGGGCCCTAATTATTGCCAAGGTGAATAACAAAGATTAAGTTCCTTGTTGCCACTGATCTTTATATCATCTCTTTTCTTTTCTTCTCCATATTTTGATCACCTTGTCCTCATTCAGGAAACTCTGTAATCAGTTTTTTCACTGCATGTTTTAAGAATGTGGTAGTAATAATTAGATTTGATAAAATAACTGCAGAAGGGATTGTTGAGTACTGCTTTAGAAAGAAGCTAAATTAGGCACATATAGGTTCTGGTTAATAAATGACAATGCCTTTCTGTGTTTTTCTACCAGGTAAATGCTTGGTGACTTTTCAGCTAGGGCCCTTAGAAATGACATATTTCCTCCAGAAAAAAGGACATTATGTCTATTCTAAACGTAGTTTTGAGTGCAACAGCACATTTCGAGGCATGCTCAGCTACACAGCCATAGGCAACCTCCCAGAGACACGCCTTCTCAGCTCTGCCAGAGCGCTAACAAATCTCCAGGCTGGAGGGTACTCCCTGGAGAGAGGCCTGGCTCCTTACCTTTGACATGGGGGATGAAGTGGTGTCGGAATGGGGAGTTGGGGCGGGAGTCATGGAGCACAGGGCCGCTGTGGGTACCATGGGCTGTGCGCGGGGGTACCACGCGCCGCGCACCCAGAGCCAGCAGCTCTGCGGCAGCGGGGAGGCGGGGGACAGGACAGAACGGAGACAAAGAAAAGCAATAAGAGACAGGCAGGGAAGGAGGCTTCGAAGGAAGGAGAAAAAAAAAGGCATTGAACAATTAGGATTCTGGAAAGAAGGAAGGAGAAAGAAAACAAAACGGTTAAAGACGCACCAAAGGGCCCGTAAATGTTAAGACAAAGTTACAGGAAGCGTTAGAAGAGAGGCTTAGGTTTGAACCGCATGGCTAATTTAGCATAACATCATTGGCTTAATGAGCTTCTGACCAATGCCTTGTTACCAGAAAGTAGCCTGCTACCAGCATGCAAACATCACATTGACGCTCAATTAGTTAAGAAAGCAATTGGTTTGAAAAGTGCCTGACCAAAAAATGTCAGTCAAGAGGCATGCAAACTGTTTTCTATTGTTTTAAGACGTTCCAAAAATGCTGCCAACATCAGCTAGGGCACCACGGGAGGAAAAGGCTGCAAACTTTTTCAGAACTTGTAGGAATTCAATTTTTGAAGAACCTTATGCTGACAACATCAGTACAAGTTCACTTCTCTCTCAAGGCCTGGCAGGCAGCAAAAGATAAATGATCTGGGGCCACTGGGTTTATTCAGAAAGAAATTATTCTTTCAAAATAACGTGGTAAAAGGAAGTGCCATTAGGAGGAAAAAAATGTATATTTATGCTATTATTCAATAAATAATTACTGGAGGAAAATTATTAAAGTAGCTTTAACAGTTACCCCAAAACAGGGTAGGAAACATCAAATGATAAATTGTACAGAATTACTTCTGTGTCATATGAGGATCAGTTACAGGTAAGCCCAAGATGAGATCATCTTAACACAGGTAAGTTTGAACAAATATCTCTCCAGAAAATCCTTCAGGCTGTGGGCTTTGGAAGATTTTACATTGGATCACAACTCTAGCTTGAGCCCATCTGCCCATCACAAGAGTTAGATAAACAGAGATTGCTTCTGGGGAAAGTCTTTGAACATAGACAGTAAAACTCAGTTACAGTCAAGTCTGGAATAGAGCCTGGATTTGTTCATATCCCTGAGACAGCAGATAAAAATGGAAAAATCCCCCCAGAACTGGAGAGTCAAGGGACAGAAGTTTGCAGCTTTTTCATGTTTTCAAATCTCTTTCAGTTTCAGTTGTAATCGTCATCTTAAAACACAGTCATGTTGTCAGCACTAAGTATCAGACACAATTTGCTTCTGTCCCACCTCCCTTGGGTCCCTTAAATAAGGCATTCACTGACAGACACAATTGGCTGCTTTCAGCCCACCCCCACTAGGAAATGGCTACAGCATTCAAGTTCCACAGTGGTGGCTCTATTATAAATCTTTAATTTTAAAAATGCAGCTCCTATTGCATATGGGCTTTTGGCATCCCAACTGTTCAGCTGTAATCACCAAGGAAGATGAAACCATGTAATTGCATCACTTAATTTAAAAACAGATCACAAAGATTTAATTCATCACCATACACAATAAAATCAGTCTTGAAAATTCTTCAATGAATAGCATTTAGTGATATGTTTTTATGCAGTTTGGGTGTGGATGAATAATTCGTTTTCATATCTTGCTTTTAGATACACAACCAGTAATTTTGATGGCACTGGGAACCTGAATGACCTGTACATTTTCTATATTGTACCTAGGACTTGTACATCACTGCTAAACCAGAAAGTAAAGTTTATATTTTCAAGTGCTCCCAGGCAACTGCCTATGGCTTTAATTAAAAAGATGCCTTCTGAGTCCATGTTTTAAAAAAATGACTAGAAATTTGGAACACAGGGGTGCTTTGCTTCTGAATATGAGATTCTGTGTCTGCACCAAGCTTTAAAGAAATTTTTTACAAGGGACTAAAACTAAATTACTAACTTTTGTACAGTCAAGCCATAATTTTTGTTTCCAATATGTGATACTTTTCCCAAACTCCAGAATGAAGTTTTCAATTCACCGCTGCAAATTTTTGCTTGCTTTCAGAAACATATAAATATTTCAAAAAGAGCTGATTGGAAACAAAACCAAAAGATGCATATTTATGATGCAAGAAACAGTCAGCCTAGTGCAAAAAGACTATGTCAATCCAGAGCAAAAAAAAACAGGTAGAAAACAAGACATTTAAAATACACAACAATTTTCCAATCCTAAACTTCCATTTCTAAGAGAAAGAAGCATGTCACTGCACCACTGAGTGGCATATTAAAGAAATAATATTTTTGCATGTGTTTGTAATGCAGTTGCCCTTACCAGGTCTGTGGAAATGCTGGGGGGAACGTGACATGGTGGGGGTGTAGCTGTGCCGACTGTAGACGGGAGAGTTGATGGAGCCCTGGCTGGTAGACCTGTGAATCATGCGGTCCCGAACGTCCTGGTAGCCCTGCAGAACAGAGGCATCCACTGATAAATGTAAATGCACAGAACACATTTTTAGCAGCACTTAACTTCCATGGATCTGAAGGCATCAGCAGAAGCGACTGAAATAGCAGCATCCCTTAAGCTTTCAAGCTACTTCATTAGCACTGCTCTCCAAGGATCTGCTCCAACCCATTTTTATAGTCAGAATTCAGTCTTGGAAAGTTCCAAATCCACCTGTAATTTCTATTAAACTATAATAATCCTAGATTTTCCCACATTCCCTGACTCCATAAAGGAAGCTGCATCCAGAGCATGTGTGTCCTGCAATGTCCTGCACAAAGACACACGACCTGACCATCAGTGAGCTAACTTGGAGACCAGCAAGAATTCAATAGCTGCAGCACAGAACTGTCTGTGGCTAAATTCACCGTGTGTCACCAGCTGCATCAGCAGGCATTTATATCCAAACCAGATTCCCCATATGCATCTGAAAACATGACACCTTGTAGAGCAAAATTCAGTGTACTTGGTCTCCTGAGGGTAAATAAAGCCAATAAAAGAAACAAACAAAAAATCTCAAAACAAACAACACCCTTATCCCCCCACCCCTCCATGAAGCAAACTAAACCAGGACAAAAGGGAAAGGACTGATTAATGCATGAAGACTTACAAGAAATTTTATAGTCTCTTAATTTTTAACTAGTAGCAATAAGTACAACTTTTATGTTGCAAATAAGCAACAGGACAATGCAATGATAATGGCTCTGCAAGAGCATCTGTTGTATCCTGACAAATGACTTCCCAAATCTTTCATGTTATTATGATGTTCAAATTAACTCCGCTGGAACAGCAAAACCAAACCAGACCATAGTTATCTTTTCTTCAAGACGAAACTGCAAATGTTTCAGTAGCAAACATGGGTTATTATTTAGATGTTTAGAGCAGCATTTTATATCCTGTAAATCCTGCAGCTCTCGAGATCTGAATCTGCCTGTGCCACAAGGAGCAGGAATGTACCAGAAGTGACACCTGCTGGAAAAAGGGCTCTGCTTTACAGACAGCAAGAGGGAGTAGTGGCAGCTCCAGTTTATGTACAATCTCTCAATAAGAGCTTCTTGTTTTCTTCTTAGAAATACTTTTATTAAGTTTCAGCATTGAGAAAACATGCCTGTGTGGCAAAGAGAGCTGGATCTGACTGACAACAAACCCAACTCCTGTACTGCCTTGAGGGAATGATTCTAATCACAGTAGGACACTGTCCCCAAATCTTCCACCAAACTTACTTCTGCAGAAGGGGTAGGTGATAATGTCCTTGGAGACTGCAAAGACATAAAAAATAAGGTTATGAAATATCATTGCATATGCTGGGCTAGAAAATGGTAATCTACACATTGCTGCAGATGTTCTGACGTATGACAATGCAAAGTGGCAATGCAGAAATTACTGAGGCCATTCTGGCACTGGAACCAGCTTTTTCCACATGGCTCAGGGACTGGTCTGTAAATCATTGATGTTTAAAGTTTCTGGGAGAATCTTTATAAGCATGATTAATTCAGTCAAGTATCATGCAAAATCATCTTAGCCATCTAATCATTGTGGTAATTAACACAGCTGTAAAGATCAAAATCAAAAAGAGTTATTAATTTAATAACCATGCCTGTCATGAAGAAATCTTTAAAATGGAAATCAAAGTAAATAAACTTAACTCAGAGTTTTGCATGGAAAATCAAAATGCAGAATATCTTTCAGGATGAAGCATCTTTTCCCTCCAACACACACACTGGCAAAAATTTGCTTCTCCCCAAGGCCTTACATTTCATACCCATGCAAAGGAGCACGTAGTTGTCATCAGCATTTCTTTGATATGACCTCCTTTAAATCTCTGTGTTCCTCTATGGTTACGTAAGGAGAACAGACAGGAATTACAAGCATTTGTACTGAAAGAACTGCACAGAGGCCAGAGGGCAGAAATATGCACAATATTATGAAAAGTTTCTGTAACACAGGGAAACTGAGGCAAGAAATACCTTTAGAAGAAACATATGATTATGCATATGCTGACGGTACAAACAAGAATAAAGGCTATGTGTAATTACCAGTTACATGCTCTCCAACCACCAGACAATTTGAAGCTGGGAGATCAGGTTTTAATTATTTCCTTTGTGCACAAAACTTCAATATTATTTGTCATAATAAATTGGGCAAGAGATTATGCTTTTAATTAAGACCAAAATTATAGACTGATATAGTTATTAAGATAATATCTCAGAACCAAAACTGCTGATTCTTGTCTAACTACTACACTAATGTACAGCAGCAGTAGTGTAAAATGCACACAGAGTCTCTGGTAACAAAATATCCAGCTGGTAAATATACATAAATTTTGGATTGAGAGATTATTCACTCTCATGGAGCTGGTGATACTGGGAATGCTAAGTATCCAAATAAAGGAGCAACATTTTTTATTGGATATAGGACATCTCCTTTCCATCAAGTTTCCATAAAGCTGCTAAAGACTGCTTTTGCTACTTTCCATCAAAGCCTTGAAAGTCTTTTACATTCATATTTCCCTAATTCCTATCCTCTAACAGCAGCAGCTGTAAAAACCTTGCTCCACATGAAACATGCCATACAAAGTGCTTTGGAACAACATTCTCTACAAAAACTGAGAGCTAACCTAAAACTTTCAATAGGAATGAAAAAAGCACATGTTGTGACGTGCATTCCCATGTTTTTCTGTAGCAATTCATGTGTTACTCTAGATAAATGCATTTCTATCATCTGCTGGGGTTACCTGGATGCTGAGGTAATGGCTAAAGTGAAAGGCAGTCATAGGAATCTAAGACTGGGAAGGCAGCCCAGAAAATAGCGTGCTGAATCCAGGTGTTTTTCCTTTCATGTACTTTTGCTCCATCACTAGCTGACACCATCTCGTTGCCTTTTGGGAAATGGAACCTCGCTCTGCAGCCAAGTCACTGTTTTATCATGCAGAGGTGAACTGTCAGATCTCAAACTCTGAGGCTGCCAAGGAACATTGGGTTCTCCAGGTCTTTCAAAACCTGGTCTATCCCAGAAGGCCACACTATGATCAGTTTGAAACACACTGTGCAGGCAACTGAGCAAATCAGCTCCATTCCAAAACAGCAAGCCAGTGGAAATACAGTGATGACTCCAGATGACGAAGGGGAAGGGAAAGAGGAAAGGGAAGGGGAAGAAGGCTTATTCAGACCAAACTTTTTCTACTGTAATAGGCTCAGTTCTCTATTGCTTTGAAATCTGAGAGTCTGCTCTGATACCTGAAGTCACACAGATCACTTTGTCATCTGGGAAATTTCTCCTAATTTTTACAGGTGTCGTTCTGCAACGTAAGTTTCAGCATTTCACACTGATACCTCTTTAGCTGTCTTCGAACTACCAGGTAGGATGCCTGCTCTATTTTGAAGCATCTATCATGTTAGAAAATAAAATCCTTTTTTCATTTTATGTCTGCTCATTAAGTGAAAGGTGCTTCAGAGCATTTAGTGCTTCCAACAAACGGAATACTTGAAGTAAAGGACATAAAGTGCTGCTTCGCGGTATATACCCAACAAAAGTTGGAGCTGCAAAAGGGCCACTTCATCAGGCTGCTGGTCCCAGGGCAGAAGCGACAGGTCCTGAAGAGCGCCTGGCGGTTTCTGTAGCTTTCTCCGTGTGCAGCAGACACGTTTCCGCTCAGCTCTGTGTCCAAGGCAGCCCGCGCTCCACGAGAGGGCGCCGGGAGCGCGCGGGACCGAGCGAGCGGGAGCGCGCCCGGCGCCGGGAGCGCGGCCCCGCGGCTCTGCTCGCTGCCGTGCTGGGTTAAAGTGGATCGTTTTCTTGTAGCCCATTCCCTAGAATTACCGTGTGTGTCCGTCTCTGGATTAACTTTTTATTGGGTTAACTTTGGTGCCTCTTGCACATCTCCCCTTGTACACCCAAAATTCTTTCTTTGCTGAGACCGGTGGTTTTTTAAATTTTTTTTCTTTGTAAATCATGGTGAGGGGGCATGTCTAATCTACAATCATAAACTGAGGGTCACCTGCAATTTAACACCACCACATACACATCCCTTACAAAGAGAATGCAGGATAAATCACTGTCTGTACAACTAGACGTGCCACCTTCTTTGCTTTTTAAAGATGATGGGGATGATGTACGTTTTACCAAGATTGCTGTCACTCCATTACCACAACACAAACACAGGGTAAGGGATCACTCCACCCCAATGGGCTTGTGTTCTCATTAGGGCAAGGGAAGGGACGAGAAACAGATACAAAGAGGTGAGGCAACTTGCCCAAGGTGACAGAAGTCAGCAGTAGCACTGGGTTAAAACCCAAGATCTTCTGAAAAGAAGGTGAGAGCCCCTTCTCTTTCCAGAACAAATTTCTGTAGTCACTAGAAATTAACTGAATTTAATGCTGGTGATAATATGGTGTAAGAAAACCCCGAAGGCTTTTGCTTATTCCCAGAACAAGCATAAAAAGCAGACAACTTACACCATATTGCTTTATCAGCTCCCAAAATTCTGCTTTGTCAGTAAGAAGCTTCCCTTTAAGGATTAACATAAAGTTCACTTTCTCTGGTGAGATTAGTTCCCCCTGTGTAACTAACAAGAGACATGTGTTTGTAGCAGGTTTTGTGGAATGGGTCAGGCCTGTTGGAACTGGTCAGAGGTCACCACTCCATCTCAGTGGTTTTGAACCAGATGCCAGCTGGAATCACTACCAACATAAATTGGAGAAATTCTGTAATGTTCTGACCTGTTAATCTCTTATTTTATTCCTGAGCTGAATTTCCAATTCATGATTTAAAAACCTAACTCTATAAAACATTAAAGAACAAAGAAGAAAAAATGATGCAGTTCTGACCTGCTGGAGGGCAGAACACTGGTAAGAAAGCAGATTATCAGTCACACTGATCTGGTCATCTACAGACCACTGGTGCCTGAATGATTTACTGCAATTCTTTCTTCTTGAATTTATCTTCATACTCAATTCAGTTACAGTCAGTATGGTCACTGAGACTGCAGTGGTAAATCCATTTCCACGTCCATTTAGATCTGCATTCAGGAAGTCTGATTCATAGACAGATGGTATTACATGACAAAACCTGCCTCACAGACTGCACTGGAATCATGTAAATAGTAATTGCAGCTATGGAAATTCACCTGAGAAAACTGGGGACCGACAATCTGAAAGATACCTCCACATGCAAGTTTACAAGAATAAATGACATAGCTTTTTCTTGTTGCTGCCTGATACAAGAATCCTTACAAAACATCAGCAGGTTAAAATGTGAGGCAGGTATTTCTATAACACAATCAACCTGCTTTCCCAGGTGGAAGAGCACTTCATCCTGACACAATTTTATCCAGTATGTCTGACAAAGTGCTCTGGAGATATATATATTTTCCTTCAGTATCTGTGAGATAAGTATCCTGCTGCTCTTAGTCCACAGACTATCATGGTATTCCTCCCATTCCCTTATGAATATTGGTGCTCCACAGCACAGCAGCACATTGGCTTTTGACTCACATTCTGGACCTTGCCATTCCCAAAGATTAGGATATCCGTGGGAGTTATGAGGAAGCACACAGAGACAGCCTGCAAGCCTCTCCCCTGGTGTTAATGTAAGTGGCTAATCCTGCATTTCCGTGAGTGTTCCCAGTACCCCCAGATCAGACAGACACAAAGCAGAGTGAACAGCAGCAGCAACGACCTCCAGGAGTGCCAATGGGAAGCGAAGCAGGCTGTGGATGCAGTGCACAGTGGAATGAGGTGCTGGTGGGTCATTACCTCTCCAAGACTCTGTCTCTCCTGTCTGTCCTCGTAGGCGGAGGTGTAGAATGGCTCATAAGTAATTAGGTCTGGACGTTCAATGTCATAAATGGCCTTGACTTTGGGAATGGCTGCTAAATCCTTGTAATCAAGGATTTCATTGTCTACTTTTGCCTAAAGGTCAAAGACAGAAGATAAATTAACTTACACAAATGCACTGGCAATTTCTGTTGTATACAATTCATGATTTTGTGTATTTGTTGTCACACTGTTGCTATGGAAACCCCTTTTTGGCACCCTACACGTGGAGTGAATGCTTCTTGTTCCTCTCCAGCAGGCCTCCTCTGCAGCAGCTCACAGTGCTTTCTCTTCTCTTGGGGAAGAAAGAACATGGCATATATAGATCTAGTTATGTTACAAAAGTTTTTTATCCCCAGTAATGAGCTGGAAACTTCAGCTCTGCCAATGACTCACTTTGTGGCCTCAGGCAAGTATTTTCACCTTTCTGCTCTTGTTTTCCCATATGTAAAATGGGTGAAAACATCAATTTAGTTTGCAGATTACAGAGATTACAAAAGGATTTCATGCTAAAGACCACAGACAGATACTCAATTTATAACTGTGCACACAAGAGGAAACAGAACTTATTGGAAGGGAATAAAAAGACAAGGAGGACTGTCAGGACTGGGTATCCAAACTCCCAAATAAAACAATTACATTGCATTCATCGCTCATCCTATGCCCAAGCTTCTGACTAAGGCATCTGCTCCTTACCAACTACATGGTGCATGCATGGACTATTTTTTCCACTAAGACTGCAAGGAGATCTTGACTAATTAAAAAATAGAAGTAGGAAATACATTCCAAAGTCAGCTGCACCCATTACAGGGAGATAGAAAGAGGCCTTACATTTAGTTTAGATAACTAATATCTTTCTTTACTTACAGAAAGACTTCAAATAAATCATCATACATTTTTACCTACCTTACATAAATACATTGATGACTAAAATGGAAAGAGGATATTCAAATTGTTTTTAAACACTTCTACAAGATACTTTATTCATAGTAGATTGCATAAGGAAACTTACATTCAGTTCTGTTCTTTCTGAGTGATAGCACCTAATAATTTCAGATTAATATGCATTTTCCTTTGCAAGCTCTTTAACAACCACTGGTCTTGGTGGTTCTTATGCAATGCCTTAAACTAGAAACAATACAAAACCTTTCTTACTAGAGAAGCAAATTTTGAAATATTTAGGACATTCTCTCTCTACAAATAGACTCAAATCTCTTTAGCTTTTAATTACCAGATATAAAAACATACCTTAAGCCATTTTAATCCTTAAAATATTTAGCTATAACAATATATGTTATTTCTATAGTATTTTTATCAGTTTATTAATGAGGTGCAAATATGTCTGGATACTCTTAATCCAATATAAATTATTACAGATATTTTTGTAGACCCCAATCGAGGCTGCCATGTTACTCTACAGATGGTGATTTTGAGCAGCAATTAATTTTCATAAGCTACAATTTATGAAGTTGATATTACCCACAGAATGGCAGTTCTCCAGGACATGCTTTGTCTTTTGATATCTGCAGTGTCAACACTTTTCATATATCAGCTTATTTTTGTGGTTGTTGAAATGCATAGAACTAGAGTTTAATTCAGGACGTGAGATTTGTAATTTTGTACGTTTTTTCTGCCTTATTATAAATTTAACTGCAAAATTTCCGTGGTTTACTCTACATTTTCATCTATACAATCTCAAGGCAAAATATAAAGATAAAATCAGTGATTTAGCATTATGCTTAATAACGTTTTTTTCCTAAATTAAAAATACCTTTCCTCCACAATCAAAAAATCTGATTTCTGACTTGGAAGGTGGTGGATCAGCCAGGCTTCTTTCGGTGTAGCTGACCCTGCTCCTCACATTTCCCAAGTGAAGAGAGCAGAACTCTCAAAAATTGTGTATCAAAGTGCACAGATCTCCTCACAAAATCCTTACAAAGTCTAATGACCCCTCTGCCCTCTGTCTGTCTTCACACCACCAAATGACATCAAAAGTTTTACTGTACCTTTCCCAAGAGAAATGTGACCTAGAAAAGGCCTACCCTGCTCTTGAAATCCTGTAGCTATAAAAGCTACATGGCCAAGCTTTTAACGATTTAAGCACTAAAATAAAGCATCAGTATAAAAGTGATTTATTTCAGCATGAGTGGTTCATGTGCAAGCAAAGGCTCAGCACCTTATCCATCAGAAGGAGTACTTACATAGATAGTGTGGCCTGGAGAGCCAGGTATACTGGAACCTGGTCTGGAATAAATGCTCTCTGATGATGTTCTTGTAGGCTGAAAAACAAAAGGGAACTTTTGAGAGCAATCTGAAGCCATTAACGTTGGCAATTTTAAGTGAAGAATTCTGCATACATCTTGAAAATAAACTGAATTTAGGAAAAATGTCAACACAAATGCAAGCATTCTGGCAAATTCCACAATCTTGTGAGGCAAGTGGGGTTTTTTTGGGCTTTTTTGGGTTTTTTTTTTGGTAGAGGAAGGAGTGGTGTGAGAGGGGAAGAGGTTTTCTAAATCATACAGTGTAAAAGACTAGACTGACAACAATAATGAACAAAATCAAACAACACCTGTCAGAGACTCTGTAGAAGCCATACAAAGAACCATCCAGGATAGTCCTGCTGGTCACTTTAGCAACACGTTAGTTCACAAACCACTGCAGGGATCAGCAGTCCAGCAGACAAAACTGTTGTGAGGAGCACAGCACACACGTTATCTCCTTCCAGGTGTTCAATCCCTGGATTTCCATCAGGAATGAAGTCATCAGAACTGAATTCAGCCTTCCTAAGTAAAAGGACCTGAAATCCTTTGCTTGGAGCTGTTCCCTACATCTGCAGCGCAACCAAGATGCAGCAAGGAAGTCAAATGTTGGTTGCAATGTCACGATTCCCCATAATGCTGAATTTATGATGTTTAATGACAATGCCCTGCAAACTGAAACTCGTGAGAACACTCTCATCCCTACAAAGCCAGTGCTGCTACATTTATCAGACTTTCCAACACTTTTTCAGGACTAAACAGACACTAACACCCTGGAGGAATTTCTGTGAGAGAAAACAAAACAACTGATGACCAAGATGTGGGGATCCTGAAAATCTGATGCATTTGAAAAGCATATTTGATCAAAAGTCACCCTGGTTATTTTGATGATTACTCCTAAACTTGGCACGCAGCAGACGCACAAAGGTAGTCAACCATATCCCAACTGCAACTGAGAAACCATGAACAATTTTTGCTCCTACCAAATCCCATCACAAAACTTCGTGTCAGCACATGACTCTGATGACACCAGTGTAGTTGGATACTTCAAAGACACTTGAAATCCTGGAAAACAGTCCTTACCTCATCAGCTTGTGACATTAGGTCCCCCTGGACTAAGGGACCTTCAGGCATACCTGAAGAGAAACGAGGCCTGACAACCTGGCTCATTGTTTCTCAGGAAATATTGGAGTACACAAAAAGGCTACTGGACCTATCTTACCTCTCAGCATACATTTCCTGATGGAACCCTTCAAGTGATGCCAGAGACTTTCTACTTTTAAGTTCAAAGCCAGAGAAGCTATGGGAACCATCTATATACAAAATGCTGAAGACTAGTCATGGATTATACAGCAAGCTTTCTCTGAACTTCACTTTTGAAAATCAAGTCACCACATTCAGGGAGGGTTAGAGAAGCAAAAGGCTTTGGGTATGTTCCACCAAAAAATGTAAGATTCAGATCAAACAGAGAGCAGATGTAGCTGTGGACTGACACAGTCACAAATCCTCTCCAGAGCATGTTTGAGAACACTTTCTCAGCTGGACCTTTACATGTTTCTTTTCTTTTCTCTCTGTAGCTGCAAATTCCTACATCTCAAAAGGGAACAGAAGTTCCTCATCTGCCCTTAAGCTCCTCCCAAACCAAAAAGCCCAACAACAAGCACTTGTTTCATGGAAATGTTACAAGAATTGAGCTAGAAAATCTGGCTGCTGTTGAGAAACACTTTATTCCTCCTTCCATTCTTTCATTTCACTCTGTTTGAGTGGAGACACATGTAACATGTTGCTGCAGTTACTATGGAAAACAATTGTTTTCATTACAACACAGGGAACAGTATTAAGTACTTGAGGTACTATTAGGGGTGTCTCTGTTACCTCTGGCTTTTGGCAGACATACTTTGAGAGTTTTGTCTGCTCAATTTTCCCTGTTGTAGGAAAACAAGTGTTAGAGGCAGTTATGGCTTATTCCCATCTGGCAGACCCTTTGGATCCTTTATAATTGCCTCAGAAAACAAGAAATCCTCAGTCCTCACTCCAGCTCCTTAGTTTCATCTCTTGGTGTCACTGCTGAAAACCTTTCCATTTAAGGAAAAGTCACTCACTTTTATCACTTCAGTGAATTTACTAAATAAAGTTAGACACCTTAAGAAGATTGTTTCAGCCATATCCTGGTAATAACTTTCTTAGGTGCTCCTAACCCTGGAGTACAGGAGGAATTGTCAGATGGACTAGCAAATTGTAGCACCTGTTCTTCATTTCCTCACTGTGTTTCTGTTCCAAGTTCCTCTTCATCATCCCATTAACAAGGCCACAAGCCAGAAATGACACCCTTTAAACCAGTTTTCTATTTTCTGTTATTCTTTCTGTGTACATAAATTTTACCTTCTGCCTACTGCAAAGCTCCCCACTGCCTGGGCAGGACGTGCTGCTGCCAGCCCAAGCACACTCTGCTCCTTTCCTGAGCACACTCTGCTCCTTTCCTGAGGAGCTGAATCCAAGCAGACCTGCTCCTCTAGCAGCTCCCAGTCCTGTACCTTGCTTATGTCTAAACATACCCCTGAACACAGTGCATGAAAAAGGACTCGTACATCTACTCTTACCCTTCCTGCCTCACTTTGCCCTATTTCTTATTTTGAGTTACACAGGCTGTTTCCATCACAGATGGCTCTTTCCTACCCTGCTTCTTCCCATATGGTCTGGAATCCTTCACAGCTTTGCACTTTCGCCTAAAGACAATCGCATTGCACTTAAGAACATTTATGCTGCTTGCTTTAACAAACATATACCAAAGACTCCTAGATAAAAGCTGCTACTCTGGCATACTTTTAGTTGCTATGGTTGGCTCCTCTCCTAAGAGGCGAATAAAGGCTCCTGTTTGAAAATCTGTGACCTGATATGGCTGTTATTAGATTGAATGTTACACTTTCATCCCTGACCCTGTGTAACACCATTGTGACTCTGTATCTTAAACAGGTGGCAGGAGACACTCTGGAGGTCAAGTTCTCTATTGATGTAACTGCACTGGGGTGTAAATTCCACCTTAGAGAGGAGCTGATCAGAGCACAGCTAAAACAGGAATATGGGCTGGCCTTGATGCATCCTTTAACACTGGAGATGACACAAGTGCATCTCTTTCACACGTTATTTAAAGAAAACACGTGAAGAAAGAGGACACAATCTTTAATATGAATGCAATAATTTGGAGGTATTTACTTCCATCACAATTAGTCCTGTGACAGACACTTATTCTACACTCCCAGCAACAAAACAAGTTAAGCTGCCTCACTCCTTCTACAAAGAGATCTGAAAAAAAAAATTATATGATTGTTCTTTTCCTTGAAAGGAATCAGATACAGCTTTTTATAAAGCCACCACTGTGTAGAGAAATGTAAAGGAAATTTCTATGAAGAGATAATATTTTTTTTTTCTTTTCTGGTGATACATGGCTTCTCCACATTTTCTGAGAGTAGGAGAATCATTGTTTTTTTTCCTTTCCTCTTCCACGCAAATGGATGTAAAAGTAGTAAATATATCAATATAGGATGTCTGCACCAAATACAGAAAGTCTATGAAATATATGAAAAAAAGATCAATAGAAATTCAGTCAAGAAAAATTCATGCATGTCATTAAAGGAGCCAAAGGAAAAAACAGATCACAAAGCATCTAAAGTACTTGCAACGCTTCTCATATTTCCCACTTTATCACAGACTTCTTATTTTTATGTTTTTGTTCTTCATTCCATGCATTTACCTTCAACACAAAAGTTCTTTACCAGTTTCATTTGCAGATTGATGGAGATAATACCAACTGTCATGCTCATCCTCTAATTCTCACCGTGAATTGAGTGCTCAATTATTGTATCACCCATGCAGATGCCCCAAACTGATTAACTTGATATTTCAGTATTAGACTACAAAGCTTAAGATGTTCATCTGCATTTACCCCTGTTTGTCATGTCATCATGCATTGTACACCATCTAAATAAATAACTTCTCAAAAAAAAAATAAAAATAAAAATCCTCGCTAGAGCCATTCACATCATCCCAGTGCCGCTACAATGTGGTGGCTCCGGCATTCTCAAGTACAGATGTTCAGCATCATGCTCTGTAAAAACTTACAGGTGCAGGCAACCAGATCAAAACTGATCCCAAGAACATCTGGCCAAATGGATGCACTATCGTTTTACAAAGGCATCGTCACCATTTACAGTACCTGCCTTAATTTTTTGATAGAGTTCATTATGCAAGGCGGTGATAATAGCTGCAGAAGAATGAATATGTTTTCACTTAACAACATTTAACATTATAGCATAAGCAAATTCTCTAAACCTCAGGAGCTACTTTAAGTGAAGCATATTTATAAATAAACTATTAGAAGATTAGGATGGAATTTCTTATACTGGGCAGACTTAGCAACAGTAAGGGATTTGACTTTCTCAGTACAACACTTCTTTACCTGACTGCCTGCTCTATCAATTGCAAGGTTTTACAGTTGATTAGGATTTGGAACCAGGGCTCATAAAATATGGATTTCCTATGGATTTCCATAATTTTCAATGGCTGACCAACAAAGTCCCTCAATGTCAGCATTCCTTGTGCCTCTCTGCTGTACCCTTCTCCTTACAAGGAGTTTCCTTCAAATGCATGCATTCCTTATTTGTCCACACTAAATATGCATCAAGACAAAACTAGTGAACAGATTTAGTTCAGACTCACACAGACACAGATATTATTGGTTACAACTAATTTTTTTTTTCCTTTCTGGACACAAAGGCCAGAAGGGATAATGAATTTTCAGCACATAATCGCTGAAGTTATGTTGGTACCAAACACACTTCTACAATACTACTCATGCAAACTTAGCCTTCATCAAGAGTAAGCTAAGTGGGAAGAACAAGAAAATAAAGTGGGAAGTCCAGAACATACTGAATTCAACACAAGCTTTCAGAGAATTCAGAGGATTTCACCCTACCATTTTCTAACTACAATTTTCATGTAGATTCAAGCCTTTGGCCCACTTTTATAACAACAGCAATGACAGTACTTTTGTGTCTACTCTATAGAAAAAGACTTGAAGCCAAAATCTGCCTTGAGTTACACTCTGTAGAATCACCATGTAAATCTAAACGGAATTTAATACTGACCAAATTTACACAAGAGGATGTTCATCTGACCTTAAGCTATTTGTATCCTACACAGTCTACAAAGCAAGAAGGAGGACATAGCTTTATTTTAACATGGGCTGCTCCTATTTTGCCTTGCATATTTTTCTAATACATTGATTAGGATTTGGGTTCTTAATCCGGAGGCTCCTGGATTTCAACACTGGAAACTCAACCTCATTTGTGTTAAGCTGAATGCAGAAAGTCACTACACTGGCCTAAAAGATGAGTGAATGGTCCTACAGTTTGCTGTTCTCAGACTCCATGATTTTATCCCATAAAGCCTAGGACTGAAGAGACACTGTTCTCCTTAGGAGCACTGCTAACATGTCTTTATGCTGCATTTTCTTGATACACAGATCTGTAGCTAACAGAGCAAGAGGTGTTCAGTGCATTAAGTAACTAAACCACCATGCAGGACAAAGGGTAGAGGGCTTGCATTAACCCCCACTGAATCACAGAATTAGATTCCACTGCCCAACCCCATCCTGCAGGCTGGATCTCCCACAGACACCCTGCCCTGGCTGACATTTGACTGCATCTACCCTGCAATGAGAGATGTGAAGGCTGCACAAACCAACACCAAGGAAATCCAGTGGCATGGACTCTCTGCCTGCTGCCAGCCTGTGCCAGCTCTGCCCCAGCACACTCCAACCTCATCACCAGGTGAAAACTACCTCAGGTGCACCTGCACAGCCACACATCCCACAGCAGACACAACCAACAAATAAACACTGCCCTGACAGAGAAGAAATGGAATTGGGTGGTGTTTGTAGGTGCAAAGCAAACTCAGTAAAATCTGAAAGCAGAAAGCTACTCCAGAGCCAAGTGGACAGAGAGGACCTAGCAACTCACATGTGGCTGTGCACCAGACTAGAGAGGCAAATGCTTTCAGGCAGCATATAGAATATATACAAATCTGGGATTTTTAAAGCATTTTCTCAACTAAAGTATTCATGGATAGTTGGTCAATAGATATAAAAAAGGGATTGACTTAACTCATGGTTTGTTTTTTTTTTCTTTCTAAAAACCTAAGTCATTATTCATGGAAAACTATTTCTTTTTAATCATTGCTTTAAAGTCAGATATTTTTCACCCTTTTCATTTGTTTCATATTTGCACTCAAATTTTTTGTATCAGAAGGAAAACTTTCTGGAATACTGGAAGACCAATACTACAGCCCCCAAAAGCTCATCTGAATCTAAAATAAAGAAGTTAATTTTAAGCATTTCATTAAACAAAATAAAAAAAATGTGAGAATTATCAAGCAACACTGAAACAAGTGATGCAAAATACAGCGTCAGTGCCCATGGTGGCAAGTGATAGCAGGAAAGCTGTGTGGCAGGAGTAGTAGCAAGCTCAGCAAATGACAGTAATGAAGAATCTTCTCAGTAAAGAAGATCATTATCAACACTATGAAAACACAACAGCAAACCTCTGCAGAGCGTGGCCTGCGCAGAACCAGACTCTTTGGATAAAAGAACTCAGATGAGGAATGCTGTCATGAAACACAAAAGGGAAAAATGAGTGAAAAGGAAAGCAGTTTCCCCAGTTCAGTGGTTAAGCTCTTTTTTTCAATCAAGTTATTATCATCTACTTGTGTTATGATATCTGTTACTGACCGCTGCAGAATCATGAACAGCCAGACAGCTGTAAATAAACACCTAAACAATATATATTTTTGTAACATGCATATGGTTGCTTTGTTTTCTGTTTGTTTTGTCTTTGTAAACTTCCACAAATATCCGTGGGGAAAAGATCTAAAGCAACCATTGCTTTTATGAACTCCCTCTCAGATCTTGACCAGCTCAAATGCTGATTAGTTTATATCACAATTCAGTTACTGAGAGAAAACAGAACTTGCTGAAAGCTTCTGAAGTTACTTCAGTGATAAACAGGCTTTTGTTTTGCTTTCTTCCATAGGGAAAGGAAACCCAGCAAGCAAATAGGCAATGGCACTGGCTTTTTGCAGAACCACCAGAAAATCTAGGCCTGACTCTGAATAAAAACCTGAAATTCAGTCAAAGTATCAAAGATCCCAATTTAGTGCTGACATGCTCCAATAGCACATAGTTCCCCCCGTTTTGTTTGTTTCTGTACCTACCTGTTTGCTACTGCCTTCATTTGGGTCAACAGGATGAAGCACGTGTCAAAATCATCAAAGTGAATTACAGCTGATTTTAGAATAAAGTTCTAACTTTGCACCAGAGTACACAGAGACTATCTGTGATGTACCACAGGAGCTAAAAATGGTGCATCCCAGCCAGCTTCAGTATGGTGAACTTATCGATGCCTTTTAAGGACCTTTTAAACCTCTGCACTGAAGGTCTCCTCCAGGAGTGTGGTGCTGCTGGACAGCTGTGCTGTCACATTGCTCAGATGCTCCCTCAGCTTGCCTTCTTCAGCTTCACTTCCTCTTCCTGCAAGAGCTCACTTGGGCAAAGCCCTGCAGGTGAGTGAATCCACTTCACTCACTTCAATTAAAATTAGCTGAGGAGGGAGAATACTGGCAAAAAGGGAGATACTTGAAGAGGACTACAGCCATTTCCATGGGGAATGGAAATAAGCCAACTGACATAAGGTCAGCTGCAGAAGGCTAATAAGGACCACATTGTAGTCAGGAGTGCTTTGATAAAACTCCTGGGTCCAAGTGAAAGGGAGGTATTGTACTGCAACCAAGTACTATGAAGGCGCAAGCATTCTGACACTTAAGCATGGCCAAAATACTGTCTTACATTCAAACTGTTAAATGAGGAAGAAAATCCAGTCTGGCATAATTTTCCATTTCCTTAGAAAAAGTCAGGACAGAACAATGTGTGAATGCTAGATGGTACCTGCACTGAGGTTTGGCCATTCTAGACCACATGCCCATCTAGGGCCAGTTATGTTTTTGCCCACACTAAAATGAACTCTTCTCAACAGGAATTTATCTGCACATTACCTATGACAATAATAAATTCTCTGTGGGGGATGTTTTACAGACCAGTACTAGAATAATACATTTATTACTAGAATAAATGCGAAAGGATGTGGCTTCCTGTGCGTGAGACCCACACAGAATACAGCCCACAGGATGTCACAGGTATCTTCATACCAGTACCTCTTAGTTTCCTTATCTGAAAGACAATTTATTCATTTGCAGTCTCTAATATTCATATCCTGTTAAATTACAAAAATTCAAGAGACCAACTGAGACATCAAAAAGAGAAAATTGTCCAGAGGATGAATCAGTGAATAAGGGCTTAGAATTGCCTGGTTCATGCAAAAAGCCAGGCTCTAGCATTTATCAGTACAGCATTATTGTCACAGAGGATTTGACCCAGAAAGTTTGTCTGAATATGCTGATGTAACTCCAAGGGTAACTGTGGCTCTTTTTGGCATTAAATCAGGATAACTTTAGGTTGAGGCTTACTTGGATAGCAAAGAAGTAAGTGTTCATCTTTTCTAAATGCTGCAAATAACCACACAGAACAGGGGATAACTATACAGCAATTACACAGATGTGCAAAACCACTAAAACATATGATAGCATTTGCCCTGTTCATATCTTCTCCTTAAGAATCTCTCTCACAACAACTGAGATATGAAATGAAGTGTCTTAGATACTTGGCCACGTCTGTATGTCAGTAAATGACACTATCTTTAAGGCAGTGCACTGAGACAGGTATGTGAAGGTGGTAAGCCTAAAAATCAGAGCAATACCTCTGAAGTGCCTCCACTGTATATTCTGCCAGAGTTGTGACAGCTATGTGAAAAAAACATGGAAAAAGTCACTCTTTTAAAAACAACATTCAATTATTGTGTGTGCAAAATGTATGGTGTGTCATTGAGCCATGAATTCAGCTTACCCGGAGCTTCTCTTCAGTCTTAGTGGATTGCTTACAGTCGGGATGCCAGACAGTGGAACCTGGGGGAGAAGAAACACATCTTTATTCAGAGCAAAGCAGATGACTTCTGCTCATGACAAGTCAGTTATTAAAGAGAATCTCTTCATTGCATCAGATGCTGAATCTGTATGAACTATGAAAGTGATTCACATTAAAGTCTAGCTCATGGGAAATAAAAGGGAAACACAAAAAAATATTCAAATCCTTGGCGTATCTACAGCAGCTTTGTCCTGAGGCTGCCAAAGCACTTTGCACACATTCTTAATTAAAACTGCAGCAGCCTCAAGCATCAACAGGGTCACTGAGGTGACCACTCACAACCAGGTGGAGGGACTGAAAGAGGGAGGGTTCCTCTGGCAGGATGGAGGGTAAGAGCAAAGGAACTGGGCCACGGTTACCTGATCTGTTTTCCCCTTATGTACTGCCCTGCACGTAAAAAGGAAGTTCTGATTGTAAGTCCATTGAGCAACAGGTGTCATACACAGTTACTGTAAAGTGCTACTCAGATCACATCTTCCCTCATGCAAAAGGAAAAGCAAAACTAAAACATTCACAGTGCAAAAGCCAGGACTGTGTGACCCACTGGCAGTGGGTGAGAGGCCAGGGTGGCAGCTGGTGCAAAGCTGCACATGGGAGAGTCTCTCCTTGGATCCCTGTACACCGTACCTGCCATTGGCACACACAGCACTTCCACCTGGCATATTCCAGCTCTACATCCTACTAAAAAAGTCAAGTCCTCTGCTGCTTGCTTCCCAAAATATGTGATTCTTTCTTGTGCTGTGAAGTAGGAATATCCTGCTGTCCTCAAGGACTGAGCGATGTCAGGGGCAAGAAGCATTTCCATCCCATTTCAGTTGTCCTTTGAAACAGAATGTAAACTGTGGTCACTGCTGGAAAGCTGCTGGCAGGTATTGGCCAAGATAAATGGAGCAAAAACCAACACTGATTTTTAACACTGACTGCAGCTGCAGTCAAATTCATCCTTCATTCCAGTCACCACAAAGCCGATCCAGAGCCCTGGCCATCTGCAGGGGGAACATCACCTCTTCACTCTATCCACAAAGAAACCAAACAGAGCCAAGTCCAGGTCTCCTGCTGGTGACTATTAGCTCAAAAGCAGCCAGAGGAAACCCCACCCTCAGAGAACAGGAGAAGGATGGGTCAGGCCCCTGGAAACTTTCTTGTAACAAGCCCTTACAGGCTTGGTGCAGAAGAGCAGCAGGAATCATTTCATTTCCCAGCAGTACACAGCAGAGTCATCATCAGGAGACAGGAGAGAACACTGTGACTCTGGAGCAAGGGTCTGAGGTGTTTGGCTGTGAGTCTAAGCCGAGGAAGAAGAAACTGTGCATTTGGCAGAGGGAAACCATCAGACAACAGGGAGAAGTGCACTGAGAGCCTTCTCTGTAAACAAACAGCAGCCTCAGAGCCAGGACCCCACAGAGCCTGCAAGATCAGGAGGGAGCTGTGCCCTGTCCATGCAGGAGGAAGAGAGTTCAGGTTATAAGGCTGTAAGTTCATGTTAAAAGAAGTGATCTGAGTAATACTCCTCTGAATATGACACCTATTGCTCAAGGATAAACTAAGAAGATTTTAGTTTAAGTCTCAAGTCCAGCTGTGAGCTTCCTTCCTCTATGGCCCTGAAAAACATAATCCCTGCTCTTCTGTACCTCACTGTTAGACTAATGGCAGGAGATGATGATCTTAGGAGTCTTCCCAACCTTAACAATTTCGTGATTCTTTTCTGTTAAACTTTCCCTACCATCAAAGAGAAAGCTATCACTGCATTTTGGGCAGTATTTATCACAAACTGGCACAATCGAGGGACACCCTGTGAAAATGCTGAAAATGAACAAGAAATGCAGGAACCTGGATGTCATTTTCATGGTGAAACGTAGCTAAGGGTTGTGGGTTTCCTTTCACAAAATGATGAGAGATTTGAAATATGTGACATTTAAAAATTCAAATCAGGGCAGGCTTAAGTAGTTAAATGCATATATTTTTCGTGATCTATTCATCCAAACATGCCAATCTATTTCAAAATGCTTGCAGGAGTACAAATTCCCAAGCTGCATCACTCCTCTCTTTTACTACTGGAAACAGTTCAGCAAATTGTGATTATTTCCATTCTTAATGTATGTTTGTTTGCTCACCTGGCAAACACCAACTAGCATGCTCATTTATTCAGCTTTATACTTTGCACATACCATTATTTCAACATCAGCATCCCTGTAAATACTGGGCAATCCTAGCTCAGCAACAGCCTTGTGGGGCAGCCCATAAAATAATGTATTACCAGGAAGTCAATGGGAAAGAGACAGTTTCTGGTGCTGCTTCTTTTTCATTTTCATGTGCTGGAGCAGTGCCAAGCCAGAGTGTTTCTGCTGGCATTGTTCCAACCATCCTTAACATAGAAAGCCCCAAGACAGCTTGTCCATGTTCTCCTTTTGCAGGTTTCCCACACATTTCTAATACAAGTTTCTACCACAGTCCTGCCAGGCTTCTCTATTATACAAAGCAATACCAAGACAGTGTTTTCATATTCTAGGGAGAGGACAATTAGAAGTGAGATGGAAGCCACCTATTTTCATGTATTTTATCAACAATGTGATTTTTGTTCTAGCTTTATTGTTGTGGTGTTGTATTTCTATTTTGGAGAAATGCTTGGAATGCTGTTATTCTGCACCCTAGGGTCAGTGATTTGGATGGAGTCGGGATATGCTGTTCAACCGAGAGCTTTGCACAAGAAAGGCTTTTAGGTCCTCACACTTACAAGCATGTTGAATTCAGCAAGGAAAGCTTTGGCAGAACAGCCTGGAGCACACTTAGCAATTACATTATTTAGTCAGAAAATATCTTGTGAACAATAAAGCAATGCAAATTGAGGTGCTCCTCCCCTGAGACAGACTGAGCACAAGGAACATTGATTCATAACCACAGAAAGAGAAATACACTAAGAAGAGAACAGCAGATCAAGCTGCTGCCAGGTTTCTCTCCTCTCCCCTTCCCTATCACCTGAACTTGTCCAGGACAAACTCCAGCCTAGTTTAAGTACAAGTCATACCTTCTGTCTTTGATCTGCAGAAATTTACACGAAAGCCTGCTCAATTAACCCAAAGTCCCACTCTCTGCTAGCCTGGTGCAAATGACAGCAGTTGGAAATAGTTGTTATTAATTCACGATGGCAAAGGATGATCTGATGCTCATTTTGAACTTTGCCTGTACTTTATCACACCAGCATGTGAGGAAACTAAGATTTGCCAGGTGCTTTCAAGTAAGTCTTTCCAATTTGCCATCAGAAAGCAGCACCTTCCACCCAGCCCTCTTCCAGCCTCTCCTTGCTCCTGCCAAGCAGAGCTGCTACACAACTTCACATTCTGTTCTGGGCACAGCTGGAATAAGATGACTGAGGTATAAGGTCAGGGAAAGATGAGAGAGAGGGACTGCAAGGAAGGACAAACCACAAAATAAAACAAGTTAGCTTCAAAAGAATGCCTTAACAATATTATCTTATTTTGGAACTCCTCCAGTAAGAACCTCTCTTCAGGATTTCAAGAAATGGTTGTGACCACACTTTCATAATTTTTTCGCTATTCTTCTACATTCCTTTCAAGTACATCAAGTTTTCTAATTTAAGTCCCAAATATAAAATCCCAACATGTGTCTGCCTTATTCACTTCTATTTCTGGCTTACATAAATGGGTATTATGCATCCTTCCACAAACAGTAATACTACAGCAAGTTATAAAATAACTTAATAATTATACCACCCTCTCAGAGAGTAGGTGGGAGTCAGATCAAAGATACGATTTTTTTAATCAAAGAAAAGAGCATACTCTTTCTTATGTGAAAAGATCATGAAAAAAATCCAATAATTGGGAGTGTGAGACTGTTAACAAGAAAAGGGAGATGAAAATAAACATACAAGAAATCGGTGGCTAAAGAAAGATATAAAAATTAAGTACATGGGAATAGAAAGAGAGATGTGACCAGATAAAAGGGAAGTAGGCAAGGGAAGTAAATATAATTAAGAACTGGAGGAGACACTCTGTCAATGTGCATGAGGAATGAGGTCTACATGGTTCAAAACAAATTCAGTGCAGCTTCTGAAGATCTTCCCTTGCCTTTTACAGTTTGGTATGTGGTTCAGAATAACACAGAAACTGATCAGCAGAAATCAGGGGAAATCCCTTCACTTTGTCTGGTATCTCATACACCACTCTGGGGCTAAACTATCCATGAGATGTCAAATTCACAGGCAGCCTAATAAATTTCATTTTTTAGAAAGCACAGGCTGTCTCAGAGAGGGTGCAGAGTCCCTGCAAAGTCACAGTTATGGCCACCTAATAGAGCAAAAGGGTATCAAGTGAAAAAAATATGAGAACACTATTGAGGACAGAAGGACCATAGTCTTCCTTGGACATATTGCATGGGTTTATAAATTCTTGAGGTCTATGACAGAAAAATCACAATGTCTGATTTTCTTGTTTTGGAATGGAGACATCCTTACCTTGCAGATACATTTCTTCTCCTTCTGTGAACATTTGGTTGCATCTGCTGCATCGTGCACAGCTGGGATGATAATGCTTGTCACCTGCCTAAACAAAAACAAAGAAAGAACATTTTGGTGACAAATGCATTGCACTGCTTTCTGAACACTCATTATTTGCTGACTGACCATGGCCCTTTTTCTTCTAGTTCACCTGTTTTGATACAACACTGCCCTCATGATGTGACAGCAGCACTGAGAATGTAAGCTCTGCCGCACTGCTTCAGCCCTGAGGTCTATCCTGCCCTCAACAGAGGCCAGCAGTGACTGCTTGGGAAAAACTCTGTATGAGAAAAGACAACACAGAGCATCCCTTCCTCTTCACACCTTCCCGTTCAAGTAATCAGCATCTTCCTGGCTAGGAGCTACATCATAAAGTACCTGTTCTCCATGCATCCTCTTAAATTGTCATCTACCTAACAGTCCAAGGCAATGAATGTCACACTGCAGTTAATTTGTGTAAACCTGCTGCCTCCTCGTTTTGCCAAACATATCTTTTCTCAATTGCTCCATTGTTATGGAGGGATTTAGTCAATCAATGAGTTTTCAACTTGCCAATTCATTCCTTGGCCTTCTTCCCTACACTGCTGATATGGGTATTAGTATAGAGAGTTTTCTAGAGCCACTTCTGGGCCCATTAATTTAATTCCCAAATGCCTGACTTCAGAAGCTACACCAGCACAGACAGCCTGGGCTGAATTGGAGCTACTGATGTAAAGGTCCTAAATACCCTAGATCCTGTTACCCAAATCCAAATCCACTGAGTCATACAGTCTCTTAAATACATTGATACCCATAATAGGTAAAGCTGATCAGATTTCAGGCCTCTGAGGACAGGAAAAATGAAGGCATAAATATTAATGCGATTTCTTCTCCTTAGGAGGCCAAAACAATCAATACATTAGCTTCCTCACATCATAAACTAAGCACAAAATGTCCACGTCAGGCTTTTAAATAGAAAAATATTTAAAGCTAGAAAATGACCGTTCATAATGACAAGTAAAGAATTCTAAAATTCTTGGAATTTGTATCTGGCTTTCCAAACAAATTAACCTCAAGTCCTTTGCCACAAATATTCCCTATCCACTGAGACGCTATATGCATAAAATATCTGCTTACTCTATAGCTGACTTGTAAAATGTCATCAAAACCATCTCCTACCTCATTATACTTAAGACCGTAACGTTACTAAATCCAACCTTTCATTTTGTCTGTTGAGAAGAATAACAACATATTTTTGGCTTGATATTCATTACAGAGGCTTTTTATTTAAACATATTTATATAAGATGAGGAAGTACATGGATTAAAGTACCTGACAGCTACCAGAAGATCAGCTTTACCACCCAGCCCTTCTACAGGTGAATTTGCACCATTCATTTTTAATAACTCCCATCCAGGAATTTCAGCAATACAAGGCCAGAGAAGAGGACTCAGTGTGATATTAGTTTGGTTATTCATTTCACTGTTCAGCTGCCAAAAGCCTGCACTTCTCCTAATCAGATTCTGTATTTACTGTTGATTCTTGCACTTCAGGGGCAAAATCCACCAAAGGGAGAGTAATGGGATTTAAAAATGCAGTTTCAGTAAAGCAGATTTAAAGCTATCAGGCAAAACAGGGTCTCTGTTAAAAGGGAAAATGAGGAGTCACTACAAAATATGTTCACTGGAAGAAGAAAAGCTAATGAGGGAGAAAACTGATGATTGACTTGCAGCAACAAAGCCAATATTAAAGAAAGAAAATGAGTTAATACTAATTTTCAGCCATTTTCATTACTGGCTGCCTTCTTCATCTCTGATTCTCCCTAGCAATTATTTAACCTCTGAGGCATCCCATTAGTTTCATTCAAGACTGGAATTTATAGGATAAAGAAATCCAGCATTCATCACATTATTATGCATAGACCTGTGGCTTCTCTGAAGTTTTGTCTTCCTGGAAAAACTTCTGATAAGCTACTGTCAAGGGAATATAGTTCAAACCATGTACACCTGCCTCTTCCAAACACCCAAAGGGATCAATTTCAAGTTTATCAGGTTTCTCCCTGAGATTGAAACAACTGGCCAAATTTTAGCCTGGTGTGAGGGATGATGAATGAACACCACACCCCAGATAACACAACCCTGCAAGTAGAAGTGAGAACACACCCTGCACTTGAGAGGTTTTGGGGAAGTCACATACCAGAGCAGCTGCTCTTGTTAAACACTTCCAAAACAGTTTATTGAGTTTTCTGCCTCTGTAATATTTCCACAACTCATGAGTGGGATCCTTCCTACAGCAGATATTTGCTGGAAAACATCCTGAATCTCAATTAATTCAGGACTCATCTTGCTATGCCTGACTTGCTGTGATCATCTGGGAAAACAGTTGCTAAAAGTCATTTATAATGTAGGAGGACAAACATCTACAAGTCAATGAAATATTCACACTTTCTAGACATCAGCTTTTGCCCTTTTAGGGCTCCTAAACCCCAATTCAGTAAGTTCAGTGTGCAGCTTTCCGGGACCTCATGCTACTGTGCTGCGCATTGAAAGGTTTGCATCTCAATCCTCATGGCAACAACAGGTAAAATTGATTAAGTGCACATTTGCCCCAAACATCCTTCAGTCAAGGTGAGAGAAGGTAAAGGTTCTTCTCACTGTGCTGAGTTCTCCTCACCCCTTCCAGTTCACACCCAGAAATCCTCTGCAGTTCTCTGTGCTATGCAGCTGCTGGGATTTGATCTATCATACTGCTTGTGGTCCCTTCTGAATGATTTCACTTTCGTTGTCAGGACTATCCAAACCATAAAGCACAAACTGTGACCCATATCTCAGAGTACTGTCCCTAAAATAATATGGCATAAGCTAAATTAATTGCTGTAAATACCTTGGTTTGCTTAGGCAGATGTACTAAAAGCAACCAAAACAATATTTAACATTTTTACTTCAAATTCTTAAATGGAATTGAATTAATTGACAGCAATTTATTATCAAATGAAATATTAAACCTGTGTGTTGCTGTCACTGCCTATAAAGTCTCTGTTAAATTATCAGACACTTGCATGTGCCTTAAAAGCAAAGAACATGTTATCAATTAATGACAGCATACAACCTCTTCTGACTTGCCTATTTATCTTCTACCCACATTGATAAATCTGAGATAGGTTCTCAGATAAAATCCCATTTAAACACAGCAAACAGTAAGAATTAAATTTTAAAAAGCAGAAGTACATTCTCATTTACCAAATACTTCCAGAGCCTTAGAATTGCAGAGTGAAGAAACAGCGATCAAAGGAATTCTACAAGCATAATTATAAATGTAGATAAATGAATGCTAAATTTGAGTAGCTTTCTATGGCTCTGCAAATCCCACTGATAACTAACTAATCAAAGATGTAAGAGTTTTAGTTATTTTCTATATACTACAAATATATATATACTGTCCACAATATGCACATTATATGCATGCTCATGAATGAAATAGATACATTATTTTAGATATTATTAAGGATCTATTTATTCTGGTAATTTCAAGACCTAAACTGGAATCAAGTCTGTATCAACACTGACCTTCAGTTTCCCAGTCTACAAAGCAAGTTAAATTGCATTTAATGTCCTACATAAAATACTTTGGAGAAACACTACCAAGGAAAACCATTATAGAAATGTATTCTTCATAACCAGTCTTAAAAATAAATTCATGTTATCACATATCTAATGCTTGTGAAGGACAGCTGGAGGCTCAGTGACCAGGATTCATGGATGATGGACAGGTCTGTCCATCTCACACAGGGAGCTGGATGTGTTTATTCTGCAGAGGACATGTCCCAAGTACCATGAGCAAAAGTATAAATTCTGTTACGTATTATAACACCAACACCTATCACAATAGTTGACAATAAGAAACCACATTTTTCATACCAGATTTTTCATAGATCACCTTTTCAGACTCAGAAGCTATAAATTTCCTGCCTTTTCCCAGCATGCTATTCTCCCAAACGGCTTCAACTTGGATGTTACAAATTCTCCTTAGCTAAGAGCCTCTGTGGACTGTTTAGAGAGCTTTGAAGGCTCCCTCTAATGGGGTGGGGTAGTGACCCTGCACAGTTGTCCAGAGTGAGAGAGATGGCACTGGGTTACACAGCGTGTGCACCCAGCTTAGAGACCTCTGCCAGTTTAAAAGGTAAACTAAAGGGTAGGGAGATACTTGAAGCAGCATTCTGTGAGCTCCTGTACAAACTTCTCACCCTGCTGATGTTCCAGCCTACTCACAACATGCACAGTGCTCACCTGCCTTCACTTTATAAACTCTGCTTCTTTGGGGACCTCCTGAGGACAAAAATGTACTGTCACTCCAAGCTGTCAGGGAAGGCAGTGGTGAATTATTCCAGCCCAGGAGCTGCAAATACACCTGCAGACAAGCTGACACAACACGTACCAAAAGTCCAGCTGAAAAAGGACCTCCACTGAGCTCACGTCCAGCGCTAACCCCGGGGTAACAGCACTTCAAAAGCCAAGGACTGTATCTTCTGAGTCCAACCCCTCTGCCCCCACTACCCACAAGACTAACTTCTATTCTCTGAGTGCTTGTAAAGCTCTAGGCTGATTAAATAAATGTTTTCCTCTTTGGTGAACGTGAGAGCTTAAGATTTCCTATTACTCATGCCTTCAGCTCTGTCCTTCCTTCCAGAACAACAGCGAACAAGAGCCAGAGAGAACAATAACAAGAATCCCGCTAGGAGAGCTCACATGCCAGTGGGTCTGGTAGAGGAAGAACTAATTACCTACAGACATGTTCTGCTGGCCAAAGGACACAATTAAGTGCATATTTGTTGTGTTACATTTGCACAGCTGCACTCATTCACTCTCAGAGATAACTTAGCAGTCACCTGACAGAGAGCTGTGAAACACATAGAAAGCTTTACTTTTCTATTTAAATACTACAAAAACAATTATGTAGTTGAAAGAGTACATCTGAGAGTAAAAGCACTTCCCTTTTTTCCTTTTTTGTTTTAGTTTTTATGAGAAGTTATAATAGGCCCATTTACTGTCTGATATTTATTCCTACAATGACTCTGAGGAGAATGACTTGATTTCTTAACTTAAGGACTATGGAGCAGCACAAAGAATAATTCAGACCCATCTTTTAAACCCCTTAAGGAATGTAATGAACTGTAAAACAGGAACTGTGGCAGTAGCCTAGTATTTTCCAGGGAAGCTTTATTTTAATTACTTGCAGAGGTCACAGAACCTTCAACCCTGTTTGATGTTCGGTGTAACATCAAATTCCATTGTTTCCTTCTCTGCAGGCTTCTGTGATCTCATGAGTGGCTGGAACAGCATAAACACTGTGAAGACCAAATTTGCTTCTAATAACATCCTGACCCAAACTGTCCACTCATTTTTCCCAGGCTCTTATCTGTTGAGCAAGTCACTACAAATATCTGTGCTCAGAAAAAAAAATAATAAAAAAAAAAATGAAATAAAAAAAGTCGTTTCTTTGTTTCCAAAGGATTTCAGAATCTACCATAAGTTTCTTTATTACTACCAATGGAAGGAAAGTGTAACAAGTTTTTTAAAAAATGAGTCCTTGTCTAATATGCATCTCTAAAATTTGGACCTTCTAAAGCTGTTTTTACACTACTGTCACAACACCTCAATAGAAGCAGCTCTCAGCACAGCCTCTCTGTTCAGCCTGCAGGAGGATGGAGCAGCAGGAAGCAGAGCTCACACTGGCAGTTCCCAAGCTGATGGAGCCGCAACAGACAAGTCTGGGGAAAAGTGGGAAATGGAGCGTGAGGCCGTGACTGTAAATGTGAGTGACAACATGCATGGAAGAGACACGGGAGACCCTCTGAGCCCACCACTGATTGCTGTGCTGCCTTGGCTGAGACAAAACCCCAGCTGCCCTGCTGTTATGAACACTCGCACTGTTAATTCATGCCCAGTGTCTAATTTTATACAAATATACTTCCCAGCATTACAACAGTGACTGACAATGTCATGCTAGTGTATTCCTTAATGGATGGACTGTAATAAACTTTTTAACTTATTAATGTTAATTCTATTGACACACAGTATTGCCACACATCAGCTGCTGCTGACAGCAGTGCAAGTATTCACTGCAGGGAATACAGTTTTCCTTATAGCAAAGATGTGAGTAATCATTCAGGCTAAATCCCCAGCTGTGAAACTGCTCTACTGGCATGAAGAGGCAGCACTTGTGGCAGCTGAGTACCAACTGGACTTGCTTTAGCAAGGCCCTAGAAGTTACTTGTGATTGCACTGTCAGCTCTCCTTTGAGAGCTTTCCTGCAACACCCAAAGTTGAGTAATTTGCACACACAGGTGAGATGTTCAGCTATCAGTTATGGTCTTCATGGAGCTGTTCATTCTGTCTTTACAGGCAAAATCTACCTATTGCTACACCAAAGCTGAGAATTCACGTTACCTACACAGTTAACAGCAGGTGAATACAAAGAAGGGAATCCCACTCAAGAAATGCACCCACAGGAGCCCAAGGCGACTGGCTAGATTCTTATGGGCAGTACAAAGGAACAAAGCAACTGCAAACACAGCTTTACTGCCAAATGCCAGGATTTCAGCATCATCTCTGTTAGGATCTTATATTAGATTTAAGCACAAGAAACCTAACCCCACTAACTGAATATGTGGTTAATCAGAAGCAATCCAGAAGAAATACATGCACTAGATTTTATATTTTGTTAAGTTTCATTTGTATCTAATTATAATACAAATCTGTGAATTCACTGCCTTCATTACCCTTATTTAGGTGCATATGAAGGCAAAATCCAGCACCCACCATTTCATTTTCTTTTAAGCCTCATTTATTGCAAAGATTATTTTTTAGATTGTTAACTCCTCAGCAGCAAGTATCTGACACAAATCCCTTCTCTATTTCTCAACAATGCTGGAACAGGTTCAGTTTACAAGTACAGGTGTGGGCTTTCTATATCTTTTGTAATCTTTAGGCTTCACAAAGCATTAGATAAGTAAATATTCCTTTATCTTGTATGCATTTTGTCCAGCATGATTTTTGACATGGAAAGATACTTCAGAAACTGAAGGAACTGCTTACAGTCACATTCATATTGCTGGATTAGTTTATAATTAGAATTAACCATCAAAGCTACTTTACAGTAACTCCACCATAGTGCCAAGGACCTTTTCAAACAGCCTGATGCTCGAACAACTGTAATTTTGACTCCAGCAGCCAGAAAAATATCCTGTGCTGACTGCAAGAGTGAAGTATAGGTGTACTGAGCTGTAGGGAGTACCCCGTGTCTGCAGCATGGTGTGAAAGCCCCTCCAGCTCCAGCTTCCAGCCTGCTGAGAGCAGAGCAAAGCCCTTGGCATGGTTCAGTGCCGAGTGCCAGCTCTGTGACACAAGTGAAGGGACAGCAGGGAGCCCCGGGAATGGATTTTGTACCGGATGCACACAATATCCAATCTTCCGCAACACCGGGAATCTCCAGCTTTCCAAGTCCTCCTCGTGTTTCCTTTCTTTAGGGGATGACAGAAGCACTGAGTTATCAGGAATATGGGAGCTAAGGAGTGAGACACGACCCTATTTCTCCTTTTAACTCTTCACATGAAGTGACTGTTGGTCCCTCGACCCCTTCCTCTGGCTGGACCTCGAATTACAGAACTCGGTGTCTGTGCATTAGCAGGTCACATCCACTGCAGCTGCACCTGCAGTGCTGCAACCACAGCTCCAAACAATGGGAACTAACTTGAACTGGAAAGAACTTCTTCAGTCAGTAGAAATACAGCTGACTCCAACCTGCTGAAATTTAGCTAGAAAAGTCAGTAACAAACCTCCTTTGTATCTTAAAAAAACTCAACAGAATTGTTTCATAAATAAGAAAGTTTTGCACCTGATAGCAGATGATAAATACTGGACCTCATCCTAATATAAAAAGCTTTTAATCATTTTCAAAAATTAGCATGTATCTCCAAACATGATTTGATTGCATGTATGGACAAACAGAAATAGAGAGCAGTGTTGGATATGTATATATAATTATATATGCATGTGGCATTTGGAAAGAACATACATATTCCTAGATCTTAAAGAAACCATAAAAGGAAAATCAAACAATTTTTGAGACATTCTGCTGCAGGTCCCAACCATAAGAACTGAGATAATATTAACTAAAGAGGAAAAAAAGGCAATGACTAAGTCATTAACTTAGAAATAAATAAAACTAATAGGAGAGATAAATTTACCAAAACAATAACTAGGAACAGTATGTTTAAAGACAATAAAATCTTTACTACAGTATGATGTGAAAAAAAACCAAACAGATCAGGCAAAATTCTCTCGTGATCTGTAGATGAAAAATGATGAAAAATGACACAAAAAAGGCAGGAGTATTCAGGATGTGTACCTTTAGGGTCTGTATTTGACAATCCAATTTCCTGTTTGATACTGTTTATTGAGCAAGATTTTTGTTTTTTTTAAATAGTGTTTTTCACAAATCAAAGTTTACAGATTATTCAAGACCTGAATAATTTGAACTCAAAGAGGCTTAGGAAAAGTGTAGCAAGGCATTGCTCAGACAGATGGCTCTGATAGCAGGGGAGGCTCTGCTGAGCCAGATACCTCAGAGATTACTTCCTTCAACCCACAGCATGAGGTACTGCTGGCCAAGATAAGAACACAAAACCTTCCCTGGTAAATCTGCTGGTGACTCACAGGCAGTGCTTGTTTAAGCCATCTAAACCAACCAAGTATGTTCTAAGAGACTGATGCAAAATGCCTGCAAATCCAGAAGGCAAGGCCCTGTGAGACTCAGAGCCATGTTCAACAGCAACTGACAGAGGCACCGGGGGAACATCATTAAAATCTCCCAGAAAAGGCTGTCACAGAGTACCTGAAAGGGCCTGCTCTTCTGATCATTTAATGTATACAACGAATATAAAGGAAAAGTTTTGCAACACTGGTGGGTGCATACACGTGTATTTGAAGAAGGAAATTCAGTGGAGAGCCATCAGCATGAGGTGAGTCTTCAGCTGTGATCCTGAAGGACTCAGAGTCAAATCATTACTCAGATAAAGGCTTCAGAGGGGACTAGATCACAATGACAGGCAATTAAAAGCAGAGAAAGGATGAAATAGCAGGAAAGAGCAGGAGCTTTTCAATCACACTGAAAACTCTGTGACATCAAAAACTGGAATTAGACAATTTTAACCTCAAAACAAGGTGAAGTTTCTAAAAAGCAAAGGTAATTTAAGCAGCATGAGGGAAAATTTTTGGCCTTGCAATTGTTCTGCAGTTTTCACGACTGGGTAATTTCCCAAAGGACAAGCTTTCATTTGGTTTCTAGGGAAAAGCTCTGATTTTGTAAAGAAAAGGTCAAGCAAGATTACTTTAGTAGCGCTTCTGACCTTAAAATTCATTCCAGTGGGCATTACATAGAAAGACGATTTTACAGATGCATCAGGCAGCTCCTAGGGAGCACAGGTCACACTGGAAAGATTCCCAAGAGAGTTAAATCAGTTCACTGAGACCTGTCTTGGCTAAACAGCAAAATTCCTGGTATAGCAGGGCCCGTGCAGCTAGAAGGCAGCTTTGGCTGATCTGACTTGTGGCTCGCTGAGACATCTCAAGTGCAAGGCCAGGAGAGATTCTGGGGTTGGGTGAGCTGCATCAACCCCAAAATTGCTACTGATCCTGAGAGCTCAGTGCTGTGACAGGGCTCTGTGCCTTGGGGAAGGCTGGGAGAACATCTCGAGGAAAAACTCATGTTAAACTGTTCAGTGGGCACATACAAACCACTTTCTGACTGGTGAAGACAGTGGGAGCTAGAGAGTTTAAGCAACTCACCCAGGACCCAAATTAATGCTTACAGAAGAGCCAGGAAGAGAAAAATTCTCAGAATCCCAGCCCCAGACAGCACTAGACCTAAGTAACTGTAGCCAATTTTCTTGTTCATCTCACACAGAACTGCCTTTCCCGTTGTCTGTCAGAAGAATGATTCAGGAACGATGCAAGCTTTGGCATGTGATTCAGCAAAGCCTGGGCTCCATTCTGATATCTGCATTCACTTCACAGGGAGTGTCCCAAAAACAACAGAGAAACAAGAGTTGCAAGGGCCAAAGGAGGGGAGTAAGCATGAAGTCAGACTCAGTACATCCATAGAAAACAACTAGAGAATATAAAACAAAAGTAGCCTGTAAGAAACAAAGTCGACATGCAATGTGCAATTTATTTTGTATCACAGAGATTGATGGATTGTTCTGATAGGGAAACATTTTATGTGGGAATTAAGCCAGGAGTATTTTTCTGTTAGTGGCTAGAGCCTGCTCTTGTAGGAAACTGATCCTATTGCAACCAGTCTGATCTGATAATGCTTTATAAAGTCTAAAGAATGTGTTTTTATCCTTGATTAACTGCAACACTACCCACTACCTTTGGAAATCTCTTACAGCAAGAGGTCACAGCAAACAACAGATGGCAACCTAGGGAAAGGACAAATTTACTTCTAATATTTTTCTTCCCAGTCACTCCACAGTCATCCATATCTGTTAAGAGCCTCTATGCGACAACATTCATTCTCAGAAATCCTTGTTTTGTAATTCTGGCCAAAGTACTTATGTTACACTAAATTTAAAATGGAAATAAGAAAGGACTTCAGGGCAATCAGGGGATTCTTACTGCAGAGAAATAGTTGACTCTTTTGACTCTTTTTCAAAAAGAATGACTTTGAATAAATGTCAGACCACCAACATGTAGAAGCAGAGCCTTTCTTTTTGGCAGAAATCCTTTTTTTTTTTCTTTGTCTATTTGTCAGTCTTCTAACTTCTGATAGACATGATTTCCAATTACAGCTGCAAAACTATGTAAGTACATTTTTTAATCATTACTGGCAGGAATATTCAATCAAAGTATGCATGTTGGAGCCAAGACACAGTAGGGAATTTACTCCCTATCTTGTTTACTTCAGCTTCATATAAAAATCAAGATTTCTAAGTACCACAGAAAAACTTTTCCCGCATATTACTGTAGTGATGAACAGGAAAGAGCCGATGGACATAAAGCAGAAAGGTATATCTAACAACATTTGATGCCATTTGATTTCCAACTGACTACAGCATCTCCATAATTTTGCCTCAACAGCAGTAGTTCAAGGATGATGGTGAGGTAATTCTGCTTAAAGTTTCTTACTGCTTCAGTTTTTACTCTCCTCACTCCTAGGAAAAGTTTCCAGCCAAGATGCCACTGCTTTACAAAACTCTTAGCAACAGCATATCCATCTTAACAAATCCATAGCAAATCTCTCTCTCCAAATCCTACATGTAAAAGTCAATTTTTTAACATTTTAAATTTTACTCAGATGATTTCCAAGAGTTATTTCCTTGACCTCTGCTAACTGCAAAACCAGTTTAAATGTGAGTTTGCTGGTGATGAAAAGATGCATCTCTTACTGTGTGCTATTTTTCCCTCTTAAAAAGGCTTGTAATAAATGTCACACATCCCAGATAGCTATCCAAAGAGCTTTCAAACCTGTAAGATCTTCTAATATAGCATGAGCATGTAATTAAAATCTACCCATCATGTACTTCAGGTGCTCATTTCAAACATTTCACCACCCATAAAATACTCCCATGGTCATATTTCTTCATCTGTAAAACCACCTGCTCAATAAAGACAGGTGTTCATTCTGTGGACTTCAAAATCCCTAGAGATTCCAAACATATCTTTTGGATTAGTATTTGTTTTTCTTAACTTTTTTTCCCCCCCTCAGGAAAACACCCTGACAAAGCAGACAAAAGAGAGACTGAGTCCTCACAGAGTGAATGCTGAGCACAATACCTGGATGGAACCTGTTACAAGCAGGTGACAGCTACAGGCTTGCTCCAACAGGCTCTTCTCCACTTCTCAAGTTTCAAACACGTTATTGCTGCATTCTTCCCAACAATCATTTTTTATGGGAGACAGGGATAAGTTCTACCCTTGCCTTCTAGAAGTCAGCTGTAAACTTTTCAGTGATAGGAAGACTTAAAGCAAGACTTAAAAATGAAACATCAGAATCCTGAAAAAAATATTTCACCACTTAATCCATTTTTCATTGTGATCTCAGTCCAGGAGGAACAAAAAGTAACTGGCTGAAATAATTTCACATTTCTGCAGAGTGCACAGCTACATTCCCCTGTCACCACATCCCAGCTGCCAGTGGGGCTGCGATGCTGGAGGAACTTCTGGTTCAGTCTAAACACTTTGGTGCAGGGATCATGATTAATTTTATCTCTCTTGTGGGTGATTTTGGCAGGTAGGACCAGCACAATGCAAAGGTTTAAAAGATGGACAGAAGAAGCAATGGTGGCTAGAAAATAAAAATAGACTATTATGTTTTCCCTAAAGTCTGCTCCCAGAGAACAAGATGTGTTCTGCAATACAACCAAGCAATTAAATTCTTAATACAGTTATCTAACACAAATAATGCACTCATCCAGGTAAGATATCCTTCTACTAAAAGCTTTTATGTGTTCTGTGCACCTCTAAGATATGAAAAAGTTACTTATTTTGGCTGTTCCATGTTACTGGAGTACCTGCAGTGGCTATTTGTCACAAAGGCTGTTGGTGGTGACAATAAACTTTGTGATCATATAAATGCCTCCATTGGAATATTTTTAAAAAATTTGATCAGACTGCTTAAGTTTTTTTGCAATTTTTAGTACAAGAAATACACTAGAGAATTTTTAACTAAATCAACAATGTAGACAGTAAAGATGCTTTGATAGGATATGTAGATCCTAATCAGCAACACTGTACTCACAAAAGCAATTTATAAAGATAAGCCATGACTTTATAAGCACCTGAGAGATTTCACAAATCCCTTTGTAGCAATAAGGAAGCTTTAATTGGTTATTTTTTCAAATTACTTGTTACAACCTGCTCTTATTATTCACCATCTTTACATCCTCTTAACATTCCTCCCCTTCCTATTGATGTTCAAATTGACTGAAGGATGGTTTCCAAACCACTGCTGAGAAGTTAATGCCTTGTGATTATGCTGCCATAGCAACTAACTTCTGTTAGGGCTCTGTCAACTTCAGATACTTTTTTGTGATCTTTATAAATCAAGTCTTTCCCAACTACAGATACCCTTCCTGACAAATTCAGTCTTTTGATTGGGGCCAGGGGATTCACTAAAATCCTGTTAGAAAGATTTTTATGTCAAGCTATTTATATTATTTTTCTACAGGTATATTTATTCTAGATTTTTGATCTTGTGCCTGGTGTGGTGTTCTCAGTAATTACAGCAGGTTATTTTTCATCATGGAAGGGTAATCTAAATTAAGTTAAATTTGTGCTGCTGCTCAGCTACATAGGCAACCTGTCTCAACCACTTACCCATATTCTGAGTTATTATTAAACTTTTAATTTCCCTGCATTTATCCGAACAAACTCCACATTAAGAAAAAAAAAAATCAGCATTCCATATTAACTGATAGAAAACCTCTCTCAGCAAAAATGCAGAAAAACTAGAAACAAATGCTACCCTTATTTCTATGCAAAAAAATCTCCAAAGTGATCAAAAGAGCCAAGAAACTCTATCAAGAATTATTTAAGATACAGAATCGTATTGTTCCTCCATACAGCAGCAATCAGTTGCAATCAGAAACAGCCCAAGCTCTGTGCCATTCTCCTCTCTTCCTGCCAGTTTAAAAATACGTGTAGCTGCACTCTCCTTATCTAAACCACAGAATTACACACAGCCTTTAAAAATAATCCTTTTTGGTGCACAGCAACGAAAGTACAAGTACCCTATTATGATCCCCCTGGCAAGCTATTCAGTCCCATCAGAAAGCTGCACCACCTTCCCTCCCCCAGGAAAGCCACGACCCTTTCCAGCTCAGCTCCAGTTTCACAGGAAGGGGTTTACCTTCTCACAGGGGTTTTTCAGTCCAAGTCCATCTCCTCCTCAGCTCTGCTGAGGCTCGGGCAGGAGCACAGCGCTGGTTCTGCTCTCCCCGAACCGGCTCGGCTGTGCCTGGAGCTGCACCCAGCCCGGAGCCCTCCTCCTCCTCCTCCTCCTCCTCCTCCTCCTCCTCCTCCCTCAGCCCTCTCCTGCACACACCCACCAAAACCAGCAAATAACCCTCCCTGCACATTCAACCCACTCGGGCTGCGACTCGGCCATCCCATTCTGGAAAAGCAAAAGGGGAAGGACACCGACCCAGGCAGGGGCAGGAGAATTTCTCACCACTTTCGTGTGTCACTATTTGATGTTGACACAATTCACAACATTTTTCCCTTGGGAAGAGGCGTCTCCTGTCTATGAACTCGGCACTCTCTGCCTCTGGAAGTTATTAAATATTACTTCCACAGATTCTGAAGAATTTATACAGCCTCCTGGGTGTTAGTCTAGTTTTGTAGAAACACGTAGTTTATCTGAGACTGTATTCTAGCCCAATTCAGACGGATTTGGGCTAGCTCAAGCACTGGGGCCACTTCCCACGCTGGTACCTGTGTCCTTTATCTTGTTTGCACATTTTGGAGTGAGAACATGCTGCAGTCACACTCTGGGAACACTGGATGAGTTTTGAATGCGCTCTGTGCTCTGACCCTATCTCATCTCTCCCAGATGTCTTCTGTAATGAAAAAGGTCCTGTGCACCTAAGAGGGCAAATGACCACAGCATGTGCTTCTGCTTATGTTATCATTTACCTGGGACATTCAAGCAACATGGTCACGTTTTCTCCTTTTTTCTAAAGGCAGTAAAATTAAACACAAACAAAGCAAATCACAGAACAAATCATGCACTAGACTGTGCTGCTGCCTCTCATATGCTCTGTGGCCTTTTTCCCTGGATTATTGTGCTGTGTGTGACTGGGAGACACTGGTTGAGAGCAAAATCTCCCCCAAGCCTGTAAGACACCTAAAGCACAAGATACTTAATGCTATAAAAACAGAATGGTACTGCATTCTTCAGGGATATTATTATCTACAACTTTAACATACCCCCAAACCTGTCTGGATCCATCCTATCATCAGTCTCTGTTTGGTTCATCAATTGCTTAATTTATAAAAGTGTTTGAACTTTTACTACACATCAATCTGTATTACCAGTACAGATCACATTATTAAAATACAGTAAATTAAATATTTTGTGATACTTCCTGCATTATTGTTATGAAAACAGCCTTGCTAAATACTTCATTTGTCAGAAGAATATATGCTACTTTCTCATTTAACATTTCTGAACAGAATTGAAATAAATGTCAGTTTAAGAGCCACATGGCTTCTCAATCTAGAAAGTGTTTTAAGAACACAGGACCAGATACATGACTGTACTGAAGTACCTAACTAAACTCTGTCCATGGATTTTTGCAGAGAAGAGTGATGTTTTCATCACATGAGCTATGAGTCCCCTTAAAATAGATTACTTAAAAATGCAGGCTGCTGAGTGTCTCTGAAAGTCAATCAACTGAAGCATCTGAATGCTAATACTCACATGAGCAGAGCTGCTCACATGGGTGAGTGTTTGCAGGAGGCAACACTTCAACAACTTAGACAGGCATTGTTCAAAAAATTCATTTACAGTTCATATGGGAACCAGCAAGGTTGTTCTGTGATTATATTTATTTGTTTATTTATTTAGTGTTTAGAACAGATTCATTCATGTCTAAAGAAACAGCAAAAACTCCCATGAATCCCTCACAGCACAGGTTTCTAAATCTAGCTCTGAAAACAGCATATGAAGAAACTTTCAGGCTCTTCTGGGTCACATTCTTTGCCTCTTAAATATGGATACAATTTTCTTAAACAAATGTAGCAGCTTTCACAGTATGTTTGTTTTTCCCCTCCCCTAATTACTGTTATTTCCTTCTAACTTCAGAAGTCAGGGTGTCTCAATTGAGATGTTGCAGAATTAGTTACAGCACAGATGAGACATCTTAAAATTCTGGCAATTAAATGAACAGTATTTACAAGTACTAAACTTCAGTCATGTTAAGTACCACATCTTAAATTACTACTCCCCTTTAAAATCAGAAGAACCTCAGTATAAATTACTATATCACAAACATATTTAGAACTTGACCTGACCTTGCAGTCTGAAATCAAGGGAACCTTCTGGTGGCCTGGACTCTCTTCAGGTCCATCTGTGAAAATGGCACTGTGCCACTGCTTACAAGGTGGGGTGCAAGATTCTACAGTGCACAGGAAGCAAACCCAGGGCAGGCAGCAGCCCCTCAAACAGGAACTCGAGCTATGCACAGCCAGGAGAAATCACACAATAGCTTTTTTTTTTTTTTTTTTGACAATTAATATTAAGTGAAAAGCATTATAAAAATAAATGTGTGGAATAGCAAGATGGTAAAGGCACTTGAGACCCTCTGTCTCTAGATCATGAGATCAAATCCTTTTCATATCAGTTACAGCTAGAAAAGGAGAAAAATGTAAAAACTCTCTTATTCTTAGACTTTTTGTATGATTTTATGCAAAATATCCACCTTTTCCTGCCCTTATGACTTCTTTGTGCAGAGCTAAAAGAATACTGCTTATCAGTAAGACATTTTAGATAAGCAAAGATGGAATACATTGATTCAGGCATGATCCACCATTCTCTGAAGTCAGCTGGAAGCTTCTCAATCATTTAACATATTTTGAATTAAGCCCTGGAGTAGTAATTATACCGTGTATGAAAAACACATTAGACAGAAATCATTTAGGTAGACATATTTCAAATGGTTAAATACATGATCGAATTTACTTAGATTTATGGAGCTGCACATGTCTACACAGAAGTTTGCAGGTTTAGGATTAGATAGGCATCTTTCAAGAGGCAAGCCCTGAAGCTATAAAAACCATTGCTCAGTGGAAAGTGTGTAGAAGTTCTCACTCTCACTATGCTGTTATTGCCTGCTAAAAACGTTTTTTTTTACCAGAGTTAATGGGAAATGAGTAATTTTTCATAACTAAAGATTCCTTTCTGCTAGAGAAATCCAAGGAAGAGCACTGATCTCTGTTGCCTTGACAACATTTCCTGAAACACTCAAGCATAAAAGTATCCAGTACGCTCAAGAAAGTTGCAATATCTATTTCATATTGGACATTTAGCACATTTATTGTGTTAGCATGCTATTTGTCACAGAAAGCAATGTGCCAAAAAATACATCAGAAATATCTGAGCTGACTTAAATACACATGGTATTTTTCTTGAATATTTCCATGGCTACTGAAAGTTGTTACATCTATGGCCAAGAAAAAAAAAACATTCTTCCATGATTTGTGGATATTAGTAAAATAAGTCCTATTTTTCTCCTAATGCATTCCTTAAATGAGCAAAGGGATCACCTCTACAGAGTGGCTGGAGGGAGTCCATCCTTGAATCTGAGAGTCTGAACCCAAACCTTGGCTTTTCTGGTGGGTTTTGTTGAGGGTGCTACAGGGGAACCCTCTGAGGGTGCTTCTATAGCTGCTTCTGAGATGAAGACTCTTAGGTCCACATAAGGAGTGGCTGTTCATTGTAGGAGACTGAAAAATCTGACTTTCTCAGAGGGGCTAAAGCCATACTGAGGGACAAAATAAGAAGGAATTACAAGTCTGAAATGTTGCAAAGAATCCCAATTTCTCTTTAAATAAAAATAGATAAATAAGTGAAATAGGCTTTTAGTGGTAAAACAGACAACATCAGCCTCTGTGAACACAAAGCTAACTTTCATGTTTTCATCTCCCTTCAGTTTTTCTACAGACTGCCTTAGATGCAATAAGAATAAGCAGAAAATAAAGCAGCACCAAAATGGCTTGCTGCTAATTCCTTCTGATCCATTAGAGGGAAGTGTTTGTACACGATGTGCCATAGAACTCCCTTCAGTCGCTTCTAATAATTTCTTTGGATGAAGATGATGAGATAGCATACTCTGCTTCTGACATAATGAATTATTTTATTGACAAATAAAATGAGATCTACAGTTCACTGTATTTACTACAGGACATTTGCTGTACAATCATTTTTATTAACAAAGGCAAAATACAAAGTGTTTTGGGTTTTTTTCTAACTGCATGTTAGTATGTATAATTTGGGCTGGGCAGACATAACCTCTACCTAAACAATTCCTCTAAGTGTGCTAACAAGAATATGGTTTCCTTGTTAAGGGGCAAACAGCAGGACAAGAGACAACCCACATGATATAAATCATCAAAAATGCCCAAATTTTCCAAAGCAACATTGCCAAAGAAAACAAAGAGGGAAGATAGTACTCCTCCCGTGAGAATCTCAAGCTTCATCTAAATTAAACCTTCAGGTGAACTGAAAGGTTGTGGGTGATTTCCAGTACAGGATAAGGAGATTGTTAATTGTCCTGCCTCAAACAGGTCTGCAGCCTTCTCTGAGCTGTGGCATCCTGTTCTGTGAATTATCTCCTGTGGCTGCTTCTGACATCTCATCTCCGTTACTACCAGAGGATTTATGTCACGCTCTGACCCCATCCTTTAGATGACCTCTCCTGCCCAAAGGGGACACTTGTGCTGACACACGGTTTTCTCATGCTAGCTTTTGATTTACTAGTTCCTTGAGTCATATTTAGAGTAATTTTTAAACTGCCCCTTTGGAACTGTGCATCTCTGACAGCGAGAAACCACGAAACAAGCCCACAGTTCTCATAAACTGCTCTGATTGTTGAGCAGTAGCTGCTCACCTGTATCTTCCAAACTTTTCCAGCACCACTTAAAAGACACAGAGTGTCTGAATGTCTCTCCTGCAGCTGCATTCCCAGCTGATACTCTGAGAACTTTTATCATGTTTTATCATGGATGGACTATCCAAGTTGCTAATACACACTGAAATTCAGTTAAGCCAGTGTCTCAATGGCCTCCCTGGCTACACAATGCTATTTTTTTTGGTGAAAATTTCTAACGAATTGGCCAGCCTACACCTTACAGACAGCAGTCAGAACATTATACAACTTCTACAGGCCTTTCAGGAGTTTGGCCTGGTATGTGCTAAGAACCACTGCTGCCCTCTGCTGCAGCATTTTGGGTTGTGTCTTTGATAACCAGTGAGAGCCACAAATACTCAAGTAAAATTTATAGTCTTAACCAGAATTTAGCATGCTTAATGTTTCCATTACTGACAAAATCATTAAAAACTCTGTTTCTAATTCATCAGAGAAGTCTGATACTGCAGGGGCCAGGTCAAATAGAAAAAACTTTATCTTTTTTATCTGATTTTGACTCTTAGAAGAGGAACACCCTTGCAAGAGTTTGGACATGCTTCCTTTATGCAGTAAATGATGTCTCATCTTCTAATAAATAAATAAATAATAATAATAAATAGCCATAGAAGTATAAGAACTATGAAGTGAGAAACTCACCTTGCGGCCAAAATGAGCACCAAGGTTCTGCCCTGGATACATCTCTGATAACTTGAACGTTATCTTAAATTATGATGGACAGCCAAGTTCCAGGTCAATTGAACTAATCTTTCCTTAGTCTCAGTTTATCCAGTTCTGATGGGATACAGCTCATGATCCCTCAAACTACTATGTTTCTTCACTGATGCTAGGAAGAGTAACATGAGTGCAACTTTGCTATATTCAACTATACAAAATGCTCCAGACAGAAATAGTTTATTTCTTCCCAGCTCTCCACAGACTCCAAAACACTCTCTTTTGTCATTTTCATCTGAATAGGTTGCATTGTTTATTGGTGAGAACAACTGTCATGTACCCCTAAAATAATTTTAAAACTATCTTATGTTTCCCAATCCCACAAATCCAATTACTGTGCTTCCTGCACAGCATTGCAACTACAGTGTCTCCAATCCATAATCATAAATTGCAAAAACTCATCAGTAGACAGGAATAGATAAGCAGATGGTGGCAGGCCAGAAGAAGAAAGCCAGAGACACAGCCTTCCTGCTCAGGGGACAACTCAGGCTGCTCTCAGTAATTATCTGTGCAAGTCTCCAAAGGAATTAGATACAGATTTCAAAGGAGGCAGGCTAAGAGTTTGGCTAATGAAGGAACTGTACATCCTTCCAGTGCATCCTTCAAAATGCACATGATGTCCACACGAGCTCTGAGTCCCTCATGGTGACTGCTTCATATTCTGAATGCTGAACCAGAGACACCTCCACAACTAAAACCACAATACCATTTTATGCCAAACCTGAAATTTCTTACAATAGGGCTGACACAGTCTTACATTTGTAGTAGATGGGACACAAAGAAGGGAACCTGTAATACACTTTCACTAGCAACTTCCAGTTGCTTTTATTTTTTGTGATGTTTTCAGGTTTATTTTCAGTTATTCAGTGAAAAACATACACTCCAGCTCCTGAGCTGAGCTCAAAGCTTAGGTTCTTTCCACTGAGCAGAGTCTCCTACAGGGACAAGAAATAAGTTTTGCTTCTCATATCTCACTGACAAGGAAGGTCCCCTGCATTTTGGTCCCCTAATTCAATAATGACACAGAGGAATCCATGCATCGTTCAAGCATTCCAGCTCAAAGGGGACTAAACACAGCCATGAGAGATGGAGGCTGGTACTGACATCTCTAGAAAGATTTGACTGGTTTCAATGAGAATGTTGAGGACTCCAATAAGAGTCAGCAAAGGAGATTATTCAGATGGTTTCTGTCTTCTCATTTCTGAACACATAATTTACCTCTCCAGCACATTTCTCCCTCTCACCTTCTCAGCATCATTTAGATCATGTATAAATCTCACGTTGTAAGTTTCAACAAACTTATGACAAACTGATTCCAGTACTCAAATTCTGTAAATGTATCAAATCTCACATAGAATAAGCAGAGTAACAGGTTTTGCAGATCACCATGAAAAGAGAAAAACAGAAACCACAGATCCATAGAAACTAGTCCAATTAATTCCATATCACACACTTTTCCTGATGACAGCAAAACTAAAACACTGAAAATAATTCTGAAAATCAGCAACTTTGTTCTAAAATCAGCAGGAAGCCTTTATATGAGAATTTTTGTATTCTCTGCAGTTGCATGAGGACATAATGGGTGGCTCAATTCTTCACAAACTCTACTTCACAAAACACCTACCTCTAGGACTTTCCCAGTAATGAACTGGTGACATGCTTCACACTTGACTCCAAAAAGAACTTGGTAGTCCTTCTCACAGTAAGGAGCACCATCTCTGAAAAAGAAAATTCACAAATTACAAGCCACTTGTTATTAAACAGCATGACTTACCCTCTTCCTTTGTTTTCAACTGGAACTCCTACACACAGACCCAGGTAAATGGGGAAGGTTCAAGGGAAACACTTTGTAATATAAGAAACGAAAATCATATTTTCATTAATGACTCTTAGAATTATTCCTTAAGTTTTCATCAAGAGAAGACATCCAGGACAAACCAGTGAAGTAAACCTCCTTCTTTAGAGCAGACTCTCTACACCTACAGGTGGTGCAGTTCCAGAGAATCAGTGTAACTCTTTCTGGGGGTGAGAAGAAATCACAGTCTATCACAGGCAGACAGTTTTTGTTCACTTCAGAAAAAAAAAAAACAACCTTTGGTAGGCTGCAAGACTATAAGCAGTTACTTTTAAGTGTAAGGTAACGTAGTACTTTAGTATGAAAAAGGAACATACAGTAAAAGTGGAAACACTAGGCAGCCTAGGAGCATTCCTCAGGCACTGGATTTTTTTTTTTGAGAAATTACATATGCTACCTCTTATAAATATTGTACACACCCAAATGAAAGGTTTGTGAAACATACACTGTTTCCTTATTTTTTCTCTTTGCTAAATGCTTGAAGGGGAAAAAAGAAACTGTATCTTCATTTCCTCTTATATCTTTTCCCTATTCTCTTCCTCTACACTTTCTTACACCTGAAACCCTCTTCATTAGTTTTTATATGGAGGTGAGAAATACCATCAACTCAGTCACATCAACACATCTATTGCCTAGAAAAGGTAAGAAATGGACAAATTCCTACTTCTTTTTTCCTCAAAATCACATGTTAGAAAGCAAAATGACACAATCCTTTATCTGCTACTACAGAAAACATGCAACAATCCACCTAATTCTCTATGGGAATGTGGAATTAGACCTTTTTCAGACTAGTATTAAATATAGACTGGTATCATTAAACATCACCTTTCAGCTGCACTTTGCAGTTCACTTTCCCAGCTCAGCTCTCACTGGGAACAAAGACTTTGGTGTATATGAAAAGGTGGCTGAAACAGGATGTCCAGATGTGAATTTTACTGCAAACTCTTCTCTGCTAGCACCTAAAACTGTGCCACGGGTTCAGAAGAGAAGCAGAGGTTACTCACTTGCTGATGTATTCCCCAGTTAGGACCTTTCCACAGGCCTTGCACTTAAAGCACCCCAGGTGCCACTGCTTATCCAGGGCTAGCAGTGCCTGTCCATTTTTGATGTCTCTTCCACAGCCAGCACAATCTGCAAACAAGCAAACAAACAGATGCATTTGTTGTCAGCTACTTGGTTCATTAACCTTAATTAACTGCCCACCTGTCACAACATTTGGTAGCCAAAGGGATGAAGTACACAGCAGTGCAAAGGTACATCTTCCTTTCCTCAGACCCTTCCTGGGTCCTGTACAAAGTCTCAAACCTTTTTCATTACAGACATACTCAGTGGAAGAGGGAAAGTAAATCTCCTGTTTTTCACGCTGTTTGTGATTCAAAGACCACCTGGCAAGCTCTGTACAAGTTTCAGATTCTGTCAGGAACGAGTTACAAGAAAGTCCTCGCTGCAGCAAGTTCCTTTTTTCTACAGCCATCAGTGTTTGTAGTTTTGCTTTCAGCGAGAAGCTGAGCGCTCACACGGAGCGAGCGAGGCCGAGCGAGCAGCACCGGGACTCGGCCCGTCCCCGTTGGGGGGCAGCAGAGCCCCGCCAGTGGCACAGCCAGAGCGGGGACAGCCCGGCATAGGCCGGGACTGGCCGGGGACAGGCCGAGGACAGGCCGGGATAGGCCGGGACAGGCCGGGGACAGGCCGGGGACAGACTGGGGATAGCCCGGGACAGACTGGGGACAGGCCGGGGACAGGCCGAGAACAGACTGGGGACAGGCCGAGGACACGCCGGGGACAGACCGGGATAGGCCGGGACAGACTGGGGATAGCCCGGGACAGACTGGGGACAGGCCGGGGACAGACCGGGGACAGGCTGGAGACAGACTGGGGACATCCCGAGCACAGCCCGGGTACAGCCCAGGGCAGGGGTGACAGCCCTGTGGCTGTGGAGAGGGCAGGGCATTGTTGTCTTCCAGCCACAGGTACGGCAAACTGAAGTTCTCCTGGTCTCTAATCGGCAAAAGGGCTCTCACTCAGGAATTCTGGTACTTTCCTGGTACTTCAATTCAATTCACTTCAATCCTGGAGGAGCCTGATTTCCATGCTGATGGCAGAATGGAAACCAGAAGCCAGCAGCACTCTGTCTCAGGGGGTGCCACAATACCTCATGTTACATCAGAAATCTCTAGCTCAGCCCCAAGCTTCCATTCCTCTCCCCTTCAAACATAAAATACTCAAAAAGATTTCCCGTTAAGGGGCAGTCCAGCACATGGTAAGATCTGAAGAGACTGATGTGGCAGACAGCACTGAACTGCAAGGGTTGTGCTTCTGTGCCCAGCCTCAGGGGACAGAAGGACTGAGGGAGAGGAGGGCCTGGAAGCCCAGTGAAGTGGAAAGGGAATGTCCATCAGCTGAGGCACTCATGGAAACCACAGAGGAGACAGCCTGGAACAAAGGATTTTCCAGCTATTACTATCCCCAGACTTGGTGTTCCTTTGGTGAATGCCTGAAACATCAACAAATAACAACAAACGGAGACAAACAGAATTGATTAATCTGAGCTCTTAAAGCCTGGGCAGCAGGGAAAGTATCACCCTGGCTCCAATGCTCAAGCTGACTGACTTTACAGGTACAGCCTGAAAACCTTCATCTCCTTATGGGTTTAAGCACAGGCAACACCATGCCTTGCAAAAGGGCAAGTCCAAGTGTATTATCACAACTGATAATGAGAGCAGTCAGTTCTTCTGACTAAAGGGCATGACTTTTGTTTGTTGGAAAGTGGGCCAAAAGAACCCCAAATATGTGTTGCCCTTTCCTGCTATCCAGGAATCTACCATTTGCATGTTCCTCTTCCTAGAGCATCCTCCTTCTTCTCAAATCCCTTAAAAAAGGAGGGGAAGGGGACTAAGCATTGTGGTATCTTGTAACAAAATGTGAATCACAGACTTTTGACACAACTTGGACTTGAAAAGCAGCCCTGCGATGTCCTAATATCAGGACTTTGCTCTAGAGGACGTATGTTACAAGCTGAAATCATGAAGTGACAAGGAGTGACACCGTGTAATGTATCCCTCTGCTCTGCCATGACAGCTGAAGGCTCCATGCCAGTCTGTGATGACAGCAAAGGCTGGAACAGGTCACCGAGGGAGGCTCTGGAATTTCCAGCACAGGGCTGAGGAAGGGACAAACACGTGTCAGAGTGGCTTTGGCATGCTGATCTTGGTTTGGGAAGGATACTACATCTTCTCTTCAGTTCCCTTGCAGCCCTCATTTTCTTAAGTTAAATCAGAAACCATGCAACATGACTTTGACCGTGAGAACAAATGAGATCCTTCCCCCAGTTCTAGCATGTGCTGAATTGCATTTTTAAAAGAGCACCCATTTCTCAGCTCCCTAGCACTGCTGCTTCTTCCAGCACCTTCCACAGCTGACCTGGGGCCTGGCACACTGTAATGTATTCCCTGCTCTATTTTCCCTCAAAAAATCTGCTGTATTTTCCATGCTTCTTTTTGTTTTTATCTGGGAAACATCAGTGAAACTGAAATTTCCATTAAATTTCTCAGAAATTGAATCAATGAAGAGATTCTTTTAACAATTTGTGAGGCAGTGGGAGTAGAGAAACTGCCTTACAAAAAAAGGTCTACCTAGTCCAGCATCTTTATTGATGCCACAACCAGGTACATGGGGGAAGTAGGGATTCGTGAAGTACTTCTGACTATTTAATTGTTTCTGTGTAAGCCAAAGTCACAGTAAGTCTGAGCACCAGACTTAGTATTATGCTCATGTTTAATACAAGGGGCTGGCAACATCCATTTATTATTCTATAGCACCAATGACATCTACACTCTTTCTGGGTTCCTTGAAGTGTTTTGCTAAAGGAAATTAACATCATTTCCATTCTGCTAATAGAACAGACACAATGAATGTCTAGAATCAAAGTAAACTAATAGCCCAGTACTGTTGTATTAGGTTGAGATGGCTTTTCAATAAATCTGATTTTAATTCTGGCAAAACTGTTTGGTATATACATGAAAAGCTAGCAATTATCATTATCTCCTAAAATAGAAATCAAATAGGGCTGGGCTAAGAAAAGACCATTTGTTCATCCAAATTCTACAAATAAAAGCCATTATGATCTCAGGCCTGCATGAGGCACATTTAAGCCCCTGGCTGAATGTCATCAGCATATGCAGGCAGGATCTCAGTATCACATTAAGCACAATCTGTATCTGTCTAACCTATAACCAGCACATGCTGCAAATAAAAGGGCTGTGAGGTAAGAATAGTGGTCCACAACCATATGTCAGAGCAGACTGAAAAATCTGACTAATCCTTCCCAAATTTGTGGACAATGGATCCTACCATGGTGTTCTCTGGCTTCATACCTGGGTCTAACAGACTGCAACCCTTGAATCCGAGCTTGCACTTTCTTTTTGCCATATAACCTGGATTCTCCCTTTCTGCCATTCCTTGCACATCACACATTCAGCAGTGCCAAGATAACAAAGAGGAGGAGGCAGACAGTGCAGTGTGCTGGTTAAAATTCAGAGTGAGCAGTACAGCTCCCCTATGCACTTAGATATGTGTCATATTTGACGTGTCTGGGTACAGAAGAAAATGCCTGGACAAAAGAACTGTGCTGTGGAGTCATCCAGCCCAAAAGCATGGGAAAGTGGGGAGACAGGGCACGCCACTGTAATATAAAGTATGATCTAGACCTCCACACTCCAGCCACCTTTAGCAGCCCCACTAAAAGACGCAGGTCAGGCTGAGCTGCCACCCATGACACCTTGCTTGTAAAGATATGAGAAAATGTGTTTCCCTTTTTAGCACCTGCACCACCCCAGACATTCAGGAGTGAAGCACCCTGCACAGCAAGGCATTTGTCACTGTCTAAATAAAGCAGTGGATTTTCTGCCTTTGCCTCCCTCCCCTGCTCTCAGCCAATAGTGCACAGGTGAGCTCAGAGCTGATACAGCTGGATTAACCCTCAGCACACAGAGTAGGACTTTACCCACTCCCTTTTGGATTGCTTTAAAAATTTAATAGCAAATACAGCTTTATCCCACGTTGTCTGCTCATCTCATATGATTTATGAAAGAGAAACCATCTCTACGTGCTTTTGGCCTAATAAAGAGGGTTATGCAAAAAAAAGTCATGTGAATGTTACACCAATTCTGCTCCATGCAGGGTTAGCTCTGTGAACAAAGCTAATACCAGTCTGATTTCATGATGAATAATTAAATCACCAAAGAGTTCATTTCAATCCTGATGGCCATCAGAAGCACATATCTAATAGATAAAGTCTGAAGGTGCCACAACCCCCATGAGTCACAGGTATTCTGTACTCTTATTACACTCCTTTTGTAACTCTTTTCCCTCCTTATAAAACATTGATACATGAGTTATACAAAGACAGCACCAGCAGGCTTCTGCTCTGAAACAGGAAAAGCAGGGAAGAACTGGGGGGGATTTTTGTTATTATTTTAATACTTAAAAGAAATTAAAAGTTTTCATGGACTTACACAGAAATACATTGTCAAACACAATTGGACCTAAAGAGCAAGTGATTTGGAAATGATGAAAGAAGCAAATATTATCACTGGAGTCAAGGTCAAGAAATCTCTAAGTATAAATAGCTCTTAGTCACCTTGAAAAACAACTTATATCCCAGTAATTCTTCTGTGGCAATTTGAAGGTTGTGCAATTACAATTTCTCATAGAGGTAGGGAGACCAGAGTTCTTTCTCAATTACCCTTTAACCACAGATCAGGCAACACCTTCTAAAGCTTTGCATTAAAATTGAAAGGTTTGATGATATCATGCAGGCTTTTCCAGATCTTCAAGATATTTCTGTCAAAGCTAAAAATACAAACTCACTATGTTCACAGCATGACAAATGTTTTCAAAGTTTAAAGCATAGCCATTTGGTCACTGGGGCTGTGGCAAGTCCTGGAAGTCAGAAGGACATATAATATTGGGAGGAATTGAATCTGAGCATGTAACTCAGGAATCTTCTGCCAAACCCCTTCTCTTTGCCACTGCAAGGATGGGAAATGTTTGTCAGAACAAATTCGCTATTGCCCTTTTGCTGAAGGCAAAACAAACCCACATAGGCAGCCTCGTATTCCTGAAATCTAACAATGAGAGGCTGGGCACATACAATGGAGGGAAATAAATTTCCCATGGGAAGTGCAGTATAGCTTTGACAGTTTATTATAAATGGCAAGTTGGGAAATACTGGTATTTTCAAAACAAGTAGTTAAAGAAAATAAAACTATTTTAGTTGATTAAATAGGGAAAGCAATCCCAATGGCATGAACTGGCATTCTTTGCTTGCAGCACAAGTCCCTGGAACCATCTGAGTGCCCAACACTGACTTGTCTTTTTAAGAAACACATTATTGTGCATCTTGGATGTATCATTAGACCAGTCACTAGAGCTGTCCCCCAGGGACCAGTATGGGGCTCAGTCCTCTTTAATATCTTTATTCGTGATCTAAAATGTACCAGGGTAAGTTTATGTTGGACATCAGGAAGAATCTCCTCAGAGAAAGGGTGATCAGACACTGGAATGGACGGCCCGGGGAGGTGCTGGAGTCGCCATCCCTGGAGATGTTTAAGGAAAGCCTGGACGTGGTGCTCAGTGCTGTGGGCTGGGTGACACAGTGGTATTGGGGCATAAGCTGGACTCAATAATCTCACAGATCTTTTCTAACCTAAATGATTCTGTGATTACTGTAAATTGCTGTTTCATCACCTGATTTAATTTGAAGTGATTCAGAAGGTTGAATGCTCTTCCCCAACTCCATTTGGGTCTGTACTGATTTAAGTGTTTAACAGAGAAAGGCAATTCCTTATTTCCACATCTTTCTACTCCTCATTCCCAAAGGAGGCCAAACCAAATGACCTTCTGACAAATTACTCCTGCAAACCGTCCCTGAAAAAAATCCTATCAGAAAGTTAACCTTTTTTCACTTCATCAATCCCAGTTCCTTCTTCAACCCAATCTTTCACACAGGTATCTGAATTGAGAATAAGAAGGTGGATGAAAGAGCAAACATACTGCACACAATGAAAGAGAAGTATTTTTAATTGTCCTATAAAAGATAAAGTTTTTGAGTTTCTTCCCATCCCAGCCCCCAGAGCCCCACCTGTAAAACTACTCTAAAGGATAAACCAGGGGCAGGTACATATAAGCTGAGGTCAGTCTTTTATCCCAACGTTTCTTTTACCACATTTCAGTACTCAGGTAGCTCCAGCTATTCAGTCACAAATCCCACTCACAGTATCCCAAGGGAATTGCACCATTATCTCTGAGCTTCATTGTTTAATACCCAGTTCATGGATAGCACATTGTGTCTCTTAATTTGCAGACTTTTTTGGATAATTTTCAACTGTTATGCTGGGAAAACAAGCAATTCCAACAGGGTGCAAACTCCCCAAAATAGAAATGAAACTTATGACATTCCTTTAGGAAGGTTTTTATGCCCAGATAACATATGGCAAACTAAGATCTAGCTAACAGCTAATTCGCTTTCTACATTCTTTTGAAGTGACCTCTGATTCCTGACTTCCTACCTGCAGGCTTTCTGAACATGACAATTCCCAGATACTCCTGTCCCTGGGGATCTCCTCTGTAATTGTGTTCTCCAAGCTAGTGATCCCTGCTCATGCAACATCCATTTACTGAGGAATTCCTTGCACCTCCCCCAGAACTTCCCTCAGAATTAGCTCTTGAGTAGCACTTCTCAGTAAAACCCAAGGAGATGGATGTGTTTTGATTTCCAAGTTCAAGACGGGGTTACACTTAGGCAAATAAGAACTGATACATATTTAGTACTGTCCAATTTACTGTAACACAAAAGCATCCAGAAGAAACTGGAATGCAAACACCTTCCTGAAGAACAGTTGTTTTCTGAAAGGAATTTTCTCACACAAAACTCATAAATCAGAAACTTCCTGCCCTGACACAACTATATTTTAAATACAGTTGCTGCTATCCTTATCACTCAGAAGTTAAGTTTCTAACAAAGCTTTTATACCTTCAGAGAAGTATCTAACACAATTTATAAAGTGGCATTAAAATACCAGTCCCTATAAACTAGGAAATAGCTGAGCAAATGGAGGCTATTTGAGTAATTTACCCATTTTTCTGAGTGAGGACATAAAGTGAGGACTAAAAGTAACCCTAAAAAGTAATTCAAATTATGAAAATGCCTCAAAACCAGCAAGCATTCTTCAAAAGAATAAATCATCTTGAAACAATCATACAAATTGGCCAGTATAATGAAAATAACTGCATATTCTTAGGCACAATCTAATGGCTTTTTCCAGAAAGGAACTCTGCTTGGGTTAGCATCATTTCTTTGAACTTTTATCATGTCATGAACATTGACTTGCTTCTTTTATTCTTGAAAGGGGGGACAGGGTAAAATTTTTCGACCCACTGTATGCTGTATTAAGTCATAAATGTAGCTGCACTGCAAGGTTATTACAATCAAATCTGGACTAAAGAAATGGAGAATTAAATAGTGACATTAAAAAAATAAAATATTTAATTTAATTTTAATTTTTAATTTTAATTTAATTTCTGAATTTAAAGTTTTAATTAAATTGAAGTTTAAAATGGGATCTGAAAACACAGGGAATAAACTTGGTTTCCTTTTCCTATTTATGAGCAAAATTAGGGTATATAAGATGTGCCACTTTAAAAACTTTTAAAGTCATGGTGATCCAAAGTAAATACTTTGAAGCTACAGATTCTTGAAAAATATAAATTATAAAACTGAAATATATTTTAATGCATTTACATTCTTCATGTGTGTAGCAAACTTCTGAAAGTAAAAAATATCCACAGACACTTTATGTACTCTAAATAAAACTGCAACCTTCATTCAAATAGAGTTTGACAACTCATTAGCAAAAACAGTTGTTAGGGAAAAAATAGAGGTTAAATAATATGATGACTTTATGCAGAGCTATATTAGTTTAAATAGATGTGTACAGATATGAAGTACCCTCATGTTTATCAATTAGTGTTTTATAATTAAAAATCTAAATGTATTCTAAGGTTACAATCAGTCAGTCTAATCAAGATTTCCTGGATTATTGAACAAACCATGATTAAAATCAATTATTTAAATCACAGTGTTTGAAATCAGTCAACAGTGATGTCCATAGTATGCTTTTATTCTATGGTAAATTTAAAAAAGAGAGATATACAGGACTATGTGTGCCCCTTCTGTCCAGTTCCCCAAATCCTCAACTGAATCTCCAGTAGCTAAACACAGGCTTGAATGCCCCAGAGATATGGGAGTGTTTCTGCTTATGTAAACAGACAAGCCAAGAATGAAATGAGAAAAAAAATGTGTTACAGCACACAAGCAATATTAAACACTTAAGGCTGAAAATTTTTAAAATTTGAAATTTAAAAATGCAAGTACACAACCAAAATTGTTCAGCTTCTCTAAGTTCCCCAGGGCACTCACTGAAGTCATGGCTGTTGTGGGTGAATATTCCTTAAGACAAACTGAGTTCTGTGTCTCACACAAGGCCCATCTCTGTCTGTGCCAAGTACCCCTGTGGCTTTGACACAGTGTGAAATTGGAGAATATTTCCTAAGAATAAGCTCAAAATCACATGTTGGATGTTGCTCAATACCTTTTAAAGCCAAAAATCAATGCAGATATCTTGCTTAGCAACAGTCAGCCTTTCCCCTTCACTTTTAAATTATCTATGGAACTGAAGTTTCCCGAGAGCTCCAGAAAAAAATTATAAAGAACAAAATAGTGAAAAATTAGTAAAATGTGGCTGAACAGTTACAAATCCAAGCTGTAGACTTTTACCAAGAACTATTATTAAAAGGAATTTTATATCCATTTTAGCTAACTTCAAATGGAGAAGTTTGTGATGGTTATACATCAGCTCTGACATTATTTCTGAATACTGCTAGCAATCACCTATATTTTTATCTAATGAAAGGACATTTATTTCCTGACTATGGGACTGCATTAAGAATTAAAGGGCCTTTAAAGGAGGACTGCAAATTAAATTTGCTTCTCCATTTTGATGCTCCGTTGTTTCAAATATAAACTCACTTTCCTGCCGCTTTCTGGGCACTGAGGCAAAAGATGACTCCTATTTTTTCCTTCCCACCTCCTCCTTCTTCAGCAGGTATGGTATCTGCTTTACTTCAGTATTACCAGAACCTTGTTGGAAGTTTCAGTTATTTACTGGGAACTTTACTGCCTGCATCTTTTTGAAAGAGATAAGGCTATTGAATAATTAACAAAGATATCTTTTTTCCCCCACAGGTTCATTAAGCATTAAGCTTATTATTTATATCACAATAGAGCAAAGATCCCCAGTTTTGAGGCAAAATCCAACCCTGTTAAACTCTGTACTTGATAGGCATGAAAGCATTTGTCCCAAAGAGCTGACATTCTTTGAGCCAGAACATAATGTGCAAAACAGACAAGGACAAACACACAAAACATGATGTGAAATCTCCACGTGGACGCCGGCTGGTTGGGGAACAGCTGCACCAAGGATTATTCATGCACATGGAACACTTTGTTGGTCAGTTTGAAAACTCTGGTCCACATCTTGGCTGTGCTGTAATGCTCTTAACTCATTCTCTGAGATGAGAGACTCTTAAAAAGAAAGGGAAGTTGAAATATCTTCCCTCTGCTCCTTTCCAAACTGTATCACCACTGGGTACCTCGGCATTTATAGGACACGAGTGTCTATTGCACTGAAAAGAAACGATGGTGAAAGTCTTCGTCACCAATTTGGAAGATGAATTTTTCAACATGAAAACTCCTGTTAGGTGATAGTAATGCTTCCATTTCTTTTGGATAGGGAGGTTTGTCCCAGAAAACACACTTTTCACTTGAAGTGAAATTTCTTAGCTAGCTCATGTACATCACCAAAATGATCCAACCTTTCAGCAAAAAGATAATCAGAAATAGCTAAAGCTTCCAGACCAGCTCCCAGATAAGGAACCAACAGAGAAAAGGCTCAACCTCAAGTGGAAAATGACATTGCATTCTTATTACTAAAGGGCTTTACTGTGGAGTGAATTTCTCAAGGGAAAAAACCTCTTCTTGAGGAAGAGGGACTAAACTGCATTCAAAGACGTGTAGCCTCCTCTGGATTTTAATGATGCCTGTGCCAGAAGAGTGCTGGCTCGAGTCCCTCAGGCTGCTGGCACCACCTCCTGTGGCTGTCCCAAATGAGGAGATCTCTGTACAGCTGCTCTGCTCTCTGCTGGACTTTTCACACCACCTCTTGTGCATTTAAGAAAAAATGGAAGCCAAAGTTGGATCTTTTGAAAATGAAGATATGACTAAACTGGAGACTTTTTTTTCAAAGTCTGTATCAGTTTATTTACCAGCTGCCGTGGGGAGAATTCACTGATAAAATGCCCTAATGGAGGGCATTTTATGCAACTATGCAACTGCACCATTGCAGTTTTGCCCTAAATTTAGAAATAACAGGTGCCTGCACAACTGGTTTTCTGGAGAGACAACGTGGACCTTAAACACAGTGTGTTACCCTGCAGCCAGAACACAGCAGAGAGTAGGAAGAACTAAAGACAGTACAAACCAGGCAATCATACCAAATACAAAACCTGGACACTGTTTAAAATGTAAGTAGCAATTACTGGGACACATTATTGAATTACTCCTTTATTGAGCCCCAAAGAAAAAAATATCATTTCTTTGACCGCATCTTGAAAACCCTGAACTATCCAAGGCATCAACACCTTGCTTTTAGTCAGTGTTATCTACTTGTCCCCTATTGCTGTGCTGCTCTACATCTGTCCCAGTCACTTTGCTTTATAGCTCACATGCCATTTATCAAGCTGTCATATGAAATAAAACAATGACAAAACCAAACACCACTAATTTCATTTATCTGCAAAGTTATTTACAGGTATTTGTTATTAGATTTCCTGCTGACTGAATGAAAATCCCAAAGTTAGTGCACTGTGTATTTCTAGCAGTAACCAAGGAATAGGATTGATTCAATTATAAATTATGATTACTCTACAGCAGCTGAATAATGAAGGAGAGTTCTAAAAATTTAGAATAACAATGGAGTCACTGAATGGGTTCTTCAAGAAAATAGCTGTAATTTCAGGTAACATATGTGCAGTGTAAGAAATATTAATATAAATAAAGTAAATAAGTACTACGGACCCAACTAATACTAAACAAAATAAATGAAAATGAATTATTTAGCATTTTCCCATCTCATTTTCATGGTGTGCACTACAATAGAGTGTAACAATATTCAGGTTCCTGTTATTAGAGATGTTAACCCCTGTACTTTTAGGTATTTGATTTTCCTTGAAATCATCCAAGCAAAGCTGTCAGTAAGTTTTCATTTTTGTGAAGTAATAGACACTGGAAAATGACATGTCAGCATTAATACAGACGTTCTAGGATAGAAGGCTTCCTATTACATTACACAAACCAATCAAACCTGATATATTTGCAGTCTACTGAATTCCCTCAAACTTTGTTTTAAGGAAAGTCTCCTCCAGTGACCTACTTGAAAGTAATCAGGGGAAGCTGACAGCAATACAGGACATAAAATAAATGCATAGTGTGAATCAGAGTCTCTCCTAAAAGAATATGTATTTTAAAAAAATCCTTTCAAATAATGACAAAGCATTAGAAAAAAATTATGTATTAGCCAGCAGGAGAAACCTGGAAGTAATTTTAAATACTTTACAGTAATTTAAATTAACGTTTTGGTGCCAGCAAGATACTGTTCTGTATCTAAGTCAACTTTTGCACAAAGCTAAAGTAGCAACTGGCAAATCTTTGAAAACAGAGGATTCTTCACTGATTTTTTTATTTTTTTTTTAATTTATTAGTTCTGAACTTATAAGCTGTTTTCATTTTCATTTGTCCATTTTGGAGAGTTTTACTCTAAAAGGACCTGAAACTCTATATGACACATTTCTACAAGTCTTTGTGCATAACAGAACAAGATGCACCAATGCACCATGGCAGATGCAGACAGATTTCAAAGCAGTGCACTCCAAGCTGTTGAGATCAGGAGATCTCTTGCTGTGTGAATTGGCAAACCAGTTTGTCATCAGGAAACAATTATGATTATAAACCCCAATAAATCTCATCACAAGTCCCACGAAATGTTATTTTATAATCCTTGCTACCTATGGCTTCAGTGTGGAAGCCATTCAAGTAGACACCATGGCTGTGGGGAAGTGACTATCGAGCTCTTGCTAAGTATCAGACAAGTTTAACCTGTCATTTTCTAGGGGTATTCTGGCACCTGGAGTCAGGAATGTGGCAAGTGCCACACTGCTGGACAGGTATGCCACCTTCAGAGAGCCAAATCTAGATTTTTCTATGCTCTGGCATGCTTAAAAAAAGAATGTCAGTACTGTCCAAGGTCCCTGTGCCTTGTAGTTCCTTGCCAATTATGCATCCTAAATATCAATTTTTACATCCTTCCTCTGTCTCAGAAGAATTCTCTGGGTGCCTGAAGTCCCTCATAAATTTTTATGTTGCTTTTTAGGTCTTGTAAGCCGTTTTGCAGGTTCCTAAATTCTTCCTTAACTGATTAGGCCTGTGCATTTTCAGCTGCAGATCTACAATTGTAGTAGAAAAGCATCACTTCCCAGACAGAGAGGCATGGAAACAAAAACAGTCTCTCATTTTCCCTTTGTCTAAGGGTTTGATTACATGTTCTCAGGCAAATCAGATAACCTGAGATTCACTTGACTCATCCACTGAGCACAAACATTGTTTATCTTTGTCTTTCCATAGCACCTTATAATCCAAGAATCTCAAAGCCAAGTACCAGGAGAAAATACACAGTTTCTCCCTGAAGGAAAACTACCCAATGTCACAAGGAAAGCTGCAGCTGTTTTGTTTTACAAACTACACTGGGTGAGTGCTGAGTACAATCCAGCAGTCAGAGAAAGAAACCCCAAAGATTAAAAGAATTAACTACCAGAGGCAGAGATTAATATCAGTAATTTACAAATTACCTTTTAAAAGTGTTAAAACCCAACAGCAAGCCAACTTAACTTCCCTCCCAAACTTTCTTTATTCTCTATTTTTCCCTTTAATTTGCTTTCTATGTCTTTTATAATGGTTTCCCGAGGTTCTGATCACACTATCATTGTGGCATCAGTCTACTGGAAGCATAATCCTGGAAATACCCCCTTTAAAGGATAATTTAATTGAATTCTTAAACAGGAGAAGAAAATTAATTTCCTCTGACTTCATCCTCTTTTGAATAGTTAAACTTGTACAATCATACATTAAAGAAATAGAATCTATCTGCTTTGAAACCTCAAGTTTTATCATTTGATACTTTTCTGGTGCCTATCAAAGCAAAATTTAAAAACAAAATCTTTTTAAAAATACAGTCACTGGGGAAAAGTCATTTTTTTCACACTGAAATGTCTAAGTATCTCTTCCCATCTGTAGCAACAGGCACTTAATAAAGAGAAAAAAAACAACACAGAAATTCCCAGAGATAGTTCACTTTTCTAAATGTGGATAACAATAAAAACACCAAAGGACTGCATTATGTTAGTTTCAATCAGATGTTGATGAGCCTGGAGAAGTGAGAGGTTTCAGAAATGAGATGGCAACTTACTGCTTGAGGCAGACAGTTCTCTTGGGCTGGAGGACATCGGCTGAGCACACATCTGACACAGACAGTCCCTTCCATTAAAGGTAACTCGATCTCCTGGTGGAAATGGACGCCTGGAAATTTCAAGAGAAAAACGTATTTTTGCAAAGGTTATGCCAGAAATTTTCCTCTGTTCCTCATGCCTTGAGTTTTCTGCCTTCCTCTAGCGCAATCAGTATTTTACAGAAACTCAGGCCAAATAGTTTCTGCAATGTGGCCTTGGCAAAGCCAGGCACTGGAAGAAATCCAATCCATGGATGCAAGCGGGGCAGAGGTTAGACTTGCCTTGTATTTTCATTTAGAAAAGATTATCAAACAAGTTTTATCTGAATAGCAGAGACAGTGGAATCTGCTAAGACACAACAGCTACATTTATGATGGTCTCAGTGTGATGTTGTGGATAGCAAATGATACAGAAGAGAACTCAAAGAATAGAACTGTTCTTGAGGCTGGTGAAGGAATGTGGTGCTAGTCACTCATAAATGTTAAGAATGTGTGTTAGGCAGAAGTTGACATTGCTGTTAACTCTTATTTGGTGCCTAAAGCAGAGGATAAGCAACATTTAGTAACTCCAAATCTTTAATAAGGAGCATTAGCTGCTGAGTGCAGACCCCTGCTACACCCCACCTCACTCCAAAACTGCTTAGCAAATGAACAACTGCTGATTTCAACAAAAAAAAAATATATTTCAGGCATTGTTTCCTTTGCACTGTCATCTCTAAGTGGGCCAAAAATAAATCAGCAGCAATACTGAATTTCATTAGTCTATTTCAATGACTCATCTTTTGTCCATTCAACATAAAAAGACTGATGCAAGTCAATGTACAGAAAATTGATGTCACATTTCACACTGTCCCTGGGAAATAAAATGGCAATATACACATTTTATGATTACCAACATGCAGTAAACTCACACACTATTTAAAAACAGAAAACAATCAAATGCTTCCAGTAGAAAAGGGCTTGAAAAATGTACCAGGCTAAAGGACAGAGTCCTTCAACTACTCATCAGATGCAGGATGCCACCTCTCTGCCATCCACAGAGCCTTAGCTAACTCCATCTTACTTGCTGTAGAACTGAAGACTGGTTCTCCTACTGGGAACAAGAAAGAGGATTTGGAAAGAGGGGGAACCCCAGCAGTCCTAAAGCCATCTGCTCACATGTGGTTGTTTGACTTGTCCTGAGAGCTCAAATGTAGCATCCAGAATTTTGCTTCACTTCATTTCTCCCACCAAGCTGGGCTGATCACCTGAACTCAACTCTACTCATGTCCATTATCTCCTTGTGTGTAAGCCTGACAATTCTTTCAGACATGAGGGCAACTTTCTGAGAAGGGAACTACATGTAATACAAAAGCCGTGTCCCCCAAATAAATGAGTGGCATTTTCAAGACTTTTCAAGTCAGACCTTTTATAACAAAATAAATGCATCCTCAAGAGAAGTACATCTTGAGACTTGTGTCTCATGGCAATACCTTTCCTTGTGTTTTCCTTGAACTGGGTTCCCACCACATTATTTGAAGGGGTGACTTACTTGCAGAGAGTACAGGCAAAGCAGCTGGGATGGTAAGTTTTTCCCAGAGCTGTCACTACTTCGCCTTCCACGAACTCCCCACAGCCATTGCAGCGGGTGCCGTACATGCGCTGGTAGTCCAAGGTGCAGAGATATTCTCCATTCTTAATGAAGAAGCCTCCTTGTGCCAGGTCACAGCCACACACTGAGAGAAAAAAACAAACCACAGAGATTAGGAAAATATCACTAGTAAGGATGTTAGCTGCTCAATTGTATCAGTAAAAGGGTGAAAAGCCAGTCAAGGATTTCTGTGACTTGGCAGTTTTTCCGCTGTAAAATGTTTATTCATTCAAACCAGAACACATCACAACCAGGTGCCTGTTTTGCTTTGAGAAAATATTCAGAGTCCTACATTGGCATTTCTGGTCAACACAGAGACATAAAGCAATCCTACTTCTAACAGCCAAAGCCCATGAAGAGAAAGTGCCATGGGAGATTAAATTTCACATTGTGCCTTTAGCTTGGATTGAATAAAGAACTCAAAACTACCTATTTAGTGTTCCCCCATATCACCAAAAATTTATACCCAGCTGCTCCCAGGCACTTTGGTTTCTGGCACTCCTCCTGCTCCTCTGTATAGTGCTGTATCTGTGTAATTCAGTAAGAGAAACCACTCTTCACAGCAGTCTAGCACGTTAACTTAACCCTGCAAGGAATTCCATCCTTCATAAGATTCAAGTATGTTCAGATCAAATATCAGAAATATTGAATATCAGAGATTCTGAGTATTAAGGAAAAATAAATAAGCAGCACATTAGGTCCTTGCAGTTACAAAGTCCTTGAGAAATTAAAATATGAAATACAGAAGGATTATCAGGGGAACTGGGTTCAGTTCCTCTTTCTGCCACAAGTCCCAAACACAATACTGTACCAAACATTCACTCTCAGCCCTGGTAAAAGGGGCTAGTATCTCATCAGCTACCTGTCTTAAAAATTAAAATTGAAAGGCATTTGGGGCAGGAGTTGAGAATTTCCTTTTTCTTTTTTCCAGCCTTGGAGGTCTAAAGACTGCTACTGTAACAATAATTAATAGAACAACAATAAACAGTACCAAAATGCAGCTTAGAAGGAAAGCAGTATCAGTACCAGCATTTTTCCGGTTTCACATTTCTGCATAGAACAGTGATAATATTTCATGTGCAAACAAATTACATTTCATGGTGGCATTAAATCCACAAGCAGCCAAAACTCAATTATCAGTGACTGAGAATTACAAAGAACTACTGTTAAGGCTCTGTTAAATTGCTGCAAAATGTTCCAAGCTCATTTTTTAGTTACACCTCCAGAAAAAAAACACTTTCAGTCCTTCTTTTTCTTCTATTGATCTCCATTTTGTTTAAAATATTATATTCAAACTAACAGTAAAATATCCCATAAGGCAGAAAATACAGGTGACTTCTACACCACAGCACCTTAGAGCCCTCCTGGGTTGGGGACCAGATGGCAATTTACCATGGAGGTCCAGAGGTGAAACCTCAGCCTACTTACAATAGGTTTGCTTCTCTAAGTTACTTTGGGCAGATCCTTACCATTAAATCACGTAGAAATTGAGAATTCTGCTTTAATGTTTAAAAGATGCTTTAGAAGCTGCTAAATTTCATTAGGTGCTATGGAGTACTCATGTGTCTATGTGATTATTTAAATTGTAGTTTATACAAGTAATTAATTGTATAAACATTGTATACAATTATTTAAATTGTAGTTTATACAATTAATTGTAGTTTAAACCTTGTAGATTTAACATCCAAGTATATCTATTTTTCAGCCTCAAGCTGAAGGTGCTCAGTGTGCTGTGGGGTTTGCCTCAGAAGCTGCATGTATGAACTCTCTGGCTCTTTACTGTGAACCCCTGTTCTACCAAAGAGTCACTTTTTGAAGAACTCATTTGGTCACTATGGCCCCCTTTACCTGCCTAGGCAAGGATCTAATAAGCTGGGATGATCAAACATAACTTTCAATACCACCTCTGTTCTACCTTCTTCTGAAAAGCCAGCTTCAGCATCATAAAGAGGTGGCAGATCATTGTTTGCAAAAACTACAACAAACTTGGAAGGAAAGGGTCCATGTGCTCACAGTTATTAGACTCTACACCCTTTGCATGTATGGCCACAGGGATTCAAGACGAAAGTGGGGGCTAAATATTTCACAGGTCTTTTACAGACAGCTATTGTTATTATCAAAAACAAGCTCCTTCTACTGCCCTTTTCCTTTCCTTCTTTCTTCCCAATCTCTAACTCATTTTGCAAATTACCCAGAATGTCTGAGTTAAATTCTCTGACACTGGCAAGCCACGAATTCAGGCCCAAGCAGAAGTGCTCATGATGTGAGCCCCCAGCAGATTCATCATCTTTGGCATCCTCACAGCAGGAAGCACACACCAATCTGCAAGAATTAGAAAAGCCCTGGCAACCCCACATTACAACGGATTTTTGCAGTCAATTTAGCACATGTGTTCCTGTCCCTAATCACAGCTTTAAGCTACATGGGAAAAACAAGGGTCACCCAGACTGTTAACATCCATGGCTGGAAAAACGCTATCCCAGCCGGCTGCTTTCACTTTGAGTCAGAGATCAAACCAGAAAGGACAAACATGACTGTACCCACACTCGGTGTACAATGTGGTGTATAACAGGGAAGGGATTTGATTAGATTTTTTCTTACTTTTTTCTGCTTTTTGCAACTGTGCATTAGTTGTGGCTCTGACAATGTATCCCCTCAAGCTGACACATATTGCCTCAGCACACATATTTATGACTGCTATAGGAAAACCACAAAAAGTAGGGACAAATTGAGATTGTCTTTTATTAAAAAGAAAGACCATATGCCCACCACTGTTCATGCCTCAAGCAGCAGAGGCAGAGAAATCAGCTGTGAACTCTATATATGTACAGTGCATTCTAACTGTGTGATCTAAACAACTGCTTGGTACACATATCATGTCACCAAAGAAAAATTTATACCTAAATGATGGCAGTTAAGTGTAAACATGAAACTATATTTTTCCTATACTGATGGGGAAAATGACTTTGAAAGAATTGCTTTGTGGAGCCAATAGGGATGCACCAATCATGTTTGAGAAGGCAAAAAGCAAGAGATATTCTCTAAACATCCCTCACAGAAATAGTTCTACAGAAGAAAAACATTTCCCCAAGATCCTTCCTGCTCAGTATGATTGAGAAATTCTGTTTTACATGACCAAACCCAATTTCTGAAACAGGAGACACTGGGGAGCATTTCTGTTCCCTAAAGTACCACAAGCATAGAGACAAATAAGCCAGCTTTTTTTTCAATGAAAAAGAGAAACCATTATCTTCAAAAGCTCTTGGAGGAACTCAGCCTTTCTCTGAGTCTGTATATCAAAGAATTTCATATTCCAAACAAACCATCCTGACTCTCTTGTGAATGGAATAAGCTGGAATACAGTTCTACCTCCCACTGTATGGAAAACACCCACTCTCTAGCTTTTTCTGTCTTTTACTCTCTGGAGCTGCTATTTTGCATCCTTGGAGCACAAAAAAATCAGAGATAATGTCAGAGCTGCTGTCAGCTCCCAAAGCTACAGGATCTGATATGGAAACCTGGGATGCTCAAGACCAATCCAGTTCCCTGTGGACCCAAGGGACATCTGGACCATTCCCTTAAGCTGAGTCACTTCCATGCTTTAATGGTGATGACAAAAATGAAGAGATCTGAGTTTTCCAAAGAGAATGAAAGCAGGATTTGATCCTGCTGAGCATTTTTTAGGATTTCCTTATTGTCAGGGAGAGTTGAACTCCATGTTGATGTTAAGTAAAAATTGTCTCAGCACTGAAGAAAAAAAAACACAGGAGAGTCCATGAATCTGGGCTCTCAGTCTGCAGAAGTGAATACTGTTCATTAAGAGAATTCTAATGATCTACTTTGTTACCCTGAATTAAATAAGGTGCAAATTCAATTTCCTGTTGGGGTTTTATTTCTTTCTTGTATTTTTTCAGCTTCATAGGATAATGGTGCTGTTTTCAAGCTTGGAAATAGTCATACAACAGTTATTCTTAGGACATAATGGGTCTCTTGTTTGAAGGTAGAAAGGAATTTGGAAATGTTTCCATTTATCACCTACATCCAAACAAATACACTGGGAAAATCTGTTTCTTTTTTATTCATGTAAGAGCTTAACAAATCCCATATTGATGAAAGCAAGGTTCAAGTTCTTATTAGAGTTTAAAGTTTCTGCATTTCAAGTGAACCAATTCTCCCTCTGCCTTTTACTCCTCTTACCAACACTTTTCTTGATGGCGTAAATAATTTAAAGAAAAAATATACATCTAAGCATCATCAGAAGAGCACACAAGAACAGTTCATCTCAGAAGCTGTGCTGCAGCACTGCCCTGGCAGGGAGATTGCAAGGCACCAGTAAGAAATGCATCCAGCAGTTTGCAAAAGCCGTAACAGAGATCCCAATGACCATTTGTCACACTCCTGTCACTGGAGATGTTTTTCTCTCGTACACTGATGACAGATGCATTTTGATTGAAGCTATTTGGAACTGTGTCCAGCATTCCCAGTGGTTCTGGAATCTCTTCTCATTTTAGTAGCTTCACTTTAGAAACAATGCTGGGAAGCCAAAGCACATAAATATGGAACAAATACAGGTGACCTTAAAACCTGCTTTGATAACTTGACATCAGGTAGAAGACAGGTTTAGCAGCTAAAACACCTCCCGAGCAAAAGACAAGATTGTATTTCTCCCCTCTTCTCCTAAACTGGTCTGAGATCCCCCTTGGGATGCATCCTCTAGCCTCCAGTCAGGCCTTTCTCCTCTTCCCACCAAAACCCTGACGCTCCACTTCAAGCATCCTGCCTGCACCACTCCTGGGTGCAGCTGTCATTGTGAAACAGGTAATTCCCAGTGGGGCACTTGAGTGAAATACCTGGGCATTTAATGCAAGCATTCACTCAGCTGAAACCAAAAGTGAATTCTGAGTCTCAGATGAGCTCAGTTTTAACTTGATCAACTTCCCAGTCAGTGCCATGACCTTGTCTTCAGTCCTCCAACACTGGAGAAACAAATAACGCTGCACTGGGAGTTGTTCCTGTCTGCACCTGACTTGCACAAATTTCAGTCTTTCTAGCAATCCCACAGCTCATACCTGAGCTCAACAGCAAGCACAGCAGCTGTATGTAGTGTAGCAATGTGACAGCTTCCCCACTTCCCCACTGAAATATCAGTGATTTGTGCACCGGGATGGAAACCATGGCAGGAATCATTCAACCATTTAAAACACCTTTCACATTAAACTAAGCACGAGGTGGAGATCAAAGTCATTTACAGGTCTGTGGGAAATGAACCTTAAAGAAAAGGAAATCAGTGGGAAAATGTCAAAGTTTAGCCTCGGATCGCTTGACTGTAACTATCTAGAGGAAGCATCTCTCTAAAAAGATTTTAAATAAGCAAACCAAGAATTTAAGGATAGAACAAACCCAAATCTCATCCAAGCCAGGCAAATGAAGGTTGCACTGACCACAAAGCCAAGAAACTTTTTGTATTCTTGTAAGGATGCTCTGCCCCACTCACCAGGCACCTGTTAAGCATCCTGCTGCTCCTCTACTTTCAAAGGATGCAGTAGCTTTTTAAAATCTGACATGGCATCTGTCAGCATTCATCAGTATCAGCCAAGCAGTGCAATTAATTTCATTTCCAGTCAAATTTTTGGTCCCTGAAGAGACCTCAAGCCCAACTATACTAAGGTTGGTATCAATCACTTGTCATTAATAGTATTCTAACCCCAACAGAAAAGTAAGGATCCACTTCAGAATGGGAAGAAACTGAACCTGAAGAGAAATGCCAGTAGGAATCACTGCAAGAACAGTCTTCAAGACACAGCAGTTAAGATATGTAAATGCAGAAATGGCAGTCTCACAGCTGCAACTGAGGTTTGATTTCACATCAAGCTATCTGAATGCATGAATTCACATCTGAACTCCATTCCCTGGCATGGGAGAAATTTTAGCCTCTGCTAGCTTCCCTGAAACAACAGATTCCCATTTCTACCTGGATCTTGGTTCAGTGATTCAGAGCTTCTAGTGACCTCATGTAATTTTGTGATGCTCAGGAAGGAGCACGTTCCACCCACACGTGTGTTATCACATTCACACATCAGTTTTTCTTACAGAAGAATTTGTGAAAATGCAGAGATCTTTTCAAATACTGCACTGGACATCTACTACAAGAATGGCCTCAGATTTAAACTTTCTATCCACTGACACTGAACTATTTATAGCACTACCCAGCAGCCTGTTAGCAGTCTCCTCCTGCTGCCGCTGAAGGAATCTGATGACAGATCAAAGGTCAAAGAACTAATGATTTAAAACACATTCCAACCTGTTGATATAGTGTCTGCTTACATGACCCTGACTTCTTCCCAGTTCAAAGTCAAAGGATTACAGAGCATCCCAAAATTTAAACTCAGGAAGCCTCCCCCTTCCCTGTCAGCCTCATTAACTACAGATGATGTAGCCTTTAAAAGCCATCACATAAAAAACCCAAACCTGTGCCTGGAACCTAAACATACCACAGAGGATTCTGCAAGTTAAGCTCAAGAAACATCTAACTGAAGAGAGAAAAATTGCCACATTTATTCTGTAATTAAGAAACTGCTTTATGCTGTTTTGTAACGATGTTTTAATAGAAGCTTTAATTTCTTTTCCTGTGGAATACTCTAGGTTTGTGGATGCTTCCTGGATGCCAAGACTTGGCATTATAATGCCTTATAATTAGCAAGGTTATTAACAGTAATTGCCTTTTGATATTTGGTATCACTATAGCATGTGAAATATTGTTAGACAGTAAAACATTTTCACCTGACCTTTATGCCACATAATTGCATATGTCCCGTTCCTGGGAGTGTTCAAGGCCAAGCTGGACAGGGCTTTGAGCAACCTGGTCTAGTGATTCGGCAACCTGGCCCATGGCAGAGGGGCTGGAACTGTATGATTTTAAAGTGTATGATTTTCCCTTCCACCTCAAACAATTCCATGATTCTGTGATGGTGAGGACTAAAAATCTTAAGAACACCATCCATATTCTTACAGCAGGATTGCTTATCTAGGAGATTAAATTTTTGTTTAGTCTATATCACTATAAAAAACACTAAGTTTTCCAATTCATATTCAACATCATGAACAGGGACATTCTCTACTATTTGAAACACTCCTACCATAAACACTACACTATCTTGCTCAGATAATTCAACCAATCTCTACGTGTACCAAAATCCAGCTATGTAAACTTTCACATTGTTACTATGAAAGCTTAAAGCTTTTTCTGTTAAGCCATACAGTGTATTGAAACCAGTTTTTCCCTCTAACCCAAAAGATGAATCACAGGCTTAATAATAAAGCCTTATTATAGCAATTTTGCTAGCCTCAAAGTTTCCTCTGCTAGTACATGCAATAGGGTAAAATGAACTGTAATCAACTGACAATGGTAGAAAATTATCATTTGTATCAGATCACAATTTAAATTGAGATATTAAAATCTCTGCTCATGCACATTGTAATTTAGGGCCTGATCCCACACACATTTACATATGGAACAGCACTGCAGTGAGTAGTCTTAGTTTTTCCAGAAAAGTTATTCATGTATGTAGATGCTTTCAAGAAAAACTTTTACTTTTTCATAAGCCACTAATTAATTCTTGTTAATGACAATGTTTATTTGAGACAAACCCAATGTCTCCAGCTCAACCTCCTCATCTAACCTTCCCTCTCTCATCCTGCTGCTTCCATTTCCTCGTAAAGATTAACAATTTGGTATGGTAAGAGTAGTATACTCCTGCTAAAACAGACCTTAAATTAAACTTATTTATTACACCTGGGGGTAATGCAGAATCCTGTTAAATCTGCATTTGTAACACAAACCAGTGTAACTCCCTAGCAAGGGACTTTCTTATGAAACAGCCAAAGACAACTGCTCTGAATGGCATTCCTAGAGCTGCACTGCTAAATGTTCTTATCCATCCTCTGTCCATCATTCCCCGTTAACTCCAGCTCCGAGTCAGCTGCTGCCTGCCTGAAATTCTTTGCCTATCGGGAGGATGGCAGAGCTCACCTTCCTGGGGACTGCCACACCATTTTCAGCTTTTTGTTTACCTATCAGCTCTTCACAGGAGCCACAAATAGAACTGGCTAGCCCTGCCAGGCAGATAGGACACAGCAGCTGGAGACACATGGCTGTCCAAAGCAGAGTCCCAGCGAGCTCCAGCTTATCATGGGGGCATGGGAACACATCAGTCAGTGGAGGTTTTACTTGTCATCCTTGGCAGGAAGCAGTTCCTCTGTTCTTAGAAAGATTCCAGAGATGGACAGAGCACCAAACTCCTGGGGAGGACGACTGTCTGATCGCATTACATGACACATGAGCATGTCCTGAGCTGCCTGATGCACATGGAGATGTAAGGCACCATGCTCCTGCAGTGCCACAGCCACCACTGACGTGCATGCCAAGCAGTCATGGAGTGCCTAAGAGCCTCTGACACCACCCAGGGAAGCAGGACTAGAAGCATATCAAATACACTTAACAATACAATGTAAACATAAAGTTGAGAGCGTGGATGGCAATAATAAAAAGAAATGTCATACGGAGCAAAGAACAGGATCACACAGAAACTCTGTGACTATAGAACTTGTGTGACAGCCTTATCAGGAAATGGATTATTTTCACATCTTCTAAGTCTATGGGCAAAAGTTTAAACACTTTCAGCAGGTATGAAAACAGACAAGTGTGAGCTTGTTCAAGCTTTCACACTGTAGATGTGAGCTGCAGTCTCGAGAGCAAAGTTTAGTACACAAAAAAGAAGATAACCAAGCCACCTGTAGATGCAGCTGATATGTTCTGGTCCCAGTATCTGTTGGTTTTGCTGCCTAACAACATACTTTATAAACAGAGGAGGGTCTAACTCCACCTCCTGTAGAGTTGCAGTCATGTCAAATTAAAAACCCATCAGACTAAGAGGGGGAAAACCACTTACTTGAACAGCTGTGTCCCACTTGTATAAACCATATGGTCAGACAACATGCAGTATGAGTAAATAACTTCACAGCTTAAACAAAAAGTGCACTCACTTAAATAACAGAGGCTAACAATAAACAAGATCTGCAGTTCAGGTAAAAGAATCAAAACAGGACTTGAAGCAACCTCCCATACACACCCCTTTCCTTTCTCTCTGTGAAGACAAATGAACTCTAAAAAGATAACACTCACTTGCTGGCAAACCCAGCTAATAAGGCACAGACTGAATGAGCAGCATGAGAAAAGTCTCTAACATTGAGCTCTGGCCCTCTCAGTTCAAACTGGATTTACTTTCCTCCATTTCCTTAACAAGCTAATGGTACAAATCATAGTTTCATTTCCCCCAGAGAGTTATTTCTATAGCCCTCCCTTCTCTAGTGATCTTCATGCAAGCACTCATAAGGTCAATAATATTATAGAATCTTTAGCTGTCATCAGCTTGGAAATATCTCCCAAAACAGAAGCCACAATAAGTTTAGACATTCCTCTAGGGAAGGAAAGAACAAAAACACAAAAAGCATTCTAGTAAATCCAGTCTTGCAACAGAATAGTCAAAGAACAAAAGCAGCTTATGAGTAAGTAACTAAAACACAAGCGAAAGAAGAAACCAGACTTCAACCCTCCTAAAAAAAGCAAGATTAATGCGGTGAATTCATCAGGACAACAATTCCAAAGCCCTGCTCCATCTGCCTCCTCCTTTATCAGGTGGTCCTAAGGACCTGGCCTGAATTACTGTTCTCCTTCATGACTCAAAGGGTCTCAGGTGGCCTGATGCTGAAAATATCCTAATCCAGTGTCTTCTGTAAATTGAGACCACTACTCACTATGGACAGGAACAAGAAAATAAACAAACAGTTGCTGGTTTTGAACTGCTTGGGGATTATATGGCATCAAGTACTGCTTTGAAATACAGCAGCTGTAATAGAGAAAGAGATATGCATTTCCCCAAGAATTCCAGAAACAGGGCAGACAGTGCTCTACTCTGCCCACTGGGATGGGCTGATGCCACTCCAGATTGGCACAGATGAAATATGTTAATATCTAGGAGAAAGGGAAGCATTTTTTTAGTTATCTAGCTGTATTTAACTAAAAACCACAGGTAACAAACAGAATTTCTTAGATTCTAGAACTGATTTTTCAGCATACAAATAACTCAAGTGACCTTTACAAATAAGCCTTTAGTACCATAGGAAAACAACTATTTCTATTTTCTGCTATATTCCATATATTCAGGAAGAAGAAGAACAGAGCAACCACACAACTATTCCACCCACATTTGGAACGTGAGAAATATAACTGAAACTCAGGAACTGTGCTGGAGACACTTTGAAGTCTGAATCTGCAGTGTACATGCTAGATATGGATTCTCAGAAGAGATAACTTAGGTTTAATAGAAGTAAAAAACTATGTGGTATTGATTCCATTTCTGTGCTCTAGTTGCCCAGTTACTCTGATTTATTCCAGCACCCCTCTCCATGTTTGCCACCAGCTCTGCCACATTCACCTGAAGCCTGAATTCCTTTCTGTGCCATATCAACCCTGTGCTAAGCAGGGACTGACTGTGGCAGTGGTTGCACACAGACCTGGGCATTTCTCTTTATTCTCACCTTTCATCCTACTTTTGTGGTTACTCAGTTCAACCAACTCTGCACTGTTGTTCATTAAACAGAAACTCTGTGAAGGAGCCAGGATTGCCTCCTGCTCCACGACATTCATCTTCAAAGGCAATGAATTCACAAAGCATAGTTTTACAATTATTTAACGCTTCATTAAACCTCTGTTTTGTAAAAAAACACAGTGAGTCTTTGTTGTGGTCACAGAGGGCTCAGTGGCATGAGCTGGAGTTGCCAAGAGCCCCTCAGGTCCTCTCTCTGTGGAATGGGCAGCACTATCCCCATTCCCAAGGCAGCTCCATTGCACAAAGCCTTAGAACACCTTTGCAGAACCTTTTTGGTGAGTTTTTTGAAAGCAGGTACATTCAGCAGTCAATTGAGTACAAAAACCCTTAATTTTCATAACTATGCCTAATGAAAGACAGTGGTTACTATCAAGAGTTTAAAAACATTTTCCAGATCCTTGAAAAAGTACTTTGACCAAAAAGTACAAAAAAAGATAGAATTTTCTAAAGTATCACCACCTTTCTTTACCCTTTCCACCCTCAAATCCTTCAGGTACTGAGCAAACAGAGTGTTTGTAACAGGTTGATGGCAGGAAGAACAACCTTCCATCAGTAGTTCAGGGCACATTTGCACAAATGGAGTAATTTCTAACATGAATATCAAGGTTTTACCTTTGCAGGTGAAACATTTGATGTGGAAGTGTCTGGCTTGAACACGGAGCACTTCACCTTTACAAGGCTCCCCACATTTGTGGCAGTGGATGACTGGCTTTTCAGAGGGGTGGTGGGGCTCCTGAGGATGGGCCACTGTAAGGCAAACAAACAAAAAATATTTCAACCCAAACAAAAAGAATATTTTCTTCACCATGATATCTTCTTCTCATCATGATACAGGTGTATCTAGTCACATTTTATGCTCAGCTAAAAAGTTACCACCATTTTATTTAAATATAGTCTATTCATAAACCAGTAGTTTAAGACATTCACATCAACTACTACTTCTTTCCATTGAGGCTGCTACAGAAAAACGAGGAAAAATTCCCTCCCCAGTGTCAGTGCTGAAAAGTGTTTCATAATGCCTGCCATTTTCTTTCCAAGAACATGAATGTGTGCAAACCATAGGATCAGCACACAAGGAAACAAAAGCTAAAATAATTTAATCCAAGAAAGAATATAATCCAAGCAAAAAGGATTGAAGGAAAGTAATTCCAAATCAAGTTCTGGGAAACCAGATGAACCAGATAGTCTGTATGCAAATGACTATACTAAAAATAAACTACAAACATGTCTTTTTCTACAGCAGATACCTAATGCAGGGAAAGCACTCCTGAAGAGGAAAGAAGCCAGTATTATTTCTCTCTACTGCCATCAATTCTAGCAGAAATTACCCTGAATGCAAATTAGAGATACTGTGAGTAGGCAGAAACTACCCACATATTTGCAATATTGTCAGGGAGACACAATTCCAGGTAGTGGTAATCAGCCACCCAACCACCCATAGCAGAGCTTGGATAGGAACAGGAAAAGTTAGTGGATTTCATGGTCATAATAAAAGTTTAATTGCTCCACATTTGGCTTCTGTAAAACATGTTTAACTTTCTCTTCAGATGTGGCAGCTTGGGGCCCTAACAGAAGTGCACGGGAGTAAGCTGGAGAAAGATTTAATCTCAACTGAACTGTTTGAAGTGGAAAGTATTACCCAGAATGTTCCCAAACAAACCTATGTTCCTTCAATTCTCCCTCCCACATCCCATTCTAGCAGCAGAAAGCTTTCCTCTTTGTAATATTGTTCTCAAACTAGTGGTGCTCATCAGAACATTTCAGAGAAAACATACCTCTACCCACGCCTCTGTCTTTATGCCATTCCTGTCCTACTTTTCCTGGCCTGCAAAGGACTGAGTGCTGATACATCACTCTCACTGTCACTGGGAAACATCTTCATTATTTTATCTCAGTTTTCTCGAGATCTTTTCCTTTCCTGATCAGTTCCTGGCATCACCCCAGCAAGGACTATGTTGTTTTTCAGGTTACTGCTTATGCAGCAATATAACTGATACCTTGCTTATATATTTACTGCACCAGATTCCTCCTCTTCTTCAATGGATTTCTAGGGGAAAAGGCCCACAGCTCCATCCAGTCTTCTCCATTATAAATGCCTTACTGAAGAAATGCTTCTATCATTTTGCATTACATAAATGCAAGATTAATAATAAAAAAGCTGAATATGTGATTAGGGGAGTAACAACATCAAGAATAGAGAATAACAAATAATCTAAGCAATTTCTATTATACACATCCAGCCAAACTAATATTGCAATTGTTATTCTCTTTCTGTCACCACTCACATCTCCCACCCCAAATTTCAAATGGCTGAATTCCTCTACTCAAGCTTGAAGTTTTTAATACCTCCTCTTCTGGTAGCCTCACCTAAATTATTTCCCCTGAACAGCCCATCCTGGTGAACAGAATTCAGCTGCTAATGCCAACCAGTATTTCAATTAGCAGCTCCAGTGAAGTAAAAGCTCACTGAATGCCTTACCTTGAGTGAACCTCATCTGACAGTCTACAATGCAATACTCTTTCTTTCTTATTCTTACAAACAAAACTATTCACTGGCAACCAAGGAAATATACAGGAAAGAAGAAAAGAAAGAAGGAAAGAAAGAAGGAAAGGAAGAAAGGATAAAAGACAAACACAGAGAAGACAGCTAACAAATTAAATTATTAGGAGCAAAATTCCCTCTCAGATCCAGGCAGCCTGAGATGGGTCTGATGCAACCTGAAGTTACAGTGTGGACTTTTAAACTTGCTCACAAGAGGAAATAGATAAAGAATTTGGAAAATGCTCCCTAAGATTTATATGGTGCAATGTGAAATCTGTACCTGAAACATTCTGCTTATTCCACCTCACATGTGTAGGACACCCTGACATTCCGCACACCAGGTTCCAGATCTTCTGGTATTGATCTGAAACACAAGCCTCTGCTCTTTACAGGAAAGTAAATAACTGTTTTCAAGGCTGGTCCAATGATGCAGCTTCTTTCCAGTTCTGCCTTTAAAGCCATTTAAATGAATACAAATACTGTTAGTTGCTATTTACAGGCTGATCTCTTAAGTGAAGCTAATTATGGTGCTTGTCTTACTGGCCTCCATTTGGCATTGTAGGTCAAAATCGAGTAATTGACTTTCAGGATGTATGCAATACCCACAAGGCTTTTCAGTGGCAGAGATGACCTTTCAAAGTTACCAGTGAGGACAGAACAAGGAATTAAAGAAAGAGAAAGAGAAATACCTTTACAAGCATCTTATTGAAATGTTTCTGACTGAAGTCCAGCCAGCTCACTGGACATGTCAGTTTTAAGCTGCTCTGGGTCTGGAAATATCTGAGTCAGGAGATGGGTTCATCTCCTTGCAGGGATTTCACACCTAGAGAGAATCCATATTTCAGGATCTGCCTGCACCAAGCCTCCCCACAGCAACTACAGGATATCTTCTCAGGCACCACGGACTGCACACGATGCAATAAGGCAACTCTAGACCATGTCTAAGACAATTACAACAGACTCCAGACAGCCTAATCAGTGACAGGACATAAATTTAGAATCTGGATAACCCAGATCCCAACCCCTGCTCCACAACAGATCTCTGGGCTCTTTGGATGATATCCCCTAACCCTAAAGGAATAAAGCCATACAGTTAAGTTCAGCTAAATCACTGAGCCTGGGACCTACCAGCTTCAAATTGAGTTATCTGAATGTTTTCATTTCTCTGTGTCTTCAGAGTCTGGGACTGTAAACCAGGTGCAAAAGCACTATTAAGCTCAGCCTGGTGTGAGAATAAATACCATGACAAGGTTCCCAGGGACAGGGAAGGAAAGAGTCACATGGGCACCCAGGACAGTCAGTCACGTTCTTGGTTCAGTACCAGGGCTCACAATTGTCCTCACACCAAGAAGTGCTGCCCACAGCACGGGTGTGTGGCTGCAGGACACGGAATGATTCACACAGACACCTTCAATGTGTGATAAGGAAAAGGATGATTTTATTTTTGTGACTCCAGTATTTATAGATTCTTGACAGTGACCAGGGATTGGATAGTTAGGTCATCACCTTCCCAATCACACTGGTCGTGCGAAATGTCCATCAAAAGATGTTTCTTGGAAAGAATGTATACACATCTATGTTTATAGTTACTTTCCTGGGAAAGTGGCTAGAAACTATGAAAACAAGATCAGAAGGCTCAATTTTCAGGGTGACACAGGTGTGTAACAAACACAGTAAAGTGTTTGCCAGTTCCAGTATAAGGATGGGAACTGATGCCTGTCACATTCCAGTTTAGCCCAACCAGCATGACAAGGAGCATGGGTGCTTTCCTGTAAGACTGCTGGGCACAGCCTGAAGACATTTTCTTTCTTTAATTAATTAATAAAATCTCTGGTCAGAGATATACAAAGAAGAGTTTTACAAGACAAGCTAGGCTGAGACTTCCACTCCTGCTTTCAAGACCAGCTTAAATGAATAATCAATGAATAATTAATGCTTTCTTAAACTCATTTAGGTTTCAAATAAGATAAATCAATGTCCCATTAAATATCCAATTTACCCAGAGTGACACATACACTGAGGATGTGTATCTGACTGGGACAACTGGGAAGTCTGGATTGCATAATTTAAGTCAGGGACAAATAAAAAGAATAGGAAAAACTCAATAACACCTTCATCTGTTAGAAAAACAGTCTTTGTCACTGGAGTGTTGTTTTGTGCTAACATCACTCTGCAGACATCTCACCATTATTTTTGTCATTCCTTATGTTTCCTTGTTAATCAAGCAATGTTGATTTCATTATTTTTTGCAGCTGCACTATATGGATGTAAATTCAAAGCAAATCTAACAGCTTGAGAGTACTTGTTACTGCATTTTATCTAAGCATCTCAAAATAATCCCAGACCTGCAAAGAAATAATTAAAAACAAAAGAAGATAGTAAAGATTACAACACAATGTTCATATGAGAAACCAAAGGCATTTTCTGAGCAAAATTAAAGACTTAATTCACTGTGCAAAGTTGAAAACTGTTCTGTCAGGGTGTTTTCTGTAGAGCTGATCATTGTCTGAGGGTTTAGAAACAATTATTTTCTGTTGCATCAGCTAGAAATTAGACCTCAGTATTTGTAACAAACCTTTCTGAAATGGAAATTACATCAATTATCTGAAGAGTATGCAGCTGAATAAAGAAATAAGGAAAACAATGAAAATAAATACTGCAGCCCTCTTTATTGATGATTCTCTCCCTGAACATAGAACTGTTATGAAATCAAAGGCTCAAGCTAAGGGATTCTTAGCTGCAGATTCTTGCTGGCAAGACTCCATGTATCTCCTGCAAGCCAGGAAATACCTTGGCTTTTAACTGGAATCAGAAAAGCTTCTGGGAAACACCTTGCTATGGGAATGCTGCAAGGTGGAGCCACAACAAAATATTTTTAGTTCAGTTCTACTCTAAACTGCAATAAAAAAGAGCTTTCTCTAAATTTAAAGAAGATGATATGTGATACTGCTCTTTTAAATGTGAATTTTTATCATATTTGCCTGGATACCTCCACAAATAAACCTGAAGCTATGCTCAGTCAACTCTACCCATGTTGTAGGATATGTAACTTCAAGCTTTTTGCCAGGATACAGAATCTCTGAGATTTACTGTAGCTCCACAACCTCTGGGCTCTGTTGCACAGCACTGAGAACAGGCTGTGCACACTGCAGCGTGGGCAAGAGGATTCTCAGAATGTCACAGCTTTGCCCTTTATATCTTCAGAGTGGCCTGACACAGACAGCATGCTCTCTGAAATGCTGATTTTCAGTTCCTGTGTTTCCTTGGCTGAAGACTGGACTATTAAGGAGGAAAAATAAAGCCCAGATGAAATGGTGTGAAAGTACTCCAAGTTTTTTGCTAGACTGTTTTAGAATTTCCTCTCTCCTTTCTGCTTTCAGGAGTAAAAGTAAAGGACTGTGCTTGAGACTGCCATGGCAGGAAATGCAACCAAAGCCTTCTACAGACAACTCTCACTCTGCCCTTGTTTTCTGTATTACCTGATATGGCCTTGGAGGCTATGATTTCTTAAACTAATTTACAGGATTTGCAGTTCAAAACTTGAAGGTTTAAAAATAAAATTCCCTCATTATCTGATGCTGCCAAGCAGCTCCACTGTTAATGCAGCTGGGCAGCCCCTTCCTTGGGACAGGACAGAGGGAGGCAGGTGGGCACTGCACAGGATGACAAGCTGGGAAAAAATATGTTCTGAGCTGAAAGATGCTGGAGAGACACCAGAGAATCAAGTTCAAGAATGGAACCTGCCTTATCACTTCTTCCTCATGCTCTATTGCGAAGAGAGAAGTAATTTTCTCCCATCCTTTGTGTTTCTTTCAGAGATAAGTGTCTGTAAGCCCTGCTTTGTAAAGCCTGTCTGTCCATACCCCATACAGTCTCCAAGGAATTCCTTTTTTGTAAAAGCCCAGCACGGTGGTGACTTGAGAAGCTACTGAAATACCTGTTTAAAAGAAGGGGTGAAAAATGCAGTGTCATTTTGCTTATCTGCAGACTCTTGAGTTCTTGAATCTCTAATCTGTAAGAATCCTATCGGGTAAGGTGACCAAGCAGTGACTGAGATGGAAATCAAACCTCCCAGCTGCCAGGGACTGATAAAGATATTACTGCAGTCATTAGCCACAGGTATCTGACAGGGATCTTCAGGAATTCCAGGAAATCCTGGAAGGAGGCACTCCCATGAACAGATACTAGCAAGCTGCTTGCCTACACATGTATGAGAAAGCCTAAGGGGAAATCCTAGACTGTAGCTAGCTCATACTACTGCCATTCAAATCAGATCTGAAGAATCATTATAAAGCTCTTCCTGCAAATTTATCTGTATCACTCCTACAATGTGCCAATTTGTCTTAAAACTATTTGTGCTGTCTATAGATATCCAGAGTAACTATTTTTAAAAACAAGGCAGAAAAAAGATCTTAAACTCGGTAGCTTTTTGCCACAGTTTTGAAATGTTTTCTCACATTTTCCATAGAAGTATTATCATTTTCCCCTTATAATTCATCTGCTGCCGAAAACAGCAGATGCAAACAGGACCATGGCAGTGCAGCAGCTCTTTTTGCAGAAGTCAAAGACTTCTGATCAGATCAGACTCTGATCACGGTGAGGTGTGGCACTCACACCCACGTGAGAGCACAGTGGGCTGACCAGTGAAAATGCATGAAAATAGGATGTAAAGACTTCAATACCAGCAAGTATATACCAGATACCAGAAACATACATTATTTTTGAGAATGGAAACCAGTACTTAAATACTTTCCTGTTTTCAGATATACAAAACCCATGGATAGAGCTAATGCAGCTAAAAGAATGAAATATAAAAATTTAAGAGATATGAGTGCCAGGCAATAGCCCAACTGTAAACTGTAAATCAATGAGAGACAGCTCCTATGTTATTTACAAATAAAAATAAAAAGCTTTGTGCTGCACACACCAATGTGTAAAAAGGCAAGGAAATAATAAGTTTTAAAAATACAGCACAGAAAGAAAATCACATTTGTTTCGAAGTTTCAGAACACAAGTGCAAACATGCTTATTTTCTCTCTATTTTTCCTGCTGTTTCCTATCCTCCTCCCATGCTTCTTCTGCTATCTCAAGCTTTGATACTGCAATTAATTCCCCACAGAACAGCATACAAGATCAGGGCCTAAGGCTTCAGCTCTATAAAGATTTATGCATATGAATGGTTCAGTATTAAGTGAAATATTTAACACCAGCACCTGCTTGATCCTATCTGAAAAAAGATCACCTCCTACAACATACACAAAATAAAACAATGTAACTGTGATGGTTCTGCCATTAAAAATGTGTTTGGTGGATCCAGTTTTCCAAGCCTTTGATAGTGATTGAGAGATAAAGAAAATTTGGTAGTGTTTATGTAGGGGCTATACCCTTATCTGGACACTCTGGGGATTTCACCACAGATTCTGACAGTCTATAGCTTTAGTGTGCAATGACCACAGTTTCCCAGTGACAAAGCATGAATGTGACTGGGTAGGCCCTTATGGCTGAACAGAAACCCTGGGATATCCTACCCTTGCTTGGAACCCCTCAGGAGCCTGAGTGCTCAGTTTAGTCAGGTAGAAGCAGACTTTAGTGCTAACTCAGCTCTGCAGTCCAGGGAAACCGCAGCAGCTCTGCTGATGCTCTTTCAACACAAAAGCAGCACAGCCTATTTAGAAGAGTTTGTCATTCTCTAAAACAGCAGCAAGGAGGAACTTCTGCCATGTCTGTCCACACATGTTTGCCTTTGATCACTTGGCAGGTGAATAAAAGCACATTCTAGAGCATCATCTATACTTAGGGGGAACAAAAGGACTTGACGAAATTATTATATTTATATTTGCTTAAGAAAAATTATAATCCTTTCAAAGAAGAGTCAAGAGCTTCTTAACTGAGTATGGTCAGGAGTTGTTTTAAGCTCAAACAGAAAAGCAATAGGGAGTTTTAAAACTATTTTCAGTAATGAAAAGGCACTAATCTTGCAATGAAGTATGCAGCAAACTAGGACATGCTGAGAAACAGATGATGATCAAACAAATGTTGACTAAGCCAAGCCAGTCTTTGAATCAAAACCTGCATTCCTGCATTACTCAACATGATTGTTAACAGACAGATTGCTGATTAGTGGTTAGCAAGCCAAAGGGGAGAAGCACAGAGTGAATTTATTCTGCCATATTTCTACATTAGTACAGAGTAACTTTTGACAAGACATAAACATTGGGTGATAAAGAGACGTTGAATCCTGACTCTCTTATCTGATGTTCTGGGAATGCCCTTCTTGATCTTCATCACATGCACAAAAGTTCTCTCCATAACCAACTTACTGAGGGACGGTATTATTATATATTATATATTATATATTATATATTATATATTATATATTATATATTATATATTATATATTATATATTATATATTATATATTATATATTATATATTATATATTATATATTATATATTATATATTATATATTATATTACATATTACATATTACATATTACATAATACATATTACATATTACATATTATATATTACATATTATATATATTATATATTATATGTTATATGTTATATATTATACATTATACATTATATATTAATTATATATTATATTATATATTATTTCAAGATAATCAACTCATCCTTGGAAACTCCTTGCTGAAGGGCTGGAAGATCATGCTAAACATTTGCTTCTCACACCCAACATCTGCAAGTCTCTAAAATGTAGTAACTGTTTATTAGCCTTGTAAGTGGCAAAAAAAAATTGAGTTATGCCTTCAACACATCTGACATACACAAGAGAATCATTCATTATTTCAAAAGAATGATTTTCTTCTAACATAGGACAGAGGTAATTAGAAATTCAAGAGCTCCTCAGCATACTCTGTGCAACCATCTCATACATCACTTGATGCCTCAATCTTAAAAAAAAAATCACAGAATAGTCTGAGATGGAAAGGACCCACAAGGATCATGAAGTCCAGTATCAAAACCTTACTCACAACAACAAGTAAACAGAAGTGTCAAATTATTCAGTGAAAATCCTTAAAGATCCTCAAGTCTACAAGAGAGCAAGTTGCTGAAGTTAGCAGAAAAAACAATTGCTTTTTCCAGACAGCGTGGAAATTCTGGCTTACTGATGAGTGGTGGTTACCCATAATAGCACTCAAATGTCTATCAGGCCTCTCAGCTACCCAAACAGCATCCCACGTGGGGATTCTGGCAACAAACTCATCACAGTTCCCCTATGCATCCTTTTTATAGGCTGCATCAGTATTCCATGCAGTAAAATGAATTAAATTTTCTTCTGAAGTAAGTCAATAATAAAAATGCTAATTTTAATAATCAATTCTCCCACTGTTCACCCTGAGATTATCTGAGGAGGAACACTGACCTGCATAAGTCAGTGGTCTCCCAGATGCTTTCAAAACAGAATCTGTAGTAAAATTTCTCAGTTATCACCAGGAATCTACCCAAGGGGTTTTTGCAAGGACCCTTGCAAAAGAGAGAGACCTGTCCTCAGCCAACCCCTTTAAACCACAGAAGCTCTGTGCCCCTTGCTCAGAAACCCTCCTTCAATCAAGGATCTCACAAATGCCCATCATTCAGTACCAACCTCACTTCTGGCATTTCTAAGGACTGAGCTACACAGCCTTAAACAAAAACAAGATAGCCACATTCGTGAGCAACGTACGTCTTCATGGTTTCCTGACACCCAGGAGAGTTTGCCACGTACAGATCTGATAAACCACACATTTCAGAGGCCCTGCCCTGTGCTTAACTGCTCATGTTGGCACTCAGACCTTAAAAACATTGCAGCATAGAAGTCAGTTACTGAGGTTTATTATTTCAACAATAAATAATTGTGCTCCTAAAGACCATCAAGTGTTAACATCACATGGTAAATGGACTATCACAGGGAAAGCACTGACCAGTATCATACCCCTAATCACAGCCTGTTCCTCTGGGTAGCACCTCCAGTGCTGGATAGCAAGGAGACAACCTCAAATCCATCAAATCCTGTTTTGAGGTGCCCTTGGAGAAAAAAAAAATACAAATTCAACTGCTTCTTTGAACAAACAAGTAATTAATTCACTGACTCTTGTTCAATCCAGAAGTAATAAAAACAACACTCAGTGCTCTGCAAGGCTTCATTTCTATTTGGATCACTTCTTTAATTTTTATATAATTTTAAGATACTGCTTCTGAACCAGATCCTGAACTAAAACAAAGTTCCACAATACTGCCATGTAGATGATACTGACATGTGTGATGCTGAAGTGGTACTAACAGCAGTGGGAATTGGGGATTCTCACCCTGTTGAGAGTGTTTCTAGAACCTTGCCTATTATTCTCTTGTACAGCAGAAGAGCAACAACATTTCACTTCTGAACAGCTGGTATTGACAGTAGATCATGTACATGATTGGTTGACACAAGGCTTCTGTCATTTCTGTGTTTATACCGCTTTATGATCAGCGCATAGAAAATCTAGAATTATTTCTCTAGCTGTCTCTTACAACACAAAATGACCATCATTAATAAAATACAAGTTGGTTTTTTTTTTCAAAAAACAGCCTCTAAAAATTGGGTCCAACTGTAGGGCAATACTGAAGCACTTACTTAGCTTTAATTCCCAGTGATTCAATTAGACTCAACAAGACACTCTTCTGAACAGAACAGGCTTAAGACAATGCCTAAGTGTTCTTCTTAGACAGATCCCTAGTGAGCCTGAAAGTTATCCAGGCTCAATGAAGGCAAGATTTAATCATTCTTTTGGGGATACTGACTGTCCTCTAGGTGGAAAACCAACTTTGTTATAAATAATCCTTTTTAAATTAGTTATAGATTGCCCCCAGAACAAAAAAAAAATCCTGTTCTCTGGTTTCTCCCCAAAGGGCACAAGACATTTTGATTAGTGGAACTTGGTCTTTTCCCCTGCTATCCATTAATTTTTCTATAAAAATAATTGTCTCTCCTACAGTAGCAGGCCAAATTATCATCCTAACTTGTAAATTCTTCCCTACCAAGATTCTTACCTCCCCCTTGGAAAAATATTTTTCTGCCCTAGCTTAATGTATTTTTAAATAATTTTACTGTGCCAAGACAATCTATAGTAGCGTTGCCTTGTGAATTCTTATCCAAAGAAAGCAAAAATATAATTTTTTATTCCACTCAACTGTATTCACCATAACCAGCAAGTCTCTGGTAGTGATGGTGCTGCAGTGGTGACTTGCGTAGGAGGTGGCCAAGGATGGGACTGTGCTGGTCACTGTTGGTCCAACCAGCTCAGCAAATGGCAAGACTGACCCATTGCACATGGAAACAGAACCAGAGGAGCACAGAGAACCTCTGCAAAAACACAGACACAGCAGCAGGTGGTAAACATTGAAAGGACAAACACCAGGAGACACAAGAGAAATACCAGAGCATTTCACAGTGCACTGGCACAGATTGCCCAGAGAAGTCATGGAGTCTCCCTCACTGGAGATATTCACGAACCATCCAGGCACAATCCTGTGCCCTGTGCTCTGGGATGACCCTGCTAGAGCAGGGAGGTTGGTCCAGATGAGCCACTGTGATCCCTCCCAACCTCACCCACTCTGGGATTCTGAGGTACAGGAGACAATGCCAGGACAGAGAAGACACCAGATCATGGGGAAAAGAGAAACAAAAATGATGCCAGGGCAGGAGAAATGCTGAGGCAAAGTAGCTGCCCCAAGCATGGGCAAAGAGACCTGGGGGGAGGTACAGCTCCAAAAGGACTGTGGCCAGCAGAGGAACTCACGTGGAAATAACTGAGCAAGGAAAAAGGAGCAGCACAACGAAAGGAGCAGCAATGGCCTGGTACCAGTGTCCTGCCCCACCCACACCTCACCAAAGGTACTGAGGACAATGAGTGACATGGGCTGGAGACCAGCAAAGAGAAGTGCCCAGAGAGAACATGAGATGTGCTTCTCTGAGCATGTGTTTGCCTGCTTTTATCTTCAAAACCAGAACCAGCAATTAGAACTTTGTTAATTGTGAGAAAATTAAATTGATTGAACCTCCCCTTTTCAAAACTGGGGGGTTTTGGCTCACACCACTCACTGTTTCAGTTGGAGGAAGAGCTGCCTCTACCACCTGAACCCATGAACTCTGTGGTCTCAAATTTAAGGACTAAACCCCCTAAGCCCTCCCCTTCAGTGAGATCAATAGCAAAAGTTCTCCCATTTCTCAGTATACAATATCTGCCATCGTATCTTCAGAGAGCTGGCTCCTACACACAGCTGGGATGCAAGGAATGTATGGAATCCCACTACTGAAAAACATGGGAAGTGGTCAGGCATGGCAGGCTGTGCTTGCCCAACCCTTTGGATATAAGTATTTGTACCCTCATGTGAACTAAGTACTACAAAAAGAAAACTAAATTAAAATCTGCAGTAAACATGCAGGGCCTGAGCTGGAATCTCCTTGGTTATTTTTGTTTCTTTCAGTATCAATGCTGCACACCAGAACTGCAATCTGAAACCTAATATTAAAAATAAATTTAGAAAGAGAAAGTACAGAAAAGCAATGCCATAAATGTGCCAATAGAAACATAATTCCTTTACAATTGCATTGCCTTTTAAAAGCAATAAGATGTTTATAAGACAGACACATAACATTGGATATTTAGGGGTTTTTTGTACAAGTAATGAAATCCCAACACTAAGACTGCCTTGTTACAGCTATGAAGCAAGGTGAAAGAAACTCTGCTCCAAAGACCTCTAATTCAAATAATCAAGGCAGACAAGAGGGATGTTCTTATCCTCATTAACACAAGGAGAGATCAAATTACCTCCCCAAGGTCACCTTAAGAGCCTCTAACATAAAACTGTTCTATTGTTCAGCACTTTAACTACAAGTGTATTTTTTTAATATCTACTACTCTGCATATTTGTAAAATGCCTTTTCTGTGGTTTGTACAAGGCAGCACATGCCCTTATTAAAAAAAAAAAAAAAAAAAAGCCTGAATGCCCAGCCCCAAAAGCAAACTGCCAAGCAAAAACAAATTTGAAACTAAGTAAACTGAAGCAAAAAGAAAATTAACTCCTCAATCCTCCCCCTGCCAGTGTGTGATTGCATAATCTTGTCATGTGCTCCAAAAGCAACAAACTTGGAGACTTTCCCAGGTCACCTGGGGTTAAAAAGCTCCAAAGTCATGAGTTCAAATCAAGACTGTATTTTATCAACAACCATGACACTGAGACAGTGTTAGGGCCAAATCCCATTACTCAACATTTTCCTGATTAACACAGGGAATAGATGTTAAGACTGCAAATACACAGAGCACTGGAGAGACAAAGTTCCCAAGAAAGAACACATTTAAATTAGCAGACAGGTAACTTTTGCATACTCTTCAAGGCAAGTCCCATCCACAGCAGTCACATTACAACTACAGAGAAAGACTAAAAGCTCCTTTGGGGGCTCACAGCTCTTGGGATTGGCAAATGGAAGAGAAGGTTGGAGCTACTGCAAGCAGAAAACCAGTCCTCTTGGGCAGAACCTGAAGGGCTGCTGCTACCATGCTTTATTTAAAGTATAAAGAAAAAACAGAGAACAAAATCTCTCTGCAAGACCAAACCAGACCATGGGCCAGTCCATATGGGAAATATGGTTAACATTTTGGTAACCTGCACCTTCTGTGTGGCTGCCTGGGAAAGCCAGCACCACTGAACACCTACAGAGAAGTTGTGAGAACATGAAAACATGATCAAGCTCACTGAAACTGGTACCCAGTAGGTGCCAGCACCTTCTCTTCAGCAGAATCAGTGTATGAGGAACAGAAATCATTAAGCCTGTGTGCCTCCTTCTTTAATCCAAAGAAATCTTCAACCCTTCATATTTTCTCCTTTCATCCTTCCAAGCATGCAGAAGCATGGCATGAACAGCTACTAATCCACTTTCATAGGTTTGCCCATGGATGATCCTGCCCAAGATCTCATCAGGTACAAAGCTGATTACCAATATGCTTTCACAGACTAGCACTTGCATGCCAGGGCTGCCTTCTCATCAAGTGCTCAAGAAATCAAGAATCAGGGCTAAATCCTCAGTTTATGTGAACTCATGGGGGCAAAAATTAAGCTACAACACTTGTATCACACAGAAACCTGGCTAGCAGGCTCCCAACCCACACACTGAGCTCAACACAGAAGCAGTAAGAATGCAGATTATTCAACATGGGATTTAAAAGGCTGGAGAGAATTAATAACAAGACATACATTTATGCACACGTAAACTTTCTTTCTGTTAAAGCATAAGAAGAAAGTTGCCCTTGGATGCAGCACAATGATAATAATTTAGCTGAGTAACTAGATAATGAGGGCTCATAACTGGAAATAGATAAGTACACAGAGACATGAAAATGTGGTATCAGTCTGACATAATTTAGGAAGCACCATTTGGTGTCAGCAGAAAACACCCTGGCCTCAGGATTTTTTTTTGTGTATGAACCAACCAGGCAGACACTGAAATCATTCTACAATATGAGCATAATGAAGCATGCTAATTTGCTAAAAACTGTTACCAACCATTTTGCAATTCAGTGAATTGGAGTTGCATTTTTCTAGCTGAAACCAGTCCCTCCAGTGCCTGCTTAATGTGTCCATGAAATGACACTGGACTGACCTGCATTTTCAGCCTGTTGAAACCACAGTTCAGCTGTGGCTGGAAGGGAGGGTACCAGCTGTATTGTACTGACTGCGTTTTGCAAGAGTATCACTGTAGAGAGTGACATTTACAGCAATAAATCCTGACCTTCTGACTAAAGGAGAGGGAAAAAAAAAAGTAAAAACAACCAAAACAAAATCCCAAAGAAACAAAGCAACCAAAAAAACCCACCAAAAACAGGAAAAAGAAAATTGAGACAGAAACAAAAGAGTAAAAATAAAATTGTTGGGGCAATTATTTGATACTAGTAACATATAAAATCAAAATATTTAACAGATACTATCTTTTCTCCCTCTGCAGCCATGAGATATGAAATATCAGTAATTGCACTCCAAAATTAAAGAGAGCATTTAGTTATTTTAGTCCACTATCTCTGTGAACAGGAAAAAAATATTTATATCCAACATAAGCATAAAGAGCCATTTTTGAAAATGCATTAAACTTGGTGGGGAGGGGAAAGGAAGCAATTTAAACACAAGTCTTTTTCAGATTTTCAACCATTTATTGTCATTTTCTCCTGCTATTCTATGAAACTTTTTTTCTGCCATTTTTTCCTCCCCAAAAATGATGGGCTTGTTTAAATTTTTTTGCAGGTAAATGACAACTTTCATGGTGCAAGATGCTAAAACTGAATTTACAGAGTATTCCTCAGGTACAACCCCACATAACACAGAGAGTCCAAACAGGTGAATATCAGCTGGGGTAGAGGACAGGAACATATAAAAGGACAAACCTGAATGCTACACATATTTTATGTACACTTCAAGAAAACCAGCGGCCCTGCCTTAAAATGCATCTTACAAAACAAGAAACAGTTATGATAAACTGAATGACAATACTTATTTTTCTGAAAATATGATGTAGTTCATTCAAATTATTCTGAAACCTGCACTTTCCAGGATTTGGGGTGAAATTCCTATTTAAACCATGTCTGGTATGGCTCACTGATAGGGGTAGCAGGTCATTAGTTCATGACTGACATTATAAAAGTAATCCTGTAAATCCGAAATAGGAGATCCCAAAGCTACTAAGTAGCCAATAAATTTTTTGTTGGGTCACTGCCTTTCATCAACAAAAAATATCTATAGACTGGGTAATGGTTATTACTACAATCCTCCAGATATGTGTGACACAGTGTGGCAGGCATTTGTCATATATGAGGCACTTGTCCTCCTCTCCTCAATCTAAGAGTCTGTGAAGCTAATTGCACTCACTTTTTATTTACATTTAAAAAAGCCTTAGCACGGGTGTTCAAAGCTGCAGAACTGCTCACTCTTACTCAGCTTTACTCCTTCTTATATCTATTTCTTCCCTAGTTTGAATTTCTCCCACATTATTTCTTACAGAATACTCAAAAGTAAAGAATACAGACTCTCCTCTTCACAGAAGAGGCTGAGTCTGGATCTGTCTGTGATATTGTAATGCCCCCAAACCACATCCAGCACACTCAAATACAACTCAGACTGTGTCTCGCATCTTCATAATACAATAAATTACACAGACCAGTATTACTGAAAGGAAACACCCCACAAACATTTCTAAATTCTTTAAAATGGAAAATTCTTCTGTAGGAGGCATAAAATGATACTTAAGGTAACTGAGACTGATATCTAATTTAGTACTGCAAAATTCAAGCATTTTGCAAAATCCCATATGATCCATTTATCCATTAAAATGTAAAATATACCCTCTCAAGGCCAGATTTGAATATATCAATATTTATCTTTAAAATTTTCAACTAGCTGCTGCAGTGGTCAAAGCTACTTGAACTGTAGCAAATACAGGTAAAGAACTGTCAACTTGGGTTAAATCACAGAAAAAAAAACCCCCAAACAAACATGTACACACAGAAGGGACCCTGCTGTGCAGACACACTAAATTAGATGTGTTCCAGATTCTAGCCTTATTAAAGCAGGTACAATGATGATCAATGCAATCCACTGCAGGGATTCACACACCATTTTTTACTGAAAGGAAAACAACAACTGCCAATCACAGCATGCACATCTTAAATGTGAAGGTTTAAACCTCAGGTGACCGTGGCTGGCACATCAGGTTTTGGCTCCAGCCTATCAATAAACATAATTACCTTTTTCTTTCACCATGGCAAATAATTTTTCTTCGTAGTAGAAGCAGCGAGAATTAACTGAAGTAATTTAAACACAATCTCTTTTCCAGCAGTGTTTGGCTGAGGTGGATTAAAAAGAAAAAAAAAAAATAAAGAAAAAAGAGAGAGAAAAAAGAAAAAAGGCAGCTTATTCCAGACAATAATCTCCCCTGGTCAGATTTCCCACAAGGTCTGATCAGGTCCGACTGCTCATCACTGTCTCCTTCTCGTTTCTCCCATCTTTTCCCCCTGTGGTCCTTTCCCGTGGCTCACGGCAGCTCCCGCCTGCCCATGGGCTCTGCCCCTTGTGCTGGGAGCAGCAGCCGCAGCTGCCGGGACAGCAAATGCAGCAAATGCAGCAAATGCTGCATCCCCAGCCCCATCCCCAGCCCCTGACACCACCTTGCATTCCTCTGCCCTCGCACAGCCCGGCTGCCGCTGCTATCCGCTCCCCCATGACTGGCAAAAAGCTGCAGAGGAGATGCGAGGGAGGGCAGGAGAGCTGCTCCAACGCACACACAAGGCTGAAGTGGTATTTATGAGTTTCCTATTATTTTATTTACTCAAACTGAGCCAGGATCAGGAGGGGAAACAAAGATGAGCACAGGCAAGTGCTGAGGCAGGCTGCAGCACAGTGGCTTTTCTATGGTGAGCAGTTTATCTACTCCTGGGTTTAGCTTTAAAGCAATTACTAGACTACAAAACATGCTAATAAATTGTCTCTCAATGCCTACTGACATCTACTAACAGATTAGAGTAACATACAGCCTGTGCAAGATGGGAATACCTGTCTATTCTCTATTTCAAACAACAATAAAAATAATAAAAATGACAACTGTCACTGTTCAGTGAGTACCTGGGTTCTGAAGCCAGGCAGTGCTATACAAATGTTTATTGTGGGTCAAAGTGCTGTATTCTGAAATAACTGTAAACAATAACTTCTCCTGAGTCACTCCTTTGCAAATGACAGCCACAGGTACTCATGGAACTGAGAAGACAGAAGTGTATTGAAACAGCAGCACTGGGGTGGGAATTTCACTCCCCAACACATCCCCAACAAGACCAGTGTAGAATGTGGGCATCAAACCAACCTCCCAATTTATGGTTTTCCAGGCACTAAACTCTACTGAGAAAGGACTGGTCAGTAAATTGATGCTGAAAACAAACAAGCCAATCCTTTAGAATATTGTCAAGTCTCATCATCATATACCAAGGTTCTGCTTTCTATAAAAAGATGCAGGTCAGAGTCAGGGGAAACAAAACTTTCCTTTTACAAGCAAACTTTTATTCACAGTTATAAAGAAAAGATTGGAAATATGACTAATCAAAATCCTGAATACCCCTTAAAAGCCACTTGTAGTTTTTAAATACTGCTAGCATCAAGATTTTGGAGAGCCTCTATCACTACAACTATTACTGAGTTCTTAATTTTATCTAGCTACCAGTGACTTCCCCAAAATAAATCTGTTATTCATGCCTTTGCCTAGAGAGTAAATTTTATATTTGTGGTTTAAAGGCAGAGAGAATGGCAAATGGAAATGAACTGACTTGTCAATGACAGAGGTGATCTCAGCAGCAGAGAACTAGGTCAAATATAAGGATATTCTGGGCTAAATTATGGACAGGTTCATTGAGCAAAAACTTCAACTTGACCAGAGCTCAGTGCAAAATGTGCTTTATGTTACATGACAGAAGTGAAATTACATTCATACTGCACCCTACACTTACACTGCTCACACCTCCACAAATGAATTCCCTCTCCACGCTGCTCTATGTAGGGACAGAGATATTAATGTAAAGAAACAAGCTGTAGGCATCAGCCAGACAGAGCAGCAGATGGCTGATACCTGCTGGAAAAAAATCAGACCACGCACACAGCGTTAAAAATATTTGCAGTAAATAAATTCTAGTTGTTTTGTATAAATGCCACCCAGAACAATAGAAATAAATTAAACAAGCCAGTCTGCCTCACCCAGAAGGTATCTCTTATTCAGTGACATTCTTTAATAAATAAATCTCAGAGAGAGAGAGAGAGAGAGAGAGAGAGAGAGAGAAAGAGCCAGAGATAGAGGCACTTGCATGGAAAAAAATAGTTATTCTATTCTAACAAATCTAGGCTGGCTTTCTATTGTTAGCAGTCCAACATGTAAGAGCAGCACAGCACAGGCAGTCTGACATTCTTGCTTCTATGACTCAGTCTGTTACTATTAATAGCATCTGAGGCTCAAGTGGGGAGCTGGGCTGAACCCCACCAACACGGAGGCATAAGCCATGATGTCACATTTCTGACACATCAGAGATGTCAGGTTGTAACTCAACCTGGCCGTGTTCTTTTTGGAGCTGTATTTTGTAAACAGTTAGGGGAGAGCCTCCTGAAAGGGACACATCTGACCTTCATTCATAAATATTTGATTTGATGTGCAGAGCACAGCCTATGGACTCACACCCATGGATGCTGTTAACCCCTTCCTGGGATCCTCAGATACCCTCAAAAGGCTTGCAGTGATGATCATTCCTTTTTTTTTGTTGTTCCAGCAAGCTGCTGACACAGAAGCTGCTTGTTGGTATGTGGACTTTCTGTTCTCTGAGTACATTCCTCCATTTTTCACATGTGCTAGAGATTAGCACTAGTGTGTCTCACATCGTTCAGCCACGAGAGCTGCAGTGCGAGACCACAGCACCATGCACATGACATATAATTTAAAAATACAGGCTGCAGTAAATTATATTGGAGATTTAGGAGTAAAATGTAATCTACTCCAGAGTAGAAAAGCATATAAAAAGCAGAGGTTAGTACTGTAAATAAAGTATTTTACAGCAGGATGGTTTTTGGTTTTAATCTCATTGTTCTAAGTCAAGGTAAAATTTTTACCCTGCTGTACAACTTAGAATCAACTCAGATATCCTGAACTAGAGATGAAAAAGGAATAGACAGCATTCTAGAAACAATCCCTTGGCACTTACTGTTATTTAGGAGCACCTATTTTAAAGGAAAGCAAAATAACTCTTTTTCTTTAAATACCTTTTGCACTGTACAAACTAAATAAAGTCTTCCTTGAACACAGTGTGGGTGGAAGAGTCTCAACAAGTACACTACAGCTAAACAACATGCTCATGTTGCTGTTATTTTCTGGTGAAAAATATCTTGTGTATTTAGTGAAAGGCATGAGAGTGATACTGAGATCAATCCACAAGGGGAAAGAGTTAAACCAGTTTGTTTTGCTATTTCTTGTACCTTGATAATATTGAAAAAGTATGAGTAAGATACTAAGCTGTTTAGCTATGATTTAGGGTTATGTTATTCTCATTTTAAAAACTGGTGTTCATATTTTTATCTTGTACTCATTCTTCACAGATGAGATCATGGCTTAGAAGTATCAGCATACAGTTTTTGTACACTTTCTTCAAAACCGAACTGATCTCTCTTGTTCATAAAGAAATGAGGAAAAGCCAGGTAAAAAACAGAAAAAGAAAGGGAAGAAGTTATTCCACTAAATAATATCCAGGAAAATATCATCTGTTTAATATCCTTGCTTCCAGCTAAAAGCCTGGAACAAAGTTTTGACAAGAAAGACTGTCCCAGGCTTCCACAGCTTAACCACTGTCCAACCTAGGTCAACTGAGAGCCATCACTTCTATGAAGTCTCAATTTCAGCATTTTGCAAAATGCTCCCTTCTCCAGGAAGGAAATGCCACTCTCTCATGACCTGCTCTAATTGATATCCTGACTTACCCGTGCCTGCTCAGACCAACACCAATGATGTCAATTTGGGATTTCTTGCAAAAGCCCCGTGACCCAGCAGTGTCCCGGTGCCCTAATGGGCAAGCCTACACTTCCCAGTTTTAGAATTCTCAAAAGCTATGTATTAGCCATTTCCTGGTTTCTCCTGGCCACATCCTCCTCCAGGAAGCAGTGTTTCCCTCAGCCAGCCCATTTTCCATCTTTTGGAGCCAGCTGGAGCAGCAGTGCTCCTGAAGGGCTGCAGCACAGAACCAGGCAGGCAACTGATGGGGAACTGATGGTGCTGGTGGAGTTTTCCAGATTCACCAGAACCCAGTGAGCAGAACTCAGGCTGTACCTGACAGAACTGATCCCCACACCAGGTGTACTCAGAGCCTTCCAAGGCTGCAGGCACTGGTATTCTGTGAGTCATCCTTGAGCCTTTCCAACCCTCCTCAGAGTTTTTGCTCTGTAACAACTTCATCCTGCAGCTTGTGCAATGTTCTGAGGCTGCCAAGCCTGCCTCACCCCCATGTCCTCACCACACTGCCCTGTGTGGAACCAGCAGGAAGCTGAGGAGCTGTGAAGGTCCCACAGATTGACCTCCCCACCACAGACCCCCTGTGCTGCCCCATCACAAGTTCTGAACAGCCCACAGGAGCATACACAGACCCACCAGAGAGGAATGCAGTTCTTTCTCAGCACATACTGTGGTCCTGCCATCCTGCACCTTGGGATCACATTGTCCCTATTGATAAGACTGATCTTCAACAAATAATGCCTGAGGGATTCTAACCAATACCTTCCTGCTGTGCCGGGCTTTTCCCTGTACCTTATGTCATTTCCAACAAGATCAGTCTGATAATTGGTGTTTGAAATCACATGCCATCTTTCTTTCAGAGTAAACAAAATTAGAATTCAGAAAATACATCTCTCACTTGATTCAGTAAAATGCACAGTGTAATCATTCTGATCTGCCAGGATCTGGGGGTTTAGTGCTTTTTTAGAAATAGAATAATTTCATATTTTTCAAGTCAGACTCCTCGAGAATAAAATAATAATTTGTTAGGTTTTGATCTATTAAGACATCTGGATCTCTGAAGAAAAAAAAAACTGATTTTCTGAGATTCTTGAAAGCAGGATTTTCTTAGTACTCTGTTATTCAGTAGAGCAGTAATAGTCTGCAAAATAAATAGTAAGACTAAAATGTAATCTGTTGCAAAACAAAATAAGAAATGAGTATACTCGGCTTTGTTCTAAATATTAAGAGGCTTAACACACACACTTATGTAAAAAAGCACCTGAAACCTTCAGATTATCTTTAGAAACAGATGAGAAAAGGTAGTTACATTCTACTGCTTTGCCAATATATATAATATAATATACTCCAAAAACACAGAATCTCACTAAATCTTCTGGCTGCAGGTATGTACAAACATTTATCTCTGAACATACACTTCTGTTATTGATGTAACAACTGCATTCCAAACAGCTTATGCTATTGCTAATCCTTAGAAAGGAGATCATGCTTTCTTCACACCTGTGTAATCTTTACAGCATGCACACATAGTTTGCACTAAATTGAGATGTGGTACAATAATATGAGTACAGAAAGTGGTTTAAACTCTGTATTTTTTAAAACTGCCATATAAAATCGTCACTGTTCACCTGCTATAAATTTGATTTATTGAGCTAATTCACAAACACAGCCAATACTGTTGCTGATAGAAATGTAATAACTTTCACTGACAGTCACCACAGTTAAGGCTGAAAATTGCACAAAGGCAGGAATCCCCAACAGGAAAGCACACATTCAAGTGTCATCCTTTACTGTGCATGCCTAAGGTTAAGGAGATTTGATATTGAAAATCCACTTCAGAATTGGATTAACTGTGCTGAATAAACCCCACAGCCTGTCTTGGGAGTTTTTGGCTCAGTGAAATCAGCAGGAATGCTGTAAAGAGTCTCTGGTCTAAAGAACTTCTCCCTCAGAGGTCCATGAAACACCAGATTGAAGCAGCTTCCTGCCAATCCATTTATTTGCAGAGTAAAGCAACAAGTTCTTTGTTTTGCAGTGCTGAGAGATGTGAAAGTCTCTCCACTAAGCACTAACCTTCAGTGTGTGCCTCAAGAATACAACATCTAGCAAAGCATTCCACAAGTACACTGTGACTGGAGATGAGACAACCCACCATGTGGGCATTGGCTACAAACCACCCTTAGATCAAGCTGGTCTATTTAATTGTCACTGTGCCAAATGACAATTCCTCCTCTTCTGATGCCACACTAAACTATAGATGGGACTCTCAAAGGAGGCACCTAAATCTGTCCTGAAAATGTATCTCTCCCAACCAGTGTTTGCCAGTCCAGTGTCCTATCAAATGAACCACAGAGGACCTCAAAGAAAGCTAAAAAGAGGCTTTACATAATTTGACTACATAGTGTAATATTACTATATTCAAATAAGATTTTACAGCAAATAAATTTTTATCACCTTAGTCCAGCTTCTGGAATTTTTCTATTTGTGACTGTGATTTTATCTGCTAGCTTGGGAGGTCACTTGTTTCATCATGGAAAACCCTTACATACTGGAACCTTTCTCTTAAATTATTTGCTGCCATTTCAATAGTAGGATCATCACAAAAGTATTAAGCAGACATAAAACAAATTGAGAGTAGGCATAACCGATTCCAACCTCTGCACCAACTGGAATTTCTAAAAGGAAACTATAAAAGATATAAAAGTTGTTTTGCTGCTGCTCCATATGGAAGAGTCAGATATTTTAAATCATTCTTCTTCTTAAAGAAGAGTTTGCCAACTTTAAAAATAAACAATATGGCATATCATCCAAGTACTGATGTATACTGATAAGCTGATTTGGTTTGTGTACTTTGCATTTTACAGTTTAATGTTTCTATGCTTTACATTGAAAACTGCACACACAGCTGCACCATCTAATTCACATGGGAACAAACTAGCAATGAGCATCCCCTGGTACCACATGTTTCTGCATCCCACCATAAGGATTCACTCTTTAAAGGAAAGTAACAAACAAAAATAAAAAGCAGGATAATGCAAAAACTGTAATCACAATCATCCATTCTAACATTGTCTTCTTTTCCTCTCGGCTGCCCTGTGTCTGCATGACCTGAGTGAAGAACTTTCCTGATTCCCTTTTCTCCTTTCTCCCCCCATTAACTATTTCACCACAGAGATTTAGCAAGTATCTCACACTGAGCCACTTTAAAGTCCTTGTACACAACAGCCTACCCAGTGACACTCCCATCTCTCAGGCACAAAGGAGAAGAAGCCCACAGCCATTATATTCACCTTTTCCTTACCCATGTGTGAGGGATGGATGGGGGTGGCTGAAGCAAGGGAAACCAAGCCCCTCTCTCAGCCCTACTCCACACCCTCCAAAGCTGCAGTGAGTGAGAATGGCCACTCAATTCCTCTCTGCTCAGAAATTTTCCCACTATTTCACCTAAGCAGACAAGCCCAAGGAACAGCTTTCAGATGAGAAGAAACAGCAACTTCTACCTCTCTTTTTCCCATCACAGTGCCACCAGTGTTTTAGCCAGTCAGAAAGCCTGGAACCTCTTCAGCTTGGAAGCAGCTCCCATTCCAGATTTACCTGAATCCGTCCTGCCTGCAAGAGGCTGTGCTGGCTCTGAGCACCCCAGACCCCAGGAGGAGGACACCCTGCTCTGGAGGGGAGCCACCCCTGCTGTCCTGCTGCAACCCTGCCCAGGAAGGGGATGGCATTCCTCTCCGGGTTGCTTGATTAAAACACTGAGGTTATGCAACTGCAGATGACGGACACAAGAGAGGAAGTCTCCATCAGATACAGAACAAAGGCAGGACTCCCTGAAAACAACACTGCGGGGAAGTAGCCAAAATGTGCCCTTTCCAGCCAGAGCACTCACTGGCATTATGGAATTACACAGTAGGGGAGATCTTTGCCTCAGTTTCACTGAACAATCTTCACACTGCTGCTATTGCCTGTTTACATACCCTAGAGGAAACCACAATATTTTCATTATTTCTTTAAATTTACAGCTGATTTAGCTCATATTCCTTGCTAGTGTCTACTAACAGTAGGAACTGCGATTTTGCTCTTGTGTATTGGATTACAGATAAAGAAGAATTTAGGAGAAGGAGCAGTGAACCCTACAGAGTTGAATTCAGTTGCTCCAAATGATGCTACCTTAATGCAGATTAATGCTAAACCACTGATTTACTACTAAACCAATTAGCTTAGATTGATCCAAACATTGACAACCACTTGCCAGAATTCTGAAACAGGAAGCCAAGGGCTACAAAGACATTAACTGTTCTAATATTTTAAGTAAAAATACATCAGTGACTAAATTGTGGTTAAGATATTAAAAATGTGCACAGGATGAAGAACTGATGCTAACTTATTACTTCTTCATTTCATTTTCATTGAAAAAATCAGGCTAACTTCACACTTTGAGAACTAAAGATTATTAAGAGCTAACACAGATGGAGTTTCAGCTATATTTCTTACTTAACACAAAACCACTACTCAGTATTTTTCACAAGGATACTTCTCTGTGCTTCTCAGGACAATGCAGAACACATCTCCATTTGGGAATCCCTTACTCAGCTGAAGATTGTCTAAATCCCACAATTATCACCACTCTTCCGGATTGAGAAAACCTAATTCCATTAATCTTTTCTCATAAATCTTTTTTCCTAATACCATTCCCACTGCCTTCCACTAATTTCCCTCACGATTTATCAGTATCTTTCAAAAATACAATGTCCAAAGCTAGAGACAGTATCCAGCAGTTCTCTTCAGTAACAGGAACAGAGAAAAATTATCCAACTGCCCTATGTATCTCCTGCTAGCACATTCCAGAAAAAGAACGGCAGCAGTATTATATAGTCAATCTATATTTATCATACATTACACTTATATTAACTGTATATTACAGTTAATCTATATTATGGTATTATTCTCCATGTGCTTTTCAGGATCAGTGTGTATTCCCACTTCTTATCTGTGCAAGTCCACATTTTACACTTGTAGACACTGAAATTCAACTGCATAATTTCAAACCATATTGCTGACTTATGAGGACTATTCTGAATTACAACATTGTCCTGCAGAAGAACGAAATAATGTTTCTAAACATTATTGGATTACCATACATTTTAAAAGCATTGTCCCTATTCAATCATTAAAAAAACATACAGGGACTGAGGCCAGTAGAGATTGCTCACTTGAAGGAATCAATTTGAAAAACTGTCAAAAAGAAGATTTACCTTATCTGAAGGACAGGAGCAATCTGATCAGCACCTCTCAACACCTAAGGACTACCACCTACTACAATGCCAACAGAACCTGGATTTTCCTCTCTCATATCACTGCTTGCCACTTTAGAGATTGCATAGAATTTGAGACTGAACACCTGATAAATTCACACAGTACCATTAAAATCCTACACTGATGTGACTACACAGAAGTCACATCAAGTATCTATTCTGTGGGGAGCTACTAGGGATACCTTTAGCAGGTAAGACCCAAGATTAAAACAGGAATTCTTTTTTTTCCCATTTTTCCTTCTTTCTTTCCAAGTATCAGCAGGGATTAAACAAACTGCAGCCTCAGTGATCTTGGGCACTCCTTGGTAGTAAGAATGGAAAATAGCAATGGGATATAAAGAGTTTGTTTCCCTAAATGGTGCTCTACCTTTCTTGCCATAGCACAGCAAGAAAACCTTACTAATGCAATGAAGCTGACGTGGGATCTCAGATGTAAAACAGTAGGCAAAGGTTCAAGTGTTTTATGCTGCAGCTTGTATTTTAAAACTGGGCCTTTCATTTCAAATCTGCAAAGCCCATTCCTCTCAAGAGCACCCTACCTCTGTGTCTTCCCTCATATCACCATGTTGATCTTTGGACTCCTCCCCTCTGCAAATGTACACACAGAAAAATCAGACCTTCTTTTCCCCAGAACCCCATTTCTCATAGAATAAAAGTGAATAGACTATTTCAGTTGGAAGGAACTTACAATCCAATTCAGCTGCCTGGGAGCATCTCAGGGCTGACCAAGTTATTAAGGGCACTGTCCAGGTCTCAAACACTGGCAGACTTTGGGGATTGACCACCTCCCTAGGAAGCCCAGTGTTGGACCATACTCTAGTAAAGAAATTCTTCCTAGTGTCCAGTCTAAACCTTCTCTGGCACAGCTTTGAACCATTTCCACACATTCTGTTGAAGCCCATCCCAAATGGCCCCAGCCCATCAATCCAGCCTGTCTGGACCCCTCTGCAGAGCCTCCCTGCCCTCCAGCAGATCAACACTCCCACCCAACTTGGTGCTGTCAGTGAACTGATGGTGGGGGCACTCACTCCTCTCATCCAGATCATCATTATGAAAAGGGACTGGGCCAGTGCTGAGCCCTTGGGAACAGCACTGGTGACCGGCCTCCGACTGGACTCCAGTCCATTCTCCACCGCTGGCTAGTCTCAGCCACCCAGCCAGTTCTTTTACACAGTGAAGACTAAATGGGATCTTGGTGCTTCATAATTTTTCCTCCACCAGTCTAAGTTACTTCCTGTCTCATCATTGCACTGTATTCATGCTCCCTGCATTTCCACCCATGCCTTTCTCATCCTCTTAGGTTGCATCTGTCTCCCTTTACAAGCAGCTGATGCAACAGAAGCAGCCATTCTCACAAGTGATGCTTTAAATACATATGGTTACATAAAGAGGTGCTAACCTCATACAAGGGGTCAGTTAGGTAATGTGGTGTGCATCTCCTTTCCCTCAGGTGTGCACTGTCACTTTGCAAGGTTGCACAAGGTGACATTGGTACAAGTGACAGGTGACAGTATCTTCTGTGAGAAGCAACATCACACAGTTCAAAGACAATTTTCTCTTCAGAATTCCACTGCTCTTTTGAAACCAACTTTCAGGTTTTGCTAATCCTGAAAATCAGACATTTTCCCACAGACTCCTTTGCATCAGGGTCTGGCCTCAGAGAATCAAAGGCATGTGCTAAACCAGGCCTTCTAGGGTAAGACAGATTTTGTTGCAGCAAAACATGACTGGCAATCTCTCTCACAGGAAGCATCCTTACACCTCCCCAGGATAAAGAAGGGAAGGTGGCTCATAATCCCTTGGCCAAATGAACTCAAGAGAAATGCAGAATGAAGACTTTCAGGGACTCGAGGCCACTTTCAAACTCCTTTTTTTTTCAAGTTTTCTTCAACTTTTAGAGTGCTTTTAACTGTCAGTATGATGCCACCATTTAACTTTGTGAGACAAGTTTAACCTCCCACATTCCCATTATGAAGGGGATGGAATTTCAGTGCTAAGTAAAAACAAGTCATGGGTTAAATGGATGATACTCCAAAGGCTCACCTCCTGAACACTAAATAGCTCTGCAGCTGTTGATAATTCTTGACCTTCCAAAAACCTAAAATATGGGCCTTTCCTGATGTTTATGATTCCACTTAAGATCAACAAGGAAAATAATTACTGAGTCTCCAAATGCTTTGAACAGTGTCATTTCTAATCTGTTTGCAACACCAAATAGAGACAGCAAACTGTCCTTCAGCAAGGTTTATAAGCTGCTAAATCTTGCAGTACTTGAAGGACCATAATCCCCAAGCAGCACATGGCCTAAGAGACAGACTTACGTGTTTGGCATCTTAAAGTCACATACAGCATTTACACCCAGGCTGTTTTCAAAAGGCATTCCACTGCTTTTATTCCAAGTGGGTGAGATTCTGATTCCAATTGTTCTAATTTAAGTAAAGCTGAGGCACCAGCCACCTTTCAACCTTTCATTTAGCATTATACATGGCACTGGAAAGCAGGACCACAATTCCAACCCTTTTGAATAGTAGCACCCATACTGGAGAGTGAAAGAAAAAAATCCATAGTGGTTATTTGCATTATCTATTGCAGCATAATGCTAAACAGAACCTGTCCCACAGAACCTATCTTTGTGGTTGCTTACACATGAGTGAAGAGCTGCAAAATTGCAGATTTCAAGATCAATTTAAGCCCCATACAAATTAGAAGACAGCTCCTGGCCTGCAAGAATTTCACTGGAGTCCTGCATGAATTGATCATGTAGCTGATCACTGTTCATCCAAATAATTTCCAATTCTAAATTCTGATTTATAAAAATGCTGAATTGTATGTAGATTTTTTTTCTCTAGAATGCCAATGGGAAACACTGCTGGGGCTGGCAAGGCAGAATGATATTTGCTTTTTCCCAGCTAACAGCTATATTATATATTTGCCCCACATTTTAGCATTGTTTTCATTGAAATGTTATTTTTAAAATAATTGATCACTCAGAAGCTGTAACTATCTGCAACAGCATATGAGTTTGGGACAGTTAGTCTCTTACAAGGTCAAGTTCATTATGTACAGAGCTGACTAGCAAAAAGCAATTTGCACAGAAGAAAAAGTGTCATATACCAAAGTAGATCTTTGAAAAATACTTGCCTACCAAATACAATCACTCAGTGTTAACATTTTGAGGAGCTGAACAGAGTGACAAGCATATAGCAGCTTTCTTTGTCTGCTTAGTACAGACAAAATTCCAACACATAAGCAGTTTGAGTTATCAGAACTGAAGTCCATAAGGCAAGTCCCAGAAGATAAAATCTTTGAAATTTATCTGGAAGTGATTAACATTTATAGCAAATTTCTCATTCACAGACAGGAGTTTCCAGAAAACACTTTTTTTTTTTTTTTTTTTTTTTTAAATTTGTAATGGACTGTAATAAACCAGTTAAGCTGATGGATTCCAGATATAAGTCTTCCCACCACTAATAGTCCTACTAAGGAATAAGCTAATAAATGTTCAGTATTAATTAAAACACAACCCTAATTTTAGAAACTACAGGAAGGAGCAAAGAGCATCGTTATGACTCTTTACATATACCCACATTATGCTACATGATGAATACAGTTTTTTCCCAATTTTTCAAGAGTTATGGCAGAATTAGGAAAATAAATGTAAAAAGGATAATCAAAGGCAGGGACTGGCTCCTGCACAGAGCATCTAAATAAGTTATGACTTCTTATCCAGACAAAGGAGGTACCTGGATAAAAGATACTAAAATACACAGAAGCCTAATAAATTCACAAATGACAAGGAGGTGGTCACAGAAAGACTTTTAATCACTTCTTCCAATTCAAGAATGAGGCAATTTCAAATAATACTCCTTGACAATAGGTTGAAAACAAGCAGAAGGGAACAGTCTTCCAAATCTCATAGGAAAGCTCTATACACACTACTTACAGAGTGCTGTGCTTTCAAAAGGCACTTTTCTATCTTGAATACTTCTGAGGATTAAGGTCCCCTGTGTCCCAGGATGGACATATAGAGAGAGCTGTACCTATATCCACCAACTACTTCCAGAGTCTAACTTGGCATTTTATTTTTCTTTCCCTCTGTCAGTGATAAAGTATTTCTCCACACCTGAACATACCTTCTGTCATACAGTATCTTACTGCTACACAAAACACAAGTTATCTGTAACACAATTTAGCCTATTCACCAACCAAAAATCAAAATCTGATGGCAATCCTGACTTACCCAGATGCTCAGGAGTGTCATATAACTGCTCACACAAGTAGTAGTCATCTGGATTCAAGTAGGGCAGTTGCTTCAGCAAGCTCTGCTTGGGAATGAGATACAAGACCTCTGCAATATCCCCATCCTCAATTATTGACATCCTTCTGACAGAATTTCGAAATTTCACTTTTTCCAGCACCAGTTCTTCTCCTGAGCCACACAGCTTCCCAAAGCTGTTTAAGATGGGGAAGGATGGCATTTCTATTCAGAAGAAGCTAAGGAAAGCAACCTATAGTGCACACAGTCAGTCTACTACTCACGGCACACTGCCCTTTCCAATCCTTCTCTTTTTCTCTTATCCAGCAAAGGAGATTAAGGAAGATATATTTTTAGTGATTATCTTCAAGAGATTAGAACAGTATGCTTGATCAGGTGATTGCCATCTAAAACTATTGTAATCAGTTGAAACTCATCCCTGCAAATGCAAAAGTCAGAAACAAAAACCAAAATGATTATCTGAAAATCAGATTAATATTCAGGACAAGAGAAAGAACGTAACCGAGTTACATAAGAGGATTAGTTTAAAATCAAAAAACCTTGCTGTGTCAAAAATCTTATTATAGAAGAATCATCATCATCATCATCATCATCATCATAAGCTACAAAAGCACATCTGTGCATTTAATCCAGCATGGCCCTCTTCCACACCAGGTCTGTCCGTGTGCTATGGAGAAAAGGCTGTAGCCAAGGTAGAGCACGTTGGTCCTCCTTTTTTAGGAATGTACAAGCACTGGCTGGCACTACTTCATAAGCAGATTCCTTTGGAGAAATCCTTTCTGCAGCTTTCACTGCCTATTGCAAACAAAAGCACTTAAGCTTTCCCCTAACCATTAAGGATTGGTTCGCTTCTGCTCTTCCTCTCCACCTTCCTGTGCAGCTGACAGCAGAGGCTTTGCAGATACTGTGCCAACCCCTCCTGCTTCACCTACAAGAAGTATTTACATTAATCCAATTCCAGTGACTTGCTAATCTAATCATCTAATGAATATTTCTCCCTGGGTAAAGGCAGAGTTAATCATCAACGGGGCACTGGAAAGTCACAGGAAATTCCAAAGTGAAAGAGCTAAAAAAACCCCCAAACTAACAACATTCATCTTCTGTAAGAGAAAGTTACAGGTAGACCCCAGACTTGGACATGCTCAGAGTCAACTTCAGGCTCTCTACTCAGTGAAATGCACAGAGACAACTCTGCAGTGTCTGGCCCAGACTTTCAATTCCCCTTAGTTAACAGAGAAGTTAGCTGCAGCTGCAAAATGACCTCGTGTAATCATTGCACTGCTTCCAGTAAGGCTTTTTCTAAATTAGAAGGTGACAAAAACTCTACCAATAGGCTTACTGGGCACAGTGAGAAACTGTCACTTAATTCTCCCTCAAAATCAGAGCTCAAGTACTGACTCCAGATGGGGATAGACTTTAAAGAGAAAACTGCTTTATTTACTGTTTCAAAGAGAAAATACCATCTCATAAATCCAGACTTTGATCATCTATTATTACATCTCCTATGAGGTCAATTCTTTTATATTTTCCAAGTAGTATGACTTTTTTACTATTTTGAAAACAGGTGTGCAATTACAATTCCCCTTAAACAGACACTGCTCCTGGATTTTCTAATCAATGGACAACACAGTAAAATAAGCCAGAATAAATCTGTACTAATTTTAATGGGGTGATGCTAATGTGTATTTGAGGAAGAGCTGGCTCAATAAATATAGAAACTCCAGTTCTGCTGTAGAGTATCTTGTATCAGATCAGAGACCTCAGCAAATGATGAGTTTTAAGCATTCCTTCTAGGATATGAAGTTTTGCAGCAGTTTTTCAATCTCTTCCAGATTTCACAACCTGCTGACCTGCACTCCACAGTCCCTCAGTGGAAGATGCACCTCTGAAAATCCCAAAGCTTCTACCAGTGAGCGTGGGTCTCCATTCAGAGCTTAAAGCAGAGGGATGACTCACAGGAGAGGCTGGATGAGTCAATACAAGGATCTCTCAGTCTGAGAGTGCCATTTGTTGGATAATTGGTGGAGGATGTTGACACCTGGCAGCAGCAGCAGTGCCGGCCATCCAGCCCCTCTGACGTGTCCAGGTGGACTTTGCCCTTTGAGATGAGGCAAATGCACACCTTGCCCAGACATTAACTCCTGCAGGAGTTAATCCTCAGAGAGAAGAAATGTGAGCCCTGCAGAAACTGCTCCAACTTTTGTTAAAGCCTGGCTGCCTAATACCCAGAAAAGTCACTTACAATGGAGTTTGAACACCCTGGTTTAAATCTGACTCCACATTTTCTGCTGTGTCCATGCTGATTCCAACCTCCAGCTCTGTTCACCAAGACATTCATTACACCTCATTACAGCTCCTGCAGTAAGTACTAAACCAGTATGACCTGTTTATCCACTACAGAAGCACTCAGGCTGTGACTGCTGCAGAAGAGTCTGATGATCTATCCAACAGCGCGGCACAATCCAGTGTCCTTCCACCACCAAAACACACGGGACTGGTGCAAGACGATGGATTAGGATTTAGTGACCCTAACATGTCCCTGCAGAAACATCCTGCTGAATTAAAAATAAGATCTTACTTCCCCTGAGACAGACTTCTCTAATGCTGCCTCTTTCCAGCCCTGGCTATTGCTGCACTGAGAACTGCACCTTCGACTCCATGCCAGCTGCTGCTTAATAACACAAAGCAATATGATTTTTGGATAGTTCACTTTTTTCAAGTACGGCATTTGTCTTCAAAAGCCTCAATCCTGTCAATATTAATATAAGAGGACAAGCAGTAGAAATAAGCAAAACAAGACCAAGAAGCATTACAGTGGCTTCCAAGTCAGATAAAGGACTGCTTGTAGCACATCCTTGTGTCCAAGGAAAAGGAAAAGGCCTGAGACAACTTCATACAACACAGTTACTAAACACTGGGATTCAGCCTCAGTCTGAATCAAAAAGACAATGGCAATCTCCTACCACTTAAGTCAAGCATTCAATTAAGTGGAATACATTGATTTCTGATGTTCTTGCTGAAGAGAAAAGAAAAAGGCAGGAGTCACAGGGGCACAACCCCGTCCGTATGTTTCATGAAAGAAAGTCTCCGGAATCCAGGGCGCTCAACTCAGAACGAGCGTCGAGGAAATGTTCTCAGGACCTGCCAAGTAGCAAAACCTGTTTAAATCACTGCCAATTCCAAAGCCATGTCTAATCCAAGTAGTCAGTGCTGGGATCTCAAGCCTTCACAGAGCACAGTGTGAGATATGGGCACTTTCCAGACTGACAGTTTTCACAGGGGGCTGGCTGGATAGGAGACAGGAATTATGCAGAATAGCTGCTTTAAATATTTTATCTCGTTTCCAACTTTATAAATATTTTATTTATAAATATTTCCAGCCATCTCAAGACTATTTCTTATTCAATCCCCTCTGAATTCACCACACCAATTGGCTGCCTGGATGATAAAAATACATACATGTTTCATATGCAAGCATCGCTACTAATGCTCTGAGAGCATAAGAATCAAAAAAATTTGACTGCAATCCACAAATAAATTAAAAAACAGAATAGCAAGCAAGCAGTGAATAATAGTAAAAAACAGACAACAAGGGCTAAATACATAGAAGAAGAAATATCCCTCCATGTTTCAGAAAAACACTGAGGATTACACTTGCCCTTCAGCAGAAATGTGTAGTGCACTAATGTTGTCTTAATTGCTTCTGCCATCACAGTTAAACTTCTTGCAAATGCATTTCAGTGTGACCTTAGTCTTGCATTGAAAACAACAAACAGCCCAGTTAGAAACCCAAGAAACTGAAGTCTGTCACGCTAGTTCAGCAAAACTTAGCTGCAAAAACTAATCAAAACAAAAATACAGGAAACAAGGTAAAACAAAACTAAATTTTCCTTTTGCCTCATCATACCACTTCAGAAGGTAACACATCTCTTGCACAGGTAGATAGCCCCAAATAATGTTTCATCCATCTGTCCAAGTCAACAGGATTATCAGGATCTTCTGACATAATTACCAGGACTTTCTCCACATAAGAATTCTCAAAGATATTCAGAGTAAGGTGAGGAAAAAAAGGTCCTTCACCTAAATGAAAAATAAGCAAGCACTCTATCTACTTTTAGATCTAAATAAAGTTATTCAAGTAATAAAATAACTAAACCATCAAATGACAGAAAAAAAAAATCCAACATTCAAGTTCACACACACAGAAAAGGAAGGAAAACTCTGACTATGGTAAAATTAGTCCACGCATTTCAGCTTTTTCACTTTTACACCCACTATTTACTTACTCAAGACTGCAGGCTGATGTACAAACAATCAGCTATTTACTGTAAACTTGAGGAAACACTTCATCCACACAATGAAGACCAAAAAATCCACATGCAAGTCTTAATTTCTTTACCTAAATGTCCAAAACAGGCAGTCATCTTCTGGGCATACTGACAGAAGCTCTTCACCCCGTAGGGCTCCTCACCCAGGACCTGCTCACTCATGGCTTCAGCAGGAGCTGCCTCTCTCTGCAATGTCAACCAACTACTGCTTGTTTAAGGCTGATAAGACAACAGATCTTCCTCTTCCAATTTATCTCCATTAATAATTCAGGTACTACATAAAATTTGCTGAGCTTTAAAAACCGGTAGTGCAAAGCTATTTTGTGGCTTTTGAAGTAATCATGTTTTAGTCCTTTAAAAAGTATCTCAGCTATTATATTCCAATAGTTTACAGAAATTATTTTCAAATGGAAATAAAATCCATTCCCTTGCTGCACAGGAGGAAATTTTGTGGGGACTGTCCTCAGGTCAGAGAGAAATTTAAATGTTCCCCTAGCTTAAACCCAGGAACAGAATTACCACTGCTACTAAAATGTGTTATTATGTATTGATCAGTGTTTTCACCAGTGACAGGGACAGTGGGATCCAGTGCACCCAATGAGGGCAGTGAAACACATGTTTCCCAGAGAGATGGTGGATGTCCCATTCCTGGAAACATTCAAGGCCAGGTTGGATCAGGGTCTGAGCAACCTGATCTAGTGGAAGATGTCCCTGCTCATTGCAGAAGAGTTTGACTAGAGGGCCATTAATGGTTCCCCCTAACCCAAAGCTAACCCATGGATTCCATGATCCCATGATACTCCTGCAGGCAGGCATGTCCACTGCTGTAACACCACTGGTTCATCCCATACTATCGTGCCCTACTTCTCAATGCTGCACATCCTCTGGGGACTCCAAACCCCAACAGAGCCCAGATACAAACACTGCTGTGTTTTCTGATGACTTCCAGCATGCTACATTTCAGAACTAAGGCACCACAGCCAGGAGCAACAGGAACAGGGCATTTTCTCAGCTCACTCATTGGAGCATGAGGCCCATCTAATCTTGTTGTTACCTGGGCTGAGAAGAAAACACACAAGAGCTGACTCAGCAGTCCTGCTGCCAGACAGCTGCAGTGGCCACACATACCTGTCTCTGTGCTGCTCATCCACAGAAATCCACAACCAATCACACTGATGCCAATGAGATCTGCTTTGCTGAATACTGCAGAATGATGGCTTTGCCTGTACTTTCTGAACTCAGGTGGTGATGAGCAGTGAAGAATAGGTATTCCTCACAGGCAAATATGCTCCCTGTGCACTACACTTGTTTTCTGCCCACTCAGCAGTTGCTGCCTCCTCACTGAGACCATATCCACTCATGAAAAAATGTTCAGCAGAGTTCATAGAAGTACTGCTGATGGCCATATAAAGCACTGGTATTACTAAGCAGACACTTCAAAGAGAGATCTATGCTAGTACATCTAGATGCAAATTTTATTCACAAGAGATTGAAAAGCCTAGTTACTAATACTTAATATTACTTCCTAGATTCTAATATTTAATATTACTTTAACAGTTTGGTCTAGAAAAGCATAAAATACACTAAAACAACCGTGATGGGGTTTTGCTAACTTTTATTGTGATAAAGGTTATGAAGAACCTGCTGAGGTAGAAATTCTACAGTCTACAGGTCTCTGTCAAGTCAGTTTAAACCCACACAAGGTTCTCTAAGGTGAGATGTACTACTGCCTGTGGCAGGAGGAGCAGAAAGACCACAAAGCCATAAGGCTTCTCTGTACAGGCAAAAAAAAACCCCAAAAAACAACAACAACAAAAAAAAACCCCGAGTGACTGACTGAAAAGGGCTAACTCAGGCTAAAGTGGTATCAAAGGTATAAAAGGATCTGAGTTATAATTCAGCTGAGCAACATGATTAAGCATGAGTGTCCCATACAGGCTCCTTATCAAGCTGACACATAATATTTTTTTCCACTGCTTTTATAACTGACCTTTAAGTAATCATTAGCCAAACTCCATCAAATGCCTCTTTCTGCAGCACACACATGCAAATTGAAGAACTGCTAGAAAGTCTGCCCAGTCCACCAAGTCTGTGAAAGTCTGCGTGAAGGACAGTATCAAGTTCAAGTCTGACCAGGATTTAGCTACATTTGTATCTAAAGAGTCAAACTTCTACTCTGAAAAACCACCTGGGGATCTCTCCAGGTGGCACACTGAAAATCAGATCTGATTTATACATCAACAGCAAGATCTGCATGCACAAGCCATTCTGTTCAACTAACTTGGAAATAAGAAAACAAATGTTATTTTATGTATTGGTTTCTTGGTATTCATTCCAAAACATACATGAAACATCACTTTGCCCTTTATTCTCCTGTTACAACTTGTAGCTGAGAAATACACAAGAGAAAACACAACTGCATTTCTATCTCAGACTTAACTAAGACCACACGGTGACAATTTCCTTTCCCAACTGATGACATATGCAAAATCTTTCAGCTGAATTAAAGCATTGTGCTCAGCTTCCTGTTATCAACTATGTATGATAACTTCCATGGCACATGAGCCTTTGGTAACAAAAGCCCCGCTTTGCAGTGCATTGTAACGCCGGACAGGCAGCATAACAAGCTCTTAGGAATGCTTTTCCCTCTGCTGTGTGCTCAGAAACTGAATCTGACTCACTTCCCCAATCACCAACAACCACCAAGTTTATCCTTCAGTGAAGCAGCAAGCAGAAAGATTAAACAAACAAAAATATCCAAACAATATGCTCGAGATTACATCTAATGATCTTTTTCTTGGACAAAAGAGAGCAACATCAGCCATTTACCTTCACATGAAGTTATCAGCTAGGCTGAAATAGTACAAAGAAAAAGAGTACACAGAAAAACCAATCACCAAATGAAATACTTAATTACATGAGGGAAAATAGCCCTAATAATGTCGGCTGGTAAAGCACTGTCTACTACCACTGGAAGCCTTAACATAGGATTTGGGAAATATGCTGTCTCTGCACTCCCACAGACTTGCTGTTCATCCCTGAGCCATTCCCTTAATCTCTTTCATTGTATTTCCCCCTATCACTTTCCCCCTCACAAGGGATTTGTAACAATAGGTACATTAAAGACTGAAGTTTTCAGATTCTGTGATAATGGAAACTATAGAAGTACCACAGATGATAACGCTAGGGACTAACTGGTCAGCATTAAAAAAAGAGGTCATGTAAAGCATAGCTGAGTGCTTCTCCTTGATCATCATTAATTTCATTACTGTATTACTCAATGGCTTTCCAATAAATTGCGTTCCTTATTTCACACTAAAAGTGCTTATTTTCCACAGAAAACCAGTTTATTGAGAAAGTTATCAAAAGAGTGAATTCTGTACATCTCCCATATAAAAATTCCATTTTTAGTTATTCTCCCCCAAACAAGCAAAATCACTGTTACTGTGGTTGCTGTGAGTAGAAGAGTTAGGTTATGACAAAAGGCCTGATACAACCCAAAGGTATTTACCTTTATCCATTCCAATATTTATTTCAGAGTAGTCATGGAAAAAAAAATATCCCTGTTTACATCTATTTTCAGACAAAAAATAACAATCTGTGCATTAATGGATCTGTCCATTGCATTATTAGAAGAAGAGGTGGCTCAGCATTTTATTTCCTGGCAGCACAAGGCTAATCTATTGATCTACAATGTCAAGAACATTGCACTATGGATTCTTACAGCAAAACCAATCCTTTTCCCTTACACAGAGAAAAAAAGCCAAGAGTAATTGCTGACAACTGATGCAATTTCATAGGCAAGATATAGTGAAGCAGTATGAAATATAAATACAAAAACTGCTGCACCCCCAAGACTTTGTATGATTGACTCAACAACACAATCCAAGTGCTTGCCTGTCCCAAAGTTTATAAATAATCCCACAACTTCTGTGAGGCTGAGCTCTATGCTTGAAGTCAAAGAGGTGCCTAAGCCACTCTAGGGAACAATTAGCCAAAAGGATCCTGGCAGAAGCTGGCAGTCCTTCAGATCTTCAGTAGGAAGCTTTTTTCCCTACTCCTCAGCAATGTCTTCAGTGTCTTTTATTAAAACAGAGCAAAGACTTTCAAGAGAAATGTAATTCCTTTAATTATACTCTTTTCTTTACTTCTCCTTTCTTGAACTTTGACATTTTTCTTCCATCAGAGAGGAGAAATTCCTTGTAACATCTTCTTCACAGTGTAGACTTCACAGTAACTGAGACAGAAATATGTTGGGAAGCAGAGATCAAAGTTGAAATCTCAAAGATATTTAATTCCTCAGTTTATTTCCTGTACCATTGTAAAGAATGACGTGTTACAAGTATGACATCAAAGAAGGCACTACTCCTCTTGTTATATATTGAAATAAACTGGATATCATTATACTCTCTTCTGACATGTCACATAATTACAGAAACATACACGGTAACTTTACTCAAATGTTGAATTTGAATAAAGAATTACACCAGAAGAAAGTCTTCTCTAGATCACTGCAGGGCTTCCTGAACATATTAGTTTAACTTTGCCCATTGTCTCCTAGCACTGGATCTTCTGCTGTAGATGTAGCACCAGCACACATGATCAGAAGAATTAAATATTTCTCTTGCTGCATCCAACTCCCAAATTCTCCAACATCAAAGCTGTTCTTGGAGCATGGCATAACTCTAAAAGGAGAACTCCTGCAGTCACACTGCCCTCTTGTAGCATCAGTGAAGCTCTAAAAGGGAGTCCTTCTTTGTACTATAAAGACTAATTTAAGCCCCTACCAGAAGCCAGCAGAAACTGTTTGTCAATGTCCATCACAACTAAGAATAGGAGGTTACCTTTCTATACAGTGGAAAGTATGGCACTGCTACAGGATGCCAAAAATGACATCAGATCAGTTCATCCACTGCCAACATTCCTCATAAAAGCAGCTTTAAATATGCTGTGCTGGCTAACCTTTGTTTTCTAATTAAATAAATCCTACTGCACTGTTGAACCCTTCCTCTTGTGGTCAGCACTATCTTCTGACTAAATCAGCTGCACACATACACGAGTGATCAAGAGCTGTGTTAAAAACTAAGAAAATGTCAGTTAAGCAAAATTATCACTCTGTGAGCAGCTCACTTCTCTCACAGGGATCACGTTCTGTACAGGCAAAACTGAGGCAAGGACACATCTGAAAATACATTGATGGGACAGAAAAAACACTTGGATTTTGTTTCCATTTATTAATGGCAGGAAATTACATGTAGCATATGCCAACTAGTATTTGATAAAGAGAGGTTTTAACCCCCTTGGGTATTTCATAACTACACAAGCAGTTTGCTTTTCTTTTACTGATATTTTAGTGAAATCTCCTCAAACAAGAGCTATAATCTGGCAGCATCAGGAAAAGCAGCAGAGAAACACAGCAAACTTCTCTTTGATTTGACAACAGGTACAGCTGAGTTTGTTCTTTACCAGTGCCACTCAACACAGCACAAGCCATATCTTGGGATATTTCCCTGACTTGTACAATCTTGTGAAGCTGTGCCTATCAAATCCATTGGGAGTTATTCAAAGACAGCCCTAAATCAAGAGTCTTGATCTTGCTGTGGAAGTCGGGGGCAACTCACAATCCAGCAAGTTACAATTTTGAAAGAGGAAGTAGGAAATAAGGTCTTACAATAGTGGGAAAAATCATTCCAGTGATATCATAAATTACTGGAATGGTGAATGAGTCAAAAGAAGCACCTACAAGAATTTAAGAACACTATTTTGACTGCTTGACTGATATTTACTGTACTGTATTTGCAGCAATGATTTACAACAGTATTTCTTCAGCAAGAATTTCTTGATCTTATCCTTCCATTGCATGACCAAATGCCATAAATTAAGGTGCAGGGTTTTTTAAGGTCTTACATGTCATGGACTACTAAGAAAAGTAATTTTTCCAGCAGCTGAACTTTAAACACAAGTGTAGGATTTAATTTTAAATTAATTACAACTAGAACATAATGTAAAGTCAAGATGACCATGGCCATCTTTGAGGAAGGATTTCTGCTGCATTCTTAGCCATCACCACAGAGTCTCTATACTTCCTGGTATTAAAAATGCTTTAAATAGTGTATCTACACAGTTACTTCATGAGATGCCTGATTCTTTTATTTCTGTACAATGTAAAGAACTATTAACAGTACATACTAGGAGGGTGGTTGGTTTGGGTTTTTAAGTGTAAACACTCCCTCAGCCTCGAGCAAAACTTAAGTTTCCTTCTATTTGTGTTGACGTTACCACTGTGGTATTTGTTTAATACACAGATTTACCACTGACACAAATCAATGACTAAAAAAAAAAAATCCTTTTTCCATGCAGCTTCAAAATCCCTTCTGGTATTAACACTCTCTAGGCATGTTCAATTTTTTTAGTCAAGAGTTTTGCCCTGGTTTGACTGAGAAATAGTTTTGCAATTAAGAATAACTAAGCAACAACAAAAATAATTAAAGAAAGCAGGCAAGCCAGCCAACCTGTCAGGTTGTGTGAATAAAAACTGATTGATGAACTTCTTTAAGCAGCAGTAAGCAAAATTTTCAGATGAATCAGTTAAAACAGGTGCTGATCACAACAGTGTTTATCAGTAGAAAACCTTATGTTATAAACATATGTTGTGCATATTTTCAGACTGAAACTAGTTGGCAGCTCCCAGTTATGTCCTTTTTAACTATGAATGAATTAGAAGATAATGCACCATTTCATAGTGGTTTTCTGATTGAGTTTTCCCCCTAACATTTATGCTCTCTTTAAAATCCAGATCTTCACAGTACTGTTCCTGGAGTCTATGAATTGATTCCAAACAAGTAAAAAATTTCAGTTCTCCTGCTGCTTACTGGGTTACCATCAGAATGAGGTCAAGCCTTCCACCTTGAAATAGACAGCTGACAAAGAAAATTGGGGGATCGTTTTTCTAGAATGAGAAAAGCCCACTTGTGAAACTGATTAAAAAAGAAAGTCAAACTAAACAACCTGTTTTCATTACTGACTTTAATGAGATGAAAAACAATTATCTCTATATATATTAGATTTCAAGACAGCTTGACTCCCCTACTAATGCTAGGGAAGGGAAAGTGCAAGCACCTACAGGGATACGGATCAATTGTCTCCCCTGTGCTTTTTTCAGTGTGGCAATCATGACTTTATCTACTAGGGCCAGCAGAGAGAAGAGATTTCCATTCCCACCCAGGAGATCACCAGCACCATCCAAAGCAGGCAGAGGTACCAGCAAGGTTTTCCCAGTTCTCAGTGTGTCTAGTCAGGAAGAGAGAATCAGAGATTCAGCCTGACCTCACGATAATGAATCCCCACAGGACCAGGGGATACATATCCTTTTGATCAAATTCACATAATGATGTGGTGGCTTCCCACATCACAGCAATATCACAGAATCAGAGAAACAGAATCATTTAGGTTGGAAAGGACCTCCAGGATCATGGAGCACTAAGCATGTCCCCAGGTGCCACATCATGAATATACAGAAACAGCTGATTTTAATCAAATGCTCAATGATAACCAAATGCATATTCTGCTGAGATTAATTTATATTAATATAATAAATATAAAATAGTATTTGAAAAAAGTTGAAAGAAATAAGGAAGGAGAAAGGAATTTTGCACCTAATTCAGCCTAAATTGAGAGAAAGAAGAGAAATAAAATTACTATATCTAAATCAACATCAGGTTATGTGTTTGGCCTACAAAGACTAACTGGCAATGGAAAGAACCATAATTTTTTGTTGTTATAAAAACTTGGCTTGTATTTTTCTGTTGTTTTGTTGGGGTTTTCTAAGGTAAAATGACACTTTTCATAGAGAGGTGTACACAATTTTTCAGTGTGTCTACCTGTACATTTTTTTAATCTCTAGACCCACAGAGGTAGATGATACCTGTTTTTAAGAGACTGGATTAGACAATGCAAAGAATAAAACAGAATAAAACATTTACTTCTTCCACCTCTAACCCCTGAAATCATATGGGCACCCCAAGGGTTTATTTATCTGTGTCCAAGCATAACAGAGAAAGCAACTGCCCACACTTGAGTTACCATGAAAGCTAAATATATCTTTTTGTACTTCTGCCTCTTCCCCCACATTTATCTAAGACTGTGGTATAAGAAAAGAGGAATGTTTACTAAACAAATGAAGAGTTGCATGCCTCTTGGATGCAAGGAGCATTCACTCTGTGTCCCCTCACCACCAAAACTGTGCTGAACGTGCTTTAGGTGTGTAGGAGCGAAGTGCCTTGGGTCTCACCTCGTTGCAGGCTGCAACATCTTGGCACCCTGTGCTGCACAGTCGTACCTGAACCAGGGAAAGGCAGCACACACCACAACAGGCACTGAACAGCCACCCCTCCTGTCTGCTGTGCAGGGACAGCAGCAGTGACAGGTGGCTGCAGGACAGAGCAGAACTTGTAGGTGTGCTCAGCCAGTAACACACAGATTGCACAAGGCTTCCTGAGGTTAAACAGCAAAGAAATCTGCCCTCAAAAGCACCCTGACACTGACAGGTTATCAGCTTTTCTTTCAAAGCATCAATTAGCAATACTCTGAACTCTTATGCCACCTGCCACTACAGAACTCTAAAACCTCTTTTCGCAGAACTCACCTCACAGCAACAGCATGCTGTCACCATCTTTAGCTAGAAGATGGGAAACTTCAAAAGACAGCAGTGAATTATCTCTTACAAAAATACACAGGGAGTCAGAGCTGGATAAAAGCCTGTTTAATTCGCCTGAGTTGTCCTCTGCTCCCTGTGCTCAGATATCCATTCCAGAGGAGCAGCACATGGGTACATGCACACACCGTTCAGCCAAGTAACAAAGTCCACTGTTCATAAAACACACCAGGCTGGGGAGGTGTTTAACTCTTAAATCAGTAAAAAAAAACAAAATGAAATAAAGAAATTGCTTTTCCTATCAGAAAGATCCCAATTTCTGTCCAACAGAAGTTCCTCAGCCTGATTTCCCTCTGTTAATCCAAGAACCAATGTCCTGTGGATGGCTTAACCTGTCATTTATCATTAGAGATTTACATAGCAGAGCAATAGTCCGGGACAAACCTTTGCCGTTTGCGGAGCTCTGATGTATTTCTAGTTCCATTTGTGCTCTCAGGCAGTATTGTTCCTGCACCTCAAAAGCTACAGCCTCGCAGAGAACAGATGGCAAGCTGGAGGAACAAGTGAGAGCCTTCAGAGGTGGCTCTGTGGCTGCACTCCTATTTCCTGGGCTGAACAGTATGAAAGGGAGTGGCCCAAGCAGAATAGGTGTGTCTGTGTTCCCAAACAGTTTAAAGGAAGAGTGAGTGTTTTCCTCTAGATATTATTCCATTACTATTCGAGACCTTGGTATGCTGTCTTTTAAACAATGACATGTCTTAATGTTCTGACCATCTCAAATCAGCTGATATTATTGATAACTTTCATACAAAAGGATCCTAACCAGCAGCCTTAAAGGTTGACTGCAACCAGAGATGATTTTGTCCTGAGACCATTTTCTGTCTATTTTACTCTGCATCTCACCTCCACTCCACTGCTGCTGTTTTATGGCTATACTGCACCTAAACAAAGGAGGAAGAGCCTGTGAAAGAAACACTTTTACCTATTTTCACACACACTTAGAACTGGGAAAACTGAAGTCCCAGGCATCTTCCCTCTGTTCCCACAACACCCCTCCCGGACAGAGGCAATTAGGCTGACTGTAAGTGCAGACTTCCAGGCATTTCCTTCTACGCAGTTGCACATAGCCAGAGACAAACTGTTCCTTGAGCAGCTGAATTAATGAATCTTTTTGTTCTGATTGATTTGCGTCCAACATCCTCAACACCCATCGGGTATGCCCTACCTCCTTGTAGCGTCCTCTTGGCAACACCATTTCCAAAATTACTTCCAGTTCCTTTCCATTTGTCTGTTTTCCCAGTTCCTTTCCATGTCCATTAAATCATCCACAGAACGCTTAAGCTGTCATCTTTAACTGCTCCAGATTCTTTCTGAATTTCTGCTCACACCTCCTGAGCTGCACATTCTCTTCTTTCCCTCTTTCTCCCCTGTACCCATACTAATGCTTAGTACCTTTCACTTCTGTTCCCCTGGAAAGAAGAGAGAGGGAAGACTGGAAGAGAGCTTGTTTAACCCTTGTCCTAGGAAATTTGACTGAAAAGCAGCCAAGCACAAGGTGTAGAAACTGACAACTTTTAACCTGAAGCCCTCTCCAGAACACACTTACTTTGCCCTGTACATTATGATAGACTGAAAGATGGTGCTGAAACAAAAATTCCATTTTATCATGGAGATTTCACTTCAGATGATAAAAAATTATCACATCTCCTCCAAACATGAATGAAAAGATACCAGAAACATATATAAACTTTTGGCTTCTTGGTTGGGAACTGCTAAATATGACCAAATTTTGGCCAAGTACTTTTACTCCCTCCTTCAAACACTAAATCCTGAATTTCTGGACTCCTGACTTCATTTTTCCCACAATGAATTGTCATCTTCTCAGCCAGCTTGTTAAAAATACAGTCATTCAGATGCACAGACAAATGTAAACATAGGCACAGAACCTGGTCTCTCTACCTTTATTCTCAGCCTGACATTGTTCTCCTGTGGTTTTATAAACTTTATTTGCTGCCAAATTAAGTGGAGTGCAGGACAGGGTGTTTACTCCATTTGGACTCTAACATGCCTGACTGAAAACGAACAGGTCATCAGAAACACTGCCTTCTTTCCATCCCCATTCTTCTTTTTAATAATCAAAGCACTCCACATTTTAATTACCATTACTAATCCTCTGACGTGGTAAGCAGATACAATTATTCTTGTTCTACAGACAAAAAATTAAACTACTATATTCCCAGGAAGTGTTGACCACTAGAATATATTTATTTGCTTTTATTGATTTATTTTTCTGCTCCTAGATACAACTGCATTGTTGTGTCTCTGTCCTAGATAAAATGGTGAAAAGGAGCTCCATGGGCCCAGAAAGAAGTTCTGTGCTCATTAGGAGACAAGTTCCTCAAGTTCACCAGTGTGGTTTCTTCTGTTAACTACATTTCTGTATTTCTTGTTTAGGTGAAGAAGTGAAGAAGGAAAATGAGTATGATTCAATACACATCTCCATTTTGTACAAGTCATCATGTTCTCAGTAGCTGAGTATTATTAGTACCTATAACATTAGACATCATGTTTGAGACAGGTATAAATATAAGTCATTATGCAGCTATTTATGCACAAAACATCACCTCTCTATTACATTTGATTACATATTCACCTTCATTTATGTCCAGATAACCAATCATACCTTGTAGCTTTGTACACCACGATCACTTCTCATTGCACAAGTTCTGAGTTCCATCTCAGGACCTTTTGTTTCCTAAAGCTGAAGGTCCAGTCTCCAGGAATTTCAGGGTATTTGACATCTGCCAGTGTGCTGCCATAAACACTGTATGTTGTTCTCATGAAAAAAAAAAGCCACATAAACCTTGCCAAGTGACAAGACTTGGAAATACTGCAGTCTATTATGCTCAGCAGAGAGATGTTTTTGTTGGCTATTAAAGCTCAGCTAAGACTTTCTGGCCATTAGTTCTCCAGCAATTTCATCGGATTTAGCTTATTCCATCCTACACAGTTCTCAGGCTTATTGTAATTCCTACAAAGTGATTGAGAATAATCAATCCCTGTGCTGCAAGGGATACACAGAACTGCACCACTGCCAGAAAAACAAAAAGACAACAGCATTCTCCACAACTCCATCACACAAACCAACAATCTGCCATTTCTTGAATTTAAAAGTTCATTGTACAATTTCTCTTTTTTTAATCAACCTTTTTTTTTCCCGGCAGTCTTTATATAACCCAAACAGAAGCTCCCACATTCATAAACTATGTACTATCAGAAAACCTACTAATCTAGAATGTTATCAGCCACTTCAGAAAACCATGGATCCATGAATCAGCACATTCCCATGGCATCTAGTGGGAGACAGGCAAGGCATCACAGGTTTTCCTTCAAGTTTCAAAATAACTTCTTCCTAGATGATGTTGGAGCATCTTAGCTCAGCCTGCTCCCTGGAAGATTTTATCACTGTTGAGATATTCTCAACAGGAAAACACTGGGCAAACTGAGTGATCCTTCCAGGACAACAAATCTCTGTGCCCAGCTCAGAAACTGAATCAAGGTCTCATGAATCCCAACCCAAAGGTCTAGCCATCACGCCTCCTGTGTAAAGAAAATTATTTATTTAAAAAAAAAAACAAACCCCAGAAGGAAAAACTAAAACAACTCGGAGACTTTGAAGGATACCAATAAGCTCTTAGCAAAGGAAATTAACTTACCCTGCTCCCTCATAGTTTATCTTATATGTTCTCACTTCAAGTGCCATATAATGGAAAAAGCTCCTACACAGTCCCTGTGGGTGCCACAGCCTTGTCACCAGAGCTGGTCCATAAGTGACAGTGCCACAACCAACACATCACAGGAGCAGAATTACAAACAGACTCTTCCTCACTATTTCAGCAAACAATTTCCCTCACCTCCCACTATAGGCTGACTCCCCTGATTGCTGGTAATTCTTCTCATTTAGTTTCCAAGGGTGATTACTACAGATTTTTTTTTCCCTGTTCTTTGAAATTATTACATTAGTGTCATTTTCTCTGCCTTGCAGAAGAAACAAATTTACAGCAACTTCCTCAGAGCTGGCACACAGCAATTATTTTCAAGTGTAACTGCTTAGAACAAGTATTATGCCATGTCTCCTGTGCTCCAGAAAAATGAAACTTTATAGGCACATGAAGTGTAGCCAAGCAAACACTCCTTTCTTGTGTGTTTCTAATTGCATCCTAATTATAGCATTTTACATGCATTTATGTACCTTTCATCCTAGGGTATCCCAGAGCATTTTGTAAACTGTCACATGGTTTTAAAAGGAGGCCTATATTAATCCAGAGCTACTCCTGCCAGACATCTCAGAACCCAGTGCAGCAGCCTGTAGATAAATTCATTATGAGAGAGATTTGGGCCAACGGCAGAATGCTGAATCTCTGTAGTTAGATAAAGACCCTCCTTCCCCCTTCAGACATCATTTGAAATTCTTGCATATCCATTTCATTTGATGGTCTCAATGTTTTAAAAGCATTAATTAACTTGTACAGTATTTTAATTAGTTAAGGCATAAACAAAGTTCTAAAACCTGCAATAGGAAGTGCCTAAGGGAAAAAGCTTTAGAACCAGGGTAAATACTCAGAGATCTTTCTAGATTCTCTCTCACATTGCAGCAAAATGCTGATTTAGCTTTAGACTACCTCCAGATCAGTGTTTAATAGCTACTAATGCACCTATTTTCCACATTTTTTTTCTAATTCCTTTTGGAATATGTCCCTGCTTTTTATTAATCTATACTCCGAAGTAGTGAGCTCCATCCTGTATTCCACTGCTGTATGAAGAAAAGCTTCCAAAAGAGCTTTTGTTTTGATTTGATTAGGTTGAGGCCAAAATACTTATATCCTCAGGAAAAAGAAGAAAAAAAATTCTCTATGTGCTTTTTCTGCACAAAGATTCTACAATATTTTATCATGTCTCTAAACACCTCTCAGTTTTACAGGTAAACAAACATAGCAGCTAATTTTTTCCAGCAAAATAATCTGAAACAAGGCTTCACATCTGCATGAATACAAGCTGTTTATTTTTAGATGCCTAATTTTAGGCAGCTCATTTTAAAAATTCCACCCATACAGACGCCAAGTTATTTTCCGAGGTCACACATTGAGGCAGCGACAGCCCTGATGAAAAAGCCCAGGCATCCTTGTCCTCACAATCATTATCAGAAGGCAAATAGAAGGGGTAAACTGCACACTCCCCAACATATCCACACAGGAAGGAAGGAGACTGAGTCAATTCTACTGGGATTTCAATCTATGCTTGCTAGAAATACAGATATTCCAGTTGGGATACACTGAGCTTTAAAGAGTTTCTAGACTAAAACGGCAGCCTCCCATTAAGATTCATTTTGAGATTTACTTAACAATTTGCTTTCCCTAAGCTAAGATAGGTGTTTGTAAAGCCACAAGAACATGTAACCTCCCTCTGCTTTTCCATGCTCCAAGGTATCATGGAAACTTGCTGATACTGATTGCTTTCCACTGACTTGGCTTTAATTCAGGCACCAGGCAACGGATCACAAATGGATAACATGAAGATAAAATATTTGGCAGACCATTGACTGTCATACGCTTTCTGTTGCCAAGAAACAAAACAGGATGTATTAGAATTATCTCATTAATTAACTTTTCTGTAATTCTATTTTTTTTTATTGGCCTCTTGTTGGTTAAGCAAATGGCTTTTCTTTCAGAAGGAAAGTGTGCTAAGCCTAAACAGGGATTTTTAATATATCAGAGGCTGACATTTAACAGATCTTTGCAATAAATAACTTTGGGCCAGATCCTCTGCTAGTTATAGTGGATTTTGCTTCCCGATACTAAAAAAAACCACAATCTTTTCTTTTTGAAAGAGATTAGGTTAGTGGAGAGATCAGTTTACATCAGCTGACAATCTGAATCCTAATTTTCTGTCATCTCTTCAACTTCAGTGAGTTACTAAATGATTTACTACAGGACTGAAATTGTGATTTGTTGTTCCATTAATTTCTTTTAAGAAGCTGAGTGCAGATTTTTTTCAGTGCTCCTAATTTTGATACAAGTTAGTTGCAACTGTGATCTTTGCAACTGTGATCCACTTGCCAACCAATTCTCCTGGAAATGAAAAATATCCAGATTCTGTCAGTGACAGAATAATGTTTACATCCTTAGGTTTTTTCCAAGGAGGACTCAGCCTTACAAGAAGCCAGCTAAGACCTAAGACCTGAAAGGCCTGGGGATTAATTCACAAGGAGTAACAGCTGTAATGATTGTCAGACAACAAAAAATTGGTCTTCATTACATTAAAATAAAGCCTATGTCTGTAAGCACTGCCCATGAAAAAAGCTTAGTGATGCTCCCACAGGTCTATTAACGTGTGAATGTTTGCTACAGCAAGTTAAGCCAGACCAGAAAAGCTGAAGACTACTTAGTGTACACCACTATGAGCACAACAGTATAGTTTTGAAAAAGCAGATGGTTTAAACAGTGCCTCCACTGTTATCTTTAATGTCAGTGAAAACTTTTCTTATGCCCTGAACAGAGTGAGGCAGGGCTCTGTTTATGCTCTGCAAAGAAATGCATAAAAACAGGGAAGTAAACCAAATTTTCTCTGGAAATCCTGCATGAAAATGTAGACGTTTCTAGCCCACAGCATAAACAGCAATAGGCAAAAGTCAATATTGCAAATGTTCCTCAGCCTGAACAAAAGCAGCATTATCCATGTCAGGATTTTTAGAACAACACATCAAACAAGACTCAGGAGCTCAGGAGCTCCTCAGGCTGTGACATGATACACCAGGACATGAGCAATGCTCAGTGTTATGGGTTCCTGAGACTGTGCCCATGCTCAGCAACTGGCGACCCACATGCCACGGTGGGAGTCTTTAAAATGGAAGTTTATTTAATTTAACAGTGTCTCTGTGACATCACATCCTTTGCAAGAATGAAAAGTGCTTGCTAATGTAATCTCTGAAAGGAAGAGTTCACTGTTCTTTTGTATAAGAAATTGAGGTGTGGGACTGAGAGGAAAAGTATCATCCCAGAGGGAAGGAATGGATGCAACTTCCCAGTGTATCACATCTGGCTGTCAGCAATCACACCTCTAACACTCTTCTCCCGAGTAACAGACAACAGGACAAGAGGAAATGGCCTTAAGTTGTGCCAGGGGAGGTTTGAATTGGATGTAAGAAAAAGGTTCCCCACTGGCAGGGCTGTCAAGCACCAGAATGCTGCTCAGGGAAGGGTGGAGTCACTGACCCTGGAGGTATTTAACATCTCTGTGGATGTGGACATGGTTTGGTGGTGGATGTGCCAGCGCTGGGTTAACAGCTGGACATGATGATCTTAAAAGTCCTTTCCAACCTAAATGTCCCCGTGATTGTATGTAATGTTTAAAAGTTCCATGGGAAAGCTGGTGTAGGGATTAACTTTCCTTTAGCTCCTATGCTAAATTTATTTATGGGATGCTCATAAGCTTCTCTTGTCACAACTTCATCCGTTATTGAAAATAGTTCTTTTTTCTCCCTTCACCTGCATCATGCACTTTTTGATGCATGTCCTAATGAGAAATGAGGTACTTTTCTCTTTGACTGAACTGAAGCAACACATCCCTGTTTAGGGACCTACCCAGCACCATCCTGTCATCAAACAAGGCATCAGCATTCTTCTCTGTCATTCACACCCCAGTAAACTCCAACTGTATGGAAAAATCCTTCTCAGTCCCCAAGCACACAAAGGTCCCTTTCTAGGTAAAACTGAATTTCAACCAATTTGTAGAATCCACAAGACAGTTTTTGTTTGGTTTAAGTGCAGATGCACCTGATGGGAATATTAAAATGAGAACAAATGAACAGTGTAGCCAAAAAAAAAAAGAAGTTGTCTTTTCAATAACTTAGAATTGCTAAGACAAGTCACAAATATATCTAAAGACCAAGGCTCAAAAATCTGCTAGAAGGGAAATATCTCAGTTACAGGTTTCTATAGTCCTGCATTTGCTTTAAGTATTAAGCACTGTTGATAGATAAGAGTATTGGAAGAATTCAAATAATGCTTTATAACTTTTTTTTTCTTTGCTGCAAGGCAATTTTTATCTCAGCCTGTTTGATTGTATTAAAAATTCTGTCATTAAATTTTTATCACCTCTGGTATTTCTACATATGAGATGTGACGCTAGACTAAGGAATTTCTTCCTTATCGTTGGGATTAAAGTAAGGTGATACAGAAACCTAAACAAAAGGAGTTTTTTAAAACCATAAATTTAACATGTCTCATTAACAGGCTCAATGGGAATATCAGGATGTTAACCAGTAGTGAATTTGAGTAGATATTGGTGGGGGGTGGTGGTGTTTGCTTGTTTTGGTTATTTTTCTTATTTTGCTATGGTAAGCTGAGAAAACTGAAAGTGTTAACGTAGCAGACATCAGGAGCATCTGCACTCAGTTATTTAACAAATATGCAGTAAAGGAAGTTAAACAATCTGAAATACGCAGGACTAAAATCATAGCAGGATTAAAATTGATAGAGGTTGTTAAGGCAGAAGAAAGGAAGATTTATTCTTCTTTTAATTCACATTCTCATGCTTTTATTCCTGCATGTTTTCTTTAGAAGTAGGGCAATGGCAGTTGCTTCCAGTTAAAACACACAAGGGACACCTCACAGAATCAGTGGTTCTATTTATTTATTTATCACCTGTGTTTCAAAGGACAGAAAATGAGAACCATGTCCACTGTTACCTGCCATATCTAAGTGGCAGTTCTACATTGCTATTTCTGTTACTCAAGTGCTCCATGCATTATAAACCACACACTTGGAGCACAGAGGCCTCATCTGAGTACAACTCCTTATTTCATTCTGCCCAAATTTTCTGCTACAGCAAGCAGAAATTTGTCAAGGATTTACACATGGGACAAAGAGACCAAAAATATTGAAATTCACATGGACCATCACTCATTTGTCAGGTCACTCACCACAGTTTAACAAAGAGAACAAAGTTTAAAAGGAAGAGCCCTCACAAGCAAGAGCAATGCTTGGGGGATGGAGAAGGAGATCATTGCTTATGTGAATGCTGCAACTCCTCTTACGTCAGATCCTGCTCATGCCTAGTGCTTGCTTTTACAGGCAGCCCACTGATAGCCTCACTGTCACCTAAGATATGAGTAAGGATGATAAGATTTCAGCCTAAAAAAGTCCAGCCTGTGCCTATTGAGTGCAGACCACAGTGTACAGGTCGAATTGCTGAAGGGCAGGAGCCTCTACATTCAGCAGTCTACTGCCATCAGACTCCCAGAGCCTTAAGAGAGAATCACAGGGCAAATCCAGCTGGGAGGGACCTCTGGAAGTCTCCAGCTCAAGCTTCTGACCAAAGCAGGGCTAGCTCCAAAATCTGATCAGGTTGCTCAGGGCCTTTTTCCATCAATATCTAAAAATCTCCAGAGACTGCACAGCTTTTCTGGTCATCTTATCGAGGGTTTGGACACATGCATTGTGAAAAAAGATTTCCCTCAATTTAGTCGGAATTTCTCTTGGTGCACTTTGTGACTGGTGTTTTCTGCCCTGCACCAAGGAGAGTGTGGGAAGTGGTTTATTCAGAAAGCATGGATCTACCCAGGTAGCTGAAACCATCGATTTTACCTGCCCATAGTATTCTCTTCCCCAGGCCTACACAAAGCCAGTGCCTTCAGCTTTTCCCTGTAGGTGCCAAGCTCCAGATCCCTAATCAGCACTCTGCGGCAGTTGCTCACTTGTCAGCATCTTTTTTTGCACAGGAGGGTGAGTGGAAAACTGGAAAAAAATTGGAAACTATTCCAGAGGAAGCCCTCAGTGCTGAACATAGAGGAGCAATCACTTTCCCTATCTGCCAGCTATATTCTGCCAATTCTTGTAAATCTTACTCTACTCTGCAGCAAGCTTTCAGAGTCACCAGGACACACTGCTGACTCATGTTCTGGCCCCTCAGGACCTGCCAGTCTTTTTCTGCAGAGGTGCCACCTGGCCAGCAGCTCCCAGAATGGCAAGCCCATCCAATGTGCAAGACTCACTGTCTTTGCCATCACATAGTCCTTGCTGGCGCATTCTTCCAGATTGCTTCAGTCCCTCTGAATGGCAGCCCTGTTCTCCCTGCAGTGCCCTTTTTCTCCCAACCTGATGTCACATGTTAACGTGCTAAGGGGACACTCTGCCCCACCACGAGGTCACTGATGAAGATGTTGGACAGAGCAGCTCCAGCATCAAGCCCTAAGGTACACTGCTTGGCACAGGCTGTTAGCTGGACCCTGATACTTCAAGCCTCAAGGTCTAGCCAGTTTCCCACAAGCTTTGTAGTCCACCCATTCGGTCTGTAATCCCCAGTCTGACTACAGTTATGCCATGTGAAATCAATTTCTTTGTGCAGTGGCTGGGAGAATAGCGAGCACACTTCTCAAAGCTGCACCCCTGCTACACACCAAAGTCCAGACAGAAATGGAAACAATCAATGCTTGTGTCAGCAGCTGGGAATTCCTCACTTTCCCCTGTATTACTACAATAACTTATTCACTCTGTCCATCTTTATCCTATTATATTCACAGAAGGGATACCAGCAAGGCCTTTTAACACCTCGTTCTCCTGTTTTTAATTAATCTGCTCTCCTGCAAAGAACAGAAGCAGCTAAGATGGGGTCTGTTTCTTCTATTTAAAGAATGGGCTGTTACAGTTAGCCATCCACCCCAGATGAATCAGAAAACAATTCTAGCCTTCAGCCTATGAGAACCTTTGGAACAATTTTAAGAATAAAAATTAATACAAGCAAATGAAATTAAGATGGCATTTAACTGAGCATTTAGTCGGCAGTTTATGCACACTGGTGACACCCACACACCAATTCTACTAATTTTTATCATGAGTTTTACATTCACTCCATGACAAATCGAAAGTGAAAAAAAAAAACAACCCACCCAACAAATAGCTGGCCTTTTAGCAGGCTGTTTATGTGCACTAAAACTGCACTCAAGGTCAGCTGTGCTGCCAAAGCAGGCAGCTCAAAACAAATTCACCTGGTGTACCTGACTGCCATCAGCAATGGGAAAGGCTGAATAACACATTCCTTAAAGACACCTGCAATGGAAACATAAATCCTTTGTTCCACTCTGAGCAACTGTGCTTTTTATTAGACACCTTTATATGGATCACATATTCTTGGAAGCTCAGTTTCCAGATAATTTTATTACAGTGTCACTAATTTTTCCAGCTCGGAATTATTTTCAGCTTCAGATCAAATGCTATTTTTAAACTTAAACCCTGGCAAGAAAATTACCTTGGTGGTGTCTGGACTAAATTTATGATTGGTATTATTTTTTCATCAATCTAAAATACTAAAATAATAAGGAACTACTGTGTTATCCACCAATGAAAAAAACCCAAAACCTAAAGAAACTAAAAATCTTAAATGCTATACAGTCTTAGACTCCACATTTAAGAGAGATCATTTTGTATCAAAGATCTGAGACTTTATTTTCCTCCTCTCTAGGCCACCCATAACTCATTCCAAGAGGAACCAGAACATGTTATAGAACTGTCTTTTAAAATCTCCCTCTGGACATACCAAATCTGGACATCTCTATCTGGACATATCAAATCCTCCCCCACCTTTTTTTTTAGTCATCTGTCCCAGCAAAAATAGACATACTCTTCACTAGGATGATAAATTAATTTGCAAAGCAGAAATTCCTGGAATTCTATAATGAAATTCCCATTTTCCAAAAAGTCACATTTAGAAAATTTGAAAGTACAAATAGCTTCCAAACTAAACTAATGAGCTGAGTCATCACAGAAGTCATTCTTACTGTTCTTCAATTATAAACATATAAGAAAACCAAAAATCTAATCCTGGAAATAATCAGCAGTACTCCCAGCCCAATATGCATTTTACACTGTCAGAAATTAAAAACCCTGCTCTTCTATGCAAATTATGTTACTTTTGGGTAAAGATACATCAAAATCAGGAGAAAAAATAGCCTAAGAGTTTCTATCCCAATGAAGTTGTTTAAAAAATAAAAAACTTCTAGCATATAATGCAATTAAAGCAGATGATAAACCCTGACTCTCTAGAAGGCACTGCTTCCTACTCAATTCTGCCATACCAGAGCACATGCTCCTTTCCAACACAAACACACACACCCAAATGTGAAGGCATCTTCTCATAAATTTAAATAGACATTATGAATAAAACTACTGTAAGGCAAGCTGACAGGAGACAAGTTGGGAATACCTTGGAAATATTTTAAACAGCTCCAGTGCCTTGGAGAGGTAATTAACTGTCCTGTCCTAGAACTAAATAATACAGGAGCTAAAATGCATATTTCAGAGCTGCCTGCAGTGAAACTCCTATTTGCAGCTCAGAATAAAGAAGTTCTATTTAAGGAAAAATCTACTTGAGGGGAGGATGGCTCCAAATCCTTCCTTAATTGAATTCTCACTTAAACTTCTTGTGTAAGTCCCATTACCCACTGGAGCAGTAAGGTCCCAGCAGACAAATATGCCCAGGCTGACAAACAAACTGGCATTGTTGCCTGTCCAAGTGACCTCCAGGGTATGGCCCTGGTGTCCCACAGGGGTTAGGACACAGCACTGCTCTCCCCGATGGTGCTGTCTATTCCAGAACAGGGGACAAACACCTCTGCCTTTTGAACACGTGAGGGAAGATCTGTGTGTCCTCACAACAGTATGACAGCCACCTCCAGAAGCCCTGCCGTGCTCCAGGAGAACTTTGGGAAGCGAGAAGAGCAGGCCAGGCTGGGACACTGCTGGCACAGGGCAGCTGCTGCTGGCCAGCACAGCCGGGCACCGCGGGCACAGAGACAGCTCCACAGCCTGCCCCGACTGCAGCTCCTGGACAGCATCCACACACAGCTCTGCAGGGGCTCAGCTCTCAGCCTGCTGCAGCTATGGCTTCACAAACAAGGCATCAGCTATCAGAGCAGCTCTTCAGTTGTGACCCTAATGTGCCCTTGCAGCAGATCTCCCATCTCTCAGATCTGTGGCAGTGCTATTGTGGAAACAATCGATTCAATAGCAAGGGACTAAGACTCTTGGGAAGTCAATGCACTTAGCAACAGACAGGACCGAAAATAATAAAATCACCTCTGCATATTCCTCACAACTACCCCATAAAAGCAGAGGCCTTTTCCAGGTGGCTCCAAGTATAAAAGATCTCTTGTGTTGCCAAATTAGTGCTCATGACCAGCACAAACCTTTAAAAAAACCCTATGACAGGGTCCTGAATTTGAAGAGATGTTCAAACATCTCTCTTCAACCAGCAGAGAAAGGAGCCTTTCAGAATACTGTCAATTTTTCCATGTGGCAGAGTGGCACAGGCACAACATAAGAGTGATCTTCAAGCTGTAATTTAGAGAGTGAACATAACAAGTAGCTCAGAGCAGTTCCCATGCACCCGTCCTTTCCTCCTTTTTTTTTTACAGCCTTCCTGAATTTAGAAGGGAGATACAGCTTTTTTAAAACAATATTGGCTGAGTCACTAATAAGAACAACAGCAACAACAAAAAATTACACGCTGGGACTAACTGGCAAGATGTGGCAGTACAGGAGGCCCGGAAGGCACAGAGCCAGACAGCTGGAGCTCACTGGCCAGGTGGTGCATTCATTCCTTGGGGAACCTGGCATTAGTCTCACCCAGCAGCTGAACCACAGAATAATCCTGGCTTAAGTGTTGGAAAAAGTGTTTAAAGTCTTGCTCTCTCAGCTGTGGGTGAAGGTGGCGAACATCAGAGCTAGGGTAAAGCAAATGTAAATAACTGCACTGGGAGTAGGAGGTAGGTAAAATGTACCAGATTTAGAATGAGTCCTTAGTTGTGATGAAGGCTTGAGGCAATGGTTTCCCACAGAGGAGAAACTTGGACACTGGGGACATGGCCCACTGGGATACTGCCATGGAACCCTCTTTGCAATTACCTGCTGTGGCACTGAGGATGTAGACAGGCAGAATTATTTTTGAATGCTGGCAGTCTTTACACACAGACTTTAATGGGTTTTCTGCCTGCAGACATTTCAGAAAATTAATTCAAATTAACTTCTGAAATAGATTACAGAAACTATTTCAAAGCTTTTTGTGGACACTTTCACTCATAAGTAAGAGTGACCTTTATCAATTTCAGTTAGCTTGTTACAAGAATAAATTAAGATCAATCAGAGCCCCTTTAACTCTGAATTCACTTCTTTATTTAATTTGGATTAATTGTTCCTATGTCCATCAGACCATGTCAAACTATGAGAAGAGATGGAAATTAAAAGAAACAAAGATTCCTGCAATATTTTCCTGGTCATTACCCTAAGACCCCTGTAACCTAACACATTCTCACGTAAGGTTGTTACATTCTTGCTTCTAACACCAAAAAAACTGTGGCTGTAAAACTCACTGTTTTGCATAAAGGGAACATATCCCAGTAATATCTGAAAGCAATACAGAGACACTGGATTGTCTGGACCACTTGCATTGTTTCACTCATATATTTTAGCTTCTTCTCCAGGGCTGTAACATCTGCAAAAGTTCTGAGCACATTTAGCTCACCCAGAAGGCCTCAGACCAATGACAGGAATAGTGAACAACTGATAAATCTGTCATATTTAAAATTCTTTTGTCATCCCACTGCGCTATTCCCTAAATCCCATTACCAGAGAACTGGTTTTGTACTGCTGACAACACTGATGCACATGGGACGGCACAGCCAGGTACCAGCTGCAATTACAGCATTACAGAAAACTGCAGTATTTCCCACAAATATTTGGCAGCACAAGCCTTGTGTACTCCAGAAAGGCAACCCTTGGAATAGCTAGGGGCAGCCTTTCTCCAGCCCCAGTCCCCTGGAAAGGTTAGGTCATGGCTGGAGGTCAGTGAGGGACAAGGAACACAAGGTGTCAGGAACGACAGGGTCCCATTGCCTCACATCAGAAAAAGCAGCAGAAGCAAATGACGCATCTGTCGGGCCTCGCTCCAAAGGCAATCACAGTGGAATGCTCTGGATGCTGCCAACTGTGATCTGAGCTGCACTCGACAGCCCTCAGCTTCTCCTCAAGTGCAGACTATGTACAGAGACTACTGAAGGAGCTCAAAGCAATGAACCAAAACACCCTGCATTCTACACAAGTCCTCGGAGCTGGAAATAGGCTCAAGGATCTGGTAGCAGTCGCTGAGCACTGAGGCTTTTCCGTATAACCAAGGTTGCCAGCTGCCTCACTTGTGGACAGGAATAACTTGTTTTGACAGATTTACTGCTCTTGCCATTTCCCCCCAAACCTTTAATGAAGTTGTTATGAACCATTTCCTTCAAACACCCTTTCACGAGTTGACAATGCAAGGAAGTTACATTTGCAGAGTGGAACAAAGTCAAACAGACAGATGGGAGGCAAAACAAGCTGAGAAGAAACTCACGCTGCTTGCCAAGCATCTTCCTAATATTTTCCACAACAAGCTGTAAGTAGTATTCCCCACTTTCTCAAATGTCACATTTTCCCTAAGACCACGATTTTTAAGCCACCTTCTACTCTCTTACAGCATTACTAAAAGAACAGAATTAGTCAGATAACCTTTTTGCCTAATTGGAGGAGTAGCTTTGTTATATGTGGCAATAATCTGTATTTATCATTCATGTACCTAAAGTGATGAGCAGTGGAGGAACTGAGCAGCATCCCACTGCTCCAGCCAGTGCAACATTGACTTCCTAAGGAAAATCAGCCCAGTGCCTGTGTGTTAACTGAAGGCTTCAGCAGCTACTTTGAAATTCAGATGAGTGTAAACCTTTGGGACTCCAGAGACTGAGCTGTACTGTCAGTGAAACCTGAAACAGCACAAACCAAGGCGAGTTTGTCCTTGTGTTGCCAACAATTTCAGTTACTATGGATTTGCAGTATGTGTGCACAAGGAGGGTGTGTGACAGCAGGGGGTTACCATGATTCTCTCTCCTTGTCTTTAGCATTGCTCACTGGGTGTTGCTGTAAAAGTGCCAACATCACCAGCACACAGCTATGAGCAGAAAGGCAGCAGGAGCCAAGCAGGGAAGAGCAAGAAGGAGGCGGTAACGAAACGCCTGCAGTGGCATCCAAGATGTCTGAGCTCAAATCTGTGTCAGAATTCTTCAGGAATCTTGGGCACACCATGATAAAATGTTAAAATGAATGTGCACTGGAAAACAATGGTTGTTTCTACTTGCCTTATCTCTAACACTGAGACTGACAAAAACCTACAAATACTTAAAGTCCTTTCCCACCTTTAATTGTACGTTTCCTGAAAGTTCTTATGTAACACTTGTGCAGGAGACAAAAGAGAACCAGACCAGACTTTATGCTGCCTTACAGAATGTGCACCAGCCATCCACTCTGTCCTCTGAATTATACATGTAGCACCATTTGTCCCAAAGAATTCAAAGAACTGTACAACCTTTAGTGCACTATGAAGTAGGCTGACACAAAGTCCTGGTACACAGAACTCCCGCTTCGGTAGCAGGAGGGGTTTTGCATTCAGAGGACCTGTTGGATAGGACTTGCCAATGCAGTGTTGCTTGGGGGTAAATCCAGACCCTGAGAGCACAGCAGATTGTCTGAAACCTGTGAACTTCATCCTGTGATTAAAATAATTACTTTAAACTGTGAACAGCTTTTTCGCGTTGTTTTACTCTCCATCTACATTTTGTAATAGAATGAAAAGAGATGCAGTATTACAGAAACTTGTGGGTACCCTATGCTCTTTGACTCTATTGCAGGGAGTAAAAGCAGAGATGAAGAGATGTGAGAACAAAGGCAACCTGTACTTTGCTGAGAGTTCTACTTGCAAGTCCACAGCTCGATAAAGACAGGCTCAAGGAAGGCAGCCTTGTGTGGGATGACTTCTATCAGTAAAATGGTAACAAAACAACAGGAAACAAACTGCAGAATAGAGTTTGTATAAGCAAACTGTAACACTCAAGACTAGATGCTGTCTATTACATGGGATACAACTTCTTGCAACACTGAGACAAGAACTGGAAAGCACCAGAATTAAGTAACCAGACCCTATTACCTGTGTTGAAAAACTTACTGATACATCTAAAAATACAGCAAGCAGTTAAATGTGGATGAGGAAAACAAATAACAACTACAACATTAAAATTTGATCGCAGATCTCTGAAATGGTTTCAGGAACTTCAACGCAATCAGAATCTTGATTTCACAAGGTATCAACCAGCACCTTCACAAGCAGCTCACTGCTACACTGCACGGTATAATTGACAAATATCCAGTGTCAATATCATTGATAGGCCAAGAATCTGTCGTGCTCCTTCTCACAGAAATTCCCTGATGAGAGCTAAAAACAAAAAGCTCAAACTGACATGTTCTGTGTAATACTGTAATGGAATGAATTTTCTCTCTTCCGTTCCCTATCACATCTGTTTATTCCTGTACATAAGTGTGTGTTTCTACATTGTCACTGGGCAGGCAAACACTTGTTACAAGTGCTGCCTCCAGACTGACTGGCTTTGGTACGCCAGGACTTCGCAATAACTTTCTCCTCTTGAAAAGACTAAACAAGGAAGGAAAGAAGCAAGAAGGGGAACATAAAATGCTATTTATCACGGTGGGGCCTCAAGAGAAAACAGTAAGTTTTCTTTTAGTCTGTTGCATCAGTAATTTGTGAGAAGTCTCAGTCTCTAAAAGCTCTCCTAAGCACTGCTGTTATTGCCAGTTCCGAAGTCAAACTCATTTGTACCTATTGCCTTCGCTGGAAAAAAAAGAGGTGGTGGAGTTCATCTGCATTAAGGAAAATACATGTGATAGTGCTCCTCCTTTCACCTTATCAGCAGTCAGCAAGTGTTCAGGTAAAGCTGATAAGGAACACTGCTCAAAGGTACAGATTCATCTTAGGATATTTCTGAAAGACAGTTTCAGTTGAATAGAGATTATTTATTCAGATAAAAGAAGACTGACAGGTCTGGATACATAGTCCATGCTTTTTTAAAGCATTTGGTTTAAACTACTTTTTCTGTAAATTAATCTTTATACAGGACTGGATGAGAAGTGTGCCTAGAAAGCACACCAAATAAAACCCCATATTCACATTTCTGAGGCTGTTCCTGATACTGCTCAAAACAGACAATGCAGAGTGGTAAAGGAACAAGACAGGAGTGGCAACAGAAATGGAAAACAGAATTACAAATTACAAATAACTGAATCTCTTACTTTATCTGATTAAAGGTGGTCTCTGTGCAACCTCTCAAAAATTAAGTTCTATCTAAAATTCGCACCCAAAAAACTATAGTACTTGAATTTACTTGGTACCCTAAAAAATTAGCCAAGTATTTTTCAAAGTCTTTTCTTAAGGAACAGAAAAGATCTATCCTCACCATTCCATTCCTGTTAAACCAGCACTCAAGATAAAATCTTCACACATGGACAGAAAAATAATTTGAGAGCATTTACTTAAGCATTTTAGTACTCCACCTTTTTCATTTGTAAAATGACACTCTATTCCCTTACAATTTCATATGGCACTGTCACTGAAGAATCCAATTACCAGAGTACCCAAATTTGTTTAAACCAGCTTTCAGCAGTAAAATCTAAATTCCAAAAAAATACCCTAAATCTTTGGAGAAAAGAGACACAGGCTTATCCATATTGTCCCAGCCCCATGCTGTATTATTGTACACATATCCGAGCCACACACTTGATGGCAGCTACATGCTTCAGTAGCAATGGATTAAGACAAGTTGCATTTCTTCTAATTAAAAGACATCATTTTTAAAATGAGAGAGAAGTCAGAGTCATCAACAATGGCAATTCAGTGGTTCTGAATTGAAGAAAAGTGATGCTAACATACATCTAATCCTCCTCCCTGTTGCAGGCATCCTGGGAACTCTGTGGGGGAACAGCAGGGGAATTGTAACAGCAGAAAGTAAAGTTTTATAAATCTGGCATTAAACTTGTACATCTTCACTCATCAGGTGAATTTTCTGGACAAGATAAAATAACATTAGGCACTACACACACAAAGTCTCATAAGGAATATCTGCCCAATTTAACCAGAACAGCCAAGAGCAGGGGAATATTCCTAAATCCTTCTGGTTTTCTGTTCCTTAGCTGACCTCACCAATTTGCCTTTTCTCCTGTACAAATTCTAAAGTTTTACCTTGGCTTCTTCTGTCACTTTTTAAAACTTAATTGTATGGCAAAATGCTGATGTCTGCTCTTTCTGTTTGATTTTTAAATGGCAGAAACACTTTATAGCTTTCAAATCAAAAAGATAATTATTAAACACATAATTTTTGTAAATCTCAGGCTTTTGAACTTTCAAAATGGAAAGAGATTTGCCACAGTAAACCTTTAAAAAAAAATACTGCATGAAGATTATTCTCTTTTAAATAAGCAAATGTGGTCTTTAGCTGCATAGGATATGGCGTCAACACTGCAAAAAATCCAGAAAAGTCTAGGCCTCTTTTATGTATCACTTTGATGATTACTTAGAAGCATAAAATAAAGAGGGCATAAGAAATGCAAGGTTTAAAACAAAAAATACTTTCAAAAGATAAAATATCTTTCTAATGTCAGTCTCCACTACCACCTACCCATGCAGCTTCTGTACAGTCTGCCTTTTGCCAAATTCCTTCTATAACTAGTAAAGGAAATGCTATTCATTTGCATGCAGCTGCAAAAATAAAGAAGGTAAGCTTCTTACACTCATTTGAATATGAAATATAACACAATGGCTTAAGAAAAAAGAATCTTGATATATTTAAAAACAGGAACACATAAGGTATTATAGATTACCTAATGTGTTGCATATTTTAGACAACTGCAGCAACTTGTAATGAGGCGTGTCTACCATGGTCCCAGGTCTCATGAAGCTTCTACTCTGCTGCAGAGTGAGCAAAAGACTGCCATGAGAAGAAACAGATGTAAATGGCAGATGTAATGTTTATACTCTTCCACTCCAATGAATCCCAGAGAGCACTGAAAACTTCACTAATTATTTGTAAAGAGTCCCAAATCTTACAAATATTTTGCTAGCAGTGAAGTCATCTTTTGGCAAAGATGCTACTGCTACTACAGGCAGCTCTCCCTGGGCTAGGACAGTATGGCAAGCTCACTGTACTTACAGTTTCTGTATAAGTAAATGAAACAAACAAACAAAAAATCAACCAGAACACTGGACAGTGTTTAGGGAAGAGGATTGAAAAGAATATATAAATAGTTCTGCATCAGAAATAGTCCAGAAAAGAACACTCTTCTCCCTTTTATCAGACAAAGGTCAGTAAGAGGTTATGGAAAATAACCACAAAAAAAGCTCACTTTACCTGTAATTTGAGGCCCTGAGATAAATAGTAATAAATGGTAGTAAAAGAATAATAGTATTAATTAAATTAAATTGTAGTAATTAAAATTACTTTGAAAATCAAAGGTAAGCCAACATTGTTGACATTGCTGCCCATTCATTTCACTTCTTGTATTGGCAATATCAATTATTTGATGCAGATATATGTAGAGATCAGTAGCTAAAGCAGGTTTCCAAAATAGTTTCACACAAGAGAATTCCATGAAGGTTTAACCTCTAGAAGAACATATAAGTAAATTAAATACACTTTGCATTTTCCTCTTCTCTGCTCACAGTTCATCTTCATGACATTTGGAAGCTTCCAAACCCTACATGGAAAACTTTTAAATGCTACTAAAAGAACGCAGACGATACAAGTTAAAGGTCCCACATGGCCCAGAACACACTTTCTCCACGGCACTGAAACAGAAATGAGAGACAGGAGGGGACTGAAGAATTCTCCAACTGCCAAGACACTTCAGACCTCCAGCCAGTGCCCTGTGCATCCCATTTCTGGGCATTTTCTGGACCGTCGCTCTGGCAGCCCGTGCAGCGCTGTACGCGGCAGTCACAGCACACCCGGCCCCTCAGGGCCTCGTGCCAGGGATGCCACTCTCATGTCCACCCACACATGCACACATCCACGACATGTCTGTGCTCTGCAAACACAACTGCCTTTCCCACAGGCTGAGGGTGAATGCACTTGGAAGGTGGCAATAAGATTAATGCTGCTATTATTTTGGAATATCCCAAAAACACTGACTGAGCAATGTGTTCTAGAGGTGATTAACATGCTCGCCACCACCTGCTTTTACTACAGGGTTTGTTTTTTTACAATACTTCCACAAAATATAGTTTATTTTAGTGAATTTAGGTGGTTGGCAAATGAGAGGATTATAGGATGCCTACCAGTGAACTGGCATTATGTTCAAAATGCACACCTGTGAAAAGTATAAGATATCTTAAAAGAATTGTTATAAGGCAAAAATTGTGTAAGTGACATTTCCAAACCATATACACCAATTTGGTCTTGGGGGAACAATAAAAGAAGAAAAAAGTTGGTTCATAAATGTAAATGTACTATACAAATACATACACATAGCCTTTCTTTTACAGTAATCTTACTGGATTTTACAGCAAGTTCTTACAATGAAAAGGAAAACCACCAGCTTTATGAAGAAAAGCAAGAGATGTACAGAATTTTTCAGACCAAAAAAATACTGCATTGATGTTAATATTCTCTAGTGATAATGCTTTTAATTTTTAATAGGACAACAAAAGTTTTTGTGCAGGAAAGCAAACTCCTAGGACAGCATTCCTGGTGGTGCAGACAGTTACATAGTTCCACAAAGAAAGATGATTTGACGATTACCCAAGAAGAGAATATGGACTGGAATTTATCTCAGAAAGAAATTCAGCTCAGATTTGGACAGTCCTAGAAGCTGAGGTGCCCTGCCCAAGGCTGGTCATGGTGCAGGTATCAAAAATCTGTTTGCTAGGACAAAATCCTGTAAGTTAAAAAACCCAGTGCAATACCACATAAAGGTACAGCACCTTCCCTTATCTTCCTCAGTCTTACGATGATCTTAAGATAGTGAGCAACCTCTCTCTCACCTTAAACACAGGACATCACAACCAATAGTTTTCTAACTTCATTAAAACTAGGAATTTGGATGGATTAGTGTCACAGACTCAATTTCTTCATTGATTTCATTTATTTAGTGATTTCATCAAAAGTCTGTTGCAAGGCTTTTGAAAGTCTAACCAACCACTCTTATTTTCCCTCCTACAGATTTCCTGTGATTTGCATCTAACTGAGCAGCCAGATATTTTTAAGAGTAGAAAAATAGATGTTTCTTATCTATCTCATCTATACAATTTATAATTTTAGCAACTGATATGACACAGAAAGAGGATGAAGAATGGTGCCTAAGACAATAATCCCAGGGGGTTTAATCTTTCATCATGGGTTTCCAGCTCAGATCATGTTAGCCTCTTTTTTCTGAACTCTCTGGTTTGAGTCAAAGGAATTGGAACTGCAAAATATTCCAGAAAAACATGTACCACAGACCAATAGAAATGAACAGCATTTTTTATATGCCACATTCCCTGTTTCCTTTCACCTGGCACTTTGGTCCTTCCAAGCAGCCTGAACGGCAAGGACTTGAAAAATATTAATCTGAACACAGAGTATTCATGATGAATATTTAAGAGAAAAGACGAATCCTAGTTTTTATATTTTCAGCTTCTACTGTACCGCCTAGGCAATAGTAAACTATTTCTAGTAACAGCTGCTAAGAACTTTGAAGAGTATTTTTAGGATGTAACCAAGCTCAGGGTATTTTTAATCTATGATTATACATTGTCTAAGTCAGATCAGCATCAGTTAGGAGGTTTAGCCAGACTCTGTTCTTGTTGTTATACCCTCATATAACCTGAGATTACTTCAAACCAAATCTTTATGACAGGCCTCTTAAGAAAGTGTATAACGGAGAACATTAAGCAGTCCTGCAATTTCTTGGACAGAGAACATCTTCAGGAGAGTTTAATCTCTTTTACAGTGCAATAATAACAGTAATACAACAGTAACTGCAGATAGACAGTCTGGTGTTTTCCTAACTTCCATAAACCCTAACACCGCTATTTTAGCCACGCTGGAAAAATTTCACTCGTTTCACAAGGCTATGTCAAATTTTCTCCAGTGCAGCATGAGATAATAATGTGGCTGGTCTGATGAAAAATGCAGAACTCTGCAGCCTTCACGAGGAGGCACTGGGTATTTTCTCACTTGTTTATTTCCTCACTCTCCAAACATCAAGCAGCTGAGATGACAGATTAATGTAGCTTCAATCTTTTGCTTGTATTGCCAGATTCTGCTAGATTAGAGACATTATTTTTTTCTTATCATTGGGATTCTGAGAGAGCCTCTCATGGAAATGAAGAGGTAGGAGGTAACTATCTTTGTCAGAAAGGCAACCCAGCTTTGCACTGAGTAGTAAGGGTATCTTTTCCACCTCCACATTAATTACTTTTCACTTTGCGCAGTATTATGTAACATATTGCTGTGAAACCGTCTTGCAGTTTAAATTTCTCTACCCAAAACAAAAAGGGACCTGCTCCCTTACTGCCACTGAAATTGTGCACTGGCAGGAAAATAGAACAAATCAGTTGGAGGTTTCCAGACTGCACTGCTGAGAGGAATGAAAGAACAGTTTACTGTTAAATGGCTGCACGACAGAGCAAAGGGATACCATCCATGCCAGTGTGTTTAACCCAACCAAGAGATCCAAAAAAATACTGCTTGCTTCTCTCCTGTTAACACAGAACTGAGGGCACAGGAAGAAGGATCTCAGCAGGCCATCGACTCACACTGACAACAGGAAAAGCAATATAAGTGATTTTAACCAGTCTTCTCGCACTCTTGTCCACCACAAGCATAGAAACAGGATGCACTTAGATTCAAAAAGCCATGTAACTGTTATAAATTATTTATTGGAACTCTAAATTTTTTTCTCTTCTGCTTTTATTACACCAAAGAATAGTAACAGGAAAAAGGAAATATAACAAGGGACAAAAAATACCACTGTAGCAACAGAGACACAAGTACTTTGATACCTTCCCCATCCTATTGCTTCAGTGTGACACTACCTGGTATTTCAGAACAATTTCAGCAAAGAAAGTCTGACTCAATGGGTAAAGAATAGGGAAGTCCAGCAAAGTGACAGTGTTTAATTTCCATTTCAGCTGCCTTACACTCTCCCCTAGAATCATGAGCAATTTCAGAACAGAGGGGAAGGGTGAGGGCACCAGCCCAGCCCAGCCCAGCCAGGCAGATGCTCACCCCTGACACCTCAGCGTTAACTGGGAAGAAGCACAGATGCTGTAAGCAAATTACTCCTACCCTGGGACACTGACCCTCTTCACCAAGGGAAAGGAAAAGGGCTTACATTAGCTGGGAGAGTCAAAGAAATGCACAACTCTGAAAAAATAGCTGGGATGTGGATTCCCCACTCCAAGACTAAAATGAAATTGTGAAAAACTGCAGAACTCCGTAGAACCTAAAGTTCTTGCATATATCTAGTACACTGTGAAATAGAATAAGCCTATTGATAGAAGAACTGACTTGCCTGCTTCTTTTTCAGGTGAAGCCTGTAATTCCAGAGTCATCAGCTGGAAGAACAGAAGTGCTCAAAGGAGTTCACACCGTGCAATTAAAATCCTGTGATGTCTGGAGTCAAAAAACACCAAAGCTCACCTGCTCCAGGGCTAGGCCACTTATAGATACAGCTCCAAAGACTTCAGAAACTGAAGACTTCAGAAACATCAAGCTCCTCTGGACAGAAGAATAAGTCACTTCAGCTTTCTATCATTTAAACCCATTTTATAGATAGGAATGGAAAAGCAGCAGGAGTTTGGGGATGGCTACTGCCAATCAAATCAGTTCCTACAAACAAACCAGAGCACATATTAATTTCTTACTGAGGAGCACTGATTACACACAACAGCATGAAAGCAGAGTGATTAAACTGAGTGGAAATACAACCATTGGACTGCAACTATCTAGTGACACAAGTTCAAACCTGGTGAACTACTACTCACAGATGTCCAGAGTTCCTAAAGCCTTGCAGATTGACACAGAGGAGGCTGAGATTCAATGCAAAAGCTTTCTGCAGTGATGTGGGCAAGGCTCCACATTTATCCAGGTAAACACTTGCTCCGAATGATTGTTCAGAGTAACCAGAGAGAACCAGAAAAGAGGGCTCAGAAAGTTTGGTACAGCACTCTGAGAGGTCAGTGTGTGCAGTCTCCTATGCACATGATCCCTTCACCTCAATTCTCACTGATACCCAGTGCTGAACATACAGGCAATGCAGGAAAAGAATTGAGTAGGATACAGCTACAAAATGGGAAACTCCCACTAAATGAGGGCACATTGCATTCAGTGTATACATTCAAACCAGTAGAACCTGTTGATCTTAGAACAATGAAGCATAAAAAGTCACAAACTACTTAAGAAAAAAAACCACATTAATAATCTATTCAGAAAGAGGCATATCATAAGAATATGCAAGAAAAAAAACATCTGAACTGTGGTTATTCTTAACAGAAAACAGAAATCCAAACAATTCTAAACCCAGGCTTCAGATCTAAATGAGAATCTTTTTGAAAAAAGTTTATAAAAAACAGAGTGTGGCCCTGTATCCCTTTGGATAATTAATTTTAGGTTAGGAAAATCCAGTACATGTAGCTTATGAATAACGTTTTTATTTTCACCAATATTAACAATTTAATATCGGCAAGAATAACCTTTGCCACAAATAAGCATATTTAGAGACGATGGGAAAATTACAGGTGAACAAGGAATCGAAGGGAAGAACAAGAGGTTCTGCCAAAGGATGTGTGAGATGAACCGCAACAAGAAGCTGAGACCCTTCTGGCAGCAATTTTGGGTGCAAGGACGAGTGGTGAAGGCTGAAGGGGAGCGGAGCAGGAGGCTCCGGGGCCGGGGCACTGCCTGGAGCTCCGGGCAGTGCTGAACCCCCTTTTCCCTTTCCCAGGGACTTTCCCAGGCGAGACTGCTGCCAGGTCCCAGTGAGAGCATCCTGGGCCGGGATGGCCCCGGTGGGACAGCGGGACCCCGCAGCAGCGACACGGAGCGCTGGAGAGACGGGAACGGGAGTGGGAGAGACGGGAATGGGACTGGGAGAGATGGGAACAGGACTGGGAGAGATGGGAATGGGACTGGGAGAGATGGGAACGGGACTGGGAGAGATGGGAATGGGACTGGGAGAGACGGGAACGGGACTGGGAGAGATGGGAACGGGACTGGGAGAGATGGGAATGGGACTGGGAGAGACGGGAATGGGACTGGGAGAGATGGGAATGGGACTGGGAGAGATGGGAACGGGACTGGGAGAGATGGGAATGGGACTGGGAGAGATGGGAACGGGACTGGGAGAGATGGGAACAGGACTGGGAGAGACGGGAATGGGACTGGGAGAGACGGGAATGGGACTGGGAGAGACGGGAATGGGACTGGGAGAGATGGGAATGGGACTGGGAGAGATGGGAACGGGACTGGGAGAGATGGGAATGGGACTGGGAGAGATGGGAACGGGACTGGGAGAGATGGGAACAGGACTGGGAGAGACGGGAATGGGACTGGGAGAGATGGGAATGGGACTGGGAGAGATGGGAACAGGACTGGGAGAGACGGGAATGGGACTGGGAGAGATGGGAACGGGAGTGCCAGAGGGGCTGGAGACTGAGGAGGAGCAGTGAGGGAGCTGAAGCAGGTGAGCACGGAGACAAGGAGGCTCAGGAGGGATCTGTCTGATTGCTCTTTACAACTCCCTGACACGAGGGTGCAGCCAGATCAGGGTAGGGCTCTTCTACCCAGTGACAATTCCCAGGACGAGAGGGAATGTGGCAGCGGTGGAGGTTTAGCTTGGATATTAGGCACAATTTCATCACTGAAAGGGTTGTCAAGCACTTGAACAAGCTGCCCAGGGCAGTGGTGGAATCACCACCGCTGGAGGGATTTAAAATCCGAGTGGAAGCGGCACTTGAGGACACAGCTTAGTGATGGGCTTGGCAGTGCTGGCTTGATGATCTTAGAGGTAATTCCCAGCCTCCCATTCCACGGTTCTATGAATGCCAGTGTGACTTTTGCCCCAGGCCCATCAGCAGCTGTGCCTGAGGACGAGGGGAGCTGGTTTGTGGTGCTCCCTGTTCAGACATACCTGCCTCGACCCGTTCTGCCCGCACCTAACTCGTATTGAAGATCTGATAGACTGAGTTATTACACTCACAATTGACATAAATTCATGGCCACCATCTGAGGATGGCAAATGGCCTCCATACATCAGTTTCTACTTCCAGTTTTTGAGGAAAATACAGATAGATCAATAGATTGATAGACACTGATGGTCTAAGTGATTCTAGCTGCTTCACTAAAGATCAGCAGGAGCACTGGATCTAAAATCAGACAAAGTGCAGTTTTATTTCAACATTATGATCTGAATAAACCAAAGAAACTTATTTAAAATGCGGGTTTTACATGGATTCTCTGTGTAACGGGCTGCAATAGCAAGGTAGCAAAATTAAAAACATGACAGACATATTAAGGTGTAATTCACAACCCTCGTGGTGCAGCACACCACTACCACATACCTCTGATTAAAAGCACTCCCTGAAATATGCATGGCTCTATTTAGCTGAAACAAAGAGCCAACTACTCTGCCATGCAAAGTGAATTTTATTAACTTGATTCAGAGTCTGTCACTCACTTTCCAACATCTTACATGTACCTATAATATATGTCATGGTTAATCCATTTGATGGACTGTGTTTGTGCTTCTCTGATGAACTCTTGGCAATTTGCCTGCCAGTACAAATCCTTTACAACAACCTCTTGGAGCACAAATTAGAAAAAAGGCTTTATATAGCTTTCTTTATTAATAAATAAGTAAAGAAATAAAGGCTAAAAACTGTTTCTTTATTTCTGCTGCCTATTTAGGTTAGCAAGGCTGCAGGCACTGATCTTTCAGTGTGTAAATTGTGCTTAGTACAATGCCCATCATTCAACCCAGCCTTGCTGGGCTTCCCAGTGCAAATCTAATAATATGAAGGCTTTTTTTAGAACAAGATTCACCTTATCTATCAGTAGTTGCATAAAAGATAAGTATCTCCTCCACACTAAATCATCAAAGCTTTCTCTCCAATTAACATTAAAAGCTACCCATAGACAATTTATCAGCCTTGTAATGTATCTTTTAGGATAAATGAAACTTTTTATCACATTTTTTTCTTCCTCAACAATGAAGTTCTGCGACATTACCAAAAAGGTATTATTCTTCCACAATTTTCTGTAATGAGTTCTTAAATTCATATGGCAAACTTTTCATGTTAAGTGTATTTCTGATAACTGAAATCCAGATCTTTAACAAAGCCTGCAATTATTAGTTTCATAACTAAAACTATTTTTCCCTTCAGCAACTGACATTTTCAAACTTTAATGCAGGGAATAAGAACATACCATAAAGCAGTCTACAGTAAAAGATTAAAAGAAGGAGCAAAGGGAAAAGCATTTTATGTTTAATTCTCACTACCACACTACAGCAAGTAGAAAAAAACAAAAAAAAACAATTGTAAAAAAACAATCAAGGCAGGGTTGGCAGCACATTTTTGGCCATGACCAGTGGTCCCATGCTCTGCTTAGACAAAGCACTACCACGGAGCACAGCCAGACAAAGGCTCTTGAGGTGGTCTGGCTGCAAAGTATCTGGGCAGCATTTTCACACTGTGAACTTTCAGTGTCTTCACCTGCTGGGCAAGTGCTCTCTCACTGTCAAAGTCTCTGTGACCTTGTGAGTCAGGCTTCCTTCAGGCATAAAGTACAATTTCACAGCAGGGGCCTAAACTGGATGCAACCAAACCAGCCAAAAAGGGCAGTACTGAGAAAATCACTGCCTTCGTGGATCAGATTGGTGTCAAAGAACTGACAATGGTTTGGAAATCTGGTGGGTTTGTTTTTTTTATTTTTAATCTCTGGGTCTTGATCATGTTCATATTAATAAAATGAAATTACTGTTTAAAAGGAAAGACATATCTAAAGCAATACAGCTGCAGATGAAGATAGCTCTGGATTACAAGAAGCTCAAGGAAATGCAGCACCAGTTTCCTCCAATATCCTTCTGGAAGTCTGGATGTAATAAGATCTACAAATATTACTGGGTTTTCAAAAACATACACCAGGGCCCTTCCAGCAGATACCACAGCACCCTACAAGGCAGGAGGCCAGGTCACTTTTTATTTTTATTTTTCACTTCAATGCAGGTCGCCTGTAGCATGATTAAGTACATTTTGGGGAATATTCCAAGCACAGGGCACTGCAAGAGCTTTTCCCAGATCAGACGAGGAAGGTCATTCCAGACTCAGGTGTGCTCCCAGGCAATGCAGACAGATATTTTAGCCACAAGCCTGTCGTGAAAAATCACTGGACACAAACCAAATTCTGCAGTGCCCTACTAATAAAACACAGCTCTCCACTCTCCACAAGAATTCCATGGAAATCAGGTAATTAACAAACGAGGAAGAACATAATTACAAGATTGTAGGGTATCCTTATCCCTACAAATATGTCAGCATATTTATCACTGTTTCCTGTCACCACATACAAAGAACGTGTCTTTAGTGCAGTTAGTTTAATTTACAAGCTAAAAATAATAATTTCTCACCCCTGTTGACATTTCTAGAAGTTATTTTTGCCTTAAAACATGTGGATGTTACCATGTGGATCTGTGAGGCACATTACACATAACAGCTTGAGGCTTTTATCTGCCTAAACAACCAAATAATGGTGTTAGAATTCTGCTCCCAAGCATGTTCAGAAGCAAATTACAGAAAGCAAAAGAGTGACCCAGTTCAGCAATGTAAATACATGTCACCTCACTGGCTTTCAAAGTGTAGCTGAAATAACGTTCAGCTGCTGCCTGCACTTAAGGCAGCAAAGTCCATAAATATTCCCTATGATTAACAGGACCAGATAAAGAGACAGTGCTGGTTTTGGCTGGGGTAGAGTTCTGACAGTCAGACCACTGCAGGGTTGAACTGACAGGTCACTCCAAAGGCCATGTTCTCATAGCTGTGGCTATGCTAGGGAATCCTATGAGCTGTATTTCAGATGCACGGCTTCAAGCAGCAGGTCAGCAAGAGGCACTAAGGAAAGACTAATAACCTGCAGTGAAATCAGCATCAGAGTGTGCAAACTACTCCCAAAACCAGGCCAGAAATAATCTCTCTACATTTGCCTAAGAAAGCCACTCTGGGTATATTCAATTTGTTCCAAAGAGAATCTGTCTGCTTCACCTGTGCAAGTTATTTAAAAAGGTTATTAAAGCTGTATTAATTTAATTCATAAGGCCTTTTCCTATAGCTGCACTGATGAGACAAAGATGACCTGCTTTTGCAGAGTTTGATGTGTTTCATGTTTCTTTTTTGGGAACAAGCACTACAATTCCTTTGAAAACATGGACACATAAGACCTGCACATTAGTCTGAGGATCCAGCAGCCCTCACACTGTGAAACAGCTGGAAAGGACTCCTCAGTTCCCAAAACCTTTCTCTACAGCTGTTTATAATGAGAGCAAAGGAACACATCTTTCCAATCCAGCCTGGATGATTAATTAACTGATGCAACAGCAATGCTGCAGCTGCATTTGCCAAGTTATCATCCTCAGGACAATAATTAACACAGAGGAAGTTCCAGTGGGAATTAGGCTTGAATGACATCAGTGGTAATAATTAAAAGCTTCTGAAGCTTTTACGGCGCTTCAGAGCAGCTTCTTCTTCTCTGACCAGCCCTTCAGTTCTGCCAAATGCCTCTTGGAGGCAGCTACGGCTCAGTTTGTTTTCACTCTGGCCAGCAGAAACCTCTGACCTCAAGTTTTGCTTCTGAAGTAACAGTGCCTTGATTATATTTCCCCTTTATCCTCATTTCTTTCATGTAAGCAATGAAAGCACAAGAGGAAAGTGCACAACTGAAGCAGGAGTTGGGGCAGATTTCTCCCTTCAGCCTGCCTCTTGGATTTGCTGGTGAATTCTGCAGCTCAGGAGGCAAGAAACCATAAAGTTGTCTGACTAGACTTAGCTTTACCCCAGTGGAGTTTCAGCTTTCTTCTGCCTCTCTCTAAAACTTCACGGCTCTGAGCTGTGGATATGCACACCTCATGGCATAAAACCCAAGCACCAGAATGAAGCAATTAAATTAACAGAGTGGATTTTAATATCTTTTGTCTTATCTAGTGGAGATATTCCCATTTCCACATTTGATGCACTGATCCAGTGTGCAAGATTTCCCAATTCCTCCCAGAGACATCCTCCTACCCACACACAGCAACTCCTAATGAGGCAATACAGTTCTCTCTTCTCTGAAACAAATGGAAAGAGAGGACATCCTTGATCTTTTATTGCCTAAGTGTTTCTGGTGCAATGATCTACTTGCAGCTGACATTTGAAACTTGAAGCTGCAGATGGGATTTGAAGGTCATCCAAACACAGCTTTAAACCTGCTCTATTTTTCTCTCTAACGTAGCCTCCATACAAATCTCTGTCTGTAAGTTTTCCTTAGTAGATTCTTTTCCTCCAAATTGATCATCTGTTATATCAATTTGTGACTGGGTGGAGAAGAGCAAAAATACTTTCACAGAAATTCTCCTAATTATGTCTCCATTTAAAGCAGTAAATGTGGAAAAACTCAATTTTGGTTTTGATTTATGCTGTTCAAAGAAAAAATAAAATTTCTTTTTCCTTAAAACCACATGACACTTTGATATAAATAGATTTACATCATGAAAAGTAGTGGTTAAATATCTGTTGTATCTTTTCAGCAAAGTGTGTTAGAGATACGGTGACATTCCCTAGGCTACTATGTCAACTTAAAAGAATTTGTATTTCTAATTCTAACAGCTTTTTATACCTATCTACATTTATACACTTACACATTTATACCTATCTACATTTGAGCAAAATGCTGCCTATGTGTTTGGATAAAAGCTGACTACAATCCCATGCAAAGGATCAGCCCACATCTGTATGACACTTCAATCCTACTTAAGCTTGTTCGAAGTATCATTAACATTCTTCTTACACAAAAATCACTGCTCTGGATTAGGTAATGGGAGACATGCTTGGTGTGCCGGACTAAATGACAGAGGAACAACAACATAACAGCAGGTTATGCTATCACCTGTGCTTTCTATTCCCCTTGGATGCACCAGCCTCTTCCTCCATAACCTCTCCCATACCATGGCCTGCACCTGCCCTCACAGATCATGCTAACCACTGGAATCTGCAATGCTGAACCCCAGAGCAGGAGAGAAGCTGTAGCATTGAGGAAAGGCTGAGTTGGCCTGTAGAGCATCACAGAACTAAGGTTCAGTGGCATCAGTGGCAACACAGATAAAACTTCCTAATTGTGGTGCTCTGAATCCCATTAAACACACCCTCAATAACTTACTATAAAGACCTAGCCATTTTAAATTACACATTTACTTAGCAAAACACAAATTTAGGCTCACTTATCCCAAAAATCTAGTGGTGCAAGCTACTTCACACAGCAAACTCCAGTATGAATTTAAACCATGAGAGTAAATGCTGCCAGACAAGGCCTTGAGCCATCTCATTTGTGCCACATCCTCAGCAGGCAGTTCTGTTCACTGGATGGGCTTGACACTTCACACTCAAAGGAAAAGGCCAACTTACAGGTGACAACAGATGGCCGTGATGGGGAGAGGCCGTGCTCAAAATGTGTTCCATGACTGCTGCCTCAAATTATTTTCATTCCCCAACTCACTGATTTCAAGGCGTTTACCATTACCCAGTCTGAAAATACCTTTTGTGATGGTAGATGTAAGTCTCAGGAAATGCCTGCTGACCAGATACTTTACAATTCATTTCTCCAACAGTGTCACCATGTTTTCTCACTGATTTTGTATGTGGACTACCTCTGGGATTCTTCACCTCCAACTTCTTAACGTTTGTCCTACAGCAAATCTGAAAATCTGGGAAATACCAGGGAGGTGATTTTGTAGAGCAGCTTCTGCAATGTCCCTGAACATTTCTCAGAGCAGCTGAAAAGGGAAGTTGTTCTGCAGCTCCTGACCTCACCATATGGCAGTGCTTAAACTCAGCCCTCAGATCATCTGCACAGTAATAAAAGCACCTGTGTCAAGACAAGAATGGATCTTTTGGACACCAGGAAAGGGAGAAAACCACTGTGGGCAATCATTTGAATTATTAAAGAACCTGCTTGCCAAATGAGGGAACATTGATTAACAAAGTTCCTTTACTTAATTGTGCATTAAAATCATTAATCCACAAAGCTCTGTAAAATGGACCAACACAGCTGTTTGTGAGCAGCTGTCTTCATCAGGGAAACTAAAAGGCCAAGAGGAAAGAAAGTCACCAAGTTTAGCTAAAGTACATGTTAACAAAATCGAGGTAACACCTGACACTATATATACATTTGTAATCCTGCTGGTTTTCATTCTGTACAGCTATGCCACACATGGAGAAAATGTTCAGTGACAGGCTGGACAGCACACTGGGCAGCCTTTTACAAGAATACAACCAAGAAGAATAGAGGAATTCTGAAATTAATCTCAGGGGCTAACCACGGGGCATAACCACAGCAGCAGTAGCCATACCCAAGCTCCTCTGGAGCCTGGGAAATAACAGCAATTCAGTCATGGTGATTGGGATTTCAGCTCTATTCACCAAAACACACAGGTTCTTTGCCAGCAATTGAGCCACTATGACTTCTCTTGTACTGTTCCCCAAATGATCCCAATTAAAGATGTTATGTCATGTGACATATGGCAAGTTACAGTCACACCTCTGATGTGTAGACAGCAGCAACAGAAGGCTTTGATTCCTGCATACCTGGACTTCATCAACAGGAATGTAGTTCACACTCCTGTAAATGGCACCACTCCCAGTTTCCTAATCAGACCCTATCTTCAAGAAACCCTGACATTTCTGCTTCTATCAAAACACTCATGGGGACAACTTAGCCCTGTGAAAGTAATGTTCTGCCTTACATGGAGATACAGCTACAGCACTGAGCTCAAATGGTTCAGCACAACTCAAAATGGAGAATACAAGATTTTCTAGAGTCAGCAGATTGCAGACACAAGTCCCTCGCTGCCTTGATCCAGGAGGTACAAAAAACACTTACGGGCTGTTCATGTGACCCAGAGAAAAGCCAGAGATCACAGTCATGGCAGGAGAAAATCTCACCAATAATAATGCTGTGGAATATACACTTTTGTCCAGAAGTGTGTTGAAAGCCTCATTTTCAAGGTAAAAAAAGGTACTGTTACACAAGGAAACTTGTCCACTGTGTCTAATGCCATCCCCTGTACTCAGGACACAAAGTCAGCTCACAAGCCAACAGTGAATCCATCAACCACCCAATACCACTGTATTCACTAACTTCTGGTTTTGGAGCCATCCCTTCTGGAAAAGCTGGGGCAGAGAAATACAGGAACACAGTGCTTGGGAGAATATCTAGGGAATTACCTGCACCCTAAATGCAGCCTAAAAGTATAGGCTCTGTCAGCACAAGCTCTGGGCCATTTGCAGGTCTCAAGTGCCCTACAGAGCATTACCGAGAGAGAAATACTTATTTGGTTTAACCAGAATAGAAACAAAACTGGAAATTACTTGATTGGTGTGCAGCAATTTTACTCAGGCATCCCAGGTATCTTCACACAAAGCTCCCTCAGTGTTGACAAAACACCAAGGTATTTCTCAGTAACCTGCATAGCAAACAGCCACCTGATTGACCCAGTGCAACCCCAATGTAGCTTTGCTAATTCCACTGTGCTGACTTTAGAGCTGAATCTGTCCCCTGGTTGCTACACTGCTCCCCTTCACACAGCTAATGTGTGTGACTAAAACTCTGCTCAGCTCCAGATGGCCAAACGTGAAAGAAATTGAAAAACAGAGATTGCCAAATCTCTGCTGAAATATATATATATATATTCTTCTGTATATATATATATATATATGCAGAAGAAATATATTTTTTTTCTTCTGTAGATATATATATATATATATATATATATACACAGAAGAAATCAAAGAGGGATCATGAATTCAGCATCAGAAAACATAATGCAGTGTGCTGTCCTCTGTTTTGTAGCTCAAAGTATTTACCTTGTAAAAGGTAATGAAAAGGTGCAAAGGTCATGGAAACCTGCAATAAATCCCTGCTTCTGACTACTGAACAGCATCTCAGCTCTCTTCATCCTGCTGACAGTGTTGATGTCCTCCAAGACAAAAATCCACCATGCTCTAGATTAGGAGTAAGACCTCCCTGCCCCTACTGACACACAAGCAATTCCAAAGATGTATTAAACCTGAATTACAACTACATTCAGGTACTCCATGTTCTTTAAAGAAGGTAAGGCATGACTGCAAAATGAACTATTCACATCACAAAAAAGGGGCTGCCTGTGGTTTAGTCAACTGGATAAAAGCATCTCTACACAATCTGGGGAGTTCCTCATGTTTTTAGCAGTTTTCCAGTATGCCAGGATGGCAAGAGAATTCATTGGAGATACTCAGTTCAGCACACTGTTTAGCCTGGAGAGAGTAAAGGAGAGAGACAGTGGAAGGGACAGCAATATTTTGATTAATATACAGAAATGGAACTCATTAAGAGTAGGATCAATTTTAAAGTTCTATACAACTTCTCTTCACTAACCTACATCTGACATCAGTCATAACACTCCAGAAACAGCTTAAAGTAATTTTCACACCTTCCTTCTAGGACATCATGTCCTAGATCAGATAAAGTAGATTCTATATGAAATACAGATTTTACCTAGACTACCTAGTAATTGCCAGGATGAATGATTCCCCAAAGATCACAATACACACTATCATTCTTTCAAATAGGGAAATGTTCAGCTTCACGTAGCTTATGAATCACTGTATACAATTAACATTATTTTAAACACTCCAAAGTATAACTACCTTCATTATCAGCTGAATTTTGTAATAACTATATATTCTTGAGGCTTTCTGTTCTGCTCATACATATAACAAATGTGGAAACCCCCCTTGTTTTGAAGTATACAATACAGGGGTTCAGACTAAACACTCCTGAATAAAACTGTATGTCCCTTAGCACAGAACCCTGAGCAGTAACAGGGTGCTGGGTTTGGCTGGGGTAAAGTTCATTTCTTTGTGGCATCTAGTAGGAGACTAAGCTTTGGATTTGGTGTAGATGCAGAGTTGATCACAGAGAGATGTTTCCACTACTGCAGAGCAGTGCTTGCATGGAGTCAAGGCCTTTTCTGCTCCCCACCCTGCCCACAGCCAGCAGCCTGGGGGTGCACAAGGAGCTGGGAGGGGACACGGCCAGGGCAGCTGACCCAGCACAGGGACAGGCCAGCCCATGCAGCATCATGTTCAGTGTAGAAAACTGAGGGAAGAAGAAGGCAGGGGCACATGTTTGGAGTGGTGGTGGGATGCCTTCCCCAAGTCACCATTGTGCATGAGGGAACCCTGCTTCCCTGGGGATGGCTGAACGCCTGCCTGCCCAGGGGAAGCACTGAATAATTCCTTGATTTGCTTCACTTGTGTGTGTGGATTTTGCTTTCTCTATTAAACTGTCTTTATCTCAGCCCACGAGTTTTCTCACTTTCACTCTTCCGACTCTCTCCCCATCCCACTTGGAAGGCAGTCAGTGAGTGGCTGAGTGGGGATGAGCTGCTGGCTGGGGTTAAACCACAGCAATTACAAACTGCTAATGGTGAAATGGCCTTAAAAAGGCTGTGTGCCTCATCCTGCCTCCAGGCAACTGTCCCTGCAACCAGTCCTATGCTCAACATCTTCCTCTGCTTCATACCACACCAAAAATATGACCAATTCTTCTCTCTGACTGGCACAAATCTGGAATTATTCTGTTGGCCTCCAGTTATTCCAGATTTACACAACCAAAGAGAATACAGCTTGTCTTCCAAGAGCTCCACTACCAAAAATTACTTTTTGCCAAGATATTCTTTGCCCATAAAATAAGCATTACAGTTTCTAAACAGTCATTCAGACAATAAACAGATCAGAAATAAAAGACATGCTGATTATTTCTTGTAACTCTCAAGAAAGATTGCTGTGTCTGCCTCACCCTCTGATACTGCAGAATATGCTCAAGTGTAAGCACAGTACTGCTGGTCATTTTCAGAATGGGAAAATAACCATTTTAGAAAGGCTTTTAACTTCCTGTTCCTAGAGGAAATTGAATTTGATTCTAAATATTTGTGGTCCAAAGACCAACTCTTAAGAATAGAATGTTACAAAACCCATAAATACTGGTGATAAATAATGTTGGACAGAATGAAAAGCTGAATTGAAGATTTCCTACTAGATTATTTTGCATTACAGAAATGAAGGAGGGTGGGGCAGAAAATTCAACTTAATAGAGTCCAAAAACTATTTCAGTCCATGATGAGTATTGTTTCTGGAATTCAATCTGGGAATGAAACATCGATTTATGTTTTACTAAGGGCTCTTCACTTTAAAGAAATTCTGAGTAGGCACAGTAACATGAACTATAAATGCAGAAATGCTCCCCCATCATGGTGTCAAAACATTATTTTTTATCCTAGAATTTGGAAAAATCTCAGACAAACAACATTTGTTGCCTGAAATCAGAAAATGAGAACACACAAAGTAAACTGAGCTTTCCAGCCAGCATGAAGGAAGACAGATTCTGCCTAAAACTGTCAAATTTGGAACTGTTAGTAACATTACTGGTGTTTAGGCAGCAGCAGTGATTCCTGTGGACTTTATCTTCTCTTCCTGCTATTTTTCCTGTCTCCCCAATTTCATTTACATGAAGTGTATTCTGTAAACAGAAGAACTACTGTTACACTCATGGAAACACTTTTGATCAGTTTTGCCTGCAGGTGTGGATGCCTCTGGACAAGTCAGAAATCAAAAGTACAACGGGTAATTAACCCATTCCCAGTGAGTTAACACAGGACTTCTGTTGGCATATTTTCCAGTTTCTTTACATGCCCCAGCTGATGGGGTTTCCTCATTGCCCTAGGAAAACTCCTAATACTTCTGTCTGAAACAGCAACTTGCAGTGCAATGAAAGCATTAGTAGAAAAAAATATAAGTATGTATTCAAGGAAAGCAGCAGATCTTCCTGTTAAGTAGACCGTGTAACTCAGGAGGATAGAAACACACCAGGGCTGGAGCTGTCGAGTCTCACTTGAGATTAGCCCTTTACTAGGAAACATGGCACCTAACTTAGTTTTGTATTTTTCCTCCCAAAATTCATATGCTTGCACACGTGTTCCCCACTCCCTTTCCAGGCCCTATGCTTGTGTGATACTGCTAGAGAAGCATAACTTCATAAACCTAATTGCTTAAAAATAGGAGCTGGCAGAGCACCAGCTCCTAGATCAGTCTGTGAAGCGTTCAGAGGTTTTAGGCAGCAGAGTTTTTCCTCAGGCTATTACATTCCAATACTTCCCTCCACTCCTTCCAGAAAATCACAGAAATATTTGCAGCAATTCTATGGACAGTTGCTCCAGCACACACTCCCCTTGACAGACTGCTAGGCTACTTTGGGGGCCCAAAAAATAAATAAATAAAAACAAAAAGCTTCTTGACACCAGAGCACTTAAAACTCCTTTCTGTAACTCTCTAAATGTTCATTATTCCCACTTCTTTTACTCTTTTTTAGATTCAGGGCCATTCTGTCTCTGTCAGTTCTGCTTCTGTAACAACTTGAAGAAGGATTTCCATATGCACTCTCTTGTCTCTGTTTTAAATGTGTTTATTTTGCTCACCATTCTCAGGTGAGCTCTTCCACTCTCCGCAGCTTCTGAGAGCTCCTTCATCCACTACTCTCATGGCTTCTCAGTCTCCAGAGGAAAGAGTAGGAAGTAAACTTAGTAAGGGTAGAAGGCTGAATCTTGACCTGCTTCCTTGGAAAACTGAGTCATAATCTAATAGCAACATACAGATCTCACTGGGTCTGTAAATTTGGAGGAAATGTTCAGCTATGGAAGCTGAGTATCACAGAAAAAACATTTCATGTAACTCCACTAATCTTTCAGGAAAAGAAATTGTGAGCATGAACTAATCCCTTCCCCTTTCAAATGGCTGCACAGGTGGTTCCAGTTTCTTTAGCTGCCCTCCACACAGACATCCAATGTATCTGTGTGTACACATCCACATCCTTGCACATGCACACAGCCACCAAGGAGATCTCTGCTGGGGTCACCCCTTCCCTGCACTTCCAGCCACTGGACCCGTTAGTTCTGGCTGGCTGCTCCTGACCTCCCCTCTCCCAGCCATTGCCTTGGGCAGCAGCACCAACAACCTTTACTAAAAATACCTCCTGAGCATCATAAATAGCAAGATGGTAGGATTCTTAGTACCCCTTCAGGCACGTAGCCTTTTTGCTTTTGATAAATATGGAGTGGCAACAATGGACAGAGAATAAAATGCATCTTACAGTACTGGGCTGCTTGGCCTGTGCCTTGCAGAAAGGAAAAACGAGGACTCCCGATATCCACAAATGCTGTCAGCAGAGGACAAGAGAAAGAGGGGAATATTGCTATTGCAAGAAGTCACAAAGTCTCCCAAACATAAATTTTGAACATTTTTAATTCAATAGGATTTATTGGCCAAACCACAAGACCAGTGTTCCCAAAGAAAACCTTAGATCTGCAGAGTACCTGCGTCAAGCAGGGAGCCGTCAGCAGGAAAACTCAAAGGAAGGGAAAGGTTGGCTCTTGCCCTGCTGAACTTTTGTACCACCACAAGCTGTACAGAACAAGCCAAATGCACAGTGCCAGGCCAGCCTGGCAGAGGAGAGAGCAAGATACAGCCCTTTCATGCCATTTGACTCGGAAGCACTTAGGCAAACACTACATGGACCTCTCTACACCCCTGCTGCACAGATTTGAAAAACCCCTGCACTACCTAAGGACTGAGGTCATGCTGTCTGGAAATAAAAAATACGTTAAAGAACCTAAAATCAATTGCCATTTAAGTTTAAGTTTTTAGCCGTTTTCCTTATTGAATCTATTGGAGTAGAAATCCAAAAGTTCCCTACGAAGTCCAGTAGTCTGCAAGCTTTGTTGACACCTATAATTCCAAATATTCAAAAATGCTGACATACAATAAAAAATGCTATATGGATGTTTTGGTTTTTTACATTCTTCTATAAGTTTTATAATAATAAAGGTAGAAAATGTTCCTCTGTCCAGCTGCAGCTCTAAAGCAAGAGCATCGCAAGTGCTGTTTCCTGCATATGCATGTAGGAAAATATTTACTATGTTGCAAGCATGAAAACAAATACAGAATCACTGTGGCTACTATGATACAGTCACAGACACTGGCAATTTAAAATATTTAAGTAGTATTTTCAGAAAGATAGCAATTAAGACAATGGTAGCAGAATTTTGTTGCAAATTAATCAAATCATACATGAACACAACTGGTTAACCAGACCCTTTTCCTTTGAAACATAAGACTCCAAATGTGCACTGCACATCTAAGTACACAAAACATTTTTGTTATTCATCCCAAATATCAAAACATCTGGCAACAGAAAATAGGAAAAAGTATTTATAGTCATTTTTGGACAGAGATTACTTCAGGTCAAGTCCAAAAGCATCCTTAAGCTGCAATCATCAAAATCTTTTATCAGTGATTTTGGATTTAGCTAGTGTTACTAAGAGAGAAATATAACATAGGCTTTTTATAGCAGCTGCCAATTCAACAGTGATCAAAGTTTTATTATTCTTCCTTAGATCAAAGTCTGGACCGAATAAGTTTGGGATTATCTCCGGCTCGTAAAGTAGAATAAACAGTTCTGGATAACCACATTATTATATAACAATACAGGCTTCTTGCAATAAGTTTTGTTCTTATTTACATTTGCCACAAGTTTTTAATGGATTGGACTATCATTTAATTTTTTTATTGGCTTATGAGGACAACAAAAGAGAAATTTATACAGCAGCAGCAGAAGGCCATAGAAAAATTCAAATGGTGTCTTGTGCATCTACATTCATATGCAGAAGACATTAATGAGAAGAGGTGAAACAATGATTAGGAAAGTAAGACTGGGCATACTTCCAGTGACAGGTAATAGGTTTTACATCTCTGCTTATTATAAACCACTCAAGACATCTGGAGATCTCCTCTTGCAGGATAGAGGCATTCACACCTATCACACACCTTGGCAGCCTGTCCACACCTGTCCACACCCTTCCAACCAGGATAAGGACCTTCCTAAGTAGAGAAAATCAGGATACTCACATTGTGTTGGCTTTCATTAGCAGGCATAACATATTGCTACATGGACAATACTCAGCACAATTCTTTTACATCTAAACTTAATTGTAAAGGTGCTTAGATTTGAGTTTCACTCAGGTGTGCTTTCAGTTAAGAAGAATAATGTTTTTCTCCTTTGGTTTTCATTCTGAGAGTACCATTGATTTCCACACTGTCTGTTGACCACAGGCTCAACAGTATTCCTGTTCCACTGAACAAGGTGTTTACTGCTTTCTTCAGTGACACAGCAAGTCCTAAATTCATCTCTTCTTTCACACCCTAATTCTATGAAATTCATTCATTTTTCACAGTCCTTCTGGAAGTCAGCTCTCCCACAAATGTTGATTAAGAGAAGTAGCATCCCAGGAGACCAGAGAAAGCCATTACTTTGGCATAAACTATTTTACATGCTCTGTAAGCAGGTCCAAGTGTTAGAGCTGGAACATCTTTTTCAGACCTGTTGTTATTACAGGCTCTTAGCTTTGTTTCTTTATCATTAACTAGGTTTCAGCTCTTATATAACCTGGTTGTCTCCCAGACTTTCTAATGCCAAAAATAAACTGAAAGCTTTCATCACGAGTTAAAAGGAAACTGTAATTTGAACAGCAGTTTTGCTGACTTCTCTGTTGATCAAAGATGCCTCATACGAGCCTGATGCAATAGAAACAAAATCAGATTTATAATAACAGTAATTAAAGCAGAATCCTTTCATTGAGTGAAATCTCACAGTCCTTACTTGTATAAGACTTATACTGGAGGAATAGATAAAATGAGAGCCCATTTATTAACTTGAGGTATCAGTTACAGCAAAGGGACAGACCATCTTATCATGTCCTTCCTATAGAGCCCTCTGTGCTAAGACCACCCCTCTGACTGACCTCCAAAAGGATAATTTCTTAGTGCCATGGCAATGAGTTACCAGGAGAAAAGTCTGTGAGAAACAGAAAAAAACATTGTTGGCTTCATCAATGAACAGTAACACGTACTGCAGTCCTCAGCATGCTCCAAAGAGAGCTAAGCACAGGTCTAAAGGCCTCAGTGAGTCTGAACCTCACAATTTGCTGGCTGGCATGTACTGGTTTTCTTGTACCACCCTCTCAGATGAAACTGCAAATACACCACAGGGGATAAAAGCACCTCTTGCCTCACCTTTGAGAACACCATCTTCTCAATGTTCCTCATTTCATGCTTCTCTTCAGAGTGCCCTCAATCACAGCTGCACAGAGCAGGAATCTCTCCTGTGGACTTCTCCCTGCAATCCTAACAGCACAGCAGGAAAACACCAGGAACCTCCTCTCAAAACACTCTGGCTCATCACACTTTTTTCACTGACCAATTTTTTTTACAATGGTAAGACCAGACCTTCCTTCCACTTCAAAATGGGGCAGTCAGAGGAGCAGAGTAATAGTTTTCAACAAACATGAGTGCATACCATCTTTTCTATCCATGAAGAAGTAACTCCAAGGATGTGTAAGTTGGCCACAACAAGCTTTGCAGCAGCACAGAAGCCAACACAGGCTGCAGAACCCACACAAGAATTTGGGCAGGTAGTCAAAGGTAGCTCCTATTCAGGTCTCACTAAAGCTCTGCACTTTAACTCAAATATGTACACATTAACAGCAGGAACTGCACTGTGGATGTGGCTGCATTTCATCAGTTACATGCAGCAAAATGACTCACCAAAGCCCTAATTCTGGATTAAATTCTGGATTGCAAATAGAAAAAGAAGGAGGTAAAAACCCCACCACCTGTATGTACCTTGCTAAAGCCTGCCTGGCCCAACCTTGTTTACAAACTAAGAATTTCTCTCCACATGTGGGATTCTTACTTGGGTGTGAGCTCCTGAAAATTTATTTCCTTCTGAAAACATGGCATAAGTGTTTAAAAAAATGCATGTCTCTCAGTTTTTCTCTGCTATTGCTGCATGATATTTAGGAGTTTTCTTTAGGTTTTAATGAATAACAACACTTAATTCTAAAGATACTTTTGCCTAAACAGGATGCAGTAAAAAAATTTAAGGCTACTTGCTGGTATCAGAGCTCACAAGCAAAAGTCTGCTTTCCACAGTGTGATTCTGCCTTAGCACTGCAAAACTAAGAAATACTACACTAGTCACATGAACTAACCATGTGTGGTTTTCATCTTCAATTACTAACAGATTAGATTAAAAAAATAATTTGAAATAGTCTATTCAAACCTATTAAAAGGAAAAATAGAAATCCCCAAAAGATTGTTTTCAGAGACTGTGAAACACATGAGGTTCTGGTGGTGTTCCTCACTAAAAGCAATTTTGCTGCTTTTCCTTCCATAAACTGATGCTTATTTTCCTTCTTTGCAATTCCTTTCAAAACCATGCATCTAAAATAGACTCTGCCTCATTGTCCCAGTTTCCTCTTGTTGTTGCCATTAGTCTATGCAACTTTTTCCATGCATTCAGGACTAATTTTCTTTAATCCCAAAGGTTAAACAGCACAGATTAAGCTTTGTTGAGAGGAAAAAAAAAGATGGGACAAAGCATCAAACCTTGAAAAGGACCAGCTTAAAAGAGATACTGCTGTTTAAATCAGACACTTCTGTAAAATATATATTCTTCTTTCCCTCTGAAATAAAAGCTCTGCCAGGCCTAAAGATTCGGGTGCAGCTACTGGTTCTCATGTACAGACACGTACTGCTTTCAGTGATTTAATGATCCAGGTGCTGATTCTGAGCTACTTAAGGCATTAAATTGAGGTTCAAACCCTAAAATGAGTAGTGAAAAAAGCATAAATCATTATATGTATTTAGAAGAAATAAATAGAAGGTACATACAGGATTAAATAACAGAATGAAGTCAGTACAGAAGAAATTTGGGGCAAAAGCTGCAGAGAGAAAAGCTCTCAGAGCCAGATCCAAATCCTGCCCTGCATAGGTATTCTGAGAGGGAAACAGCTGTGCAGGCATGACTGCACACCCAGCCTGCCTCAGGTAGTGCTGCAGAGCCCCAGACCCTGCCAAGAACGCATTCCTTCGGGCCATGGAGCCTTGTAGCAAGGAAAATGGGGAAAATCACTAGGACTGGAAACATGGAAACTATAATACTTAACTACTATAAACATGCTAAAATTCTCAACTTCTAAAACGAAGGAAATGTCCAGCCAGCTCACACTGCCCCACTCCCAAGTCACTCAGTGTGACAGTGTTTGTAATAGCCATGAAATAGTCACATCATGAATTAGGGACATCATGACATGCCTGAAAGAAATACCACTGACAACAAGTAGAAAAACACAGCACTAGATTTCACAAAAGGATACAGCAGCCACCCCCTAAGTGGCTAGCTCCTTTAGATAAGAGCAATTTTACCCTGAAAATCACAGACTGTAATAAAACATTGACCAGACGCTCCCAGCAGCAAGTTTTTAAATCCCTCAGCATAGACTTCAGTCAAAACCTTTGCTGCCAGCAATAGCAGCCTCATCTACAGCTATCTGAGGAGAATGAGAAGACTTGGAAAAGAAATATAAAGACTGTTAATGGTAGGAAATCAATATTTAGTATGTAAATTCCTCATTGAAAAATTGATGATTTTCACACAAAAGTTCCCAGCTGTGAGATAGATCAACCAAGAAATGTGCAATGTCCAGGAAGAAAGAACTGCTACCAGAGCACAACATAATGAGTTGAAATTTATAATCTGCTGTTAGAACTCTACTATCAACTTGTGTAAAAACACAATGAGGAGCTTGAAAAGGGGCCCAGAAGGCAGAAATTCCCCTGTTCTGACTTGACCTTCAGACTTAGGGAAAAGAAAAAAAAATGTCCAGGACTTGTCTCACCTGATGACAAAAACACTCTCTCGCTACTGTCATGATGATTTATTTTTCTGAAATGAGAAGTGTTGATCTACATTTGATAAAAAATCATATAAGAAAAGACAAGGATTGTAGCATGAAATATATTCTTAAGCTAAACAACTCTACTACTTTGACTATTGAGCAGGCAAAAAACTGCACCTTCCTTCTCTACAATAATACCCACATTAGCAGCATCAGGGTGGCACACTACAACTTGTTAATAATGGGCAGCAATAATATTTCTTCAACACTAGCTCCTGTCAAAATTCAGTGACTTTTTCACAAACAAACCCACACCAGTCTTGATAAACCTCCTATTTCACACGTCTTCATTTTCCTGAAGCAGTTACTACTGGACTAAATACAGTTCATGCTAATCATGTCAACATTTAGGAAAAAATTAGCAAAGATCTTTGTATTTGATCACACCAAACACTCCCATTTGTGTCTGTTTGCTCTAGCATAACTGAAGATTATAATAGTTAAAAATAGCCATTTTTCCATTAACTTAGACCTTCATGATAACAAGTAGCTTTGACAGTTTTTAAGCAGTGTGAGATAACATGCACAAGTAGGTCACAGTTATACTTGGCTTTAGAAAAATGTCTTTCATCCAGGGAATTTACAGCTCTTTGCAAACAAGCCCTTAGGTAAGCAACAATCTATAAGGCTTACTCCAACACCCAAATTCACTCATGTATGAGTCCTAACAGCAACTACTTAACAACAGCTGAAAGTAGAATATTAAGCCTTTTGCAAACTGCAAAACTAAAAAGCCTGACTGACGTCAATGGCAGCTCTCCACTGATCCCAACAGGCTGTAGAGCAGGACATCAAAGTGCCCTGGGAAGAACTCCAACTTGACAGGGAAGGGAAAAGTGATTTTTCAAAGTTTGTTTCAGCTCCTACTTCAGTCACAAGATTTCCAAAATCATTACTTGTTCAAGCTTCTGGGAATACTCGTCTGTGCTGCTTCATCTGGCATTTGGTCAACACATCTGCTAAAGACATACTATTTCCTTTCCACAAGGAAAGTGGTGGAAGAATGTTAGAGACCTTTCATTTACATAAAAACTGGAGGTGAGAGACAGGTGTGAAGGACTGCAACAACAAGGTCTGTGAAGAGTGGAAGGAAAAAGGAAAGTTTCAGAAAATTCATCTTAAGGCACAGGTAAGACATCAGTCCTCATAGCATCCCCTCTGAAAAACTTAGTTACCTTTATTTCCATTGTACAAGTAGGGAAGCATAAAACTCTCTAATCTAGAGTTTTATTTAAGGCAAAACTACATGCATTTGTGTATTGATTTATAGTATGCCATAATTTCAGTGACTATATGGGTATTTTTGGTTAAATAACAACAGGGAACTAGAGCAGGAGAGTTAAAAGGAATGGTCCAAAAGTCGAGAGGTACTGTTGGATTTCAGGAGTTTCTTTTGTCATCTGTTGCAGTCAGTTCACTACACCATGCTGCCTCCTGGAGCAAAAGAGATGAATAGAGAGCTGCACAGATTGAACACCGATAATACTGTGATGTTTTTTACTTTCCCTTGAATATCCTCTGCAGTTCAGTAAGAAAAATGTCATGGGTGAATGTTTAACCTTTTTGCTATGCTAGTTATGCTCACTATATAATCAACAAGCAGACAGCTCCAAGTGCTTAATGCATTCAGAATAATAATGATCACCTTTGGACATCTAACACCACATAAAATATTAACAATCAATATTCGCTGAGCTTGCAGACCATAATGATACAGTGGCTTTAATAAGACTGCATATGCATGAGGTAATCTGCCTTCATGAAGCACAGGGTCTCTATCTGGCATTTGAACAAAGCTCTAACCCCTTAAACACTCCTTACTTGTGCTACATTCTCATGAGTAACCTCATGAAGTCACACCACTTAAATGTGTAAAAGTTTCTATTTTGACTTTTAACAGCAGTAGTGTTTAAAATTATTAATAATGACAATAGTCTATAATGTTTTACAAACAAACAGCCTTTGGTCAGCACTGAATAAATCTATTTATTTGACCAGACTCATGTGTTTTTCACAAAAATCTACTTGTTAAACTTTAAAAGGATATATTGATGGAAATTAGTATTTTCATCAGTTTCACAAATCTTATTCACTCCTTCCCTAAAGTCTTATGGATTGTCTTTCTCTCTCTCTCTATCTCTCTCCAATTAATTACTCTGAAAAAACTAGATGGCACGAGAGGGACTGAGAAAGAATTCACTTTCCTTCTCCAGGCAGCTCTCCAGCAGAATTAAGCAGACATCAAACATCACGTGTTGTGCAGATGAATGGGAAAGAGGGACAGTGGGGGAAGGAAAGGGAAATATGGCCAGTGGAAATGTTGTCTGGCTTCCCATTCTGTACGGTTCAGTTTTTGTGAGTCATCTGCAATGATGAAATTGCAAAGATTTTATGTCACTTTTTCAAATCCGGGTACCCCTTCAATAACAAGAAATCTGCTCCAGGTTATAAAGCTTTGCTGGGTGCTCCCCAGGAGTACTAATGCATCCTTAGCACAGCACTGATGCTCATATACTTAGTGTTCTTCCAGAAATGGATTCTTTGGAGACCAATGTAGTCCATTTCTCCCTAAAGCAAGAAATCTACTGTTCCATGAAGAATTATGCCACTCTAACACCATTTATTATTTATATCTAAAATGGGTGTGATGCTTTAGGAGTATGGTCATAGCCACAAAATGCCGACAACCTTTTAGGAGTCACACGATGTCTTCAATGTGTGTGAAGCTCCTTTGGATGTCAACGAGAATTCAAGCAGATGAAAGAGCTGGTCCATGCTGAGCAGTATTCAATACATGAAGATGCAGAGAGATCAAAGGATGAACAAATAAGAGGCATCCTTACGTTCAGGGGTTTGTTAATTTCTAATATATAATTTTTATATAGTATTTTTCAAAAGTCAGAAATAGCCAGGGAGTGATTTTACTTGTCCGTATTGTGCAGATAATTGTCTGTCTTCAGGAGATGCTTACAAGCATTTCTGCTTTGTTATGACAGCATTCAGAGAAAACTTTATGTCTCCAGTCCTTTAATTTGTACTAACTACAATAAAAACCCTAAAGCGTCGTTCTTTGTGCCACACCTGTGCCAGTTTTGCATATTGGAAGCAGAACTTTGGGATAAGATGAGATCTGCAATCAATAAGGCTGATCAGTTCATCTCCAGCCCAGAACGAGCAAACACATAGCCAGAGTTTACACACAAATGCATGCAAAAGACAAAGGCTATTCAAGTTTAGGCCATAATTTTTAAAATGCAAATCTGAAGGAAAATTCAAAACGTTCATTTCAAGCCAGACGCAAATGTCCATCAGAGGTACAAACCGACGATTGGGTTTACCACCACACCCTACCGGGAGCACTTGCGTTACCAATGACAGGACAAGCCGGATGCCTCACTGCGCTCATCAGACACCCAGTTCCAACCCGCTACCGCTCCTTGAGCGGCAACACCCGCCGAGGTCTGACCCTACGCCCACCCTCAACACCATGTTCCTTTCTCTGCATGCATCCATACGTTCCCACCGTCACTTAACGCGTACCGAGCCGCCGCACTTCCCCGTGCCCCTACAGCTTCCCCAGGGCGCCGGGGAAGGCGGAACGGGATCCCCCGCCCCGGCAGGTGCGGCGGGTGCCCGGCCCCAGAGGATGCTCTGCGGCGTCCATCCCCGCTGCCGGAGCCCCCGGCACGGCCCAGCTGCAGAACGGTGTCGGGAAGGTGACGGCCGGCGGGGGGTCATCCCCTGGCCTCCCCCTGCCCCGAAATCGCCGGCGCACCCCCGGGCTGCGGGCACCGCAGCGCGGCCGGGCGGCAAGGTCAGCGCGGCTGGCCCGCGGGGACTCGAGCGCGGCGCTGCCCCGGCGCGGCGGAGAACCCACCTCTGGCAGACATGGCTCAGGCTCGGGCTCGGCAGCCGCGGAACTGCTGCTGCTGCTGCTGCTGCTGCTGCTGCTGCTGCTGCTGCGGCGCTGGCGGTGGCGGTGGCGGTGGCGGTGGCAGCAGCGCACGGCCCGCACCGCCCTGCGCCCTCCGCGCCGCGGCGGCCGATGCGGGGGGCGGCGGCCGATGCTGGGCCGGGCCGGGGCGGGCGGGTCCGCGCCCCCACCGCGCTCCCTCCCTGCCCTGCCCTGCTCTGCCTTGCTCTGCTCTGCTCTGCCCTGCCCTGCCCTGCCCGCCGCGCTGCGGAGCGGAGCCGGGGCGGCCCTGCGGGGCGGCAGCGCGGCTGTGTGCGCGGTGTGTGCGGGGCGTGTGTGTGTGCGGGTCCGGGTGTGCGTGTGCGGAGCGGCTGCGGGGCGGGGCAGCGCCGGCCGAGCCACCGCGGCCGCAGCCGCTCCCGGGCGCGGGGACTGCGCGGGGACTGCGCGGCCAGGGGCGCACGGCGGCTGCGGGCGCGGTGCCGCAGAGGGCGACAGTCGGGGACAGGCGCGCCGCCGGCAAAAGCCACGAACGCCAAGGAAAGCAGCGCGGCAGAGCTCCGGCTCCTTGGAGTGCTGGATAGGCGTGTCTGCTCCCGGAGTCACTGACAGAGCCGTGCGACAGCAGCTCGGCTCGTTCGGGACCCGCCGCTGAACTCTGTGGCACAACTTGAGCTTCACGCACCGAACAGCAAAGATAAACTTGCGTAACTGTATGTAAATTGTATATAAGCACAAAATTTCTAGCAATGTTGTCTACAAAGCAATCTTGGCGTTAACACACGGAAAAGAGCACTCAGCTACTTCCTGGCACCTTAATAAAAGTACCAAGCGATCAAATGCAATGCACCAGGAAAACAAGATCAGTATCTGGTGGACACCTTTACCCATGGCAGCCCAGCCTCCAGCCTAGTGAATCCAAATATTCCCATGCCACACTAAAAAGAAAACCCCTACACCACCAGATTATTAGATGGTGGCATGAGTTAAGCAAATCAACAATCTAGTCTGTCAGGAATGACAAGCTAGAGGGCCACATGAGAATAGTGCAGTTAAAACATTAGAGCAGACTTTTATCAATTTCAGAATGGGCAACTATGAACTAAAAAACAGAAAGCCCAATCTGTGATGTTCAGCAAGGAGCCAACTGAAATGCAAACTGAATGACAAGAGACACTGAATCACACTCCTCCACTCTGATCTACCATGCACTGTACATCTTCATACTAGCAAAAAGCCTGCACAATTTTTCTATCAAGAAAACACACAATTACCAGAACCTTATCTAAGAGAGGTGGTAAAGATTGCATTGTCATGTGGCCACAGGTCAGGAATGGATGCTAGTACAAGATGCATCGTGAATTCTCACTGCTATCTGCAAATGCAGCCCAGCCAGTGCCTCTGCTCTGTCACATCCATCCTCTGGCACTGCTCACCTTCCCCCTCATGCCAGCCAGGTAGGGAGGGCATTTGTGTAGGAACTCATGGAAGCAGCAGCAGGATGGGCAGCACTCACATGCCCCCTCATTAGGGGATACAGGCACAAAAAAAAATGAATTGGCACATCCGTTAGCCTGGATTTGTGCTCATGCTCACACACTGCAAAGACTCTTAGTCACATCCAACTCTGTTTGCCATCAATCACCCCAGTGTTCCCTACACTTGAATTTAATTATATTCCTTATGTTATTCTGTTTTCTTCCCCCTTGCAAATGTTTCTGAATCTGAAAGCAGAAATAAAATAAATCTTTAGTTTTTCTTCTCTGTCTAAACTCCTATGGCATTATCTTCAGCTGGTGATCTGACATCCCATGAAAAACAGTTCTTTTCCCTGCTCCTTTTCTGAAATTAGAAGAATTTTCCATTTGCAAACAACTCAAATTTTCTTTCTTGTCTGAAAGAGCCACGGTTTTCTTCAGTCAGTGCAGTGTGACAACATTTTGTATATTTAATTAAGCCATTTCCTATTCACTTCCTCAGCGAGTTTCTATCACTATCACAGGTTCTCCTGTGTAGTACTTAATAGATGGCTTTAAAAAGAAGGTTCAGGAACATGCAGAAATTAGATTTTTAATTAAGAACTTCCTTTCTTTATATTGCTAGGAAGTAGGAAGGGAAAGGCATTTGTACCTTGGGATTCTATAGAACACAAATAGTTTATTCCATTCATTGTGTAAACTCTCTATGGCAGAGAAGTTGAACAGACATGTTGGCCAGAGAATACAAAAATGGGTCAGATACAGCACTCATTTATTAAAGTGAGCTTTTTAGCTGGGTTTCTTGAGGACCTGAGGCTGATGGAGTTTTATTTTCCTGTCTGTCCCCTCCATCAAGTCACTTCTAAGAATTTTCAGATCTGGATATGGAGAATTTCAATTCAGATTGACTAAAAGGTATCATTTAGAACAAGTTCTACATCCCTACAAGTTTTGTAGTAATTAGCATTTAAGAAGAAAAATTAAAATAAAGGAGAAAAGCTTCAGTGGAGACAGTTACCAGTTCTGGAGGCAATGTCTTCATTAGCCACAAGTACTCGTCAGGCAATCTGCATGTGGGGAGCTAAACCAGCTCCTGTAGTTGCAGTCTGAGATCCTATCAGCATCTAGAGGAGGTGGAAGGAAGCTGAAGAAGGTGGAAAAGGAAGGTACAGAGAAGTGAGACACCACTATCATTATTTTACAGGTGAAGTTGAGTCGGAGAAGATGGAGAAGCCAATCCAAGGTTTGCTAACTCTCCTGTGCTCTTCCTCTTAGTCCAACCCATGTGCTCCTGCTTCCCTCACTGCAGCACTGGCTTGATTCTCATGGAACTACTTTAGCTTATTAATTAACAAAGAGTTGTTCACTTTCTGTATCCAAATTCCCTACATTTGCTGTCTGAATGAAAGGCTCAGACAAACACTGGAACGTGACTGAAGGAGAGTGCAGAACTACACAGCCAGGAGGGCTGAGGAACCATTAGAGGCAACAGAGAGGATCCTTTTTAACAGCAGCAGCAGCTGTTGAGCTGTTTGATTGAGCCATTTCCTGACTACTTTAGAAGTCCATTAAGGAGCAGTGATTGACATTGTTTTATTTCAGGAATCTACCTGAGGCTTCTGAATTAGTCAGCTGGGAAGTAGGCTCCTATCTCCTGCATTTTGCTATTGACTGTACAGACTAAGCTTCTAATTCATAGTGTAAAGAGATCCATTAAGGTAATTTTTTTAAGTTATTCAGGCTTCAAGAGATCCAAACAGGCACCTCGTGATTTTTTAGAGATGCCCAAACATTAATATATTTAACTAAACAATAGGTGTTTCCAAGTCTTGTCTCAATGCCCTTGAGGAGCTAAGTGTGTTGTTCAAGGTCACAGAGAAAATCTATGTCAGAGCAAAGCACAGAACCTGCATCTTCAAAGAAAAGTATCCCAAATACTGGTCTGTGTTCTCTGTGCAGCATACCTTGCTGTCACTTAGCCATTGTGTGAATATAAAACAGAAAGTTCTTCTTTCATCACTTTTGAACCAGATTGTCTCATATAAAGTAGGACAGTAATTTTAAAAGTAATTAAGATCCTATCAGTCATATGTAAATCTATTTTTTCCATGAAAATCAGCAGAGAATGACATAGGGATTAAAAAACAGATAAAAGTCAGCATTGCACCTTTGTCTGGTGCAGATAACTCATCAATCAGAAAAGACCTATTTTTGCATGGTGCAGGATCTTTCCTCTCGAAAATCATTGAGAGAAAAATCAGGTTTTTTTGGAACAATTTCTTACAGAAGTAGGTTTCCAAGAACAGCTTCTGTGGGCAAAGCAAATGGCAAGGATGGCCAGGATTGGTCTGAATAATGATGGAAACTATTGGATTTCTCTTCAATTTTTTCCCCATATGTTCTATCTTAATTCCACTGGCTATTTTTTAGGAAAATCAGACCTATAGCAGTTATACTAGAAAGGAACAAAATCTAGAGTATTACTAAGCCTGATAATTTAATCAGAATTTTAATAAGCTCAGAATAACTAGTTTTCTGTGACATGAATGACAAGAAAGCATGACAGCTCTCCTACTTTCAGTATAAGACTCTTACTAGAATTTGCAATTAGTCAGTAATGGACAAGATACTCAAATAAATACATGGCCTTTCACTGATTACACTGAGCTTCCAGGGCAGTTCCCACTAATCTTTTTGGAGAAAAGTTCCCTTTTATATATTTTAAAGGAGAACTGAGCTCCAGATTACTCACACCAAATATTAATAGAAATCTTTGCTTAAGTTTTATTTCTTTTCCCCTAAATATCCCACATCTATAAAGAGACTTACTATTAAAGAAAAATTTTAAAAAACCCAAAAAAGATAGGAAGTTCTCCTGAGTAAGACAAAACCCAAAGTCATCTTCCTGGTTTCTGCTGATTCTGGTTTTCTTAAAAACTCCTTTCTTCTACATGTTATTCATACTGTTCTGTGGAATATGCACCTTTACGGCAAAAGTTACAATATTGAATTTATATTATCCTGAGTCAGCCCTGACTACCAGACTTGAATAACCCAGAAAGTTTTACACAGATTATGTAAGATCATGCTATCACATAAATTTTATAGGTTTTATATAAGCCAGAAACATTGTCAATTGTGGAAAACTAAGGAAAAGCCCTCAGATAAGTCTGTTAATACCTACTCTATATTGCTCTTCCATGAAAATGACTGCTGTACCTGTGGGAACTTAGGACACAAAGGCCAAAATGACAAATTCTTTTCTGAGAGTCAGCTTTTGGAAACGTCAGCTAAATGTTGGGCAGCATTTACTGCTGGAGAACTTCAACATCACCCCTATGTGTGAACCTCACTAGGAAGATGCCAACAAAGAGCTCAGAGCCAGAAACTTAACCAGGTTTTGCAGCAGGTTCTCCCAAGGTCAAGCATGAAGTATGTCCTGTGGATAAGAGCTGTGAACACACAACTGTGGGAGGTGATGAGATGCATCCCTAAGTCCTGAAGGAATTAGCTGATGTAGTTGCCAGGCCACTTTTCATGATATCTGACAAGTCATGGAAGTCAAGTGAAGTCCCCGATGACTGGAAAAAGGGAAACATCGCTCTTAATTTTAAAAAGGCTAGAAATGAGGAGCCTAAGAAGCACTGAGCCATCAGCCTCACCTCTGTGCCTGGCAAGAAATTGTCCTAGCAGCTCTGCTAAGGCCCAGGGAGAACAGGGAGGTGATTTCAGAAAGACAGCATGGCTTCACCAGGGCAGGTCCTGCCTGACCAACCAAGCAGCCTTCTGTGACAGAGTACCTGCATCAGTGGTTGTCTTCAGGAGAAACAGAGACAATCCATAAACTGCCTTTGCTGCTATCTATATACCTTCCAGAGCTGCATCAAGGAAGGGCATTATCTCTCTGTGTGTCCTGCTTTATCCTTTACCCTAAAAAATTTGCTGTGGCCAAAATTATTAATTTACACAGTTAGAATTGGTCAAATATGTGTTTTTCCATAGAGTAATTTTTACATCATGTAAAACATGGAAGGCATTTCCTTGGTCCAAGTTCATTTTAGCAAAGATGTTTATAAATAACAAGAATAGCAAAGAATATTCTGGATAAGTCAGAGTAAAAATCTCTCAGCACTGCTATGTACAGTGAAAGTTTGATGAATCAGAAGGGAAAATACACCTGTGGTTGTAATTGCAATGAGCCAAACTCTGAGAAATACATTACATTCTGCTGTGAACAGCCAGACTTTTGTGGGGTAGAAAGTCTGGGGCCAAAAAAAATTAATTATCTAAATCATCTTGAAAGTATATCAGTGTGTAATTTGATGTCTGATCATAACAGATACTTAGGTTTCTCCCTGTATTCCTGGAATGCACACATCACTGTCTTAATTTCTCACATGCTATTTTCTTTATATGTATTTTCTATCCTGAGCTCTGTATTGCAGGGCCCTCTGGCTGAGAAGTATAGAATTGGACAGGCCTCCCTTCAGAGCATATCAAGATCATTCCTTAATTAGCTGGTGGATGCAATTTGATTTGAGAGCACAAAGTACTGGCTCTTTCTCAGGAACTGAATGCCTTGTTCCTTGTCATACTAAGTCAATATATCAGCCACTGGTACCTGACCTAGCACTGATCAGTTTCATAGTCAAGGCAAATGACTGCATGTAGACACAACCTCCTAGACAAAAATCTTCTGGAAATTGTGATGGCTGTTTCACAAGGATTCAGGACACACTTGGGAAAGAACATGGGCCAGCCAGCCAAAAGCACAGTCCTAGAGTCACAGCAACAATAAACTCAAGTCCTGAAAGATTCCTGAAAATGTTTGGAAAAGAAGAAAAACACTTTTCCTGTTAGTCTTGCCCAATATGTTCATGTACACAGGTTCCGGGTATTTTCTTTCTCTTGCCTATTGACATATGCCAATAAATCTATCTGTTATACATGGAAAGTATTTAAAGCTCAGATCTAGATGAGTTTTCTCATGAAATATTTTTCTTTCAATGTGTTAAAAAAAAAAAATAAACCAACAAATCAGAAAGTTTAATTCAGTCACGCTTTTTTTTTTTTAGTTCACTTTTGAATCTGTTTAAGCTAAAAGCTGATGCCAACTCTCCACAACATTCAGTTGTTTATTCCACAGCAAGTCACGCCGATAGAGATGCCAGCAGATGACTGAATTCCCAAGCACATCACTGGAGTAAAACACGGGGTCAGGCTGCCCTCTGCGGGCTGGGATCTGGATCTGGGACAAGTTGTTTTGCAACACCACACAGAAACTGTAAAGGATTTCTACATCTGAGCACAGAATTTTGGTTTATGATGTACACATAATGCCAATATAGCAATTGGCTCTCTGTTGCCTGGTTGCTGCTGCTGGAGAGGAAGAAGAAAATGCAGACTGAGGTGTCCGATGCAGCAGTCAAGCACCCCAGGTACAAATAACAGCTCACTCCACACCACCTGGGAATTCCTGGGAGACCCAGAGGATAACAGGTCCTGAACATAAAACCAGAGAAACTAAATGCCTGGAAAAACTTCACTTGGCACATGAGCTGCCAGGCAGGAATCAAGTACAGCGTATTCCAGCACCACTCCAAGATGTAATCAGGGACAGGTTCTTTTATATTAGCTATATTACAGACACAGGTCTGCTTACTTCAGCATTTCACAACATGAGGCCTGAATGTCAAACCAGTCCAAAGCAGCCTGAGGCAAGAGAACAGGGATGAGCAACAGAAATATTCCTACATGACACTGGGTGTACTACAGACTTCATTTTCTTTGCTCATTGTCAGTTGTGCCTCCAGCTCAGTTCCTTAAAGGCTTCATCCAAGTACAGACACTCGTTCCTACAGGGCTGATGACTCAGAAAGAAATTACAAAGGATTGAGCTGTACAGACTTTTTCTGGAAATGGAGCTTGGCTCAGAGTATAGCTTCTGAACATGAAATTCTAACAAGAAGCGTTCTGGCTCTCCCTCTACCCCCACCCACAGGTAAAATAACACAATGCTGATATTCACGGTCACTCTTCCCTCTGTGAGAACCACAGAAGAATTCAGTTGTCAGGAAAGGTCAGTCTGTAAATGCAGGACACTTCTTAAATTCGTTGATGTTTAGTTGTAATAAAAATGACACAAATATCACGTGGGATGTTAGAGCCTTAGGGGTTAGTCAGTGTCTTTGTAAATTCAAACCAGTCCTGTAGCTTCAAATAAAATCATCTGAGAGCCGAGCAGGACAAGTGAACTGCTACACAATGGGCTGTCAGGTGCAGCAACCAAAGCTTTTATAAGCCAAGTAATACAGCAAGTAATGCAGCAGTTAAGCCCAGAGGTAACATTACTAGCTGGCACATTCCTTCGATACGGGATACGCAGGAATATTTTTTCCCGAAAAAAATATTTTTTGAGGGAATCGCTGTGAATCCGCCTTTTGTGCCAGAGGTGAAGCCGGGTCAGCTGCGCCCTCTGCTGTCGAGAGCTGGAACTGGCGGAGGCAGCGGCCCCTGCCCGCTGTAACAACTGGGGAATTCTCTCCTGAAACTCCCTGGATAGCGAACGCTGGAGCGCCCTGTGGCACTACAGTTTGGGCCTGCCTAGGTAATTGTGCTATCAATAATTTAAAATTAATCTCGAAGCCACTACCGAGTGGATCATAAATATTTCAGACACTTGCTTCAAAATTAAGATGTTTTACAGTGCCAAAATTTAATGTCAGGCTCCACAAGAGGTTTCAATTATACCTCAGGACAAAGATATGTGAATTTAAAGACTAACAAAAACCTACTTTTAATTGTGGACTAGTGAGAAAGGAAGTTCTGCTGAAAGCCTCTATACTTGCATGGTAGTAATGTGCCTGATTTAATTTGCGTAACTCATATGGACTATCAAGATCAGCTTTTGCTTATGATTAAACAGATTATCTGATGACATTTTAGGGATCAACAGATTATAGTCCTTAATCCAAAGATGTAAGTAACAATGAAATCTTATTATTAGAAAACAAACAATGCAGTCAGAGCTGATCAGAAAATGACTCAGAAATCTCTTAGTAGGGTCAAGGCTAAGCACCTAAATTCTCCCCAGAAACACACACAGATTCTGGTTTCCAGATTTCCCTCTCTGAAAGTACTCAGATGAAAGACTGAGGGAACCAATTTATATCAGGTAGACCACTCAATTTTTCCCCCCCAGTATTTTAGGGCAAAATCCAGTTTTATGTTTATTTATACCACATGCAGACCCCAGCATTCATTACAGCTGCAATATAGCATAAACCCAGTAGTTTATCTTAAATCTCCCTGCTTCAGCTTCCACTACCACAAGAAAAAGTATCCTTGTGCTCCTGCCAGCCTGTAGACTGCAGTGAAACTGGCTAAACTCTAACTGATCAGATCTGAGTGTGTTTTATCTGCTTGCAGCAATTTATGATATGCTAGCACTTGCAGATACAGTATGGCAGAATATCCATATATTTACTTACAGAGGAAAACCTGGATTTAATGCTTCCAGTGGAACAGAAATAGTTGAGGAAAACATGATGTGATTGGAAAAGAAATCGCATTTTACTGACAATATGTACTTCTGACCTCCTTGTGGTCTCCTTTACAAGCCATTACATAAGGTAAAGCAGGGTGGTACAGAGAGTGTAAGTGAAACACAAATGGAATAGTTGCTGGGCAGGCAGTATTTGCCCAGTGCTGTGTCCTCCACAGCAGCAATGAGTGCTGGTGTCAGGAGACTCTTGCAGATGTGACAGGTAAGCACTCAGACAATAGAGGAACGACTGGGAAGTTTGCAACCTGGCAGAAAACAAATGAATGTCTTCACAGAAGGAGCAGATGTGCAGATGTGGAACAGAATGCACAGGCCAGGAAATGCCTGAAAATGGGATTTACGAAATACTGCATGAGCTGATTACATGGAGCTGCTAGCGAATCAGCAAGGAGGGAGGTGATGTACATGGCTGAGAGCATAGAACCAGAAAATTCATGACAGAAAATTACTTCAATTCCACTGCATGCTCTTCAGTGTGTGATGTGCAGCATGCTTGCTTTCTGTAGTAAAGCCCAGCATAAGAAATGTCTGAAAATGATGTTCAGTATCTCCTTAGCCCTGCTCAAAAGCAGAGATCATGCTGAACCACTAAAACTTCATTCTTTATTTCATTCAAGCAGTCACTGAAAACAGAGATGTCAATCTGATTATTACAAACACAATAAAATTCTGCACAGAATATCAACAGATATTTGGCATAGCACTAACAGGAAAGTTTTCATCTAGGGTGAAAAAAAATTCACTAAATCTTCAGGCTCTCTGAAGCAAAAGTCCAGACTACAGGAACTTCTTCTGTAATGTAGACAAGTGCATCCATTAGACACTGGCCCAGTGCCATCAATCCAAATAGCAGAGAGATTTTTAGATAGAAAGGCCAGCATATTATCTCACAGTCACACCCCATCTAAATTGATTTAATCTAGACAATTTCATTAATTTGTAGGAAAGAAGAAAGTTCCCAAAAGCTCTATCAATTAGAACAGCTTCACTTTCACACTTCCATTTCTCACATTCAAGCAAAACACTAACTCACTGTATGCACTTTTCCAAAAAAAGAACTACCTTGCCAAAAAAAACACCCTAACCCCAAGCCAGCAGAACTGTGCTCTCAAGGGTACTAAAACAGGTAGTAATACTCATGTTTATTTCAGTGGAAACATCAAGCATGAGCAGGTGAAGATGTATTGTTGCACATGACATGACATTGGTAGTCCATCCATAACTGCATCATCTCCAATTGAATCCTCCCTAATAAGAACAAGAAGAATCCAAACAAAATGTAACCTCAGCTGAGTTCTTCTGCACTGACACTGGTGAAATAATTTTTCCATTAGTTTCCAGTGATTTGCAGTACTATTGGTTTGCCAGTATTTATCCAATATTCCCAGCAGTGAGAAATACATACATATGGTTGAGAAATTAGAAACAACTTTAAAAGATCATCAATAAAAATATATCTACAACTTGCAAAACATAAAAGCACTGGATTCTGCACTATAGCTACAGATTCAAGCCCAATCAATTGGTTGGTAAATGCAGGGTTATATGCAGAGATTCAATTTGTTTAATAGGCTTAGGAAAAATAATTTGCATGTAATATTTTTTTCTTTTTCACTTTACTGCAAGGCATTTCACATTGAGAAGTCTTAGTAAGAAGTCACTTTTACAACCAAAATCTTAATTTCAACCACAATGAACTGTTCTGTTTAAATAATAATGCGTTTATATACATCAGTCAGTCTTAGAATAATAAGAGGCACTCAAGCATTACAAAAGCTTTACCTCACCATCTGTGATTCTGTGATTTATGATTTCATAAATTGTTAAGTACAATTAGGAATACTCTCACAGTTATAAAACTGTCTCCTTTTATATCTTCATGATATCTTACTGTTTCTTTATTCATTCTGCTGCTCGGAGATGAGAAAGCCTAAGCACATTTAAAAGATATTTTTGCAGGAAAAACAGATTCCAAAAGCATCTTAAATGAGCATGTTCTCTTAGACACAGATGTGCAGGCACCTCCCAAATGCAGCATCTGTCCAGTTAATATTTACCTAAATAGAGAGATGTTTCATTATATGGCTACCCACATAGAAAATTTACATTTCCTATGAACATGTATAGAATATAAGTTGACAAATAGAGAATAAGCAGATTTTAAGAAACCAAACATAATTACCTTTTAAATTGATATCGACATACTGAGACTTCTGGATTTTGAGAAGGAAATAGCTCTGCTCTTTAACAACTGCAACAAAGGTGTCCACACACAAGTACTATTTACTTCCACTGAGTATTTGGGCTGTAGCTCTCCATGCCTGAAAAACACAGTGGTAGCAATAGTAATCAGTATAGCAGAATCATTACTAAGACTTCATCACAGCATCGTCATAGACTTCCCAGGTGACACAATTTAAAGCAAAGCAGTTAAATAGTAGCTTTGTCCTGTCTTTTGATTCATCTCTCTCTGCATGTTCCTAGCATATAAAGAAGCATATAAGGAGTTCATTCCTCTCCAAAAATTAATGTGGAAGCTTTCCTTCATTTGGTACTACAGGTCTCCTCCCTTTCCCATACTGCTTTCTCACCTTCCCAACATTTCACTCTGCTACCCAGTGCCAAAGCAATCCTGTTCTCCTATGTCAATTTGCCCAGTGTCCAAACATTTTCCCAAAACATTATACTGCTTGCCAGCTACACCTATTACTTCTGCTCACCCCACTTCACCTCTTCTTTTCCTGTGGTGCCGCAAAATGGGAGGGATGATCCTTTTCTCTGAAGTATTTGATTTGAAGGAGAAATGCCCTTTGTCTCCTGCTCTCTGTTTGGAAAAAAAAAAAATACAAAGAGTGCAATGGGCCATGTGCACATTGCCACAAGCCCTCTCATCTGTGGTACCCTGCAAGGACCATGCCACCCACGCCATCAGCCTCTCACTCAGAAGCAACAAGACAGGATCATTTACATTTGGAAAAGACCCCCCAGACTGTCAAATCCAAGCTTTGACCTAATGCTATCATGTCCACATCACAAAGTGCCATGTCCACTCATTTATTGAATGCTTTCAGGTATGGTGATTCCACAAGTTGTCAGTGACTTTCTGAGCTCATCACCCTTACATTGTTTTGTGAAGAGTTATTTCCTTTAGGATCTCATGGTCCCTGTTGATGATGACAGACCCAAAATGTATCAGCAGACAGCAAGCTGGGCCTTCTGCCATGCATGTCAGGGTTGCTCTTCATCCATGCCATGCTGGCAGGAGGGTGGAGACAGCTGCCTCCCCACTCTCACAATTCTGAGGGACTTTTGTGGACCTTTGTGGAAGTCTGATGGCAGCCTCTGGGCACAGGGACTGAGGAGGTGGGCACCCCTTCCCCTCACCTGAATCAGTGTGTGCCCAGGTGGGCAAGAAGGCCAATGGCATCCTGGCCTATCTCAGGAACAGTTTGGCCAATCACAAGGGAAGCGATTGCCCTTCTGCACCACTGAGTACTAGTGAGGCCGTACCTTGAGTGCCGTGCCCAGTTCTGGGCCCCTCAATTCAGGAAGGACATTGAGGCACTGGAATTAGCCCAGGGAAGGGCAAAGAACCTGGGGGAGGGTCTGGAGTACATGTCCTGTGAGGAATGGCTGAGGGCACAGGAGCTGTTTAGCCTGGAGAAGAGAAGAAGGCTCATAGAGAACCTTATTATTCTCTGTAACTCCCTGGCAGAAGATTGTAGCCAGGCTTTGCTCCCAGGGAACCAGCAGCAGAAGAGGACATAGTTCTAAGTTGTGCCACTGGAAGTTTGGGCTGGGCATTAGGAATAATTTCTTCAACCAGAGGGTGATTAGACATTGGAATAGACTGCCCAGGGAGGTGGTGGAGTCAGCATCCTGGAGGTGTGTAAGGAAAAACTGGACATGGCACTCAGTGTCTGGTTAAAACGGTGGTGTTCGGTCGTAAATTGGAATCGATGATCTCAAGGTCTTTTCCAACCTAAGTCATCCTGAGGCTGTGATTCGCTTCCCTGCCCGGGAGCTGCCCGCAGAAGCGGGGGCTGGCTCGAGGCAGAGCAGTGCCCGCTCGCAGCCCGGCTGTGTCGCGCACGATCCCCTTCCGCACAAGCGGCCCGGCCGGGCGGGAACGCGGCGCTGCCGGGCCGGGCGGAGCAGAGCGGGGCGGGCCGAGCCGGGCCGAGCGGCGTGCGGGGGGTGGCGGCCCCTGCAGGATACCCGGGGCCTCGGCAGGCACCGCGCAGCCGGCGGTGTCAGTGCCACGGTGTCCGCCGGGGAGCGAGTGGCAGCGCCGGCGCCCGCCCGCCCGATCCCCGCGGCCAGGCCCCCGCATGCAGCCCTCACCCTGGAGCGGCGGCGGCGGCGGATCGAGGAGCTCTCGAGGTCCTCCCGGCAGCGGCTGCTGCAGTCGCGGGACAGGATGTTCTCCAAGTTCACCTCCATCCTGCAGCACGCCGTGGAGGCGGTAAGGCCGCCGGCGGGCCCGGCCACGCCGCGCCGGGGATGCGATCCGGGCCTAGCGCCGAGCGCGGGGCGGGGGCTCGGACCGGGCCCGGTACCCCTTCCCCGCTGCCCCCCGGCGCTGCTGCCGCCGGGGCCCCGCAGGGCGCGCATCCGCTCCCGGCTTGGCCCTGCCGCGGGCGGGGGAGGCGGAGGCCGAGCTGCCCTGACGGGCCCCGGAGGGAGCACGGAAGGGAACGAATCGCCCCAGCGAGGCCCTGGAGAGCCGGGGGTACCGGGGGAGGAGGGAGCGACTGCTGCCCGGGCGGCCCCAGCACAGCCTCCGGCTGTCACCGCCGGGCACTGCCGGGCCTGAGGGCAGCCCTGGCCCGGCCCTCACCCGGCCGTTGCCCGGCTGTTTCAGCGAGACAAACAATAAAGGAGAGGAATCGGGAAACTCCCCAGGATTTCCATCTCGTCGTGAGCACCAGACAATAGTCGCCGTCACCGGTGCTTCTGCAGGATGTTGTCAGTTTCAAAGCGACGCTTTCCATGCCTGGTTTATTTTGTGGTCGTGTGGGGGTCAGGTTGGCCGGGGGACGCGGGGCTGTGTGTGCAGCGAGGTTCCCTGACCGGGACTCGCGCAGTTGTGCTGGGCAGAGGAAACGGGGCCTGTTCGGAGCTGCCATTGCTGCAGGCCGCGCTCGGCACTGCTTGGCCACACCATTTATTTTTGGCTTTTCAGTGAGGCGGGGTCTTGGTAGTAATTCCCTGCTTTTCAGCGCCTCTCCCACTAAGCCAGCACATCCAGGAGACTTGACTGTGAAGAGGTGGTAAAAATTGGCAGTGAAATACTGAAGGTGGAAAGTGTTGAAGAAAAAAATGTTCAAATGCCTGAAAAAAGAGCTTGCAGACCAAATACAAATGATTGCAATAAGAGCCTGCATGCCAAATCCTGCCTCATCTGATCTGAGGGGCAGCCTTTGTGCATTAATGTATGCTTCGATGCTGCACTTCAGCATATACCTGTCTTTATGTGAGCCTGTAGTTCTGCAGGAGTATTCCGGTTTAAAAGTTAAGCATGTATTCATTAATTGCAGGCTCCTAGTTTGCTTTTTTAATGGTGTAGTGGCATTTGGAATGAAATGTTTTAAATAATGATGAAATGTTCTATTTGAAAACATTCTGACCACATGTGAATGCCTTCAATAGACAGTGCTTTCATTGGCGAGGAAACAGAAATTAGTGCCTGCCTGACTAAAGAAAGTTTGTTGTGGTGAGCTGTACCACATTTTGAAAAACAGAAATAAGAGTGGATGACTGAGAGATGCAGGAGGCCTAGCAATTTGAGAGGTTTAATAGAAGTTACTGTTAGAAGGGTGTTTACATTATTGATGTGTACAAAAATACATACAAAAATAACTGTATTTATTTGAGATTCAGTAAAAAATAGGAAAAACAAATTAGCTGAATGGAACAGGAGAAAAGTAGAGATAGCAGGGACTAGACACTCTTTTTTAATAGAAAAACCCAAACAAAAATACAGAAACATATTGATACCATCATTTTGCAAGTGAGTGCTGTCCAGCACCATGCTGTTTGTCCTTGCTCACCTCTGGTGTCCCTTGTAGAATTGCCTCATCCTGCTAACACCACCATGGTGGATCTCCTGATAAATACTGCACTGTTGCATTTACAGGATTGTGACAGATACAAAGAGCCATATACTAGGAATGAAACATGGAATTGCAAAAGCAGGAAGATACTAAGAATGTTCCATACTTTATAAGTTGGATCCGCTAATATGGAATTGAGAAATACAGATTTTTAACCACTTGGGTGCTGTCCGTGGCACCCAAGTTGTCTCATTCTCACTGTTGTAAAAAGATGTGGTCTGCTTAGCTTTGTGTGGGGAAATGAAAACTCTTATAAATACTAAATATTAGCTCAGTCCACTTTGATGCTGCCTGCTGTTTTCAGAACCAAGGGATCTGGAACATGATTTTTGCTTACTGTTTTTGCTGGGGAGCAAGTATAACGTGGGCAGCCTCAATCAGATTCTTACTCCTGAATATCAGCAATAGAACTAGTAATTAAGGTATCAGTTCTCAAAAGTTTTGGGTTCCTACCTCAGAGTTGGTAGAATTGCAACTGTACAGTTTTCAGCTGAGCTGGACGCTTAAATACACTTGAAGAGCCTGGGTTTAGCTTCCACGGGTGGGACTTCCTTAAATCAGAATGGTTTGGGTAGCCATTCTGCCCTGTCTTTTCTCCTGCACTTCACTTATATAATGCCCCTGCCCTGCCTAAGGGCCCACAGGCCTGCAAACTTTAGAGAGATGCATTTAAACAGTAAGGGTTCCCATGCTATTAGATAATGGTTGTTATCTTTCCCTCAATATGCCATCCCTCTGAACTCTGACGAGGAGTTCCAAAGGTTGACAGTCTGATAGACATGGCAGTATTTGCCTTTTACTTGTTCTGTGTATCACTCTTGAACTGGCTGCCCTCAACAGGACTGTGCTTGAGGCAAACATAAGGGATCAGTTGCTTTTTACTCAGTTTTTTTTCTTACCAAGGTTTTTTCCCAGAGAGGTTGTGGTGGTGGTCAAGACTAGCCTGCATGTGGCTTAAAACAACATGGCCTGGTAGGAAATGTCCTGCCCATGGCAGTGGGGTTGGAACCAGGTGGTCTTTTAAGGTCCCTTTCAACCAAACCTGTCTATGATCCTATGATTCTGCTTGAATAACTCAAAACTTTCAGTATTTTCTGACTGAATTGCCCAAGTGTTTGAAATTCTATTCCTGATTTTCATTACCATTGAATTCTAGTTTTTTGTCAATCCTGCCAGTGTTTTAGATACTTTTTGCTTTTCAGATTTTTCTGCAACATCCAAATGAGCAAGCACCACTGTGTTACCCTGCCAATAGAGCATCCTTAAATTGAGCTGGATGTGTAGTGAGAATGGTGGATAGGACTGCTGTCTTTGTTCTGTTACTTCAGGGCAGAATAGAAATGCTGTTGCTTCATGGGGTTCGTATTATTAAATCTGTGACAGTTTATATATGGCTTGTCCTCAAGATGCTTTCTCTTTGCTATGCATTTCTGATACACTTTCATCCCAAAGGGTTATCCATGAGCACTACATTGTCAGCAACAGCAAAATGTAGTGTACAGTAACAAAAGCAGCAAGTTAGACTTATTTTTCTCTTTTCTTGTGCTTTTCACTTACATTTCCCTAGACAAACCTAGAAAAAATAGCTTATCTGAAGTGGCCATTCAGTGTTCAAAGGACTTACTTTGTGTTTGATTTGTACTTTTGGTTGTTTCACCTTAATAGTCTGTTCAAAGGGATGTTTTTTTAGCTGTGTACCTTGCAGGAAAAATACAATTTTGGTTGGCTTGAATTTCGCAGTTTGCTGTCAAACAGGAATATTTGTACCACACAATTGAATGAATGAAGATTATGATGCCTGCTGCACATTCTTGAGACTCCTCTCTCTACCAGCCTGTTTCTCCACTCTATCTCTGACACTGGTATATTACCGTACTTTCAAGTAGCTGCTGTTTGTATTTTGAAGCAAAACTCAGCTTTGAAAGAAACCAAGTCACTTGGTAAAGGCAGTGTTCCAACTGATTAGAACAGAATTTATTCCTCTTAAACCCACTTTATTTGATGTAATGACATTACATTACTCATTGTTTTAATGTTGATATTAACAAATTAGATGACAGAATTTAATGCATGACTTCCAAGCATGTGCTGTCTTAATTTTATATGTGAGAGCAGTGACCATTGTGAACTCTGTGCATTCATCAACTGAGGATCAAGTAAACCTTCAAGTGTTAATCCTTCTTCACATTTTCTCTGAGACCATTCACACTGGTACTGTAGTAAAGACTGAAGGAAAGCATCAAGTGATTGTGTTAGTCAGGGCAGTGTGCATGCAGTTCCCCTTCCTTTCTCTTTGACCCAGTTTCTGCTTTCTTTTTTTTGCTCTGGCATCTGACCAGACAGTACCTGTTATTTTTTTTATATGGTGTTCTATTTCCTTTGTGAATTTGTTTTAAAGATATTGAGACATATCACCAAATTCTAATGTTTCCATCCTTTCTAGTATTGAATTGCACTTCTGAAAAACATACATGAAAAATATGACAATGATTTTTACATGCACAGAAGAATTGCTTTTAAATACTGCATATACATAAGTTTCTTATGTTTTGGTTTTTTTTCCTGCCTAAACATGAATTCTATATGCTTTGACAAATGACATGGAATTATATTTTGGACAGGTTTTGTCGTGAGCAGACTGTAGTTCTGGTCGAAGGTCTGTCACTCTCCTGAGAACAGCACTTTTCGTGAAAGGAGTGGGTTTTGATTATTTGTTGCATGTTGTCACCAGAAGGATGAGGCAGCATGTGTTAAGTTCAGCTCACTCCCAGGAAGCCCAACTGCTGGAGCTGGGCACCAGATGGAAGATCTTGCTAATCAATGGCTGCTCCAATGGGCTGCAGCTCAGTGGTGTTCAGTGAATTTTAGCTAATTCGTACACCAACACCTACACTGTAGGCTTGAAGATCATGAGGGTTTTTTCCCTGGAGGAGGAGAACTTCACTTTGCGATTAAGAATCACTAAGAAAATATTTAATTATATCAGGATTAATTACAGAGTCAGAGAATATTCTGTTTTGGAAGGAACCCCCAAGTCCAGTTCTTAAATGAATGGCGCATACAGAGATCAAACCCACAACCTTGGTGTTATTAGCACCATGCCCTAACCAGCTGATGTAATGGTGAGAAATATCTGCTTTTCTAAGGTAACTCCTTCAAATTAGACAAGTAGCAGGAATTAATGGCCTTCACAAGGAATTCTGGTTTGCTTCAGAATCTCAATACAAGTATGAGTACTTACACAATAGAGTAGTTATTCAGGCTGGCAGCTGTAACATGTATTCCATCTCAGCTGATAGCTAATAATTCATCCTAAAATAGAAACTATAACCTCATACTAGTACTACCTGTCCTGGTAGGGTTAAAGCATGTCAGCCAAGTGTTAGAGTTTCCTCATACTTTCCAATGCTTGGCTTTGTATACATATAAGCTTGGGGTCTTGGTCTTGGTCTTGACCTTGCTTTCATGTCTGAATAACTATATTCAGAGGATTGCTTGGTGGTTTTGTTTTTTTCTTTATTTTGTTTTGTTTGTTTGCCTATGGGTTTTTGTTGGGTTTTTTGATCAGCAAACACTTAACTCAAAATGATCTTTCTGGGCTTACATCTCCAGTTGATGCTTATGGTGTGTTCCCAATAGGCTGCACTGCCCAGGTGCACACACATGCTAATGTTATCTCTGTTTGCTGTGTCTGGCTTGCTGTCCTGATCAGAGAAGACTGACATCATTTGGCATTTTAATTTGAAAGGGCAGGAACTGTCCCTGAATTATTTTTTCACCTCTAAGAAGAGTCCCTAGAGGCATTTGTTGGGAGGGAGAATGTGTATATCCACAATTCTCTCCCATGGTGGATAAATTATTGACGGTGCTCAGAAGTGAAATCCTTTTCCTGGCACTGCTCAGAGGCACTAAATTCATCTTGAGGCAGATGAGACGAGAAGAAGTGGAGAGGAAAATCACATCAGCCAAGGATAAATCTTTAATGTTATCTATCATGTGTTACTTTGGAAATAGAGTGGTCTGAGAGGCCTATATTCCTCAAAAGTTGTCTCTGGGTTACTCATCAGCTGGCGTTGAGGCTTTGATACAGCTTTTTTTTACAGAAATGATCATTACATTGCTTGAAATACACATCTAGTGCAGCTAGTGTGACATACAGAGCATGATACACAATATCATATGCTCAGTCTTCAGTTTGTTTGTTTATTCTTCTGAATTTCAATAACCTAGTAAATGTCACAGTAAAATAAACTGGTTTTGTGCAGTGTGGTGTGTTCAGATACTCTGAATGTGCTGCTCTGAGTGCCCAGCCGAGGAAGGCTCAGTGAGTGCACAACCTGTCAGGGAGAGGATAAGCACTGTCAGTTTGATTTCCTGGTTGCCATTTATTTCCAAGGGCACATTTCCACCCGGGATGGAGGCAGAGATAGTTGCCAAGCACCACTACTTTTCCAGAGTCTTGCATTTCAAAGTCCTGTGTGCAAAGGGCTGTTAACAATTAGCATTGCACTTATATTGGCATGGAATGCTTGTCATGTACTGGGCTTTACAACTTTTCCAAGATAAATTTAAGTGTCATTAAATTCAAGGCAAAGAAAAGACTGATGTGGAAAACATACAGGGCTTTTTCAAAGAAATCAACACCACCCAGTAAAGACCATATGAGCCTATACTGTACTAGACTGTTAGTACATATATATTAGCCCTGTTCCCCTGAGCCTTTGTGTGCCCAAGAACTGAGACATAGCACAGTATATTTTAGACCCTATGGGGAGACACAGAGTTATTAGTCTCAAATGTGGCATCTGTAGCTCCTGGGGAGAAAACTTTCTTCAGTTAACCTTTCTCTGTGAAGTTAACTGACCCCTGGCACGGGTTCCTGGAGAGGCTGTGGAGTCTCCATCCTTTGACATATTCAAAAGCCATCTGGACATGCTCCTGAGCAGCCAACTCTAGGTGACTGTGCTGTAGCAGTGGGGCTGAATTGGATGATTTCCAGAGGCTCCTTCCAACTTCTGAGTTTCTGTGAATGACTGGACTCCAATCCCTGTCAGGATGGTTCAACTCCTTACCCTTCCAAAACAGACACACCAGTTTATACTTGGGTTTCTTTCTGTTTGCCCACAGGGGTCATTGCTGCCATCCTGTCAAGTGATAATCCCCTATTTCAGGATGGCCTGTAAAAGAATGACTTGAGGACTTGATGGTCAAAAAAAACCCCAACCCTCAAGCAAGTAGGATTAGGCCTCAGTAACAACAGATCCTATTGACCTATTGAATTGTTGAGGTTTTCCCTATAGCATTCCTGATTTTACCAGCTCAAAACATTCATGGGCACAAATTCAGTGCTTGTCTCAGTCCTCACTTTGGAGAGCAGAGTGGTGAAATGATTGTGGTCCTTTTTTCACAGAGGCTGCCTGTGGTGTAATAGGCCACAGGCAGTCTGTGTCAGTGGGGAAGGAGTAGTGCTGATGTTGACTTTGTGGGGGGTTGCATTTCCTTCTTGCACAGTGTTATTCCTGGATGCTGCTCACACCCAGCCAGCCATCCCAAACTCCTCCAGGAAAGAAGAAACTTCCTTTTCTTGCAGAAATGAAATAAGAAACATGTTTGTTTTAAAAAAAAACCAAAACAACTTGCCAAAGTCTGGGTATGGGCCTAAAAAAAGCAAACAAAAAATGTGCAAAAAAGAAAAACAAACCCAACCTAAAAACTGAACAAAGATCTTTTAAAATAAGTTATGGGTAACAAGAAAAAAAGCATGGCAAAAACTGGATAAAACAACTAATTGGTATTTTTAAGGGAGCAGACCAAGAGAACAGAGCGTACAGAAAAGAAGGCATCAAGAGCAGATGTAAAAGAACATTATTTTTTCCAACAGGATAAAACTGTGGTCTAAACAATACAAACATACATTTCTAGTGTTGCTTTGCTGTAGGAGCAATTGCTTTTGTTGCTTGAAATAGATTGTCTGGTGATAGAGACATCACAGAGATTATTACTGATGTTTACAAGGCAGGCAGTGTGGCATGGGGCTCAGCCATGAATAATGAATGTAGTCCTTGTTAAAGGTAAAAGGGCAGAGAGTAACAATTGTAGCACTATCTGCAGCACTTTACTTCCAAGTATAAGATAAAATTGAGTTTAGTCTCTGAGCAAGTATGTTCATTCCAATTCTAACTGGTTTTTGTTTGTTGTGGTTTTTTTTCCCATAGCTTGCACCTTCCCTTCCATTACAAGAAGATTTTGTTTACCACTGGAAAGCAATCACCCATTACTACATAGAGACCTCAGGTAAAAGAGGAAAGCACTCTGTTTTTTTTTATTGTGGAAACTAGAATTGACTATTTCAGTGTTTTTAAAAAGTAAAGATTAAGAAATCCTAAAATGAATCATGTCATTAATCAAAATACCAACAATAATAACTAATAATTAAAAATATCACGTACTTCCACCTGTAAAAGTAGGCATGAAAAATGGTTGAAGTCTTGTTTCCTGAATACCATGTAGAGAACTGCACCTTTTTACATCTGACCCAGTTTCTGCCTTCACATACTCTGTTTAATCTAAACAGACAGCTGCAGAAATGCAGTCCTGCTGTTAACATTTTTATCGCTTTGCATCGGGGATTTTCTTTTTCTTTGCAAGATTTCAACAAAAGTAATTTTGTGGTCATAGATTTTACCAGACACAGATGGATTCCAAGTGCTCAGTATTAGTTATTTTTGCTTTAGTATCTTGTCTCAGTGTAAAGTATTTTGATAGCATAGACAAGTTTTGTTAAACCTTACTTAGATGCTACACTGCTCTTCTTAAAAATAGATATTATGATAAAATATGGCTGTAGTTGCTTTGTTTTAAACTCTTCTCTGTTTTTTGGGGTTTTTTTCAACAATTATGCAGCACATAAATTTTTAATTTTGGACCTAGTTATGAAACAATTATGTTTTAAAAGTGAATGTTGCCATGCTTTCCTCAAGCATATTAGTTCTGACCTTCTACTGCAAGAGCTGCTGAATCTGTTTTTGTGTCTGATGATCTTGTTTATATCAATATTTACTCATAAAACTGCAACATGACCCTTGGTTCCAAATACCCATCTTTTGGAACACTATGTGATGTTTCCAAAGGTGGAAATGACAGGGTGGCAGGGAAAACTGACACCTGCAGTGACGTGGTGCAGAATAAAAGCTGACCTCTCTCGCAGAGTTTCAGCAATCTTTTGAAAAGCAAGTTTCCACATGGTGGATATATTTCTGTCCTCTGCAGTAGGAACAGAATTACGTGTAGAAAATTCAAGCAAAACACTCCAGGCTAACTGGAGGTTGTGGCCATGACCAAAATCACTCTGACATGGCAGTTTCCCTGTGTGATCTTGTTGCCAGTTGCATGCAAGTGACAAGTTATTTTTAGATCATTGCATAAACAGTAGTAACCATTTCCCTAGGATAGTTGTTCAAGTAGAATTCAGCTGAAAAAAAATAAAGAGGAAAATCTTCATGTGTGGATATGGTCTACACTATGTGAATGCCAGCTCCTACTGCCAGTGGCGTAAATTCACGGCAGTTTCATGACTTTAATATAATAAAATCAACATCTTACCCTTTCCTTCATAAAGTTTGACAGACTTCTATTTCAATGCAGAAAGTACAAAAGAGAAAGGCTTTTGGAGAATAAACAGCATAGAGGTTAATTTTTTTGTTGTTGTTACCAAAGAAAAGCCATTTATTTAGTAGTCTAGTTTATAAGGGAACTGATCAGCTGCAAATTAGGCTGATGTTAGAGGCCATTCACAGATTCAAGAATACTGTATGAAGGGTCAAAGAGGAAATTATCATGACCTAGTGCATACTAAACAGAAGATTGAGAGTTGTACCTTTCCCTCCCTTGGCTTGCTGTCTGGCAGTAGAAATTTTCCTTTTTTGACTGTGTTATTAATGCATGTTTTGAATTTTGGCACTACATCTTTTCCCCATTGCAAGGTCAGATATCTGCCCAATGCATATTCCAATGTACATGTTCATATACATGTACATGTTCATATACAGTTCTGAAATTTTTCTGTAAGACATGTTAAAAACTTGCATTATATGTAGTTCTTTAAGTGGATGTCATGTTCATGTCAAGTTTTAAAATTGGAACTGAACTTAAATATGAGGGCAATTTTTAAATCATTCTTAATTGCCTATTTCTTTTATTTAGATGACAAAGCTCCTGTGACTGATACCAACATTCCCTCTCACTTGGAACAGATGTTGGATATTCTAGTTCAAGAAGAAAATGAGAGGGAATCAGGTGAAACAGGACCATGTATGGAATATTTGCTACATCACAAGATTTTGGAAACGCTCTACACACTAGGAAAAGCTGATGTATGTATCTCTCAGCAGAACAGAATTACCTCTTGTGTGAGCTCCTAGTTGTGATAGAGACTGAACTTCTACAGTAGGTGGTAGTGTGGGACACTGAACTCTAGCTAAGCGCTGCTTGATTATATTACAAATATACCAATGAATATTACCAGCATATTACAAATAACAGCCTTTTACAGGTGTGAGCAGGGAGACAGCCCTGAGGGGCTGGCTGAGACAGAATCCTGAGACTCACCACTATCCTGACAGTGCAACTAGAAGCAGGAGAAACATTTTTCTTCAGTCTAGAGTTTTTCTGGCTACTACAAGACAGTATTATCCCTCTCTGTCCTTTGTTAAATGTTGGGGGATTCTTGGGTGAAATACAAATACAAATGTGTTAAATACAAATTTCTGATTAACTTTTCTGAGTGTGTTGAGCTATTACTCAGAAAGATTTTGATAGCAGAAAGCATTAATTTGGGTTGATCCCCAGACAGGTTTTATACTTTGGCAGCGTTGTCTGGTTCTCCATGTCTGCTTTGTGGCACACAGGAATTTACCTTCATGGTCTTGGTCCATCCTTGCTGCTGTCTTTCTTGGCAGACTTGTGAGCTAAAATGTGTGGGGTTGGGTGGATCATGGGGTGAATTAGCTTGGCAGCCCTTGTGGTAGAATGTTTTGTATCACAGTGCAAATGCAGTTAGGGAGGTATGGTTTATCCTTTTCCAAGGATAAATGGTGCTCTCCAGGGTTTCCTTCTCAGCCAGTCTTTTACACATTGTCATGAATTTTTAATCAATTTTACATAAACGGGCAGCACAGGACAGTGGCTGGCTGAGCCTGAGACCTTCCGTGCTCTAGAAGAGCCAGAGATCTGCAGTACCTGTTACTGTACCAGCTGTCCTACAGTCACGCTGAAATACCTGCTCCAGCTGGGCTTAAAAACAACAACACTGCTGTATTAAAGATACTTGCTCAGAAATAGAGCTTGTTCAGTAATCTCTAAATGTTGTCAGGAAACCAAGATGAAATGGTGACATATGTGAAGTGGGTAATTAGTAGTGTGTTTCTAAGAGTTGAAAGAAGTCATTCTGTACTCATACAAATATGTCTGTACAGGCAATTCTTGTACAGCTTGTCTTTACACTTTGCCACTTGTGAGTTGATACATCTGAAGTAAACACACAGTTCAGTTCTTGCAAGATGTTGCAAAGATCTGGTGCAAAATGAATACTTCCCTTTCACAGCAGTCAGTTAGACTTACTACATTACTGTGGATGTACCCTGATGGTACATGTCTTGCCATTCTATTCAAAGGATTGCTTGACAACTCAGCAGTCATTAGGGATTAAAAATCTAGAGATAATTACTTAGAAAGGAGAGCCAGGTTAGACTGTTGTCACCTCAGCTGCATTCAAACTTGCAGTGAAACAGATGAGGGAAATCATGTGAGTTAAAATTAACAGCATTTATTAACATGGTAGAACACATTAGTTTGGGGAAATTGAGCTAGAAACAAAGATACATAAAGGCCCACAAGCCATCAGATCTCCTGGAGATAGGAAAGTCCTTTCATGTGGTGCAGTGCATTAGGGACAGTAGGACAAGGGTCTGCATGCTCCACAGATATTTGTGATTTATATTCTGCTCAGGGAAAGCAACAGCTTTCTCTTGTCCTAGACCATCTGTGTGCTTTAGCTGCCTAAGGTTAATTGCTCATGACTTTAATAAACCTTCTGTAGGTATTAAGATTTTTGTAGTTTATCATTCTGTATTTGTATGTACTGACTCACTGAATTGCTGGATTTTGTGGCACACTACCTTAAAAGACATCTGACCTGAAGCAAATTAATTCCAAGTTAATTTCCCCTTATCACTGTAATGATACAGAATATTTTCTGGGAAGATTGGTAGAAGTTTGCCCTAGAGCAATTAATTGAAAGTATGAATAATTTGAAAGAGAAAACAGTAATGAGATGCAATATTTGTTATTGATCTCTGTTAATACTGATAAAAGTAATACGTTAACAGATGATGACTTTGTAAAAAGTACTTTTGGTTAAATTATTGCTGTTTAATTAGCCATTCCAAGTGAAAAATTTACATCTGTATTTTTCTCCACATTTATTGTGTTCTTGTTGTTGTTCATCTGATTTTTTCAGTGTCCCCCAGGAATGAAACAGCAAGTTCTGGCTTTTTATACAAAACTTCTTGGAAGAATACGGCAACCTCTTCTTCCCCACATAAACGTGCATAGGCCAGTGCAGGTACTGTTCAGATCTTAGTAAACTATATTTTTGCATGACAAGTTTATTTTATTCTGCTGTCTTTATTTCTTTAATAATCTTAATAAAGAATTATTTCTTTAATTTTTCCATTGTCAGATGAATTAAGGAAATTGCTTGGGTACCATATCAGGGTTTTTTTTAATGTGCTGATGTTTAGCACCTTGGACTGCCACTGCAATGCAGGTCATAAAGAAAACTTGTTCATAGCTGTCTAAATCCAGAGCAAGTGTTCCAGTCAATGCTCATACATAACTGTAGTGTGTATATAGAAAAATAATTCAGTCTATTATTCCTAAAAAAAGCAATAACTTTCTGTCTTAATTTTCTTTATGTGACAGAAGTTAATCAGGCTGTGTGGTGAGGTTCTGGCAACACCAACAGAAAATGAAGAAATTCAGTTTCTCTGTATTGTATGTGCAAAGCTGAAACAGGATCCTTACCTGGTCAACTTCTTCCTTGAGGTGAGTAAATCAATTCAGAATTTTACAGGTGTATTTACTGTGTCATATGCAAAATCAAGTGGAGAAGTGGTGCTGTCATATTGTGCTTCATAGCTTAGTTTACATTCCATCTGTTATTTTTTTATCCTGTGATATCAGAAATCTTGTTCGGAATTTTTTTGCTCCCAGAGACTTTATACATCTGATTTTCACAAGAATTTAATTCATGGCTTACAAATACACCTGCCCATGGTCCTTTTCTTTGGCAATGAAAGTGCCTTTAGAGTAGGGATATGAATTGCAGTATAGAACACTGTGTGAAGGAGACCTTGGCCTTCTTGTGTTGTTTTTGTCATCCCAACAAAGACCAAGGGACAGATTGTAGGGGGCACTGAAACCTTGCAAGCTGCTGAGTGTTCTGCAGGATTGGGCTCTTATTTGGTAGTGGCACATATGTTTGAGCTGCAGTGCCAGCTCACAGTCTACAATACTGCACCATCTTCTAAGACAGCCTGTAAGTATCTGTACTGCTTCCTTTAACATGTGGCGTTATGAAATCAGAGTGGGAGGATAAACAGTTTCTGGACTGACTTTCAGTTCCTATTTAGAAGGAGCATAAAAAAATTTGGTTTATAAAAGTCCATTTAGAAATGCCTTTTGCTCCCACTTAGCTGTTTCCTATGGTGACACAGTCTCTATTAAATACGTGATACTTTCCTGAAAAATATTCCTTCAGGACTATTTTACGAGCTTTCCACAAACAAGATCTCTGACAGAAGAGTCTGCTAAACTGCAAAAAGATGTTATTTTCCATTAAGTATGTGATTATCATTTTTATGTCAGTAGTAAGAATCCATCTTGAGTTTATTTTAATTTTAATTAAGTATTATCCTGATTGCCATTGTATCCAGTGTAGTTATACAAGCAGCAGAAATGGTATAAGGATTGAAAAGTTAATGTTTAAACATTAGAAGCACTCAGAAGCAAACTACTGCATATATTACATGCAAGATACGGTAGAATTCTAAACCAGGATTACTTTTAGTGTTATTTGTGTAAGTTGTATGGTCTAAGCCTCTTAAATAGTGCCCTTGTAATCAAACCTGAGAACCCTAGTCATAAGAACCACAAGTGTTTTGTCCTACTTTTATTAGTGTTCTTCCCCAAAATAGCATTTTAAGATTCCAATATTAAAAAACAGACATGAAGAAACAGATGATTCCAAATTTCAAAGACTCTAGTTTCTCTAGTTTCACAAAATGCTGGCTATGGAGTTCAGGCAAGCTGGCAAACATTCCCTGTAGCTTGTGTTACTTCACAGATTATTCTAGGTGTTGTAGCCTAAAACATTTGTCTTCACAACTTATGATGTTTTTTTCCAGATCAGTTATGTGGGGTGCAGAATTGTGCTTCATTAGAATAGGATATTCTGGTTGTTCACATTTGGCCTCTTAGAGGTGCTGTTGTGACTTGATCACTTTCAAATGCATGAAAGGGTAAATTTACAGAATTCTGTGTGGCATTTCTATCTCCAGTCTCCAACACTTATAAAGTGAAATGCAGATGGATCTCTCCAGAGAGTGTTAGTATCTGTTAGTTTTGCTTCCTTCTTTGACTGTTTCCAGTTGGTTTATACAGGATTTTTTGAACACAAAAAACTGGGTGTCTTCAAACTCACTTCCTTTGTATAATTCCATATCAAATAGTTTGTTGATAGAATGCTGGTTTATATTTTAAATTATATATATATAATATATATATATATATATATGAATATATTGGTTAATCAATATAGGTGAAGTCTTCAACTTACAAGATTTAATCAATAAGTACATGGCATAACTGTATTGCTTGGGCAATTTATGTCTGTTGTGGAAATAAGAACTGGAATAATTTCATTCTACTTTATTAAAACTTTAGGGTCCCTATACTAATTTTATTTTGTCTTTAATGTATCCCTTTATTTTTTAACTGAGTTTTCCTAGTTCTTGTGCAGAGAGAAAAAATATACATTGTAATGTTTATTTGCTCTGCCTCAGTTATATTTTAGGGTCAAGTTGCCTCATTGCATCTCATCCCATTTTAGGTGAGATACTCCTTGCAACTGATTGTTTCTGGCAAAGGGACACTTAACTCTCTGTGCTTCAACTTCAGCTCTTGAGACCTTGAAAATGTTCTAATATAGTAGCTAAATAGTTGTATCTTCATTTTATAAAATGAACAATAGTTTCACTATTCAATTCTGCTTTCAGTACTATGAATTGTCACCTTTTTTATTTCTCACCACAAATTAAGTAGAGATTTCCATCAGCTGTGATATCTCTTGATGTTTTCACAGAACTCTTTTTAAACCTATCAGAATTTAGACATGGCATCATTCACTGCAGATTTTAAAACCGATGTTTACTGATCACAAAAATACAAAAGTGTGGTTTTATATTATCTGCTCTTTCTTAATTCTGAATTCACGAGTACTTTGTTTAGAAAGCATTGAATATGTGTTTTATGTAACCTTTTCTATTAGGTCATTCAGGATCCTGTTTTGCACCTTTGCAGGAGGCAGGTGAGCAGCTGAGCTGCAGAATTGCATGATTAAAAATAGAAAGCTTCAATACACACAAAAGTTCTGCCTTTGTGTTGTTCAATGTACAAACTGCTTTGTGTCACCTGCCAATGTAAGAGTAATGAGCTATGGACACATTTCGAGGGGCATTCATACATTTATATATTTTAGTTCTGTCATCACTGCCTTGGCTAAATAAAAAATGGCCTTTCAAATGGCAGAAGAATCGAGACATGAAGTAATAAGCCACTATAAGATAAAGTAAGTATTTTACAGAACATTGCCCAGTTTTTGGAAAAAAAAAATCTTTTCCCTTTAACAACCCTGCCTGCGGCTTGAGTGTGCCAGCAACAGTGCAAAGTCCAGGACTGAAATGCTGTTCCAGCCTTTATGTGCAAGGGTCACTGTTGTGATTCAGATATTTCTGTGTATTGATGAGGAGGATGGGACGATACTGAAGGACTGCAGAAGCTCTGGTGATAGACAAACTTGGTTCAGACAGACAACTTTTTGTTGCTTTGCTAGCCTTGCGCTTTTCACACTGTCAAAAAAACCAAAACTGTATTGAAGCAGTAATTTTTCTACTGCATTCAAAGAGCATCCTTATTTTATAGCATGCAGTCTGCTGCTTTTACCACTGGTTTGCTTCTCCAGGGAATTGGTTCTGAGAGTGCATCACAATGCCCAGTGCAAATTCCCCACAATGAATGCACAGCACTCGAGCAAGTGTTCACAGCAGCTCTCCAGTTTTCTGCCTGACTGTCATGTACTCAGTCCCTGCTGGTTTGTCTGAACTAAAATCCATTAACCCCAAATGGTTAGTCTTTTAAATTATTAATGCTTGAGATATATTTGTAATAATTTTGGTGTTAGCATAGAGTAGGGAACCGTTTGGATTTATAATCTCAGTACAGTTCTCACTTGAAAGAAATGTCTTGTGCTGCATTCTAATTTATGATTCCAATAAAGTATTCTTCACCTGCGCTTATGCCAGAAGAACACTGAATTCTTGCCTTTCTGTGAGTTTCTTCATGGTATCTCAGAGCACAAATTTAAATGTCTTTTTATGTGCTGGAGACAGATTTATGGGAAGACAGATGGGTTGCCTTTTTACAGGCAAAGCAGAGATGGTTTGGAGCGTCCAAGAAGGTTCTCTGTGACCTTTTAGAGTATCCAGTGCCCAATGCTAACTTGTAATATTTTCTATCCATTCAATCCGCTCAATTTTTTCTTCTTGAGAAACAAAATTTCAGAGTACTCTGCTGTCAGAAAAGGTGTTTCTTTCCCTTTCCTGTTGAAGGTAAAATCTCAAGAAATTTAGAATTATTTTACTTGTGTGATTCCAACTGGAAATAGTGTTTCAGACATTAGATAAATGTGAGGCCTTGACACAGAAAGAAATGTTTTACAATGTGCTAAGTTCTAAAGGTGCCACCCTTTAAATAAATTTAAAACCTCTATCAAATTGTGGGCAAATCAAGCGAATATGTGCCTTCAGTAGTGAAAGAAAAAGCTGCCATCCTTTTGTAAATGGCATATTCAGCCTTGAAGCAAAATGTATAGGGCTTAAGAAAAATTTAAGCAGATTTAAAAGTGTCCTAGGTTTATAAAACACCCACGCTCCCACAGCCCTTTACGTTTTACATGGTTACTGTATCCAGCCTTGACTACTTCAAATGTTGATGTTAAAAAAATTGCTTTTAGTAAACTCCTGCTTCAGGATGAACAGTAATTTCAGCTGTGTAATTCCAAAAAATGCTTTGCAGAGTAAATTGAAAGCAATGGCTCTTCAAGGATCAGCAAGTGTAATCACTGAAGACATGATAAAAGACCAAGAGTCCGTGACAACAGACACGGGGCAGCCTGGGCAGCCTGAGGAGACGCCTGCTGCTGCCGGAGCCGAGCACATGGAGAAGGAAGATGAGCTCCCACAACCAGCAGATGAGCTCTCTTTCAGTCTGGATGAACTCAATGTCACATCACCACCTGAGTCCTCCACTGCTTGTCCAAATCAAGACTATAATTTAGTGAATTCTCTACTAAACCTCACTAAAAGTCCTGTGAGTTGGTTTGGTTGGGTTTTTTTTTTGTTGTTTGTTTTTTGGGTTTTTTTCCACTCTGTGATAAAATGAAATAGATGCTGTGTGAAGTGGGCAGAGGGAATGAATAAACACACTGTATTTTAGCTATATAAGGTGAAATGAGGGTTTTTGCAGGCACTTTTTTAAATTGGTGGTTTTCTTTGCAAATTCAGATTAAAGTAAAAATACTATTTTAGAAAATTAATACTAAGCTTGTTGATGGTAATATAAGTGGGTTTTTTACAAAACTTGTGTAGAGTGCTGTATGTTTAACAGAAAAGCTACACAGGATAATCAGAAAATTAAATATATCACAAGACAATGTTTTTAAAACCAAACCCACTCACTTTGTAATGTCACTGAGCTATCTCTAGGAGTGGGTTTGCTTTTTAAAAAGCCTGCTGTATGTCTTACCTTGCTCAATCCTGAAATTAAGACTTAGATTCTTTCAGAAGTTTTAGAAGAAGTTTGAGTAAGCCTGTAATTGCTGCAGTCGTACTGAGAGCAGAAAACCAAGTCTACCACTGTATCTCATTATTGCTAAGTTGAGGAGTTTACAGGATTTGGTATCTTGGTCTCAAGCTGACCTGCAGCTCTAGTTCTGTCAGCTGGAAGGCTGCAGCTGGCATTCTTGTATTTCACTCAAAATCAGGTGAGATTCTTTATTTGGTAGCATACAAATTCACTAGAATTAATGACTGAAAAGACAACAAAAATAAATGCATCAGACACTGTGGGGGAATTGGGAGGGTTTTTTTTGGGAGGTGTTTGCTTCTTGATTTCCAGTGACCTTCATTCTCCCTCTGATTAATTCTTCCATGCCCTTCTGCCAGGACGGCCGGATAGCAGTGAAGGCCTGTGAAGGTCTCATGCTTTTGGTGAGTTTGCCAGAACCAGCAGCTGCCAAGTGCCTGACTCAAAGCACTTGTTTATGTGAATTGTTGACAGACAGGCTGGCCACCCTCTACAAAGCCTTGCCTCAGTCACTGGATCCCTTAGACATTGAAACAGTGGAGGCAATTAACTGGGGGTAAGAATTTTATTTTTGTATTTAATACTCAAAGTGACTTTACACCCCTCCCTGAAACTAATTTGATAGGCAGATAATGTGTATAAAATATTCCCCCCCACACACAGGCTAAAACCTCAAGGGCAGAGCTAAGATGGAATTGCAGCACAGTGGTGCACTTTGGGTGTCCACTGTACCTGTGATTACTGACATGGGGCCAGGTCTGCCTGCCAGTCCCTGGCAGAGATTCCTCAGGGGGCAAGTTTTTCCACTGGATTACATCAGCAATTTATAGTGGTGTCACTGTAGAATCAGTGGATATGGATTATATTCTCATGCAGATGTCAAGGATTTAGAAAGCATAAACTTCTCTCTGTACACAGTGAGCATTGGAAGCTGCTGGAAGGGGCAGAAGGCTCTATTTGTTAACAGGCTGTTGTTGCAAAATTTTTGCAACAAAAAAGAAGAAGGAAAGTTACATAAGGCATCGGCATGAAGCAAAAGATACATGCCTGTTATCCTAACTGCTTGTAATTTAGATTCTTTAAACATTTCTCTTCCCCACTCTGCCTTCATTATTATGAATTGCCCCTGATCTATTAGTACTGAAACAAAAGTAGGTGTTTGCAAAATACCTGGCAAAATTTCTAGTGATTGGAGTTGAAAATTAGAAGGGGAAGACCCACGACTTTTAATTGTGGGATAAATAAACAGTGGAGTTTTTTACCAAAGAAAGTGGTGTATTTGTTATCCCTTAGAGCCCTTAAATTGAGATAGATGTTTCTTTCTGAAAGATACAGTCTAGTTCAGGTATATACTGTGTGGTTTTGCCTGAGGTCGCTTACAGAGTAGAGAAGAACAATTGCCTTCATTTTATGGTTCTGTGACTACAAGAGTTACTGATTCATTTTCTGTGGTCTGTGTTTCTTGGGAGAACAGACTTGGTGATCAGTTTTCCCTTCTGACTCCAGAAGCACTTAACCAGAGTTCCTGTGCTGTACGTTCTGTATATCCTTTAGCATGCACTGAATACATGTGTTGTGATGGCACTGCCAGATCCATAGAGACAGGCAGAAAAGCTTTTTTAATGTTCCCTTCATTACAAATAGGTCATTAATTATTCTGTTAGGTTCAATAAGAATGGAGTCCAAGATTCTTCAATTACTTGTAGACTAAACAAGTATTTTTTCTCTGTGTTCTCTAGCTTGGATTCCTATAGCCACAAAGAAGATGCATCTGCTTTTCCAGGAAAAAGAGCATTGATTTCATTTCTTTCTTGGTTTGACTACTGTGATCAACTCATCAAAGAAGCACAAAAGGTTTGAAATGTGCTCAGATGGTACAAATATATTCAGAAAATAAGTAGTTGCTGTTGTTTCCTAGTTTCTGAGTTTGAGACACACCATTTTGTACTTTTGTTTCAGACAACTGCTGTTGCTATGGCAAAAGCTGTGCGGGAACGATTCTTCATTGATGTTATGGAACCTCAGCTGATGCAAACGTGAGTAGCATCCTGCAAGACACAGCAAAGCAGAATCTGAATCAAGCTGATTTTTTTGGGGTGGAAATCCACTCCACATCTGATATAAAAATGTTTCATTCAGTTCAGAGATTGGAATCCTCACATCAACTGCACTATTGCACCGCATTGTTCGTCAGGTGACTTCGGATGTCCTGCTGCAGGAACTGGTGTATTTTATACTTGGAGAGCACAGAGAGCCAGAAACTCTGACAGACATCAACAGGCATCCATTGCGACACAGGCTGATCGAGCACTGTGATCACATTTCTGATGAGGTGAGGGGTGATGTGACACAGGAATGTCTGCTGGCCAGTTCTGGAGTGGAGAGTCTGTAAAGATGCTGTTGTGAGGACTTTCATATTTGAGTTAAGTAATGTTTTTTGCCAAGAAAGAATTCTAGCTCCCAGCCCTACAAATTCCCTTTAAAATATGAGGTCAAGCTGTTTTCTCCACCTAAAATGTTTTTTTTTTTATTTTTTGCTAAAGATTTGATAGATTTGTGTGCCCACTATGCATATCCAGTTAGACATGCACGTCTGTAAGAGAGTGAACTGAGTTTTTGTTACTGCATTTTAATTTGTCACTTTTATTTTCCATGTTGTGTCAATTCTGTCTCACTATCATATAAGACACATATAAAAACTTGGGGTTTATATAAACTAGGTGTGGTTGCAGAATATATGCAATTCCAGTTAAAAGATGATGTGATAACTTTAAGCTCTTTACATACAGTAAGCATCATTAAAATAATTCAGTAAAATCCCTCCTCAGAAGCTACTTGTATTCATTTTTTCCATGAAACAACCTCAGCCCTCTGCTTCATCAAAAAAAAAACCTTGCCTGAAATACAAATCCCTACTTTCCTATATCCATTTTTTCAGTATGCCTACCTGCTCACCCTGTCAGAATGAATTATCTCTGTAAATTAGTTATCTTTGCAAAGCTAAGCACTCTCAAGCAGTCTTGAAAAATTATCTTTGTATTGCTTAAAGTCAGTGTTCCTTTAAAAGCCTGCATAATGTCTCCATTTAAAAATCTTAGCCTATAGATCTAGTCATAATATCTCAGTATTATTTTCTTTTATTCTGGGTATTTATTGCTAACTTTTAAGTCCTGTTGTGGGTCTCATTTGCACAGTGATAACCATCCTCCAGCATGGATCTGACTGTAGAACAGAAAGTTAAATTTTGAGTTCTCTATAGGTTTTTTGTATTGTTATTTTGACATATTTCAGAATCGTTTTTTTAACAGAAAAACAAAAAATGTATTCCCATATTGATTTTCATATGTATGTGAACTCTTCATCTGTGTTTATATCATATGTAGCATCATAATTTCCTATTTTTTCTTATGATTTTTGTTTCCTTCCATAATGTCTATATGCGATTGCAATGTTCTAGGCTGGACAAAGTGGATAAAAGGCAAAAAGCACAGAGCTGCAGTGCATCAGTTTATTGAGTTTTTACTCTATCTGTTGCAGATCAGCATAATGACTTTACGAATGTTTGAACACCTTTTGCAAAAACCCAACGAGCACATTCTTTATAATTTGGTTTTGAGAAATTTGGAAGAAAGAAACTACATGGAATACAAGCCTCCCTGTCAAGAAGATAAAGATGTGGTAGAGAATGGACAGATTGCTGGAGCAGTGTAAGTTTCATTTATATGAGAAGTTTTCACAACAAGTAACTTGGATCATTATTTTTAGAACAAAACGAGGTTTTTTTTCCACTAATTGAAAGAAAAGTGAGCCTGGAGAGCACTTGAGTGCCCTATGTATTAATCCATATCCATAAACTGATGCAGAAATTCCTACATCAGCAACTTATGGAAACTCTTAGAACAGGAACAGAAAATTTAAAATTACCACAAGCCTCTTTGCAGGACAATAGACACTCAGAGGTCTTTGTGTCTCAATTTATTTATGCATCTACCAAGCTTAAATCTGTGCATATTTTACTGCAATCAGTGAGAATATTCTTGCAATCAATAACTTCAGTGTCTTGCTTACATTTGTGTTCCTAGTCGTTTTTGATGGAAGAACATTTCCGAGGCACAACATAAAATAAATAAATAAAATATTGCGGCACTACACAAAATATATATGCTAGGTAACTCTCATAACTCAATATTTTAGCAAAGGAGAGGTAAGGCCTGTCCACACAAACCATTTTAGTCATTTAGAATAATTTAAATATGTCCTGGAGTAGAAGTTGCTCATGTGAAAAATGTGGCTAAGAAATTTTAAGTGACTTGATGCAGTAATTTTGTACAAGTCAAAGATGTCTCATCTGTTGTTCAGATTGTTGGGTATTTGCAAAGGTTGGTATTTCTGTATATTAATTAGGTAATACAATGTGGATATTGTTACGTTCTAAAAAACATCCTCGTTCAGAGAAGATAAACAGCCTGCCTTGTGACCCAGAGATTTTCCTGCCTTCCATGACATTCTGTGGATGATTGTTTTTGTCTAATGTAATTTCACAGAGATCTGGAGGAAGATCCATTATTTACTGATCTGTCTCCAGATAACACACTGTCAGCTCAGGAGTGGCTCAGTGCTTCTCCACCTGTCAGCCCAGAACATCCAAAAAATGATGGGAAGACTGAAGTTCATAAAATTGTAAATAGGTGAGTTGAAACAAAGACTTGAGGAAATGTCTGAATGTGTGGGTGTCTGCACACACTGTGCAAATTAAATGTGTACTCTGTAATGGATGTTATTCTGTGCCAGATGGGAAAATGACTCCACAGAAGGAAATTATGTGGCATTTTATCAGAAAACTACTTCTGAAAGATTAGAGCTTGTATGAATTCAACATAAATGAGAAAAACAGAAGAATTTCACAGCTAATGGTTGAAAACTCAGAATTCACGATGAAAGCCTTGTTAATTATAAAAGTTGCTTTTTGCAGAAATATTTGCTGTACTTAAAATGCTGCTGTAGGACTTGACCTTTCTGGACAAGTCTGGGGAGTCTTGACATAAACCTTTCAGGGAAAAAAACCCCTCAAACTTACTTAAAGCTTCAGAGTTTCTTAAAACACATACATAAAAGGAAATAATTGCCATAATAATTGCTAGAGATAACCTTCTGTTCCCTGAAAGTCAGGAGCACTTGTGTCACCTGTGACATACTTCAGTTCCTGTTAGACTCACTGCAAATTGGATATCACAAAGAGGACAAGCTCTGCTCTAAGCAACTTAGTGATGGTAATTCTCTTAGGAACTAATATTAGGACAAGGGCAGTTTGCTCTGTCAGTACTTGGTAGCAAAGCAGCACTGGTGTGTCATTGCTGACCTATCTGCCTGGCCAGAAATAATCAAAGGTGTTAGCCAAAGGAAGCAATCAGCCCAGGGACAGCCAGAGCAGAGTGACATCATCACTTCTTGCCCTCTTTCCCCCAGTATCACTATTTATAGTTTATGGTGGTCATGGTTTGGAGCAAAGACACAAAGAACACTCTCCTAAATTCAACTCATGTAGCCTTCATCAGGGAATAGAAATGTTTCCTGATTTGCAGTGTTCTGCAAATCTGTAATTTTTGAGATAAGATGAACTCCACATGAAAAGTCAGCTACTATATATTTCTGCTTATAAATTCTGCAGGAGTGTCCAGCAGTTCTTGGGGTATGGTGAAGGCTGAAATTTGGAATCAGGATCCAAAGACTGGGTTTTATTCTGCTGTCCAGAAATTTTAATGGGTTGAATTTTTTTTTTAAAGTTACTAAGATTATTCAGAATTTCCTTATGCAGTTTAGGTCAGGTATCAGTGAAGTAATAAGGACAGAGTATTTGACTACACACTTGGCAAAGGCAATTATAGTTGTAACAGGGACATTTATATGCAAATACTCCTTAGATTTTTTTTGATTTTTTTTTTGCCACAGCAAGCTGGTAAATAAAACTACCTATGAAGTAGGTTAAGAAGAATTTTAAGTGTAATTCTTCTTCTCTTTTGGCTCATTTATTCCCCAGTATATTTCGTTTTAGCTGTAGTAAGGTGGAGTCTGACCCTTAGCGAATACTTGACCTATTTAATCTCCATTCTGTCTGCTGATTCTCAGAAAATGCTTCCACTGCATTTGGATGTGGAAGAGGATGACTTTACCTCTAGTGCCAGATACAAAAGTTCTCAAGTATATACCTTATTATTACAAACAATAGTTGGAATAGATAGGCTTAAACAGATGTTGTATTCTCTGTTCTTCACATAAAGTTATGGTAGAGTCTGTGGATTAATTGGCCAGACAGTTCAGCGCTGTGTGCACACTGGTACAGATGATGAGAAAGTATTGATCTGCTGCTCTGTGGAATATAGTCATCAATGTACTTTTTTTTCTCTTCAGTTTTCTTTGTCTTGTACCTGATGAAGCAAAGTCATCATACCATGTGGAGGGTACGGGTTATGATACTTACCTCAGAGATGCCCACAGACAAGTAAGTCAGTGAACTCTTCCTTAGTCCTTGAGAATTTGAAATGCTGGTGAGAATATACAAATGGTTCTGTAAATAGTCCTATTAAATGCATCTTTTGGTAATGGAAGATGAGAAAATTCAATTTTCATTTTTAATGAAAACTTACCTTTAGAGATCTTTCGATGATGAATTCACCTTGTATTGCACTAGTGGGAATAATGGATGACATCGAATGCATTAATATTCATATAACAAATACAGTGAGAGAAAACCTGAACCACAGATAGATTCTTAATTTGGTTCTGCATTTATCTGCATTCTCTTGGAGAATTGACTGCCAAGCTGTTTGAAAGAACTAAAGAGAAATTAAAATGCTGCATAGGAGTTATGCAATCTGGGACTTTGCAAATAAAGGCTCATCACAGGGAATGCACAGCCTAAGGCATTCAGATTTAAAGTTGGGAGGCTGGGTAGGCAGGGAAAGCTTTATGATTTACTCTTCAGAAATAAATGCAGGTTTTGCTTTTACAAACATAAAGTTTCCTAGGTAAGAGGACAGTCACTTTTGCTTGCAGCTTTCTTACTGAAATCCTGTGAATCTTCTAGAATAGAAAAATTTATGCAAAGAAGCAGAGTAACTGAGAGCTATATTTAGTATGAAATTCAAAAATTCCATAACCTTGGAATTACGTTATCAGCTGCTAAAGATGGGAAGTTTGGATTTCTGTATTTATAGTGCTTCATCTGTAGTCTCTCCTGAAAAAGAAAGGGAATAGAAAATAGAGAATAAGGAAACAAAGGCTGATAGAAAATTCCCCTACATTCTATTCTTGGATGCCAGAAACCACTTATCATCTTCGTCTTTCTTTCATGCCTTGGGAAAAAGTGTACTGGGAGTTATTAGAGAGTAGAATTGGTTTCTGTCACTTCCTGACGATGATATGGCTACTGTTAAAATATTTTCCCCCTAAGAGTAGCCCTGCCTGTTGCTGTTATTACATCCAAATAGCTGTTCTGCTTCCTTATTGCTATTTCTGGAAGCTTGCTCAAGTAGGTAAGCTACAATCAATGCAGAATTTTTGAGCCTGTTTTCTGACTCTTTTGCTTCTTTTTCTTCCTGTGTTCCTTATTTTCTCTGCTTCAACTTGTGCTCCTTTTAAGGTGTAATTCCTTGCAAGTGAGGCATCAGGCAGCACACAGCAACTATGAGGCAAGGTAGAGAAAGACTGCCAGGGGTGTTAGGAAACAAAGAAAGGGAAGAGGAAGCCCTGAAATACTTCTAGTTTGTATGTTCTGCATGTAGACATGCATTTCCCGTCCTGGGAATTAGGGAGCAGGATGGTTTGGATAGCAAGATCAGCTATGCATAATGCAGTGGAAGTGTGGTAATTTACTCTCAAGAAGATGTTCAAAAATGCAATTCCTGCCTCAGAAGAACCCTGATTAGGCTGTGTATTGTTGGTGTCACACTGTGTTTTGGCCCCAGTTACTTTTTGGGAGCTCTGTTCTCCACTCGCTGTTTCTCAAACTATCCTACCTAGTAGCAGGAATATCCCCAGGAAAATGAAGTGCCTGCTGATAGTGCTTTTACTGATGGTGTTTACTTCAGAATGATTGATCTTTTTGAGCTTAGATTTATCATTTAGCTACAGATTATAGTTTTGAGGTGTATGGACTATTGAAGGAAATCAAATGGTTTCTATGGAGATTTAAGTCTGTTTTCCTCACTACTTTTTTATAGTTCCGGGATTATTGTGTCATTTGCTTACGGTGGGAGTGGCCTGGATCTCCCAAATCTTTGGAAAAGTGCAATTTAGAAGCATCATTTTTTGAAGGACACTTCTTGAAAGTCCTCTTTGAAAGAATGGGCAGGATTCTTGATCAGGTAAGAGAAAACAAGTTAAGAATTCCATTTCTGATACTTTCATCACTTCTAAAGAGCTGATCTTCCATCAGGTCCTGTGGATTCCCATTACTCCCTATTATAGTGTTATATTATTGTGTAATGTTCATAAGCAGGACTAGAGCCATTTGCACATACTAATGCCCAGGGAACATGCACAGGAGGCCAGGAGTAGCCACTAGGTCAGCTCTGTGGCACTCAGGAATCTGTGATGTCAGAAAGTATTACAGAGGTGTTAGCTTTCACTAACCTCATTTCTGACAGAAGACAGCTCAAGCACACAAGTGAAGTAACTTGTTTCAAATGCCTCATGACTAGACTGGTACTAGACACTACATTCTTCCTCCTGCTGGTATTACAAATTTCTGTAGAACTGACTGTACCCTAAGAATTTTTTTTTAATTTCCTGAACTTCAAAATCTGCTGGGTTTAATCTTTTTAGCTACAGGGAATTTTTTTAGGATTTATCTGATATGGGGCCATTTTACTGAGTCTGCTGACACATGGACAGAAATAAAAGCTCTGTGTGAAGAAGCAGCTTTCTTTAATGCTCTCAATTAGTTGGAATCACAACAGCAATCTGTCAGAACAATGCAGCACGTGTTAGTCCTTTGTTTCCTTGTCCTCTTGTGAACACCAGATAATGCTCATGCCTTCAAAGCTTCCTAATGAATTGGCTGACTCAAACAGCTCTAAAGACCTTCTCCTACAGTTCAGCTAGGTAGGCAGCGAATAGATTTATGGAAGGAATTTTTGTCTCTCTCTGCAGAGTAGCTCTGCTATAATAACTCAAAATGTAGTGATCTCTTTTACCTGTAACATCTGTGGTCCAGGGGCTGAAAGCTTCATTTGTTAGGAGATTGGGATGAATCTATTGCTGGAGTGCCAAGTACAGAAATAACTGCCACTGACTGGAAGACATAAGTGCTTTCATTTCAAAAGATTTATGAGGCAACTTTGCAATGCAACAGTGTGTGTGGTAACAAATTCAAGAATAAGATACCTAAATATTACTTATGTGGACACATGTAGTCAGTGGAAATTTTGTCAACGCAGCCCTAGTAGTCCCTGGGTCGCTTAGGCTGAAAGACAAGTAGGTATCTCTTTGAGGGCAAAGTGAATCACCAGCTCAGCTTCCTCGGCTCTGTGGACTGAAAGCTCCATTCAGGTGCCTGAACTCGGGTATCTGTTGCCATTTTTGTGTTGTCTAGGATATTCCAGAAGTTTGTGGTTCCAACACAGATCTTGCAGGATCCACCCTGTGTGGAACCATCAAGAGACCAGCAGATACTTTGGGAGAATCTGAGGTGGCAGGAGATGTTTGTGTGTGGGCAGGTGTATCACTGTTGACTCAGCTAATGAGAGCTTAGACATGCAGATATGGCTAAATGTATCTGTCTTAATCTGAGGGTGAATTCATCCAAATCTCCCAGATCTGCAAAGGGCTGTTCTCTTATTCTTCAGTGGGATGCTAACTTCAGAGCATAAAAATGGGAATTTCAGGTCATTAAATCCTCGTCTTCTCAGTGTGATGATGCCAGTGAAGATATTACTGCCAATATGCAGTCAGAGATTAAATGAGAGCCCTGTAATCCACTTAGATCTACAAGGTTGCTTGACACAGAGATGTACCAAAGGAATGTATGTCCCTCTCTTGTCAATTTAGTCTGTTCTGCCATTGAAGAAATGGAAGGAGGTTCTACTAGTTTTAAAATTCTGGGCTCAATTAAAATGTCAGCTTGTTTTCACTGGGATGACGGATGACAAAATGAAAGACGAATAAAAGTTTTGAAACAAAAAGAAGCCACGGTGAAAATGCTTGCTTTTATGTAAATAAGTTTCTTACTAGAATGGTCAAACCCTTTAAACTAGGCACTTTTTTTTCTTTCCTGGAAAATTGGGTATTGTTTTATTCCTTATAACTGATAAGTGTTTTCCAGCATCTGACAGTGTTGCCTCTCCCATTTGGTTGATTTGGGGAAGGGAGGTAGACAAGAAGCTCGTAAGCTCGTGCTGCTTTCCCAGCCCAGGACTGGTCCCACAGGTTTCTGCCACAAGATGGCCAGGCCTTCTGCAATGGTTCTTTCCCAGAAAACAATAAAGTAGAAGAGAAATAACGTATTAGCTGTAAACATGGATTTCTCTCTGGCAATTTCCTGAGCTCATATACTTTACAGTTTCCCAGGAGAAGCAAGCAGATGTTTAATCTAGGCTGATTCCATGCTATTTCTTCAGCTGAAGAAATGTTTTACGGGAAGAGGACTTGCCCTGCAATAAACAAGTGTGCAAAAGCTTAAAGTGGTTGTAGCAGCCATACAGATAATAATATCTAATGCCCAACTGTCATATTCACAGCAGTGCTGTTGCGAAAAGCAGAGGCTGGGCCTGTCTTCTAATCTTTTTATCTTTATTTATTCCTAACCCTGTGTATAAAGTTCGAGTAGTTAAATAAACATGAGGTGGATGAAAAGAAGCCAGCATGAAAATAACTAAGCACTATGTTTCCCTCTTTTTGCAGCCCTATGATGTAAATTTACAAGTTACGTCAGTGTTGTCCAAACTGTCCCTGTTTCCCCATCCTCATATCCATGAATACCTTTTGGATCCTTACGTCAACCTCGCCTCTGGCTGCAAGTCTCTCTTTTCTGTGATTGTCAGGGTGAGTGAACACAGCAATAATTACACATGGCTGTACAGCAGTAATATATTTAATAACTTTGTTGTTAGTGGTAATAGTTGCTGGGTAGTTTAAGTTGGTAAATATTATTGAAAGCTGATTTTAAATCAGGTTTGGGCCTAGATGGAGGCTGTTCTTCACAATTAAGTCCTGGATTTATCAATAGTGCCCTTCTTCTCCGTTTCCATCTCTTCCTGCCAGACTTGCATCCTAGAAGTGCTGGCTGGGTGCCTGTCACACTGCGGTGTCCTCAGTCAGAATCCCTCGCTTATCCCACGCACCAGCTGTTACTGAGCTGGTCAGGAGCCTGTTAATGATGCTTGCCCAAGAGGGCTTGGCTCCCTTTCTCCCAGCAGCCCTCCCTGTTCCAAAATACAACCTTCACTCTCTCCCCTTGTGCTTTCTCCAGGCCCAGGAATTCACTGGTTGATTGTCTATGTCAACATTTAAAAAGACAACTTAATTATTGATGTAATTAAAATAAGGGATGCCATTTGTGACAAGAGCAAGTAAGGCTTTTGTATTTCTTTACTTCCTGCACTCACTCATCCCCTTTTTGGGCAGAGCAGCCTCTGTGCAGGTTGTTGTGTGAACCTGTGAGGATGCTGAAGTGGGCACTGAAGCTGCCATTGAACCTTGCTGCCAGGCGCTCTGCAGAGGTGTTAACTTTGTGTGTTGATGCCTGGGCTTTGCAGGTCGTCGGGGACCTCATGGTTAGAATCCAGCGCATCCCAGATTTCACTCCCAAACTTCTGCTGGTCAGAAAACGCCTGCTGGGCTTAGAGCCGGAAGGACCCATGTGAGTAAACACATTGCTCGTTCTCCAGACGCGTGGCTGGGTTTGTGTGTGCCAGTCCTGATTCCCTGCAATTTTCTTCCTGTCCCAGCATTGACCACATGACGTTACTAGAGGGCGTGATTGTGCTGGAAGAGTTCTGCAAGGAGCTGGCGGCGATCGCCTTTGTGAAGTACCACACCTCAGCCACGCCCTGAGCAGCCCGGCCCGGCCACCCCCGGCTCCGGGCTGGGCTCGGCCGGAGAGCCACCACAACACCCAGAGACAAGGTGGTGCCTCCCGGCAAAGTGACAGGGGATGTTTGGAAGACGAGTTCCCTTCACCAGATGTTGAGTTTGCAAATGGACTTGGAATATGAGCGAAGGCATTTGGGGAGAAACCAATACACATCATTTCTAGCCACTGTGTGAAGAGCTGCAAAAGCTGCATGAAGAACCACAGACATCAGACCTTGGTTATTCTGATTACAGTGTTTAGAGAGTTTGAGCTCTTGTATGTCCTGGGGCTCACATGCATCAATTTGCTCTTTGTGACCATATTACTTTTAAAGCTAATTAATTTTATAGCATTTTTATGTCTTAATTATTTTTCTTTTCAGTTGGATATATGAAAGAAAAACACACCTATGACTGCAATGTATGTTATTAAAAATGCAGTTCAAAAAATCCACCAATCCATATACAATAAGATATGTTACTGAGGGATCATTTTGCTTTTGGTAGATCTTAAGTACAACTCTGAGCTTGATCCCTCAGTGGTTTACTACAAGAAATCTATCAGTCTAAAATCAATACTAAAGAAATTAATCCTGATTCGGCATCACATCCATAGCAAATATATCTGAAGTGTACATGTTTGTAGCATGTTTGTCTGTGTCATTCCAAGTGATTGATCTCCAGGTTATCTGTGTAACTAGATTTGCTTTAGCTTTTTACATGGGAACTCTAATTTTTTTACTCATGTCACCTTTACATTGTAGGTTAATTATAGGTCATCATAGTTGTTGCTGAAACAGTATTTTTAATTTCTTTTAAATTGGTATTAGTCTGAATTGGTTTAAGAATCTTTTGTGCCTTGAAAATCGGTAGCATAAACATTCTGTTATTTTGAGAGACATTTTTATTGCTTATCTAACCGTCACAGTGATGCCAACTTAGTTTAAGCATTGATAACTTATTTAGGACCAAAATTTGCACCTGCTTTTCACAGTGCTGGGATGCAGGAATGCCTTTCAGTGACCTCTTTTCCATGTGAATGCCATCAGCCAGGCCAGGCACTGGCAATGTGAGCAGAGGCCACTGCAGGGGGCTTTGCTTCTGCCCTCCAGAGGGTCCTCACTGCCAGCACCCTGTGCACTGGTGGCTGTGCTGGACCTGGCAGTCACACCAGTGACCCATCCTGCTCTCCACACTCGTGGGTTGGACCTCTTTCCCCTCCTCTGAACAAGGCCAGGCAGAGTTCAGCTCCTTCCGTTTACATTGTCTTTCCTTGTTTGTCTTTCCTGCCCCCCTGTTTGCACAGCTAATGCCCATTTCAGATGTCATTGCTCAAATTCAAACATAGACTAATTTATTCAGTCACTAGAAGTCTTCTGGATTTACATGACTGTACCTAGAATCAGATTCTGCTCTCTATCCATGCCTTTCAGGTCTTGTTTTTTAATATTTATGGAAGCTGGATGTTAAGAGGCCTTTTAAGATAGCAGGTTAATTAGAGCAGTGTCACAGTTAATGGGCTAAATTTATTCTTGTCACCAGTGAAGAGCATCTGGCTTAAAAGCTTCCAGTACAGGTTCAGCTGGAGAAAGCAGTTCTGGAAACATTTTGTGCAGGTAAAACCTGTATGCAGGGGCTTCCTGTACTGGGACACTTTTGTAAAAATTGTTGCATTTCTCTGGCAAACAGAAGCATGTTTTACTTCGTCACCTGTTGGGTTTTTTCTGCATTTAGCTCCAAAGTATTTTCAGGTTCAAGTAGCATAGTGGGACAAAATTTGAAAAAATTACACTTACTCAATTTTTCTTCTTTAGAAACATACCTTGAATGTAGCAAATCATTTTTAGTGATTGGCATTGCAGACAGTCCACATTGGGAGCTTCCTTAATACCTGACAAATAGTTTAGAACATGTTGATGTCTATGCAGAGTGATATTTAATACATGCATTTGTTATTTATAAGGTCCCAATTCAGCAAAACAGTTAAACATAAGCTTAATTTCAAGTATTTTTTGCTTAAATCACAATCTTTTACATGAACAAAGAGTGTTGAGCAGAAATGCTGATGCCTTACTGAATTTGAGTCTTTGTTGGTTTTGCTTGAGCTTAATTACTTTTTCCTCAAATCATCTATTTATTTTTTTTAAGCATGTACTCCAGAATACTTCTAATGTCCCAATTTCAGTGGAAACTGGAAGTGATAATACTACTATAAACAAAAATGAGCAAAATGTTAAAAAAACCTTGCAAGAGCTTTCCAAGTAATATAAAAATTGATAAAGCCATTCAAGAGTTGTCTGATCTCAAATGAAAGCATTAAACATCACTTCCTTTGTTTTGCTGTTTTCACTGGTACCCAAACTCATTACACTGAAAGGTGTTCTTATGCAAAATGCTGCAGAGCTGCAAGCACAGCTCCTTAAGATTGTCCATGAGGAAAATAAGTAGATAGAACTGTGATCACTCTTAAATTCAGCCTGTGTCTCCAGTGACATTGGTGATGTTTTCTTGCAACCCAAATGTTATTTAGTCAATAAATTTATAAGGCATGGATCCATCCTCACACAAGTGAAGCAATCTTTAAAGTTGTTTTGGCCTGAACTGCTTTTGTGAGTGCTGTCTACAAACCCTTAATCCCCCTACCTGATGACAATGACCTTTATTTTTGTAAAAGTGATTTAATCTTTCTTAAGAGATGGAACTCATTTAATTATTTTTGTGGTGATATTTTTCATGCACTTTTCTTTTGTTTTTAATGATTAGAAGTTAGTTCAGGTCCATGTTTTCACCTTTTTGATCTATGCATGTCATTGAGGAGCCCATTTTGTTTCTGTGTGCGTGTGTTTGTATGTGGTTATTTATTACCCAGAGAGGGCCACCCAAGAAAACACTTGGTCTGAAGAGTTCATGGCTTGTGCAGATCCTCCAGATGTCAGTGGGAGAGATGAGTGCTCATCACCTTAGAGAATGGGGCCACTGGTATTAGATTGAAATACTTGAGATGGGATACTAGAATAATTTTTTATTTCAAAAAGCAGATCCAAACCACATTCTAATCCTGATGCACATGTGTGTAAATAGAAGCATTGTTTTATGTTTTTTTCATTTATAGTATGTATTTGATTTAGATTCTGATTTAGAAAACTTTGTAATAAGCCATGTGCTAGCTCTGATAGAACAAGTTTGTCCTTAGTTTTCTCCTATGACTGTAATATTCCTGGTATTCAGATTCTGTCTGTGTAATGTTCTTACTCTATATTTGTGCAATATAAAAGCTGTGACTTGATGCACAGCTTGAGTCTGGTTGTACATCACCTATGTATATATATACATATATATATATAAAAAAGGACCAGAATCCCGAGCTTGCTTACACTATGATTAGTGTAAAGATTGCCACACTTCATTTTACAGGGCACAAGTAATCATGGAATGGCTTTGTAAGTGCATGGTAATTTCTACCATAACTTGCTGTGCAGTCTCACAGGTGACATTTTATTAGTGCTCTTTGTCTTGCTAGAAGAAATACTAACCTGAAGTACTTGGTAAGATTAAAGGGTCCTGGAGTAGACTTGGGGCTACATGGAAAATCCTTATCTGATATTGCATATCATACAGGGTTTTCAAACCATGTCCTCAATGCTTTCTGTGCCCTGTAAAATAGTGTAATTATATAAAATATATACTCCTTGTTTTGCCTCCTGCCTTGTTTACATTAAACAGAGAATATTCAGTAAAAATTTTCTATTAAACTTTGTGTAGGTCACTTACTAACAGTGTTGCCAAGGTTTCACAGAGGTGGGAATTTCCAATGAGAAATTGTTGAAACAGCCACATTACGAGACATACAATATTAAGTTTTATGAAGGAGGTTGTGATAAAACTCAACTTTTTGTGCTAAAAATGCATGGAGGATTAAAAGGGATATTCTCAAAATAAATTAATTTCAGTGAAGCGACTGCTTCTGTTATTACAGAATCCGTAATAATTTTTGTATAGGTGACCTTGAGACAGAATATGTTTTAACAATTTACATCATGCCTTTGATCCTGAAGTCCTCATTTATTTTGAGTCTGTTACTACAGCATCTTCTGGGACAAGCGTGTTTCCTGTACTGTGCTGTGCAGGGCTCGGACTGAATCAGCATGCTCTGCCCAGGAAAATGGGAAGCCTAGGGAAATGGGCAGGATGGAGTCATCCTGGGCACAGATGAGCTAACATCTGCTCTTTCCTGGGAGTCCTGATATCCTTCCAGAAAGGCTGCAGCTGATCAAGGCCTCTGTTTTCTGTTGCATTTGAGCGCAGAGTGTGTCAGTCACAGTACTGCTTTGTTGGAGACAAATGTCATGGGGGTGAGTGAGAATCATTTCTTCCTTCAGGGCCTTCGAGGAAAGCTTTTATACACAGAGGTTTATATATGTTTTTATATACTTTTAAATTGTGTTTGTTGTGTGTTTTTTTCTACTTTTGGTTTCCTTCTAGTTTTCATCAGCTTCTTAAAAATCTTGTTGCTCTGTAGGATCCCCTCTGAGGGGCTGCACTTGGATGTTAAGCTGTTCTCCTTGGTATTTAACATCTGCAAGTGCTCTTACATCTTTAATAAGAACAGTGCTACAGCAAGATGATGCACTTGACAGCTTTCATTATAGCTGTCTGTATCTTTCTCCCATCCTCTTGGGTCTCAGAGATTGTCATCTCCCACCCCAGATCATTCATCTGCTGTGCCTGCATGAAGCATTCAGAGATTTAGGGAGACTTTGCTTTCTCAAGCAGTGAGAAAGTTGTATCAAAATTGAATGTTTTGCATCTTCTTACATTTTTGTCTTAGTTTGATATTCTTAAAATGACTGAATTGTTGAAGTGCAGTTATCTTATGGTACTTGCATTCTGATACAAGATTTTTGGGGCTCTAGATCCTGTTGGGGTTAAAAAAAAGAGGATGCTGTCTATGTGTGGTCTCTACTTCATATTCATTAACTCATTCTACAGATTATCAGCCAGAGTTCTCAGTGTAGATACAAGTAGCGCAGGATCTACTGACTTTGTTAACCTTTAAATATCAGCAGAACTGGTGCTGTCAAAGCCTCAAGGCTTTTGCTGGTTTGGTATATGATCCAGTTGCATTAAAGTGGATTAATTCTCAGTGAAGTGAATCTGTCCCAGGCTGTATGAGCCCTTTCAGCCTAAACTGTGTGTTCCTGGTGCATCCTTTATCAGCTGAGGCTCCCTGTGAATGGTAAGAGAAAGAAATGAAGAGCAATTCAGGAATCAAGTGAAACATACGGTGGATTAAAATTTTCAGGTGCCATAAGCTTCTTGGAAGTGGCAAAAAGAGAGTGTGAAATTTTAAATTTTACATATTTGGACTGTTTGCCTTTGGAGTTAGATCTGTGCCTTTGGAGTCAGATCTGTGAGGGTAAAATGATGCATCTTGGAACATGGTGTCTCACTGGGCTACTTGATTGCCCTTGATAGGATGGCACATCCATTCTGAACTATGCTTCATTGAATTCCTGCTGGTTTTTACAATTTATGCTGCTGCTGGTATAAAATCTGCCACAACAGTGCTGTGGAACTCACAATTTTGCCCGTGTCTTGGAACTTCGACAAAAAAAAGTAGATAGTTCTCGCTAGCTTTGCCTTTCTGCTCTACAGCATCATAACTCAATAGGGGTTTGTATGGTGTCCCATTCCTCTGGTGAAACATTTTACAGGTTTAAAAACAAGGAAATACACAAAAGGGAGTTTTCTGTTTCTGTGCTAGGCTGTAGGAACATATTCTCTTAATCACCTTAATTTTCAAAAAGTTGAAGCTCATTTTCTGAAGTGAATGGTTCTCTTCCAAAAAAAGAGGGAGAGTATCCTGCACAGGGAGCCCTAGACAGTGAGGGTAAACCTGGCTTAGTAGTTTGCCCTGAGCATGGCAGAAGCATCGTATTTGTTTTACATGTTTGAAGATGTGTAGTATCTGAATTCCAGTTTGGAGACATGAAGCAGGTGAAAATTTAAGTCTTCGTGCTGTGTAATGCATATAACAGACAGGATACAGAAAGTTCTGCAGAAAATAGCAAAAGATCTTATTTCAGAGAGGAGAGCAACTGAGGTAACTAAGTTTAGCATAGTTCAATTATGGCTTGGGGTTAGAGGAACATTAGTTCCCAATAAAAAGATTTGGAAGACTTAAGCAGGAAGACTGCAAGAATTATGAAACTTTAATTTATGAGAATGCAATTAAGAATGAAGTATCATCGTTGAGGCAAACTGAAATTCCTTGTCAGTGAAAACTTCCTGACCTTGAATGTTGCTAGATCAGAAGTGGAAGGAGCCTGTAGCTTCATATTTTTAAACCAAGACTGGACAAAAAGCATGGAATGTTTCAGGAACCAGCCTGTGTCAGTGAAGAGATGAGGCAAACACAAAGTGGCGTCCTCAAGACTCACAGCTAATGAACAGTTCCAGCGTGCCTTGGGTTTGTTCTGCTAGAAAGCAGGGAGATGGACTGATCCTCTTGAGCATCTCCTGTAAATGAGGGAAGTTGCCACAGTCTGAAGAAAGGAATTTTCATCTTTCCTGCCCACTATTCACTCACACAAGAACCCCTCTGCAGATGCAGCACCCACCGCACGCAGTGGGTTCATGGCTTGGATCCCCCCATGCCTTGGAGAGAAGAAACAAATTACCTGTTCTCTGCATCATCATTACCCTTCACTTGAGAAACCCACTTCTACTTCCCTCATCTCCACATCCACAGGAAGCACCTGTCAAGTTCATATGTCTTCATTTGGGTCATGAATTTTTATTTTCTAGCATTTTCAGAGACTCCTGTTTTTACTGTTAGCAGGCTGTCCATCAACACTGCACATTTCCAGACAATTTTTCTTTCAGCTTCCTGAAAGGGGAAAAAAAAATCTTTTTATTGTTTATCCTGGCTTTTAGACTCACATTCTCCTGCCTTGCTAATTCCATCCTTTCAAATCCCTGAAAATGTATTTTGTCGTGTCCTTCACCTTGAGGATTCAGTAGTCAGCAGTTTGTGCAGCTCAGCAGGCAGGGAGGGTTATGGACAGCATGGATAAAATCAGAGCTGCTTCTGCCCATCCAGCTGCAGGATCTGTACAGGAGGAAATCCCATCTGCATAGCAAACGTGTGGAGTGGTCAGAAGGAAAACTTGGACACACAGAAATCAATGGAAATTTTGCTGTCAGTAGGAATGCACAGTCTTCATTCTCTGCTTCGCAAGCTCATTGTGGCATTTCTGATAATGTTGTTTTCAGAAGAAAAAAGGGATGAAAATTAAGAAAAAAGTAGTCACTGAAGAAAACCAGATAGCCTGGACATATTTAAAAGAAAGACACTTAAATGTCTTCTACTGCCCTGGCAGCAGCTCTGAGCTTCCCAACAGCCGTGTTTGGTTCCAGGTCAGAACAGGGACAGAACCTGGATCAGTTCTGGAATGTGTGGAACAACTTGTTTGGAACCCAGAGAAGTACAGCAGTTTGTAACCCTCAGAGGGCATTTCAAAGAGTTACCACAGAAGTAAAGATAAACCAATGAGAGGAAAACTATATTTCTATATTTCTATATTATATATATAATAGATATTAAATATGTGTCATTCATAATATTTCTAATTGCTCAAAACTTTATTATTTTATGCTGTTTCTTTGTTCAAACAATAAAACACAAATCACTAAGGAATTCAGTTACCTCTTGCTTACATTGGCAAAAGCCTAGCAGATCATATAAGATACTTACTTAAGCCAGTAATAAGTGAAGTATTACCCTCTCAGAGCCATCCAGCAGAAGGCTACTTTGCTGTTGGTAAATAAAACCTTCCATTAATAGCTTAGAACTCTGTTGTTCCCTTTTTGCCAAAATTTAGGAAAAGCAGTAGTAATAGTGGCTAAATCATACATCAAAATTGTGTGAAAAGCTTCATTAGGTATAGATAAAGATAATGTCTATTTCTCTGGAGCCATGATCTCAGCTTAGAATATTAAATAAGGAGTTGGTTTAATATCAGCCAATAAATCACAATAAACCTTCATGCTTCCAAGATGGCAAATATGCTTATCAGACCATATTTTTACATTCTAAAAGATCAAGAGTGAGCACAAACCCTATTTCCCCCTTTTATAATTAATTTCAAATGTCAATTTGATCTACTAATATAATTCTAATTGCCAAATTTCTAAAATAGGGTTGCCTTTTTGTTTCTAAATATCAACCAAACAGAATAATGAAAAAATAGATGCCTTGATATGATTAAATGTGATCTGATCAACCAGTGGGACAGGCCCACGGCTTTCTCTCTCTTCAATTTATGTCTCTCAAGTGAGATGTTGGCAAGGACTGTTCTGGCTATTCTTGCCTAAAAGGGGGAAACTGCAACATGAAAAGTTTCTACCTTCTGGGGTAGAAAATGGAAATACATTATGATAGATACTTCGAGATTATGGCATATATACTTATCCTGGAAACCATTATTTTTATATTTAATTTTACTCCATGAAGAAGCAAAGGTGTGGGATCTGTAAATAATGCCATGCTAATAATCCCAACCAGAATCTACAGCAGTTGATGCCATTTCAAGGCACATTTTACTCTTTAGCCCTGATCACTGTGCTGCCAATTGTTTCGTTATTTTTAAGCAGTTTGCTTACTAACCACGCACTGAGGTGATGCTGAATATTCTGAGCAATTTTGTTGAGTTTGTGGTTTTGAGTGGCAAATAGCTTTTTCTCTCCCTGTGACAGATGGATGACTTAGTCTGCTAATAGAGGAAGCTGTCACAGAGGAATTACATGTATAAGCTTCATTTACATTTTTAAAGTGCAAGCTATATAGGTGAAATTCATCTTTTCAGCTCTTCAAGTATTAAACTGTTCAGTGGAAGGGGCTTGAGTTCTTAGTCCTGATTCAGTTTTCTACACAAACTTTCTGTGCCCAGCAGTTTATGAACATTTACCAGAAGCCCCTAAGAAAATGCTCTGATATTGGCCTCATTTTTTGTTACTTCAGTGGAGAAGTGTGGACTTGCAAGAGCAAGCTGACCCAAATGCTGGATAGAGAAGTTCTTCAGGTTGGAACTGAAATTTGATAATGAAAACTTGCACCATAATGAGCCAAGGTCAGTATAATTGTGTAACTCTACTCTTTCAGCAGTTAGATTCCACCTGATTAACCTATTTATAGCATTGTATTAATTCAGTACCATTTATTCCAGATGCTCCATGGAGTTTTATAAACAGCCAAGGAGACACCAACCCTGAGTGCAGTATGGAATGAGCTGGCTTTCATTAAGTTAACCCCTGATATTCTGCTGATCCTTTACCTTGAGCAATGTATTAGGGTCTGAATTGGATGACAAACAAATGAGAAACTTAAAAATGGCATAATAATGCAGCTGTGAATCCCTGGTGCATTGTATTATCTTCACTGGTAACAGGCCACAGGTTTAGTGCCGAATTTGCAAGGTAAAATATGGGTTAGCAAATGTATAAATGAACCCAAATGGGTCTTAGACTGAGATAAAACTGTCACCACGAACATCACAGTCCTCCTGGGGAAAGGCTCCAGACTCCAGTGACCCTCAGCACCACCACCAACATGGCCACAGAGCCATGGAGGCAGGGAAAGGGACCACAACATCCAAAAATGGGATAAAACATCGAGTACTTTTAAGTGTTTTATTATTAGCATTGAAATTTTTTGTGCCTAGACAAAGCTGCTTCTTTCTGAGATAATTACATCTAGGCTGATAGTGGCTCTTGGAACAGACTGTAAGCATAGGAGGTAAGAGGATCAAACACACCAGGAAAAGTTTAGTCTCCTGCTGCCAGGGAGAAGACTGACAAAGCAGGGACAGATACTTCTGATGAAAAATGTCATCTGTTTTGTTGTTGGTTTTGATCCCAATATCCTCCATGCTGTGGAAAAGCTGCTTGAGGGCTTTTCCTGCCTGAGAACAGTGACATTTGATCTGAAATCTGTCTGGAGCCCAGACTGGGGATATGCATGAGGCTGTTGGTAAATACCACTCTTCAACATTTTAATGGTGCTGTAGCTCCAACTGGAAGACTTTGGCAGAGTGCAGCCACACCATCCCTATTAAAGAAAGAACACCTAAGCCCTGACTCCAACCATGCATTTTATAAGAAAAGCTCTTTTTCTTTGGTTTGAACATAAACATCTACTCAAGTAATATTCTACTCTACTACTGCCTCCAGGTTTATCCAGAATAAAAAATTGCTACTGTGACCGTCATTATGACCAGACTGCCAAAATAGAAACACACAATTTCATTCAGATGATCATCATTATTTAATCCAGCAAACACTAAAATTTAATTTCATCAGAACATATTTTTCTTTGGATTTTGTCTCAAATAATTTAATTCCCTAGTTTTTGCATTGTTTCAGTGACGACCTACTCACACCATAATTATTCTTAAGGGGGCTGGTGTGCATGTGGGAAACAAAGCTCTCATCAGTGGGTACCATTCTTAGTATCCATTTGTCTCTTGGTTCCCTGAATCACTGTTGTGAAGCATTTCCAGGGAGCTGATAATCACGATTTAAACCATTATGTTTTCTACCATTTATAAGCATGTCTGAGCCAGAAGTCATTCTGTGGTTGTTGCTGCTTCATCCTTCAGGGACAAAATGTTCTAAAGAGCTAATGTTGCTCTTTCATTAAGAAACGTATTCAGAACCACAGAGAGTGATTTTGACAGTGCAATTGGTAGTTGCTCTAGGGCAGGAGCTTGACAGGAGTCCTATTTTAAGCTTAAATGAATGTATTCTGTTTATTTAGAGAAGCAGAGTCAGTTATAGATTTTGGTATGCATGCACAAGTATACACCTGTGTATCTTGTGCACTCTGCCTCTCCAGATTGCACAAAATAATGCTGTGTTGATATATTAAAAAAAAAAAATAAATGTTTGCTTCCGGGGAGCCCTGGCATGAAAACTACAAAAGAAAAAAGAGAGATTCCTACAAGCCCAAGACTGGTTATTTATCTATATCTCATGTTTTCGTAGCATGAACACATTTTGCTTTTTCATACAGAGTCACAGAATCATTTTGATTGCAAAGGACCTCTGAGATCATCGAGTCCAGCTATCAACCCAGCACTGTCAAGGCCACCACTAGACCGTGTCCCCCAGTGCCACATGCCACGTCTTATAAACCCACCACCTAGGGGATGGTGACCCCAGCAGTTCCCTGGGCAGCCTGTTCCAATGCTGACCAGCCTTTCAGTGAAAAATTTTTTCCTAATATCCATTCTAAACCTTCCCTGGTGCAACTTAAATTCACTTCCTCTTGTCACATAGGAGAAAAGAGCAACCCCACGCATGTTTTGTTGGGTTTGAGTGTGGGTGGAGAGAGAAAGGCATTTAGTGAATAAGGGAAATTGAGGTGAAGGTCACTGAGATGCAAAGTGACAGAAGAGATTAATTCCTTGCAAAGATGAACAGGGGTGTAGTTTCACATCATGGTTTTTCTGGTGGCAAAGCTGGTTTTCAGAAGTTCATATCCTTAGCTGCTGGGCATTGTGTTATATAAACATTATACTGGTCATTGCACCACAGCCCAGAAAGTTCAGCCAGCACAGGCAAAGGTTATAAACTGCTGCAGAGGTGGAAATGTGAACCAGGGTGGGAATGGGCAGCACATTTCCATTTGTCTCCATGGAGCAGAACTGGAAACAGCAGCAATCTCTGAGAAGGAAGGCTGCTTATCTGGCTGAGCCATGGTCTAGGGAACTGGAAGAAGCTGGATTATGTTCCTGTTCCTGCTGCATGACCCATCACTTCTGTTACTACAGCATGAGAGAAGTATTACTGGAAGTATTTCTTCAGAAGGGTGTAGTTATGTCTCATTAATGCAAGTGTACAGGAAGATAGTATAAGAACACAGCATTGTTATCAATCCCTCATCTTTATAAGTGTCACTGCTCAGGTAATCACAGACTTCCAGAATTAGATCTCCTGGTAGTGCTACCAAACACATGCTTGTCTCGTAGCAAAATGTTCTTTGTGAGGACTTTGGAGATCAAAGAAGTATGGGCTTGATTGGAAACCAATTATCTACTGCTGTGTGGACCTTTGAACACTAAGAAGATTTTTATTTCCTTTCCCTTTTGATCCCCAAAATAAGCAATATGAATATAAAGAATATGAGAACAAAAGAGTGGAAAGGGAAAGCAAGAATGTGCCTATAGGTTAGTTGGATAGATTTTAAATAAACAAATAAACAAATAAATAATTAAAAATCAGGCTTCTGGATCAGGAAATCCCAGCAAGCTACAGGCATAAGCAATATATCTTTCAGCTCAGTATGTCTGTAAGTCAGAAAAACACCCAAACAGGGCTGCAATATGAATTACCCATGGATGTCTATGGGAAGAATACTTTTTTGCTCCATATGCAACTGGAATTACAGTATTACTTTGTGCAGCTGATGCTACTCAAAGTACCATTTCTTTGCTCTACCTTTAATCTTATTGCCTAAATTCATTAGCCTTTCTCCTACTCTTTTCCTTTTTTGGCTTCATATTCCAGGAAGAACCCAATGCCTACAAGTGTGCTTTGCAGCTCCAGCTCTGTTGTCATTTCCAGTGCTGGCTGCAGTCTGTGGGCCAAGGAAAGCAGGTGCAGATCCATCCCCTCCTGTAGCATTTCACCCACTTCCATGGCCTTTAATTTTAGTTTCTCTCTCTGGGGTCAGTCCCTGTACAGGGACAATTAACACCGAGCCTCTGAAATCTGCTAGGGATTTAAAGCAATGGGTGAGTTGTTGCCACCTGGTGAGAGGAGGAGGAAGGAGGGGGAGGATGAATGAGCCGCCCTTTTCCTTTCTCATCCGGCGCACATTAGCGGATCAATGACTGAAATGGATGAGGGTGCTGCTGAAGTGTCGGCACTGCAATGATGTAGCTGCTATTAATGGCTAGAGCTCCAGCCCGGAAATTATAGATGAAGAAATGGAAAAAAAAATATTTCTGTGGGCTCTGAATTGGTGATTTGAGGATTGTAATTTAGTGCTCGCTTTCATATTTCATAAAAAGGCTACTGTGCACATTTTCAGAAGTTTGCCTGTTAGTTAAGGAAGGAATAAAGTCAATAATCTGTACTTGATCTCAATTCTCCTTCCACTTTCCATCTAAGATACGATCCACAATCAGCAGTGGTGACTTTCCTTTAAATCAAGGTTCATGCTTTTCAGCAGATCTGTTTGCAGTGAGGAAATGTACCATCAGCTCTCTGGCTGTCTGGATTTAGAGCAAACATACAAAATATTTTAGTTTATATAGCCTGTGAACTCAGCATATTTCAAGGTCAAATTCCTACTTCACTAAAATCGCTGACAAACACATGGTTATCTTCAGGCAGCCTGGGTCTAGACACAATAAAGAAAAAACAACCCAAAACTGATCAAAGCAACCCCAAAATCCCACAGCAAAAGCACCTTGTCTTGCAAAACTGTTGAAAAGGACAAATCTGCTATTCTCAGCTAAATCTGTGACCCGAGGGAAGCTGTACCCTTCCAGCAGCAGTCTGACCAATACCAGAATTCAACAGGGTTTTATCCATATTGACTTTCTTTGGGCTTCCTTTCTCCTGCAGCAATCAGCCAGGTCACAGAGGGGAGCGCAAAGGGAGGGAGTTCAGCTCCCTCCTCACTGACAATGGGGCAAAGCTTCTGAGGCACCAAAAAGTGAATATATCAGGTTCTGTAAGAAAGATGTCTATAGAGCAGTGTTCCCACTCTCATCTTTCAGGTTAACCTACTTTCTGCCTCCTGCTCTGAGGCTTTTCCCTGTGTCCCTGCTGCGGGTGGCTGCTGTAGTTGCTGCTGAGGCTGCAGCTGCCCTTTCTGCAAACAGCCAGGGGGAAGGCATCCAGCATGGACTGGGTGAAACAACAATAGCTGGTCCTGAAAAGCAGTTCCTACCTAAATCCACAGCAGTCACTCCTGCCCAGATGAGGGAATTCTGCCCTTCACATGATCTCATGACACTGCTGGGTCACCCACCAGTCTCCACTCCAGCCTTTCCTGCCTGACAATTAATTCCCCACAGCTCTCTTAGTGGAAGCTTCAGTGTGTGTGCCAAAAAGGTGGTTTTTTTTCTAATTTCAGTCTCCTAACTTTTTTTCTGTGCTCCCTAAATAGCAAAGACTGTCTGATAAGGCAGCCCGGGGTGAGCAAGGAGAGGAGGCACTGAGGTAAACAAAAACGGGTGATCGGGCATAAATATTTCAGAAAAATGTGCCAGCGTAAAAGACTTGGCTGCAGCTATTCCTCCTGAGGGGTCAGGTTGCAAAAACCTCTTCCTCACTCCCCCAGCATCTGCCTCCCTGGCTTTGAGGCATGGACACATCCAAGTGCCTAATAAATTCCTGGGATGGGCAAAGCAGGAGAGCGAGTATTTACTTTGCGCTCGTAAAACAGCGCTTATAATTCTGCCTCGTCGCTGGCTAATTAAAGCTTGCACAGCCAGTTCATCATCAGTCGGGGCTGCCAGGCGATGTTAAAGGCAGCCCGATGTGGCTCGGAGCGCTGCGGGTCACTGAAGCTGCGCCGCCCCTGCCCCGCTGCCTTAGCACCGTGCTGGGCACAGCAGCAGCCTGGCCCTTTTCTAACACACTGCTTCATAGAAAACGCTTCACTGCAACCGCTACTTATCGCAAAATGCGCATTATTGAGGGAGGAAAAAAACCTGTAACACCCTGCCCTAAGGATCCAAAGCACAGATTCAGCTTTCCTGAATCCCTAGGGGTTTCTGCTGCGCTGCTTGGAGAGGCTGCTCAGCCCCCAGAGCCCCCAGCTCATCTCTCCCCAGAGCAGAGGCAGGAAGGGGATGATGCATCTGCTGCCCACCTCCCCTGGCTGCCGGGCCAGCTCCTGTCCTGAACACATCTGGTACATCCTGCAGCTCCTGCCCTAAATACATCTGGTACATCCTGCAGCTCCTGCCCTAAATACATCTGGTACATCCCGCAGCTCCTGCCCTGAACACATCTGGTACATCCTGCAGCTCCTGCCCTGAACACATCTGGTACATCCTGCAGCTCCTGCACTGAACACATCTGGTACATCCTGCAGCTCCTGCACTGAACACATCTGGTACATCCTGCAGCTCCTGTCCTGAACACATCTGGTACATCCTGCAGCTCCTGCCCTGAACACATCTGGTACATCCTGCAGCTCCTGCACTGAACACATCTGGTACATCCTGCAGCTCCTGTCCTGAACACATCTGGTACATCCTGCAGCTCCTGCCCTGAACACATCTGGTACATCCTGCAGCTCCTGCACTGAACACATCTGGTACATCCTGCAGCTCCTGTCCTGAACACATCTGGTACATCCTGCAGCTCCTGCACTGAACACATCTGGTACATCCTGCAGCTCCTGTCCTGAACACATCTGGTACATCCTGCAGAACGCAGCACAGCTGTTTCACGCTGCAGGACAGACAGCCCAGGCTTTCAGCTCTCTGACAAGGTGTGAACATCTTTGCTCTGCTGAATTCTAATGGGAGCCAGACTCTGAGTCTCTTAAGCAGCCTCTTAGTGCAAAATCACGTTTGTATAGACTGATAAAGAACTCATGAAATTACTGAAGACCGTGGGCTGAAAGTCATCCTGAAAGTCACATCAGACCCAAATGTTGTGTACACAGAAGCATCTTTAAAGCACTCAGGCTGTGTGGGCTAGGGTGTATGCCAGTTTGGGAACTCTCTGTGGATGGATTCAAGCAGTGGATGCCAGGATTCAAGTGGTGGGACTGCCCTGTGAATAAGCAGATTTTTTACGGTCCAACTCAAATTCATCTAACATTTATGTTTTCTAAATGTGCAACAATCAAGATGCCTAGAGAAAAAGAAGTGGCGCAAAATCTCAAGTTCTGGGTTCATCTGAGGGCTTGCAGGTTCCTCTTGTGCCCTTCAGAGCTCAGACAGCCTCAGTGACTCTCAGCCCTGCAGCCATGAGGCAAAAAAACCTCGTTGTGCTCCTGGAAGGAAAAGTGCTGCCTGAGTCCTCGGGTTCAAAGACTTCGCTCATGGAGTATGGGATGTTTTAGAAAAGCTGGTTTGTTGATCATTGATAATTTTTCCTCTGATTACAGAGAATGATATTGCTAAACAGAACATTAGAAAGTCAATTACACATTGCAAAAGATACAAAAAAAAATAAGCACCTATTCAAAAATATTTCCTTATTTCTATTTTTCTTCTGTCTGTCTGGTTCTGTAAACTCACCTGACTATATTTACATTTAAGATATTTAATCAATATAATTTTAAACTCTTTTTGTGGGAGATAATTACTTGTGTTTTGAGAAAATACAGCCAGAATGCGGATTTTCCTAGTCAGACCCACTGCTTGGAGATAAATGATTCATCTTTCTTTTAAAATGTAATCTATTCATTTTTAATTAATAGTGCAGACAAGACTGGACAATTATTGTTGCTTCTTTTGGCCTTTTCCACTTAGCATAGAAGCTGGAAAAATAAAGTTTAGCATATTCAAAAAGATTCAACAAAATGTTATTTCTGACTCTTGAGAGTGTAACTCTCAAGATTGGTTTCATTTCACATAGAAAATAAAAGTAAATCTAATATATGAAACTGTACAGGGAAAATCACAGAACCAACACAATGGTCCCAGCTTCTTGTCCTCTAAAGGTCAGCTTTGAGGATGTGACACAGTGCTAAATTACCAGGGCAAAAAAGCTGAAATGCTGAAGTATGAAAATACAAAAGAGAGAAAAGGAAGACCTGAACAATTCCAGGTCACTATATCGTAGTCCTCAGAGCATCCAACTGCTCTGTAAATATTGCTTAATTAAATGTACTTGGATTGACAGCAATATTTAATTCCAACTGCATTATAACAGAATCACTACCTGCAATATTAATTCCAGATTCCACAGCAGAAGCAAACCAGAGTAGGTTGGAACTTACATCCTGATCAAGGATTTATGGTGCAGGTCCAAAAACGTCAAGTCCAAGGACAATATTAATTTATTACAAGGTCATACAGACCTCTACCTTCTTAATTCATGTTCTCTACTCCTAGCTTTACAGAAGACCTGTGTAAAGGTCAACTGCTTAGTCTGAATGTCATGAAGAAGAATGAAGCAAATAGGGTCACCCTTTCAAATTTTAGCTTCCTAGAACTGGTACTACATCAAGCAGGTATTTGTCTTGGATGCTGTGAGGAGGAAAGGCATGGAGCAGTGGCTGAATGGGGAATCTGACATGACTACAAAAAATGGACTTATGAAAGGTAGAAAAATTCAGGTCTGTCAGTCAGACAAAATGTGAGACCGCTAAACTAAATGGGCTTGTTTATCACTGTAATTATGTAGCTTTACAATGATAAGGTATTACATCTACATGTCTTACTCTGTGCCAGGAACTGCAGAAACCCAGTAAATTTAATTATGAGAGATAGAAAAAAATTCCTTTATTTCATGATCTATCTACCCCTGTAATGATTACTCTGGGGAAATTCCCACTGAAGCCAAGCAGATGGTTCCTACCTTGTTGTACACCCAGCTTATTTTCTTTTAAGCTATGAAGTGGTTTACAATGCCATTTTTCTCTGGAGCTGTCTTGCATTTGGCAGACCTCAGACTATGTGTGAATTCTCTTTTATTGTATATATGGATGAACGGCTCTTTTTCTTTTTTACCACAGATAGCAAATCCCACTTTGGATTCATATAAATAAGGACATGAATCAGACAAGTATCTGGTCCAAACTTGCTTTCAACGAGATAATTCCCATTGACTTTGTTAAAAGGGAGTCAATAATCAGATTTAATGTCACTGAGCCACATGGGTGCATTTCCACAAACACCCTTGCTGAGCTCTTAAACACTTGTCTATGAACCAATATTGTGTATTTCTGCTTCTGACTAATCCCTTGCTCCCTTTTTGCACAGAAATGTAAATCTGCAGCAAACTGGAACTGGTTGGATGAGGGAGCTCCCTGCTTTCCCTGTGCCTGCTGGTAACCAACCCTGGCCCTAAGGGCAGGAGGAAATGTGCCTGTGATACTCTCCAAGGCAACCTCTGTCCTTGTGTCAGAAGCCAGCTCAAGCCCTACACACTGTTCAAGGGATTGACCCAGGAGAAAGGGGTGGCTGTGCATTGTTCTCAGCAGAAAGGTAGATTTCTGCTATTTCTCCTTTCTTCTCATAATCATTTCAGGCTAAGGAATATCATACAGGTTTTGGAAAAGTGATAAACACTGATGATATCTCTCAGGAAACTTTTCTTGAAGTCAAATCTTTGTAAAACTACAACTGCCCAGATTAAAGGCTGAACCTAAACTGGCAGGTGCCTGATTGAGGAATAGTATATACTTTATCTGATTTGAGACTACGTAGCTCCAAGGAGTTTTTTAAAGAGAGATAAATCATTAATCCCCACAATCAGTTCAGAGCAGCCAGAAAAGAAGATAAAGTTCCCATGTCTTTGTGCCACATATACCTCCAGGCATCTTCTAACAGATTTCTCTGCAGTTTGAATTCAGCTCTCTACTTCAGAGTCAGAGACACACAGGGAAGCTGTATTTGAAAGCAAAGAAAATAGCTGAAAACTCTCAAGAGATATAATTTAAAATGGATGGTGGTGTGATGGGGGAAATTTATTTGCAAGCATTATGTCATATTTTTTCTCAGATAGCCATTAAGAGCATACACAATACCTGGATGACTTAACCTGTGACCATTATTTATTGTAACCTATGTTTTCCCCAGAGTGAATGCCTGAATTCGAATCTTCCATTAATGGCTAAGTGCACTTCTGGGAAGGGTAAACAGAACAGCAAAGGCCTGGATCCACAGGCAAGAAGCACACAGCAATCAAAACCAGAAAGAAGAAAAGTGGCGTTAAGTGTCCTCTTTGCTCCCTGATCCTGGACAGGCTGTGTTAGGCTGGCCCCGGTGGAAATGACAAGACCCTGCAGCTTGCTCATTCTGCCCATAGTTTGCTTCAATCTTTCCCTTTTTCTGTGGAATAAAGAACCCATTTTCAGGCACTGGGGAGAAAAGCATTCACCCAGGAATGGCTCCAGCACAGTGATCTGTGCAATGCAGCGATTTGCCACACAGCATCTTTGATGCAGAATTACTGTGATGATCAAAGCAAGTTTAATCAGCTCAGACGTTTGTAAGTGTTTGCAGCCCCTTCTGTCCCTTCTGGCCCGCCTGTCACTGGCCAGTCTCCTTCACTTTGGACAGCAATGATGCAGGGAAAACCAATCCTAGCTCTGTGGCCAGCCTTCCCCCAGGCATGTTTTCACCCTCATCCTTCAATGAGAGGACAGATGGAAATATGAATTACGAGTGGGATACATTGCCAAGTCTACCCATTGAGGGAAGGACTTCTGAGGGAAGGTCATTTTTCTATCTGTTCTCTGCCCCATGAAGTCTCTGAAATGAGCTCAGAAGATTTTCAGAAGCATTTGATAGTGTGTGCCTATGAACTGAAGCGTGGCCTACCATCATCATACAAGGCTGTTGCTTTGGCTGCCAACCCCCTGCACAAAGCACAGCTGATTTTGGAGTCATGATGGAGATTTTCTGACACACAAACATCTTCCTGTGAGCATCTCCTATGGCTCCACTCTTGTTTTATGCTGGTCAGACAATGCAGAGACCCCTGGGGAGAAAGCAAGTATACTGTGCTGCTGAATCTCACAAACTCACGGTTTTCATTGTTAAAACTCTTGGACTTTAAAGCTAAATCCCAATGAATGTTTCAGCAGAGGAAAGCAGATCCTTTTAGTGTTTGAACCATAAAGCTGTACTTAAAAGAATGAGGCAAAGGTCTCAAAAGTCTTGTTTAATACAAGCTGCTATTCTAGATTTCATTCCATCCCCAGCTGGTATTTCCTGCTCTGCAAGACACAGGGGAAAGCTAAGGCATTATTTAATGGGATTTCTCTGAAAGACAAATCTTTAAGCTCTGCTGTGGCACTAGAAGCAGGGATGGCTTGGGGAGCTGCAAGGCTGGTCCCTGCCCAGGACTGTGTGCTATGCAGACAGTCCTGGAGTGCCAAGAGCAGAGAGGCTGTTATTCCATAAATCTGCCTCTGCTATATCCAAGGCAAATCTAATTTAAACTTGAGTTTTGAGGATTTAAGTGGGGAAAAGCCTTGTCCTTGTTTTTTACAGAAGAGGTAAGCTTCCAGCAGCTGGAGCTGCTGGTCATGGAACAGTCACAGTAACTGATCTGCTAAAAATAACTTATTAATTTGACTGTCAAATCACAGATTTCTTTTAATGTCTCTCCTACTGCCAGCACTGGATGGGGAGGTTCCCACATTGACTTTCTGAGCTGCTGTCATTTGCAGCAGTTCATCTATTCCAACTCTCACCCCTTAAGCTCATTTTGACTGAAACAACTGTAAACTCTTTGCAGTTCATTCATTGGGGCTCATGCTTTGGCACAGTACCAGACTGATGCCAGGACAACCATGGCCGTGGGATTTTTTTAAGGGCGTTTAGCTCCTGCCATCTGTCTGTTGGCTCAACTCTAAGAAATTTAGATTGTGCTGCCTTCCTAAAGTTGTTTTTTTCCCCCTTGGACTGCTGTCAGGATATGCAATCTGTCTCTGTGAGTGTTCCACTGAGACAGTACTTGAGATGTGATAAAATGCCTACAATTCTTACATGTGTTACTTTATTTCTTAGGACCAGGTGATGATAATGACACATTTACGATGCATGTCAATTTAAAGGCAGTGAGTACAAAAAGGTTCCAAGCTTTTAATGTAGACTTAGTGCATTTTAGGAATATGTAACCACATTTTCTATGCTATTTCCTGATTTTGGCCTATTAGACCATGTTGTTCAGTCAAGCTGAGGTGTGAGATGAATGATTACTTTCTGTGATGCCACTACTCCGGGCTGGGGCTTTCCACAGTGGAGCCATTTAAATCAGCAGTGCAGGCATTGAGGAGGAAGTGAGCGTAGCTGCACTGCTTCTTGCTTGTGTGTAATTTAGTTAAAACACACTTTATTTTTCATATTTATTTTCCTCCAAGGTGTTTTGAGAGGAGCTGGTATTTCTCTGATGCTCAGTACCCCTCCCCATGAGCCTGTTTTTGCCACAGTGTTGGACAGCCAGCTGGACTTGAGTAACACTGGGAGACAAACCTCAGAGCCAGTGCTGTAAGTATCTGATCCATTTTGATGCTGAGCAGTTGTACATAATCCATTAAAGGTTTAAACTTAGAAGTGGTTTATGAATAATTGCCATGAGAACAGGAAATCCCTACTGGAAGATGGAAGCAGAGGACACAAGCCTCCTTAGGTGAGCTGTTCTTATGAAATTTTTGCTTTAAATAAAGTTGGGGTACATATTTTGTGGTCCAGTTTTCAGATGTGACTTTTAAGACTGGGACATTCCCAGTGATAAATCTGAAAGTACGGCAGATTTTGTCTGTTTTGGTAAATCATTTATGAGCCCATCAACATTTACATTATGATTTTAGACTCTGCTTCAGGACCCACCTAGGCTTAGATTAGACCTTTTATCTTACAAGGTTTATTTATTTTAAAGACTTAAAAATATTACATTGATAGCGTGTTTCTAGATATAACCCATACAAAAGAGACATTTAGTTTATAGAATGAAACAATAAAACCCTAAAGATGTGGGAGTGCAGCTGGTTAATCTCTGTGTTCTTGTCTAATAGACAGTTTAAAAAAAATACTGTCTTAGCTAGAAAATACAATCCCTGCTTTAACAAAACACATCTTCACAGTCCTTCTTGATTGCAGGACTCACATTTTATCTATATAGCTGAAGTCCAAGTAAATGATCTTTGTTTTTAGCTGACTGCAGTGCTTTTGCAGAGAAAGATGATAAATCTGCAACAGACAAAACCTAGATGCTTTCAGTTTCAATAAAAATTAGTATTAGTGAGAATAACAACAAAGAGGCACAGATTAGACAATGTAGGATTTAGATAAATTTAGGGTTACAACAGTTCCCTTGCCTTCAGCCAGTATTATGAATAATTTAGAGCCAAATTTAGGGGCACTCCAGGACTAAAGTATTGCACTATCTAATTTCTGTTGTTACTCTGAAGTGTAAGCAGCAAGCTTATTAAATATGAATGGAGTAATCAGACAAATTCTATGACTGTGTGCAGGAGCTTCTCATTAATGATTCACAATGAAGCATCATGAAAGACTAAATAGACTGCACTGGATTTAAAAGTAATAAATATACTCCAGAAACAAAGTAATTTAATGACTTTCCTATGAATGATGGGGCTTAGAGCAAAAGGATACTCAAGCAGAGTATCCTCATGGAAACTAACTCAAGTAGATCATCTTTTGTACATCCCTATTGATTATCTTTTGTCAAAACAGCCCTGCCATAGCAGCCCTGTTTAGAGCCTCTTCCAATGCTGTTTATACCCTGGTAAGCTCAGCCACCACAGCCTGCCAGGATTTCACCCCTGCTCAGGGTGATTGCTGCTCCTTAGTAGGACAGAGCATGTACCTTCAAGCCAAGCTAGCAATTAGGGCATGATTTTGAGCATCCTTTACCTCTCACTGACTTCAACAGACAGCACTCCTGGGATCAAGCTCTTCAGCTGTGTAAGTGAATAACTGCTTCAAAGGGAAATTCTGAGCTAAAAGAAAAAAAATACTTTGGCCTTTTTTTAGCTTTCCAGGAAGAGGTTTTCAACATCTAACAGAGGAAAAGATTCTTTAGCTTATTTTATGTGTTTGAGATTAAATGCACTAATGGTCCTTTCAGAAGTAGAATGTGAATCAGGATAGCAGAAGAGCAATTCCTTCCTTCATCAAACAGTTTAAACAGAGATTCAAATTAAACAAAAACAGTTAAAATTGACTGACTTTCTAGTTGTTATCAGATTTTCAGTTCTAGAAAATTGGGTTTTTTCCTAAACAAAAATATTTCTGAATAAATTTCCAGTAGCATTTTGTCACAGTGATTGCTACAAATCCCAAACTTTCTCTTTGTCAGCTGTCTAGACAATATCCTTACAAATCCTGCAAGAAAAAATAGCCAATGAAAGAATGATAAAAATACATGAAAACCTGGAAGAGATGCCAGAAAACTGGGAAATACTTGACTCCATTTGACTTTCCTATTTCAAATAAAAGTATAGGTCTTCAGATATGACAGGCAAAAATGTAGTCTCAGGGTGCTCATTGTACATGATCAAGGCATGGGATGGGATAACCCAGAGTGAGTGGAATATGGATTTAGGTATTTGTGCTGGTCAAAATATTTATAACTTTGTTCACACAGACATGATAAATATGGAACATAATTTTAATGATTGCAACCCAGAATAGAAAAGCAGAACTCATCAACGTTTTGATCTCCTTGTTTTTAACAAAGTACCTGTAAAATCAGCCTTTCTTTTCTCTGCAATTTTAAGTGCAACTTTATGAAAATAAAAAGCAGGCATTGTCAGTTTAATCCTACAGCTGGCAATTAGCATCTTTACAGAGTCTGAAGCCTAAACAAATAAAAGTTGAATAATTTATGGCAAATGGAACCATTTCTGTCAACAGTATTGTAACATGCATTTGAAGTATACTTCACTGCCTGGAGCTGCTCGATGATTGATCCTGGAGTTCTCATTAGTGATGCAATTGCTGCCCCCACCCCTGGGCATCGGCTACTTCTGTTTGTCTGCACTTCTGAATTAATTGTAACTAAGTTGCAGTTATTTGTGCTTATTCAGGGGAGATTGGGACAATAAAAGAGTGTGGAGGAAGTGTGCTTTGGCTGCCCTCACGCCAGGAGAGTATCTTCCAGGCCACACCTGCTGGAATGGCCACTGACTCCTCTGGCCAGGGAACACAGCAGACACTTTCTCAGATCCAAGTTTATTCTTGGGACAGTGGACAGCAAATTCACAGCTCTGAGTTTCTTATCCTAGGTAGCTGCTGGTGATGTTTACAAGCCACTCACAGCAAAGATGTTTAGCTGGGCAGAAAGTAAGCAGCTGTAAGGGATAGAATGATCAGGTAGATGAATATGGGAACTGTTTTTGAAAGAGGGTCAAAAGGATTGAATACTTATAGGGAATACAGCACCAAAACGGTGGCTTGGAAAAAAACTGCCAGGTCAGAGCTAGGCTGAGAAAGGCCAGTTTGTGCCCATGTGTGGGATGACTGATGTGAGGGATGTCTCTGCAGAGATTTGTTGACTGAGGTCCTGTCTGGGGGTTGATCATCTACTTACGATCCTGCTCTTTTTGGCAGAAGGAACCTGAGATGCTTAAACTATTGCCCCTTGTAGGGTTTCTGAACAGCTCTTTCTCTTCAATGAGAGAGGAGAGATTTCTTTCTTTCTATGAGCATATGGCAGACCAGGGCTTTAAGCAATTGTTACATTTTGGGCTGTGAACTCCAGAACCTCCATGTGGAGTGGACCCTCATCTCTGTGCTTCCCCTGGCCTCATGCAGAAAGGTTTTCACCTGGCTGTTCACTTCCTTGCTGGGAGTCACCCAGGGCAGACCACTCTTGGGAAGAGTGTGAAGGCTTGGCAGACTGGGAGGAAAGACTTATTAAAAAAATAATGATGTGTGATATCCTACTTCTGCAGAGAATTATACTTTCCCCCAGTCATTTGTGTGTTTGTGCCCCTAAAAGCATCCATGCAATGGAAGATGGAGGATGCAGGGAGAAAGAGATCAGCTATCAGGGATCAGGCAGCTTCCCTTGCAATCCCTGTAGTGCCAGGCAGTCAGAACGTGTGATGAGGGCCAGGGACACTGCAAACATCTATGCCTTGCTCTGCTAATGATGCTCCAGCTGCAGAAAGAGGCTCAAGAGCTTTGCCCAGGAGGTCAAGATTTGCACCTCATAAAGAGATAAAAAAATTAAAGTGTGTGATAAGAATTTTGGGAAGGAATGTAAATCACAACAGAAGGTCATGCTATAAAACCGGAGCATGGCCAGATTTTAACTGCTTAGTAAAATACTGGCCACCCCATATCAAGAAGGATGTTGTAAAATCTAAAAATAGGTGGAGAAGATACAATCATAATGAAGATTATAAGCCAAAAAATAGCCTCTGTCCAAGGAGAAACTAAATAGGAAGCCTCAGAAATAATTAATAGGATTTTTCATATTGATAGGAGACAGATGGGAAAGAGCAAGATATGATTTAAGACCTTTCAAGTCATGAAAGAGATGGAGGAAGTGAATGCGTGATTTTTTCATTTTTCATTGTACTAGAACAGGGAAGTACTTAGTGCAAGTCAAGGTAACTTGAAATAAAGGCCAAAATAAATAGGTCTCCTTCATAGAACCTCCAGCTGACTTGAGAAAGTCACTGCACAGAGTAAAAGCTGAATGGACTTATGGCTTCAGAGCAGTTAGACAACAGAGTTAGCAGAGTAGACAACAGCTGAAAGACCCATTGGATAAAGGGCAAATATAATGGTCCATGTTCCAGCTTTGGCTAAAAATACCTCCAGCTGCTGACCACAAAAAGCTGAGAGGCCATGTAAGGGGAGAAGGAAACTCCTAGCAGCATCATTCTTGTTTCCCCAGCCATTTCTCAGGCTTCCAGCAGTGGCAGTGGGACCTGAGCTACCCCAGTTTCTGCAGAGATGGCTCTGCCACCATCTGCCCATTGAACCTGGATGTGTAGGAGAGTTCTGGGAGAGAAGCTTTACACTCTCCATAGGTGGGGCTCTCATAGACTTTCTTGTACCAAGAAAATTACACTTTTATTTAACTTTAACATGAGTTTAATGGCAGATGTAGAAGGTGTTGAGTTTTTTTTTTTTTCTGGAGGTACAATCTCCTCCTTCCCTCGAGTGAAGAGGTGAGGAAAAGAGGTCACTTGAGGAGCTCAGGTATGCTCTTTTCTGCACATTCATCATAAATCATTCATCAGAGTCTGTATGCGTGCTCACAAGATGAGAAAGTGTTGCCAAAGGGCTGATAATTAACACATTTATCTGAATGCTGAAATAGTACAAAGCCACTTGAGAAAATGGGTATAAATTTGAACTGCTGGTGAAGATACAGATCTATTTTTTCCCTGCCTCCCAGAATCTCCAAGTCAAGACTGAGAATTTTTTAAAAAATTACACTCCAGATGAACTTATTGCTGAATTTATTTTCTAGCATTGGCATTTAGCAGCTTCTCAGCTGTAAAAGTGTTTAGATCATTTTAACCTTATGTTCTGAATTTACAGAGGGGCAGGTTGGACTTAAATTGTTCATATAAACAATCTCTCATATGTTGCCTTCTTCCACATGCACATCTGGTGAGTTCTTCATCATTCTTAATTATGATGCAGGTTGGTGGAAAATTACTTCTTTGACAGAATCTGTAGCAAGTAACTGTGTGAATTTAAACAAGAATTGAGAATCCCACTGAGACTTTTATTAGCAGAAAAATCAAAGATCTGCAAAATGTATTTTCTTATTTTTCTCCCCTCAGCATCACTGAAACTTCTGATTCCAGAGCATGCATAGTCCTCTGTCATTACAGACAGATCTGGGCACATATCAGAGATTCAAAGTAACTTTCCAGATCTATCCTCACTAATGCAATATGTTTATAAAGGGTCCACAAGGAGCAATTGGAAGCTCTGTCATATTTTTCAGTATCCCTACATGTACCAGTGGTCAGGAAAAATTGCTGTTTTCTTGTTTAGATGACTGCCAAAACTGCATTTCACATAAAGAAGAAATAGCTAAAAACATTTGGATCCTACTGTAGTCTGTCCAGTTCAATTCAAATTGGCACTTTAAATCTGCATTGAATTGGCTTACCAAAACATCCTCTTGCCTAAACTATTCACAGTGAAAAAGAATCCCACAAATAACAGAGAATCCAGCATAAAAATCTAAAAAAAAAATGTTTCTTTAAATAAATAAGTCTAGACTTAAAATCCAGATTGGTGTAAACATTGATTACTGATCTTCTGGACAAAATGCAAAAATCTACTCACTAAATTCTTGCAGTTTAGGAATCATTTTTCATGGGGAAAGTTACTAATTGCCAAGCCTAGGATTGGTGTACCTAGGATGGGTGTATGCTATCTTTCCCTTGCATTCAGTAGCCGACATTCTTGTTTCAAACCTGCTGCAGTTCAACAAGATACTGAAGAACCTGCCTTTGTTCAGAAGAACCACTCAAACACAATGAATGTGTGAATATGTGCTTCATGCCCGTCTGAACGGGACTGAATGAACAAATGTATTAGTGTTATTTATTGACAACTTACTATCCAAACAGACAGAACAGTTAAAGGGAAAAAAAAAAATCTCAGGCTTTGATAGTCCCTGTTCCAGACAGAATCCCTCTGTTTGACAAGGGAGCTGTTTACATGACTGTGACCTGAACTTTCAAACAGCTGCAACTCTTTGTTTTACAGGAGAACCTGTGCTGTGATTGACCTCCTTGCAGTTGTTATGGGTACAGATAATGAAGCTGGAATCATGAAATGAGCACAAACACAGGAATGGTCTCTTGCTGCTGAATCTGCTTCCTAAGCTGTAATGTAGCTGCATTTCTTCTGCATTGTGGTCTGTGAGCATTACCTCATCCAAAGCCAGTCTGAAAGCACACAAAGCAGGAACATCTTGCTGGAGGAGGTAGAAGGAAGTGTTGCATCTGTTCTGCACAAGCAAGTCAGGGATTCCTCCTCTCCTGCAACAGGACTCATCTGCTGTTTCCATGTACAGCAGCTACTATCCATTATCTCCTCTGTACAATTGCACCAGCTCCTCAAGGCATTGCTTTGTGCAGTTCCAGTGACCTGCATGGAGGATTTTGGCTGCCTCTACCAGACCTGTCATGTTCTATGCATAAAACAACATCATCCTTTCAGCCATTTACTGAGCCACTTTATTAGGGTTGCAAATAAAGTCAATAACACTAATCATGCTTTTGGTCGTTGTGAATCCTGGCTTGGCTAGGAATCGTTGGAGATAAACATCTCATTTCAAATAAGCTACCGAGCAGATGGTAATGACTTTTAATCACAAGCAACACAAGGAAAATCTGAAATAAAGCCCTTGAGATCAACAGTTTGGTCCATGATTCCCACCATTTTGAATGCTGAATAACCTTGCCCCACAAAGAGAGCCATGTGAGATTAATGTATACAATACACTTCCAGAGAAATAAAATACTGGCAGTCATTAGTTGTTTTTCACAATTTTTATTTTGGGCCCTTATCCAATGCCCACTGAACTTAAACCAAACCTTTTCTTTCTAAGCATTCAAAGACACCATCTGTTGCAATTACAAAGTGTTGTGTTTTAATTGCAGATGCAGAAGTTTGGGAGACCTACAAGAACTTCCTGCTCAATACTAAAAACAAGAGTGGGGGCCTTTTTTAAGATACCCGAAACACTTCTCTTTAAACAAAAAAAAAAACCCAACCAAATAAAAAAATGCCCCAAAAAACCACAAAACAAAACAAAAAAATCCCCAAACCCCAAAACAAAACAAAAAGCTGTTAGCCATTTGCAGAAACAGTACTGGGGGTCAGACACTGCCCTCAGCTTATAGCCTATGCCTATGTCAGGTTAATGGCCTCATTTTAGACTCTTCTCAGCGTAGGCCAGTCCTGAGAAGTCAGCACAGGGAGTTTTTTCACAAGCCTGTCTGCTACTGCATTTTTAGAAAGTTGAGATGCATTTAAGGACAACTTTATGCCAAGAGTGGAGCTCTCATTTCTGTATAATCTCCCTCTGATCCTCTGTGATGTGTTCAGAGCAGTCTGCTTACACAACGATATTGCTGGCCATGACAGTGGGACAGGTTTGCATTTCAGTCCTTGTGCTGCAATCTCCCTGCCTGAAAGCTCAGTAACACCATTTCTTAATGGTCATGTTTAAATAGTTTTGCTGGAGCCCACTTAGAGAGCAATCTGTGTTCAAGCGCTTTTTAGCAGGGAATTGGCGAGGATTGGTTTTCAAACAACCTGATTAAAGCATGTCTGCAACAAAAGCTCCATCACAATTTACAATATGCCTTCCACAACAGTGCTTAAATTTTAACTCCATGTAAATCAGTAGCAATTCTCCTGCTGACTTCTTCCCCCAGTGTGTTTTGCCATTTCATCTTCCAGAGAAGGACTCTCATACCTCCCTTCCATGTCCTGCGAAGACCTGCACCACTCACCAGGGAATCCACCCCCGCAGCTTATGGTAACAGCAAATATTTCCACAGCCACATTACAGTGCTGCAGATGAGATCCAAGCAGATAAGGTGCCTGGTTAATAACATGCACAGGAGAAGTGCAGGGGAGGCTGGTTGGCATTGCTGGTGGCAGGAAGCCATTCCCCATCTCATGGACACAGTGGTGGCAGCTGCAGCTGGAAGCTCTGTGCCCTGTGCAGCTGCTGGGAAAAGCATAGAATGAACCACTGTCTCCAGCACAGGCTGAAAACTCACACAGGGACCTTGATCTTGCTCTGCACAGAGACAGCCATTGACTTCAGCAGGAAGATTTGCTTCTCTCAAGCTCTGGAAAGGGAACATGCATAGCCCTTAGTCAGACATGTATTTTTTTATGCAAATGAATAAATTAAATCCATGAATGAAGCATCCAAGCTCTCGGTGCCTTGTTCAAGCATGCTTTGTTTAAATGTGAAAACCCACACACTGTACTTATGTATGGAGGCGAGAGATCCAAGAGAAGCCTTCCCAGCACTCTCTCTATATAACACATACAGAGGCAGGAAGATTAATGGCCACAGCAACTACTCAGCAGAATATCACAGAATCAATTAGGTTGGAAAAGGCCTCTGAGATCATCGAGTCCAACCTACGACAGAACATCACTGTACCAAGCAGACCGTGGCAATGAGTGCCACATCCAGCCTGTCTTTGAGCCACCACGGCCCTGGGCTGTCCGTTCCAGTGTGTGATCACCCTTTCTATAAAGAAATTCTCCTAATACCCAAACTAAACCTGCCCTGGCGCAGCTTGAAACTATGTCCTCTTGTCCTGTCAAAATACAGTTCTTTCCATTTGGGCATCGAAGGTACCGCAATACACTGCTCAGCGCACTTCTCCAGCGATGCCTGCAAATCGCTCTGTGTCTGGTGGAACCGCCTACCAGATAATTTTGGGGTTAGTTTTTTGATTACATTGACTGATTTTAGATTTTAGCATGGAATTCGGTTTCGTTTTCGCATCAAGCGCCCGCCGATGCCCCCGCCGGCGATTTTGGAAGCGACCTTAACGCTGTCCCTCACGGCTCCTCCCTCACGTCCCGCCCGCGCGGCTGCAGTTCCCGGCGGCCCCGGCCGGGCGCGCTGCCGCCAGCATGGCGGGGGAGGCGGGCGGCGCCGTGCTGGGCCGCGCGGCCGACAAGCTCTTCTCGCTCAGCGGGCTCTTCGCCGTCCGCAAGCCCAAGGGACCCACCTCGGCCGCCGTGCTCAACCTGCTCAAGGAGCGGCTGCTGGCAGGTGAGCGGCGGCGGCCGGGCCGCCACACCCGGAGAGGTCGGGCCAGGCGTGCCCTGCCCGGCGCGGCTGTGGGCTGGGGTCAGGTGTGTGCGGTCCTTGGGGTGCGGGAGCTACAAGTTCGGGCAAACCATTTCACCGTCTTGCTCAGCGGTCAGAAAAGCGGCGCATAAGAGGGGTTTAGTGTCTCTTTAGGACCCCTGTTTTGTTTTGTTTGTTTTGTTTGTATTGATAGTAGTTCATAGCCATGGCATGGCCCACCTTGGAGAACGGAGCCATTCCTGGGTACGTGCTGGCTCGCTTCGCCAGGGGAGGTTCAGGGTGGACATTAGGAGGAATTTATTCACAGAAAGCCCGTTTAGGCATTGGGATGGGTGGCGCAGGGAGGTGGTGGAGTTGTGTCCTTGGAGGCCTTTAAGGAAAGACTGTCCCGCTCAGATTCAGTGTTGGTCACACCGCACGGTGAGCTGTGAGCCCACTTTCGCCACTTGCTGCTTGTGGCAGGCACCTGTTGCCACCCGAGGTACAGCAGGACGTGAGACCTGAGACGGGATGGGGATGAGATTTGCCCCAGCAGGAAGCTCCAGTCCTGCAGTGCAGGGAATGCCAGGCTGCTTGGAGAGCTGGGGGCAGTCCCAGGGACACGGTGTGCCCATCTGCCAGAATGGGAGTCAGCAGCATCTCTGCAGCACTGCACTGCCAGGGTGTTCTGCTGCAGTCCCACTGCCTGTTGCCATTAAAAAATATCATCAAAGGAGTGAAAGCCATAGTGTTTCAGAAAGTTTGAAAGTCCTGGACACAGTCCCCAGAAACTGCTCTTTCTGAGTACAGGGAAGTCCGTATGTCAAGATATTTAGGAAATAAAAAAAAATTGGTCGTTGCAAAGGTGTGAGTGACTGTGGCCTAGATTCTTATTGTCATGGAAATGGGGGCTTGATCATCTAGTCTGGGCTTTTGGGTGCTTGCTGATGAAATAGGAACGTACTTTCAGACTAGTGAATGCTTAACGTGATTTTCTCTGTAGTGAACTGTAGAGTAGGCACACACCTTGTATGGAAGAATCAGGTTCCCTGAATGGAGAGATAAATAGATCTGGGTAAGGGAGCTTTAGATCATTTGTTGTATTTATTACTAATAAGTAAGGGATATTGGACTCTGCAAAATTCCTGGAGTCATCAGCTGTGTAGGAAGTTTGTTGGCTGGGACAATGACAGCTTGAAAGCAGCAGTGAACAAGTTCAGTCCACTGCCGTTTCCATAGGGTTGTGAAAATGCAAATAAATATGTCCCAATATAAGGCAGTAAATACATCAAGAATTGGTTCAGAATATGTAGCATAAAACTAGCATATAATAGATGTTTTGGGAACTCTGTTGGTGGTTCTTCCATGTTTCCATGCTTCACAGGTTTGCTACCAGTACATTCCAAAAATCAGTTTGTAACAGTATTTGAGACGTCATTAGAATGTAAATGAAAATACCTTGCAAATTGTTTGAGGTTGGAGTAAATCTAAATTAATCATTGGTCTTGTTCAGTATAGTAATTTCTACACTGCTAATTAATAGTTTAAATATTTGATTTTTATCTCCTTTAGCAGTCTGGAAATATGTGCCATTTTTCTCCTACATTCTAAGGTTATTTTATAATGCTTCCTTTCAATTTCTATTTGCAGAAGCTGGTGTGCAAACAAACGGGAACAAAAGAAATCAGGTTTTGAAAATTGGACATGGAGGAACTTTGGACAGTGCAGCCACAGGAGTTCTGGGTAATGAAAAACATAATTGTACTCATCAAAATACAATTTTGATGCCAGCATGAAGTCAGGTGAAGGAACAATTTGGGATACACATGGCACGTTCTGGGGGAAGGACTGATTACTCCGGAAGAATTTTCTGTGCATATACTTCTACATGCATGTAACATGTTTCTTAACAGAAGGCTGTATTCTTCCTTCCTGCCTTCTCTCCTGTCTTCCAAATCCTGGAATAACTTCTGGGTTATTACATGTGGGAAAATACAAACTCTTGTGTAATGAATTGTAAAGTACCTGAGAAATGGATGGCTTTTTTAACTTAAGCTGGGGATTTATAGTCATCATAATCTGTTGAATTATTTTGTCTCAAAGTAATGCTATTCTGGGATTTTGAGGGAGCCTTTAGGGCTGCTAATACTTGCCAAAAGAAAGATGTATAATAACAATTCAGCTGCTGCTTTTCTTCAAGCTCAGCACAGAAAAAGCTATAGGTACCTGTCCTGTCTTACTTTGTAAAGGAGTCTTAAAAGATATTTTGTCTTTTAATTTTGATAGCAACCCAGGTAGTGAATTTTTTTGTTTTGTTAAAGAACAGGATGTGTCAGTTGCTGGTGTTAAAACCTCCACTGTGATTATTCCCACATCATACTTTGTCGCCAACAGTTTTATTGATAAGTAACATGCAGACTACAGCTTGCTCAAATCATAACCTTGTAGCTCTCCTTGGCTTGCAGAAATAACAGCAATATGTTTTTGCTGTTGAAAATAAACAGGTACAACTCTGAGTATACACTGAAAGTAATTGCTCTGAGTTTTGATGAATGAGTTCTCTCAGGAAGAATTCAGCTTCAAGGGGAGGTTGGTTCCTATGAGTGTTGCTAGAGGTCTTTAGCTGGTAATTGTCACTTGTGAACATGGCAAAATGTGACATTCTTGGGTTAGAATGGAGCACTGCCTGGTTTGGTTTGAATTTCCTGTACTCTGTGGCCACTCAGTAGAGAATTCAGTGTGCATTCCTGAAGCAGACGTTTTCCTTTTACACAGGTGTTCCCTTTGAGCATGCTGCTTCTCATTGTGCAAAGTCAACAGCATTGATCCATAGGAAAAGCAAAACCACTCCTGCTTTTTTAATTGCTTCTCCAACTGTTCCAATAGCCAGCAGTCTCCAAAGCCTCCTTCTACAGCATAACAAAAAGTATTTGGGCTTGATGTGCTTGGTATAGATAGAGAAGCACACCACCTTAATTAGCTGTGGTTGGATTGAAAAAAGGCATAGGGTCTTTCATTTCACTGCCATACAGAACACACAGGGAAAAGTCAATGGTAGCTGGATTGGAAGGGACAAAACTGGAGAGGAGTGGGAAAGGGAATGTGCCCAGATTTCTTGTGCATTTCAGGTAAGGTAATGAGGAGAGAGGGAAGGACACAAGAGAAACGAGTTATTCAGAATATGTGTGTGCTGATTTCAGGATGGAGTGGTGGAGCAGAAAGCTTTCCTCCCTCATGGACAGGAGCATGATAGAAGTATTAAATTTTCTGAAACCCTTTGTGATCTATACTGCTGTCTCCCAGGTTTTATGTACTGCACGTCTATAACTTTTTTCCTGGGAATTAATTGATACAGAGTCCTGCTTAGTGTGCCAGGTGTACTGCCAATAACTGAGCAGTGCTCTTTATCAGAAACATACTTTTATATTTCTTCTCTTACTGACAGCAAATGTAGATGAGGAAGGGCCTTGGAGGCAGAGGTCAGTGATCTATGACATGTGAGAGAAAGGCAAGGTCACATCTTGCTGAATATCTTCTTTTGGTATTATTCTAGGGCTGTGGTTCGAGCTTACCATTTCTTCCTGTATAGTGGGAATTTTATTTGGCTTATTTTTATATGGCAGTAATGAATTATGCTTCCACAGTAGAAGAAAACATGAAAAAGTATAAAAAAATAAAAATTCAGTTACATCTTTTACATTCAATGTAGTCTCTCAAGTGGGGTTTATGTCACTGTTCAATAACACACAGTCTCCATACGCTGATGACTAATGGAGAAAATTGTTAGTATCTTGTTCACAAAAGCATTCAGTGTCTCTTTAAAATTATTCTATTGAATCTCTTGACACTCTTCAGCAAATTTCAGCTCAGATGTTGAAGTGTCAGTTATGTCATCATGTTGCAAGAAAAGTGCTTGGTTATAAAGTCTTATCTCTGTGCTTATCTCCTTTTCTCAGCCTTCTTGCAGCTCTTTCCTATCTGGCAAATAACAGGAACAGGTTGAACTGAAGGTACATGAAAGCACAAGCACGAGGGCTTGTGTGACTAAAACCCCTCAGGAATAAGAGGAGTAGTAACTAAGGAGCAATCTAAGGAGTCTCAGAGCATAAAAATTGAGAAGCATTAGAACAGAAGAAAAAAAATATTTTTTTTTTTTTCAGAGTTCATTTTCTGTTTGATGTTTTCAGTCCTGGCTCTTTGATAACATGAAGCTGATTTCCGGAAAGCTCCCTTAACTCCTCTAGTTTTATTAAATGAAATACATAAGCTGTTACACATTCCATGAGTTGTACACAAAACTAATTTCCTCCTAAAATTTTCTTTGGATTGCTGTATGTGGAAAAAATCAATAGCAAATCATTTTAAGGGAAAGCACCTTGTAAAAAGCTTTAAAGTAATATATAAAATAGAGCTCTTTTTCTGTCTCATTCTTTTATGAGAAGCTGACTGCTGCTTTTTAGAATACTGGTGTTAAGATTGAAATAACAGTAATCTGTACATGCAAAGTAATAGGCAAAATGGGCCTTTTGATTATTTTACTTTCTTCCTGCAAATCTGATAAACAAATCCATTGTGCTGTCTTGGCTGTATTACTCTTGGTCACTATCAACCTTTAAAACTATTTGGTTACAGTGAAGGGTTCATTCATTATTGGTGAGCCATAGCCTTTGTCAAACCAGAGGCAGTGTTAATTGCACTCTCTATTTCTTTGGTGATTAAAAGATAAATAAATGTAGGAGTTGAATTATAGTATTTTAACATCAGATGAAGGTTATTTATCTTTTGCTTTAAATTTCTTTTCCTTTCAGTATTTCCATGTTGTTTGGACATCAGAGATGCTTTCTCAAAAGTGTTGACTCTCTTCATATGCTAAGAGAGCATGAAAGGCTGAGTTTCTGACTAGCATAATATTTAGTATTGAATGGTGTTAAAAAAGGGAACTGCAGGGCTGTTTTGAAGTAGCATTTCTTCTTCTGTCTTTGCAGTTGTTGGTATTGGAAAAGGAACAAAAATGCTGGGAACTATGTTGGCAGGTTCCAAGGTAAGGAATGCTAAATGACTTGTATTAGTGGGGGTTTTGTTTTCTGGGTTTCTTTTTTCTGTCAGTGAAGAGCTGAACCAACATATAAATATGTCAGCCATGCTGCATATTTAGTTCAGATGTGTAATTCAGCTCTTTTTTGCAGCTAGTCAGAAATGTGCTACTCAGACTTTAATGTCCAGACTGGTTATTTAAAAATCTTTGTTTGTCTCGGTTCTCTGTGAAATGTTAATAAATACCAAATTACCATTTTACAGGAAAATTTCTATACTATTTAGTGTACTAAAAGAAGGAAAAGTAATTAAGATGTTGCTTAAAGTGATGTTTTGGGGATGTAGTTGTGGATGACAATTCAATTTTTGGTAATTTTCCTTATGTGTAGATAACTTCATTGATATTTAGCTTGAAGTAACAGATGGTCTTTGTTGCTTTTCTGTCTTCTTAAATACCATGAGGCCTTAAGAGGTGCGTTTTGGAATTTAGAGTGTTTTGGATTGCATTGCTGCTGCTGTAGAGGGATACTCTACAAATACATTAGTAGATGCATGTGAGAAGCCAAAGGTAGCAAAAGGCCTGTGACTGCATGAGAGAATCCAGACCAGAGCCTTGACAGATAGAAATTTTGTTCATTGCTGGTTTTGATTTTACTGTGTTAATTTTACTGTGGTGACCCCCCCAGACTGTGTTACATACACAAAAAAATGCAAGTACTCCTAAGAGTAATGTCCCAGTGTTGCTTCCTTCTTCACAAGTCAGATCGTGTGGGTTTAGCCGTTATTTTGACATGAGAAGTTTAGATAAGAATGACAGATGTAGAAATCAATTCCAAATTTCATCTTGAATGCAGGAAAAGTCAAAAATGCATTATATTCTGCCATTTATCCCATTCTCTTCTAGTCTGAGCACTTAAAATCTTTTACAGCTGCTGAACTGATAGCTTAAAGGTAGAATTTGATTGACAATCTTCAGTTAAACTCAGAGGCAAGTAACTGGACAGAAAAGAAACTGACCAGGATAAAAGGACACAGCTGTAGAGTCTAATCCAAAACCCATGCTAGGCAGTGCCAGTCTCTGCGTTGGCTCTAATGGGTTTGCATTTGGTTTATATGACTGCATTTCAGAGGCATCTGTGTTTTGAAACATGCAGTAAACAGCTGGATTTACAGTGGAAATGTAAGCAGTTACCACCTGACACCTCCTTTGAAAGAACTTTAAAGTTCAAAGAACTCATAGATTTACTTCAGCTAAATTAATCATCACAGCTAAATGTGTAAATTGTTGATTTAAAAACACGTAAAGCAATTGAATTAGCTCTTAAGCTGAGGTTCACAGTGGAGACTGCTGTGATGGATGAAGTACTTTCAGCCTTTGTGGCAGAAGAGGGTATGCTCAGGTTCCTTGACAACTTCACTGTGAAATCCTGTAGCCAATAACAGGGTTGTCCAGCCAAACCTTGTTTTCTGCTGGCTCACAGGGGCTTAGAGCTGCTCCTGAAGGGTGAGACAGTGAGAATGTGCAGTGGGGGCAGCCTGGTGAGCCAGCACAGGCAGATCCATCCCTGGCCTTACTTGGCTGTGGGCACTTGGTTCAGTGAAGCAAAGATACATCTTTACGGAGCTCAGCAGCTCTTCCCCTGCAACTGTTCCTGTGTTCTCCTGCAGAGGAGAATGTGAGGTACCTGACATGTGTGCCCAGTATGGAATCTGCAGCATTAATTTGGAGCCTTTCTTGTCTCTGCCTTCCTACTTTCTATTTGTACTTCAATAAATTAGGCATGCGATAATTTGTGAGGCTGAAGGAAGTTGAAGGATCTCTCACAGGTGTCTGCCTGTTGGGATTTTGACCACACTGACAACAGCATCTCATTATCTATCAAGAGATAAATTCATGTCTAAATAGGTTTGTGTGTCTTTTTGCTTTCCATGCCATGTGTTTGAAATTTATACTCTTATTTAATTTCTTTTCCACTATTTTGGGTGCTAAAGTGTTTGTTGAAATGTGATGTTTTTCTTTCATTCCTTTTGTTATTATGAAGATTCAGAGGAGCTGTCTGACCCTCCCTGGCCAGGATTTACTGTTTGATTCTAGGAATGCATCTTGTGAAAAAACAGTTCAGTCTATCATTGCTGGCAGCAGAGCTATGTGGAGTGGCCAAAATGTATGGTAGTGCAGTAAACTCCATATGGTGACTCTGCCCAGGAATTGGACTGGCTCTGACTTTTTCCCAAACGTTGTGTGAAATTTTCCTGACTCTGTGTGGCAGCTCTAAGCTTTATCCCTTGGTGTGCAACTCACAGAAGTGTTGCAAGGAGTGTTAATCTTGATGAGTAAACCTAGTTCTTCATTGGTTTGACCTCCTTAGGAATTAGCTCAAGACAAACAGAAATGTGCAGCCAAGGGCAATACCTGCTTAGTGTTCCAGATTTCTCAGTGAATTCTTAATATTTGTCCAAAAATAGAAATATGTTAAAGCTGGCTTAGCTTTTGTTTGTTTGCTTTTTGTTCTTTAAAACGTTCCAAGTGAGAGGGAGAAGCTGAATGCTCTTGGATCTGGAATTTAAATACTGAGCATTTAATAAATGTTCCACAGGAGAACCACTTTTTTTTTTTCTTGTTCTGGGACCTGCACTTGGTCTTGTTTGGACTTTCTGCGCTTCAGGATTTTTAAAGGTTTTTTTTACCATGTTGGCAAAATAAAGAGAGTAAAAAGAGAAAAGATTCCATTCTTCACCAGTAAAATTAACATGATGGGAGTAGACCAGTATTTATGATAGTAAATTGTTTCTGAGCAATTCAGTCTTGGGTATGATTTGTCTGTCTCAAACACAGTGTAGAAGTGTGTTTTTCTGGGAGGGAAATGGTTTAGAAAATGGTAGCACAGTTTCCAAAGTGGTAGGCCCATTTAAAACTTCTCATCTACAAGAATGTGCTGTTACATAGAAGCAATGAGGGAAATGATCATGTACTAATCAGAGAACAAAAAAATGAAGAGCACTAAGCAATGAAATTCTTCATTAATCTAATACTTTCCATTGGGAGGAGATGTCTCCCAACACATACAGCTTTTATGGATAACTGAAACTTTCAGACTTCAGTTCTATGCTTAATTTGCTTATTTTTCAGTGACATAGCACCTGGGTTCAGCCTGAGAGAATTTTAGTCCTGCTAGTGTGAATGAAGAACTTCGCCATCCATCAAATTGCCCTTGCAATCACTGCCTCTCCATGAGTGGAAAGCTTGGGGTATATTGGTTTTATCTGAGGATGCAACTTCTTGTCATCGTCCACATACAAAATACCTCCCCAAGTGCTCAGTGTGAAGGAAAGTCCTGAGTACTTTGCACTGATGGCACAAGCTTGGGCAATGACTGGTTAAAATAGAAAATTTAATCTCAAAAGTTGTGGCTTCTTCAGAATGAATTTTTCCAAAAAAAAAAAACCCCAAACCTCTGGGTAGAGTAAAACCCAAACTCCAAGTGTTCTCAAGCCTAGAAAAGGAAAAAGAGATTATGGGCAGAATGAAGATATATCCATGACCTGATGTGTGACAATTTTCATTTCATGTAATAGTTAAAATTTGTGTTCTTTTGAATCCTGGATAGAAAATGAGTGCTCGGTCAGTGATTAGGTTTTAAATCTTGCCAGTCACACTTGTATGGCATGAGAAAGGGCTTGTCTGAGCAGGAGTTGGTTCAAATCACCTAGTGGAACTTCTGAGACATGTAAATTACTTTTTTGCAGTGTGATTCTGGGATTAGAGTTTGTGTATTGCAGAACTGTTTCTCTGGAGGGGTGGCAGAACAAAGTGTTCATAAACAAGATTATTTCTTTAACTCCTGTGATTATCTTACTGTCCTGAAAATAAGTTTTTATTTATATCCCTTCTCAAACTTTAAGCTTTCTCCATGAATTAATTTTTTTTTAATTAAGTCCTTTGCTTCCTTCTTTTGGCAGTGAGTTCAATGAATTAATAACGCATTAGAAAGCACATCCAGTGGTTCTATAAGGAGCGAAACTAATGAAGCCTTTACTTGTGACTTTGTTTGTTTACAGCTCGTTAGACACCAAAGCCCCATGTGGACTTTTTTGGTATCCAGTAATACAGGGGGGCTCCCTCTGGACCCTTCTTAGTAGAAGCTGCATTAGATTTATTTCCTCTATCTGTCTGTTTTCAGGAGGCTTGTAAGAACACGGCATCTCTGAGACCTCTATTCTTCTGCCAACATTTGTGTGTTTGCACATTGACATGCACACCATGGTGGTGTAAGTGCTATTTCTTTAGAAATTCTAATTTTCATTTTAAATAGCCTCACTGTGCTGGTTTGTTGCTTCTTCTTTTCAGTGTATTTCAGTGTTTGTGCTCCAGTTCATTTTTGAGTTGCAAGTGCAAGAAAATTGAATTGACTTTACTTTCAAAGGATCCTCTTGGTGGTGTGTGCACTTAGTTTAAGTTTTAAAAATTTCTCTAGGGTATCACCAGTTGAGCTCTGTGCTTCATTGTGCTTTCTTTTAGAGTTGGTGAAACCAGACTCTCTTATTCATATAGTGCATAGAGATGTGTTCTGTTTCCTTTTTCAGATTCTGATATTTTTAACATTGTCTTGGAAGGGCAGGATTTTTGGGTAGTGGTAATATTTTTATTAGACTAATTGTTATGGTAAAGAAAACTAGGTGTTTGGATATGCAAGTCCTCTCTCAGATCTAAAAATAGAAGCCATGGATTTTAAAAGTAAGCATATTTCAGATTTGTTTAAAGCTTAGTCAATAGGTGTCTTTCAGACCACTTCTGAAATAAAAAGTAGGTAATGTTTGTGAGTGTGGTATACAAACAATTCTGTGTGGGCAAGCAGTTATATAGGTAATACCCCAAGAGTGCTCCACAATACCTTCTTTAATAAAATACATTAGGAAAACTGTTTTATCTCCTGAGTGGGGCACCAAGGATTTGTTCACAATGGATCAGCCAAGCTCCCAGGCACAAGGCAAGGAGGACTGTAACTGCTTGCTTGATGAGTCTTCAGATCCCACCTTGCTTGTGTTCATCTGTTTTTGCTTTCAAATTGTAGTGTTTGTCTTTGAGGATTCCAGGTTGAAGTGGTTTCTTTGCTCTTTACCCTTTTCTCTCAGAAATTTTTCATCTGCAGCACCTTGTCATTTTTCACTCTGTGATTTATGCCACAGGTTTACCTTCTCACACCTCTTTGTTCATGGTATCTCATCCAGAATAACCAAGGATCTGACAGAATTTCTTTTTGTAGTGAGATGGGAGAGGTATCAAAGTGCAGAATGTGACCTGCTCATTTAAAGAAAATGGATTGTAGCTACACAGAATGTCTCTGCTTTGCCTCTGTTCAAGCCCAAAGAAATTATTGTTTCTGTACAAGGGAGGTGGAAGAGAGAAGGAGATGATAGGGTTATCTCCTAGGAGAAGGAGAGAGCCTGGTATGGTGTGACATGTGGAGGGGTTAATGTGAGATAACATCATAGTGTGCCTGAAATCCAATATCTCTATTGAGTCCATGGGTTTTTTTGAACCCAGTGGAGTTATGAATTTTAGTTCCCAGGCTTGTTTTGAAAGATGTTTTATGGGTTTTCCTTAAGGAACAGGACTGGCAGATTGGAGGTGGAGTGATTGTTTTATGAGAAGTGCTAACCCATGGACAGATGGATGTGTTTCAGCCCTTGTACACTGGCTAGATGAATTCTTCCTGACATGTACTGGTGGTTTAATTTCACCCATTTAGTTATCATTTTGAGGGAATATATTACATTCCTGAAGTACAGTTATAGGACAGAGAAGTCTTGACATTTCTGTTCTATGGTATTCATTATGTTATTGTGCAAATATTCCAGGAATACTTCCTTTTATGTTTGCACAATACAGTGCAAAGATATCTGTTAATAAAACTTATCCTACTTAATGTCTATAGTCTTTAACACCAAATCTGTTTTGCTGAAATAGTTTGGTGGGGTTTTTTTAACCACTGCTGACACCTGAGAAGGTTTCTGCAGAACCAAAACTTTGTATTGTAACTCAATGAGCTCTCTACAGCAGAGGAGATTGGTTCAGAGACCCATTGTGTGTGCAAACTTGGCACTGGTTTCTGTCTTGTGTGTTATTTTACCTTATTGGCAGTGAATTTCTTGTTCCCCTGATGCCTCCCTATATTAACTGGAGATCAGCGTCAGTTTGTGAAATCACATTGAACACAGTGCGATTGTCTTTCTTATTTTGTCAAAAGGAAAATACTTACATTAAAGGAAGGCTGGGAAATGCATGAATGAAGTTGGTTTTGATGTGTTTTGAGAACGTGTAGAAGGTGTTGGCAAAACTTGAAGTGGTGTTTGTACAAAACGAGTTGCGCTGAGAGAATGCTAAGCCAGCACAGTGGGGGATGCAGGAATTGGGAAGGGCTACAATGTTAGAGGGATGAAACAGCCTTACACACTGTCAACATCTTTAATTTCCCATTACTGCAAAACATGTGATACATTTTTAACCTGCTTTTTTTTGGTAACAAATCGTAGCAGGAGAGGCTGATTTTAATCAGAATTTCTTCCCTGACCAATATCCCTAAAACAAAGTTGTAGAAGAAGCTGTTGAACAGTATAGCTACATCCTGTACTGCAGTGATACTATTAGTAAGCTGGCTTAAGATGCTGTGTAGTGCTCAAGTCTCTTTTATACTCACCCCAGAGGCCTAATCTATTAATAGCTCAGCTTCATGCTCTATTAATATTCACACTCTTTTTTAAACTGTTGAAAATGTTGTAGAGAAGAGACTGCACCTATTGTGCTGCTCTTTCCTCCCCAAATGCTGAATATTTAAGAGCATATTCTGGTGTGATTTTTCTGTTCTTTCATTCATGAGGTCAGTGGTGCTTTCTTCCATCTTGACCTTTCTATAATTGTGCATATGGCTGTGCTTCATGTGCAGTTCTTGCTTGGATTCATTAATAAAATCAAGACTGCAACATGGCAAGACTTTTTTCTCATTCTCTATAAAAATAACAGAAAATAAAAAGGATGGTAACCAATTTAGATTAGCCATTCTACACTGTTTTCCCTAGTATTCATTTATAGTAATTTGGAGATGCTCTTAGCACTGCCTTTTAGAATTTGCTGCATCTTGGCCTTAGCAATGGTTTTGAATTCAGCCAAAGGCTTTCATACATTCAGTTTGATCTGTGATATTGTGTGTAGCTATAAAGTCTTACCCTTCTGGAAGGACTGTCTTCTATTTCTGGACAGAGAATTATGTATTTCCTTGAAATTCTGTTTCCCAGATAGAATTTGGAGGTCATCTTTCTTTATCTGTTTTATCTGTGATGTGAGTACTAGAGGACAGAATGATGGAACAGGTATTAAAGCTGAGGATGACATTTAAGAGCTGACCTGAGACATTTTGATGAGTGAGGGAGGTTTCCACAGAGAGCAGTTGCCAGAAAGGTTTGCATAAAGAAACTGTGGGTTTCAAGCAGCCACCTTTGCACATTAACCTGCATCCCCTCTTGGATGTTGTGAGCCTGCAGTGTGTTTGTAGGTGATGTGTGGCCTGGTGCTATCTCAGGTGATGCGGTATTCCTCTTACTGTTGGCATTGTTCTCCCCCTTCCCTCCTTTCCTGTGCTCCCTCTGACTCCAAAATTTAAATTCCATGCAGCTTTTAGCTAACACCTTCAAGCTTTTCTGAGTTACAGGCGAAGTATCTTCTGTTGTGTTCCTGTTAGAGGGGGTTCCAGTCCTTCCTTCACATGAAAAATCTAGCCATCCCATAATGGTTGAACTCTTTAAAATAAGCTGACATAAGAGATCAGAAAATCCTGTTAGTCCACAAAGTAAAGATCAGATAGTTCTTCAGCAGTGACAGTACAATTACAGCATCTAGCAGTAAATGCAATTTAGTGCAGGCTTAGCACAAAGTCAGCTTTTTCTTTTAGGAGAAAAAAAAGAATGGTAGAGAAGTTGTAAATGTTTATGTATATCAGAAGGTCATGTTTGGTGTTTGATAATTTTGAATTTGCTCTATTGTAAAACATGAAACTCCTCCCTCATCCTGCAGTCTTTATTTTGCCCTCTGCAACCTGCTTTTAAGAGATTAGGGCTCTGTGCTTTTAATATATTGGAATCTGCTTAGTGAGAGTGCTTTGTTTTGGAAAATAATTGAAACTATGGCAACCCTTGGGTTTTTTTCCAGCTTATTTGTCTACCTCATGGACTTCTCCGTTTTGGTGGATGATTAGCATACTGGAAACCACTGGTAGCTGCTAATGTTATACAAACAACAAAATAAGTTCTGTAAATATTAAATCCAGAACTGGTTATTTGTGATTTAGAAATCATTGAACACAAGCTGCATATCATTACAAAGCTGGGAGTTTAAGGCCTCTTCACTATCTCTGTGGCCTAAGTCTACAAGTCTGTGAGTGCAGAGCAAATGGTTTTGGCACAGGAGCACTAATTCTGATCAGTGCTTGCCTGCTGTATGCTCCCCCTGATTTCCATCAGGTTCTCTAGAGCACTTGTTTTATGTTTGTTTATGTTCAAACTTGTTAGCCACATGCAGACATTACATAAACTGAATTTCTGTTTCTCTTTAATATGACTTCCCTTTTCCAGCTTTCAGTCTCTTGCACAGGGGATTGTAGCCTTAATTTATTTATTTTCCTTTTACACTTCTGTGTTCAGTTGCTGCTGTGATGAGAAAATGGGTCATCCTTGGATGAACTCTTGTGAACTGCCTCTTCCAGAGAGCTTGCTTGCCTGGGAAATTCTTGTAGTGGGAGCCATCTTAAAATCTTCCTGACAGCTACTGGTGACCTTGTTTCGTAATTACTTGTGTTTCTGTCTAGCTCTTTTAAAGTGTTGCTTCTCCATGTATGAAAAAGCTTTTAAAACACGCTATAATTTAAGATTTCAAGTCTCTGGCTTCTTTCCAAATAAAACCTTGATGTCTCAACAGTTAAAACTGAGAAGCTGTGTTGCCTGGTCTGTCTGGCATTTGCACTGATAAGTGGGGCAGACATGCCTGGCAGTCAGCCCAGGGGCTTCAGCCTCCCAGAGCCCCCCCGGGTGGGGTTGTGCAGCTGAAAGCTCTGCTGGCTGTGCAGCCCCTGAAGTGGGAGGGGATTCTTCCTCCTTCTCCTCCTCTTCTCCCTTTCCCAGTTAAATATGTATGCTGATAAAATCTTGCCTTCATTCTCTCTCTTTTTATGGATATTCTTTCTCATTCTGTGTTAGTCTAAGGACTTCTCTGAAACTGGGTATGAAAATAAAAAAAACAAATTGTAGCTGCTCTCTTATTAAAAATATTGAAAACATATGCTTTATTATTTGTGAGAATGTTGACTGTGCCCTGTGGTTGTGACACTAAAACAAAATTCCTCTTCCCAAGACCTGTGAGATTTATTAGAGTTTTGTAATTTGTTTCTTACAGATTGTTGTAATCCTATTTTTTATCCAGTGCTGGCTTTTTATGGGGTGTTTCTTTCTTGTCATGGGTATGGTGCACAACCACCCAAGCATTTCATTGTGTGTCTGGTCTTTTTGGGGTTGCATCCAGCACATCCCCCAGTCTGTGCTACAGAGTTTGTGCATTATCATTGAAGAAGGGCAGTGGATTGTCTCTGTAAAGTATCTTCTTAAGGCTGTCTTCTCACTGCTGTGAATGGTGGGGCTGTCAAGAGCTTCTGCTCACTTCGCTGCCTTTTGTTTCGCTTGCCATAATGGTTTTCTTCTTTTCAAGAAAATGGTTTTCTGACTGGCTGAGAGACAGCCATTCCCTAACGCAGGATAGTTTTGGAAAGGTCTGTTTGTCCTCAGGGTACTGTTGCACGGTTGTGAGGCTCTGCTGTGGGACCCATTCTGTGTTGGAATTAATGCATGATGCTGCAGCACTTGCAAGTCATGACTGGGAATGCTGGATCTCAGCTTTTAATGTGCTGCACTTGCATGTTGTGCAATCCCATAGGGAAGTTGAGGTGCTGCTTTTAATCTTTAAATTATTTGGGTCCTGGTCTCTTGAGAGGAGTAGAGGACAAGGACGTAGGTAGGGGCTGTTGAGTGGCAGGGTGTTCTCTGAGGAGCTGCAGTGTAGGGACACTTTCTGTCACAGTCTCCTCTTGTCAGGCTTTGCCACTGCTTGCGACACCTACTACCTTACTTTTTTTGTTTCGGGTTGAGTGGGTAGAAGGCAGAGTGTTGTGAGCAGTTTCTGTCTGTGTTTCTGCAGTGATTTGTAATTTGGGAGTACAGAGAGAATGCCCCTAGATGTATTTCATAAAACTGGAAGAAATAAACGATTGCCAACACAGGTGAGAAAAGGTCACTGAACACTTATTAAATGACTCAGAATCTATTGGGTGCTTCTGGGGGCAGTGTGAGTGAGAGTCTAAAGAGTGTTAATGCTGAATTTTGACACAAATAATTCTGGACTCTCATAATATCTTCTGCAACCTCCAGGTTCTGCACTCTACCAAAGGGGAAGATGTAAACCTTATCCAGTGGCAAGCAAGAATTATGATATATAATTGTAGATAGCCAAGGGCACTCCAGAGGCTGATCATAAACCAACAGTAATTCTTAATTTCCTGACCTGTTATAGCCTTCTTTGTGGATTATTGCATTGCTAGCTTGAGTATTTTGTGACCCTTTAAAGGCTCCTGTAAGGAATGGGGATTTGTGACTAATGTTTAAGGATGTTCTTTTTACTAACTGTTTGCAGTTTTGCTCCCCTTTTGCTCTTTCTGCAGAAATCAAAGGGGAAATACTGAGATCTGGACTGTATTGTTCATGCAGTTTGTGTTTACATATTAACAGATGAGACATTTTCTCTCTATTGCTGGCAGGTCAAATACAACATGTTATTGTAAGAGACAGCCTAAAGCAAGATAACCAAAAGCAGAATTAAAGGAAGTAATTTAAATTGGAGTAGTTTGAGTATTTTGATTTGGAAACATCAGAAGACAGAGTGTGAGTTTTCAAATTTTCAGATTTAAAATTTTACTGAACTGCTAAGATCATTCATCATGCTTAGGATAATGATGATCTGCTCTAGGATGGGTGCTAAATAGTGTCTTTCTGGGAATGCTATTAAATGCTCAGAACCAGATCATTAAATATCTCAGAAAGCAGCCAGTTTTATGGTCGTAACAGCTAATATAGTAGTAAAAGATAATAGACCTTAAAGTTTATTTAAATATTTGTTGTGGAGCAGCATTCATCCATTCTTTCTTACGTTTCTTTTTTCATGTATTCCAGAAGTGTGTAAACTTGAAGGATTTTATTTTAAAATGCCTAATTTTGCAGAGTTATCAGACATTTGCAATATGTTGGAAAAATGTAGCCCTAATGTGATGGTGTGGTTGAACCTGGCTGGCAGCTAAAACATCACACAGCTGTTGGCTCACTTCTTGGAGTGGGATGGGGACAGAATCAGAAAAAAGGGAAAACTCTTGGGTTGTGTTAAAGGCAGTTTAATAAGTGCAATGGGAACATCTGTGTTATCAACACTGCTTTCGGTATAAATCCAAAGCATAGTCTCATACCAGCTACTATGAAGAAAATTCTCTGTATTCCCAGCCCAACCCAGTACATGAAGTAAGCAAAGAATACAGTTATTTTTATGTTAAAGTCTACACTCTGCTGCCTTTTGTCTGGCTATTTCTGCTGCTTCCATCTTGCAGCAGTTGCTTGAAGAAATACATCGAAGTGGCAGATTGTCACATGGAACAAAATCAAGGCATGTCTTACTAGCCCAGTGGTGTGGGTGTGATTTATATGCCTACACTGTTATTACTTGAGCTTGTTTGTACTTTTCAAGTACATGAAGCAGGATGCATTGCATCTTGGAGTAAAATGTTAGTGCTTATGCCTGTTTGGATGTTTTCCAGAGGAGTTTGGTCAGCCAGCTTCTAAAAAATACATCCTCAGATTGGTATTAGTTCAACTGTAAGTTCACTGGAACCTTACTGGGAAATAGTGGAACACACTTTGATTTTTCTCCCCCACACTCTCTGGACTTGTCATAGGGAGGCTGAGGGGAATGGAATGGGATAGGCAGTGGGTCAGACCATCCATGTAATACCTTATCCCTGAACTTGACTCAGACTCAGATTACAGAGTGAGCTTTGGTGTGTTGACAGCCTTGTGACAAGGCATGGAGCAGCTGGTTCAGAGAAGGCTCTGTCAGCTTCAGCAGGTTGTGCTGTATGCTCAGAGCATGGCAGTTCTTTGGGTGAAAACATGGTAAAGGAGGGCATCAGGTGAAATGCAGTAAGGACAGGAGCTGCTGTCCTGGTTGATTCCCTCTTACAAACTACTGACATACACATTGAAGAATTTTTTAGAGCAGAACCCTGAAAAACCCTGAAACAAATATCCAGAGAACTCCCTATGAACAGAGATGTTACTCAGCGACCTTGAACTCTTGTGCTGGTCACAAGGTCCTTACCACATCCCAGGAATTCAAAACTGCAGCTTCAGGCTATTGCATATCCCTGCATTTCATGGCAGAACCATTGTAATGCTTTGTCTTGGCAGTGGGTGTTTTGCTTTCACAGGTGAAGGTCTTTGTGTCTTTTATTTTTCTTTTTTTTTTTTATAATGTGCAAAGGAACAGAAAAATTTTCTGTGAAAGGTACTCCTCTGTGCCTTGCTTCAACTGTGACATATGACACCCCACAGAGACTTTGATGTTACTACCCTATTATTTTCTTTATGGTATTGATGTATTTATAGTAAAAATTAGATTCCATGTTGCTTCTTCCTTGGGTTTCTAAAACCAAAATCACAGGCACATGTAATACAGGATTTACTTTTTGTTTGATTCTGCGTCTTTTTATTTTGACTTTTTCTTACCCTAAGTTGCTGGATTGACCACTTAGGCAGTATTATTCCTGATTCTGATTTAAAGTAATTTGCAGTTGCAGTCTTTATCTTAAAAAAATAAGAAAAAAAAAAATAAAAACCTAAGCAACAACCTCAAAGACCTGACTCTTTAATCTCTCTTATTCCTTCCCAGAAGTACACTGCCATTGGAATGCTGGGCAAGGCTACTGATACATTAGATGCTACAGGAAAAGTAACTGAAGAAAAACCTTATGGTAAGCATTAATGTATCTGCACACTTGATGTAATTTGAAGGCTTAAGTGGTATCTGTCATAGGAGAGCGGAAGAGATGTTTGGGACTCTGAATTAAGTTTAAATGTGAAATTAAACTAAGATTATTTCATCTTCAACTTCACTGCTCATATAATTCAAACCAGCTTCATGCAATTATGTCCAATGCAAGTGTTCATTTCTGCTGGAAAAAAACAAACCAGGCATCAGATTAGGAGGGAGGAAATAGAATTGGGCAGGACTGTGTCATTTTAAATCTTTGACAGGCTGACAAATGACATGCTGTGTCCAGTAACATTTTCCTCTCTCAGAGTATAGTCCCAGGAGTCCTCTCTTTGTAAAACTCTGTAAGGCCAGTGGAAGAATAAAGTATTTGGATCTTTCCTCTAGGACACCACTTCACCTACAGACTGCTTAACATTTAATGAGGATAGCATAAACTACATTCTACATATGGCTATCTTCCAGATCTTGGTCTTGCTTGCATCTTTAATAAATGAAATTTTCTGACTGACAGAGCACAGTACAAGGGTTTAAAGCATCAGAACTCATCCTGGCTGTGGTTTTGCTGGGCATCTTAGAAACAATATAGTAACACAGAAATTGTATTTGTTATTAGTTCTTTCACAACCTTGGGGAAAAAAAAAATTAAAAAATAATAGGTAACCAGTTGCTTAGCAACTCTGCAGGTCTGACATTCTTCGTACCTGGTAATAGATACATGAAGTAAATAATGTTTTTTTAATGGCATGATGAAAAAGCCTGGATTTCACTCCCAATCTCCTTTCTTTTGCAGTTTTCCTTTTCTCATGAGGCAGGCAAGAATGAGTTTCTTTTCCACATTCTAAATAGTGTTATTTACTAGGCAATGTTATCCAGAGGTGTTGGATCATTTATTTATGCTTCAGGATCAAGTTCTGAGTCTCTAAGCTTCTGGAGGCCTGAGGATCCACATGGTGTTAGAATTGCCAATACTTCATGATGGTTGAATGAAGTGATGATTCACTTTCTTGGTATTTATCTGTACCTCTCAAAGTGGAATTTTGTGGTCATGCTGCACTAAGAAGTATTCAGAGATGCTAGATCACATATGAGCTGATTCAAATGATAGCATTTCAAACAGATGCAACTTCCATGGTCAGTTAATTAAAAAAAATTAAAATCCATTTTTTGAAACACTAGTTTTGCTTTTTTCATTTTGTATTCTTTACTGCAGACAGGATTTAAAGTGTTGTTCTTGTGTGTCTTTCTCTCCCTGGCAGCTCCTGCTACAGCAGTTCCCACCTCTGCACCACCTCTATTACGGTGGTTTGTCTTTCTGTTAGACTGTGTGTTTGGGGAACTGATTTGGCTTTAAAATACCTCCTTTTTTTGAGTTGCTTGTCATTTTAAACTGAGATCAGTTGCATGATCCAGTTCATCACATGGGCTGTTGACGAGCAGCATTGTCTTTGCTGGGGCAGTGCAGTTTGTGGGGGGGTGTTTCTTTTTGCCAAAAGTAATGGCTGAAAGAAATGCTCATGGCATCGGTCTCACTTGCTTTCCATGTTGCTGCAAATCAGTCAGATGTGATTTCTTCAGAAAGAAAAGAGCACAGATACTCCTTTTTTTGCTCTCCATGGTACCAGCATGTTTTGTATTTCTCATCTTTTCCAGTGTCTTCTCCTAAACAGCTTGGTTTTCTTCTTCTTTCCATACTCTATTTGGCCCACCATCCCTAATTTCTAACCTTAATAGGTACTCCAAGAAAAGGCAAACCAGATGTTTGAGTTCAATTTCAGTATTCTTTTGACACTTACAAGGATCCTTGGTGAAGCAGAACAAGGTAATATCAATCCTGTAGTGCTGGCATCATCCAGGATTGGGCCTTAGTGCAGAAAAAGGGCACTAAACCAGTTTGCAAGATGTGTAAGACTCTTCTTGTGTGACTTCACTGGAACATAAGAGGAAAGTGCCTGCAGAAAGTTGCCAGCTGTATTAACTCTAACAAAGTGTTACATTTGAGTCCTCAAAGTGTCCCTAGACAGCATCTTAGGAAGCAGTGTGCAGTTAGTTACAGTGTCAGGATGCACTGAAGAGAGCTCCTTGCTTTTAAGTCCTTCTGAACTTCTGGAAGCTTTTTTTTCTTACCGTACAATGAGTTTGCATTTCCACATGAAATTAAATTATGGTTTCATACTGCTGCCAGGCTGTCAGATGCTGACTTTGGAAACAAGTAGCATTTAGTATTCCTCTGATGCTTTTTTGAACACATTAATGTTAGTAGCCCTTTTTTAATATTTGTAACTGTGTATTCTGAAACCCACTTCCTTCCAGCTGCCTACAGGCTATATCCAGACATGGAGAACAAAATTAATGAGGCATTTCTCAGGTCTCTGATGATTATGCTGAAATATATGTTTAATAGAGCTGCCTGAATAATTTGGAAAGTGTAGTTCTTTCAGGATTCTGCTTGTCTGTTTTCAAATAATTTGTGCTGCGTCAGACTGAATTGAGGTCATTTGCTGAATTTCTGGTACACTGTCATGGATAATTCCTGTTTGGAGTAGTTTGTTAACAAGCACAGGGCAGAATCACCCTTCAATGAAGGCTTTTTGAGGTTGTGGCACAACTGGCACCTTTTGGTTTGGTAACTTTATTTTCCTTCCTTTGTAGCAGGAAAATCAGTCAGTAGTTGCCTGTACTCAGAAGCACACCAGATCTTAGCAAACATTTCTGTAAATATTTACTTTGATAACACAAAACACAACTCTGGTTTGTTAAGGGCTTAATGCATCAGTCTTCACATGGGGATTTTTTGCTCCTGAGGCAGAGGTTGCCAGTATCATGAGTGACTTCCTCAGAGGCCACATGTAACATCTCAGTCAAGAGTATATGAGGTCAGATCCAGGTGTCTCATTAAATACCTGGTCACAAATGCAGTTCATGGAGTGAAGATTGGAAGGAGAATTCCAAGGAACACATGTGCTTAGGTCTTAAATACTGAATTTTAACCTGAAGCAGCCTGGGGTTCACAAGAAGGCTGGCAGGATCACTGTCATGGAGCTGGGTCATGCTGACCTTCCAGCCATTGTTGTGATATGTTGCTAAATAGAAGTAAGATTGAAATAACTGTGTAAGAAACTCTTCAGAAGATTCAGAGCTACTGTACAATTGAGTTTGTTGTTCCTAGCCTGTATTCTGATGTAAATTAGTCTCTCTCAGCATCTCAGAGTTTTGTGCCTTGCAACCTTGCTGTTAATGACACATCTTGGGACAGCTGCTTGGGCCTAGGGAGAGCATCTACTCTTGAGGCTGCAAAGATTGCTTTATAGAAGTGAGGAGCCACAGGATCATTTCCCAGAGCTGCTGCGAAAAGAAATCTCGTCTTTTTTACTTACAGCATGAACTACATCTGGCTTTTATGGTTTGCAAGTAAAGGTCTGTTTCAAAATACAGCAAAGGCTCGATAAATAAATTTGATTGGTTTGTGTTCTAGAATGCTGTTGATTTAGCAGGCATAACACTAATTAAATATAACTTATGAGAAACAGGGCTAGTCAAACCCTAGACAGTAGAAATGCACTGAAGTGCATTGTGATTACAGATCTTATGTTTGCACTCTCTAAACAAATTAGGGATGAATGTCATCTCTGTTGAATAGAGCTTCAGAAGACCAGTGCAATCAGCTACTTAGCTTCTAGCCTTCAATAAAAGTGGGACAGATGTCTATGTGTACTCTTAAAAGAAAGTACATTGCCTAAACCAGCTGTCTTTCTTTTACAGAATTTTGTTAGTAAAATTGCCTTACTTAATATATAACTATACCCCAGAGTACATTTGCAGGTTAGTTGTTTGACAGGGAAATTTTGATGTGTTGTTTCAGATAAAGTCTTTTTCTACACCAGTGGTTTTGTTCTCTAATAATCTGTTGTATTTTTCCCTGCAGTTAGGTTCTCTTAGAGAGATGTTCCCAGGGTTAGATGAGCATTTTATTCTTTTTTGTGCTTTTTTTAAAAAAAAATAAGAACATTCCAAATGTTGTAGCTTTTACATAGTTTCCAAGAAAGATGAATTTGCAGCCTCAAAAGAGGGGAATTACGAAAGAAAACATTAAGGAGGATTTCTGCCCTTCTGAAAGTATCCAGATTGTCCTGATCACCTTGGACAGTTTGTTCCACTTTGTGGTAATTCACATTCCTGCTTACAATCTGGTTTTTATCGCTTTGCTTTGGTGTTTTTCACCCCATCTAAATTCAGAAGAGACAGAACTTGTATCTGCTTGCAGAATGTGATTGATGCCATTAGTGCCATGTGAATAATCAATACTAACATACTGTTTTCTTTCCACAGACCAAGTAACAAAAGGAGATCTTGAAAATGTTCTGCAAAAGTTCACAGGGGACATCATGCAAGTTCCCCCACTGTAAGTTCCATGATATTCAGACACTCTTGACAGTTGTGTTCAGCTGTCAGGACTTGCCAACAGAAGTCAGTTCTCTCAGAAGTATTAAGACACATTTTGACAAGAGGATAGAGGCCAGGCAGTCAGGAGTTTAACATTTGCAAGTGCAGGTCATGCCCATTTGAAGATCCAGCACAAATGGTGACCTGGAGTCTGTGGGTGTTTTGGGTAAAGTAAAAAAAGTCTTGAACAGCTTTGCAGGACTTGTCTTATATATTCCAATCTTACTGACATTTCTGTGGAAGTGCCTTAAATGACTTTGAATCAGTTTTTTGAAAACTTAGAGTATGAATGAGTAAATAATGACTGAGCTTCTGTAGCTTAGCAAATTTCTTCTGGTCAGGTGAGCCATAGTAGCTGGCAGTGTGCATGACTTAGCTTGTGACAGATGGCTTTTATGGTGATTTAAGCTAACCTGCTTTCCTTTGCATTTGCCATGTGTCACTTACTGTGGTTCCAGTGTGAGCCCTGTAAGGTCAGTAATGCCCCACGTGTTCTGCTTCATGTGATGTGTTTCAAATTGCCTTCTAATATTGTGAGCAAGATCCTTTTGGATTTTTCTAGGGTCATCTTTCTGTCGTGACCAGAGTGGGAGCTTTGGTTCCATCTAATCAGTGAAATCAGTTTCTGTGGTTCTGTAGTGGTTGGCTAAACATCCTAGAACATGGCAGCTGCTGTTGGGGAAAGCCCCTGGTGTGGGACAACGAAAGGTGCAATGTAGAATTACAGGAGTTGCCTGAGTGGCTCCCAGTGCTCAGCTCAACATAACACTGAAACAGAGGATGCCCTGCTGACTTCTGAGACACGGGATGTTAGAGGCAGCTGCAGGTGTTGTAACTCTTATAGAAACCCTTTTATTTCATAAACTGCAAAGTGAGTGATAAAGTGCTTTGAAATCGGTACAGCAAGAGAGAAATGCAGGGCCATCTCTTGTTTTCTGGTTTATGTAGCTTCTTGTAAATGGGATGATTCTGTGTCCAAGTGTTTTCAGCAGCACTTGCAGGGTTTTTGTGGGGTTTTGTGAATGCTTTGAAAGTAGTAAAATGTGTGCTACCCTAGTACAATATTACCAGGATCTGGAGAATGGGAAGCCTGTTCTGTTACAGCCGTATGACACACATTTTCATGCTCTGTCTGATCAGCTATTCTGCTTTGAAGAAGGATGGAGAAAGGCTTTCAACTCTGATGAAGAGAGGGGAAGCAGTGGAAGCAAAGCCTGCTCGGCCAGTGAGAGTGTACAGCCTTTCTCTCCAGCAGTTCCAGCCACCACTGTTCACGCTGGGTAAAGGTCAAAGATTATTACATAGAGCAATGCTCCCAGCTTGTTAATGTTTATTTACACTCAGAATGGGACTAAGAGAGTGAAATGGTTTTCATTTCACTCAGCTACTTACTTTGGTTTGAGCCCATGTGCAGAGACTTTCACTTTGTATTAAAAGCACCGTATTTTGGTTTTAAGTTAAGCTGATTATATCTAATCTCTCAGGGAAAATTCTGAGAGTGGGCAGGGGATTATTTGCATCTGTCCATGATTTTGCAACCTCCAGCTCATTCCTCTCTCAGGTCTGCTTACTTCACTTTACCAGTCTTTCACACAGATGCCCAGACCTGCTGGCATCACTCCCAGGACCAGTTTCAGCTACTGTCAGACCCCTTTTACTTGTTGAGGAGGCAGGATCTTATCCTTCCATCTTGTCATTCATCAAAAAACTTGGGTAGTACATTAAGAAGCATATTAATAAATAAACCAAAAGAGACTCTTGTAAATGTTTAATGCTACTGTAAGGTCAAGATGATGCATTGCATTGATCTGTCTGCCCAGTTGATCCCCAGTCCTGTGATGGACCAGATGTTTTATGATGAGCAGGTACAAGTGACGGAACTCAGTGCTGTGTGACTTCAGCCCCTGCTTTATTGTTGAGTGACAAGTAGCTGATCACTGGCAGAGGGGGAAGGGAAGGGCTGAGAGAGCAGGAAAGGTTAAAGATGAATTTTAAAATTTTAATGGAGCTACCTGTCTGCAGTACCTGAAAAGCATTGATAGTCAGTTTAGGCTATACTTGAAATAACTTGCTTTCATCATTAGAAATATGAATCAACCTGAAATGCTTAAAATGAATAGGACTGAATCATTTCTTAACATACAGGTACTGAAATTCTGGTGAGTTAGTACAGTTGCCATTTTATTTGCTTTCCCTCTTATCTAGCTTAGCAATTTCACCCTCACATATGTTACAGGATGAATAATTGATGTTGTGTCCTATAAATATTTTATCACTGGGTTGTTTTCTTAGTGCATTTTTACATTTATGTGGGGGCATGGCTTCTAGGTAAAGTAAGATTTCATGTGGTACTGGCAATTTACCATGTCACTTTTAACATTCCAGATGTTGAATGTGGTGGTGGCTTTTATGTCAGGAGCCTGGTCAATGACATTGGCAAAGGTAGGTATGAAAAAAACCCATGACAATGTAAGGAACAGTGTGTGCTTGTGAAAAAATGTTGTCATTCTGTATGTCTCAAGTAACTAGACCTGTGTGTTATTTTGCAGAATTGTAGTGCTATCACTTGTTTTTATATACTCAGGTAATTTCCTTAGGGGCATGGGGGAATGATGGCTAAATAATTGCCAGGGGACCTTGGGGGCCAGGTGATAAAAATGGAGCAAGCAGCAGCACTGAGCAAGATAATGCAAGGCAAGGGGGGGACTTTTTTGCTTCTCTTTCTTCTGTTAAAGCTAACTCAGATTAAGGATGAGAAGAAAAGAAATACTATCTTTTTAAACATTATTCATCACATTTTGAAAACAGATTGCACAGAGCATTACCATGCACATAATAAACCCGATATGCTGGAAAGATTTCCATGCTGGTGATGATTTTTTGAGTGTTTTCTTTCTCCTTTGCCTGAACTGTGAATAGGTTTGCTTTCCCATAGGATTATTTGTCTTGTGCTCTGTATCTATCAAACTGCATGATGGAGAATAGATAATCCATTTCAAATTTTTTTTTTTTTTAAATGATACATTTGCAGGAAGGCAAGTAATGTGGGATAACCCTATGAATTTCAATGTTGGTATTTGTGCTTAGGCAAGTCCAAGTTTCTGTTACTGCCTTCTGAGCATACTGGCTTATGTTTGGCCCTTTAATGACAAACCAAGATAAAGTCTGTCCATGGATGGCTTCTTTTCAAAGACTGAAAATGAAATGAAAACCTTCTTGCATCAGAAAGGAGGGGGGAGAATATTTTAGTGGACCCATGTGCTTACAAGTCAGTGCTTGTTGCTGTTATGTTTTGTAGCATCTTGATATGTAAATATATCTTGCTGGTATTTATTTAACATGGGAGAGCATTTGTATATATTTTTTTACTTTTCCTTATCTTAGTTTCTGTTATCCTGATAGGCAGCACAGGATAAAAATATTAAAAATACTTCTTGAAGGCCTCAAAATGTGTGGAAAAATAGTTCATGGTCACTTGAGAATTTAGAATGTTCTGCTTACATCTTATTATGACATTATTTCCTCACTTTTCATTCTGATCTAAATCTGGAAAATTCTTGACAGCTTTCTGTCAGATTCTGAACTTTTTACTACACTGGACAGCTCTTGAAATCAAAGGACTTCCTTGGGTGAAATTCAAGAAGGTATAAACAAGTGGTAAATCTTCATGACCTCTCTTGTCAAACAAAGCAGAATAATGTAAAAAGCTACATACAAAAATATATTTTAAGTGAGCTGGAAGTGGTTACATTTTTAAATTTTTTTCCATGCACTTTGTCCAATCCCTCTTTTTTCCTTTGCTCCAGAGCTCTCCACCTGTGCCACAGTGCAGGAGCTGACCCGCACCAAGCAGGGGCCGTTCACGCTGGAGGAACACGCCCTGCAGGAAGACAAGTGGACAATTGATGACATTGCTCGGTCCTTGGAGCACTGCACAGCCCTGCTCCTGGGAGAACCAGCTCGGAAAAAATTGAAGACAGAGCATCCTGGTGAAACTGCTGTGGTCTGTGGGGATAAGCTGGGTCAAGGAAAAAGACTGAATGATTGAGATGTTTTAAGATTGGATTGGGATTGTCTCGCCTCCTGTGTAAATCTACAAGTCTCTGCTGGGAAGGTGACAAACTGGAACACAAGAGAAATTATTCTTTTGTTTCCTGGAGTTAGAATGTGCACTGAAAATATCCAGAGATAACTGTTTCTTGATTGTTTATTTTCCTTCTTGCACACTGTAACCGATGCCAAATTTTTATAGACTTTAAAAGATCTTTCAGGGTGCAAGGTGGCTGCTGTTGCGAATTCATCAATAAAAAATTATATACAATAATGTCTGATAAATGTGCTCCAAAAAAAATATATCTTTTTCTTTGCAGCTGGTAGTCAAATCTGGAAATACCATGGTAACAATTCCATCATAGCTTAAAGGACACAAGAATGTGGTGTGCTTTCTTGAAATCCATTTCAGAATATATCCATTTTACTATAGTTTTTCCTATGCAGATTGTTCTCCAGTCAAATGTTCCTAGAATGCAGTATATGAAGGTGCTAATGTTTTAAGTTAAGTCTGAAATGTCAGCCTAAGGGAATAGTTTTAAGTATAAACAATCCCTGAAGATGACTGGTTTGTGCCTGCATCTTACAAAAAGGTGTTATATGAATTGGTGGTTCCAAACTTACTTTCAGTCTGAGAAATTAAATAAATATTCTAAAATTTCTCATTGCAGTATACCCTTCCAGACATTTATAGGTTTTATTTTTGTTTTCTATACAATAAGAAACTGAATTCTATGCAAAATTAATGAAAGTTTTGTTTAGAAGGACAGACCTCATTTTATTCAGTAAACAGTTTTTTTCCTTTGTATATTCTTATAAAGAACTTAAAGGAAATGTTGAGAATAGCACAAGCAAATTGAAATGTTAGAGCACTATAGCAGCAGGATATTAAAAGAACAATATGGATGAAGTAATTAATACAAGAAATTATGATTTCAAGGATGGGAGAAAAGCTTGTGTCCAGTGAGGGAACAGTGGGAGATTTTTGTTTCTTTTGGGGTGGGTCTTCTGGTACTTAGAGTAGAAATGGAGAAGATTTTTTCCTAAACAAATCAAACCAGAAAATTTCATTTTCCAGTATACTTATATTGAATGATCCAAGACTTTAATTTGAAACACAGCTTCTCTTATTGTCAGAATCTGTATTTTCCTAGTTATCCCTGTGGTTTTCTAGATTAAGTTCTCATTTTATTTTTCTTCCTGATTTTTGAAAAATAGCATACTAGATACAATTCTGTTAGTCTGCTTCTTTCATTTTCAGGGATTTGTTTCTTTAAAAATCAGTGCAATGGAGAAATCTCTATTAATAGGCTACATTTGGATACAGTGTTGTAAGTGTCTAACACTTTCTTAACCTCATCTGTTTGTTTAATGCTCACCAAGCCTTTCTTGCTATTCCATTTAAGAGCCCCTGATATTTTTAGTTTTAAAAGGAGAATTCTATCTTTATCAGCTTTCTGGTTAACTTGCAACTGGTCTGTTGTAATTATTGCTAACAGATCTGTGATCCTGAGAAGATGGGATCTGCTCCATAGTCTAGACACTTGGAGAGGAATGAAATGGCAATTTAAAAAAGCATCTTGTGGACATCAACACGTTCAGGTTAAGGCTGCAAGTCCTGATGTGTATGGAAAACATAAAGAGAGATGGAAAGCAGTTGTTCACGTTCAGGAATCTACACAGAATCATGCAGGTTGGAAAAGAACTTTAAGACCATCAGGCCTGACCATTACCCCAGCAGTGCCAAGTCTACTACTTCACCAGCTTTAGCCTTTTTTTCCTGGAATTCTTCTCATCTTCCCCAGTGCATCAGAAATTAAAGCAGAATTTCTTTATCTCGAATTGATGACGACCTTTTCCCCACGTAAGTCGTCTTAAACTACAGAAGGTATTTTAGCCAGGTGTGTTTGGCTGGAGGTGTGAGTGTACAAACTGGACAAACTCCTGGCAGGCAGCAGTTTTTGGAAAACATTGTGAAGAGTGCAATAAGGCCATGAATTATGCACTAAACACTGGTGTCACCCCCATTCCATTCCTAAACACTTGAGCTATCTCTTCAAACATTCCAACTCCTCAGGCTACTTCCCAGTGTTTTTCCTGTGTGCTGGGCCTCACTTGTATGCTTTTTCCTAAGTTCTCCTGTGTTTTAATGGTTCTCTGTGCCCTGAGCCTGTAGTTCAAGTGAACAGAAACTGGGAAGCCTCTGAAAAGTTCAGGAATAGCCTTTTTAGATATGTTTTAATAAGTGTTTAACCCAGTATCTTGAAATTGTCCAGATATGGACAGTTGTGTTCCCATGGGAACTTAGGGAAATACTCATTTTAACTTCCTTATTCTTAGTAACATACTCATCCTAGAGCTACCAGACTTCAGAACTGGGCTATCTCCACAGCAAAACTTCTTGTTAGAATAAAATGTCCCATGATCCTGGACCTTGGTTACTGACAGTCATCATATCTCAACATTAAAGAGGAAAGGTGTGTATACAATATTTATGAGACTACTAGAAGAGTTAGTGTACTGAGATCCCAGCTGAAGCACATGGTAGTTAATAGGAATTTTATGGTACTCTGGCCAGAAAATGTGCATGTCTGTGATTTATCATTTAAAATGTACCTGTGACAGGGATTGAAATATTTGTCTCATTTTAATGAGCGCTGTTCACGGGCACTCTCTTCAGTCCCTGGAAGTGTGGTACCATAGCCTGGCCCTGCGTGCTCCAGTGCTGCTGCTGCTTCTGTGAGTTTGACAAGGGCTTCAGAATTTCTGCCTTTAATGTCTCTGCCTAGCTGGCTGTCTTTCTTCCTTATTTAAATGGTAGTTTTCACTTCATAATATATTTCTGCTGCCAGCAGAGTAAAACTTTGAATAACTCCCCCAATTTTGGGATACCTTATTTTTTTTTATTTTAATAGATGGTGAATTTGCCACTCTGTGTGAATAGCTCTCTGACTCTAATGAGTAGGGTCATGATGTTTGCTTGGCAGAGTCAAGGAGTGAGTTTGCAGTGGTGTTAATTTAATTGAAAAGGCCTTACAGAAGCAAAGTGAGAGTGTGTGAGGGTGTGACTGCAGTATACAGCCAGAGGGAAATCACAGAGACAGTGAATGGATTCAGCCAGCCTGGACAAAATTATTGTCTCTATTAAAAAGCAGTCATTGTTTCTAATAGCCATGGGTTTAATTCTCTTCTTTGTGAGACCTGATTAAGTAAATCACCAGTGGTTAAAGGCATGTGAAGCAAGCAAGTTTATCATGTGAATGCTTATGTCTACTCTGGGTGAGGAGATGCCACATCTGTCTGTACCATCAGCTGCTAAGATCATACAGGTGTAAACAGACAAAGCAAGAGGATGGTAATTGGCAGTGGGTGGTTGCAGTGCTCAAGAAGAAAAGGACTTTATTGCAAGAAGAAAATCCATATTTTTGCAGTTCTTGCTTTGGGGAAGTTGGAGACAATGCCATGGTTCAGAGGAAGTCTGAGCATGACGCCTGAGAAACACCTTATGTTTTTGTTATGGGTGTGAATGCCTGGGACTTTAATCCTCATCACTCCTTACCTCTAGCTCTGAGAAGTGGGTTAAATCAAAGCTGTAGCCTCTCCCCAACTTCTCCCTGTCACATTGCTCCATGTATTGTGGATGCTGGAGCAATTTTCTGCTCAAACTTTGGGCTCTAAAGGGGATTGTCTGGCTTGCTCCAGAAGTTAACATGAATGGAATGAGGAGGACAAAAAATGAGGCAATGGAAATTGAAATATGAACACAAAATACCCTTCTTCTTACTAGACATCTTCATTTTAGACTACAGCTCTGTGTCTGTCCTTTCCTCTCTGCATCCCATTACCTTATCTGCCTACTGTCTGAGACAGTTAATCCTAAAACTTTTCTTATCCTGTCTTCTGAAATCCTTTCTGGGTACGTGTGAACCTTGGGGCAGTGTAGAGCAAGGAAGCTGTGTGATTTCTGGGGGACAGAAAGGCTGGTAACAAAGCAGAATTGAAAAGAATGAGGTGTATCTGGGCCCTTTCTTACCATGACCCTTTTGTAACATGGTTCTGAATGTTTTAGTGCTGTTTCCGTGGGACATGGGATTATTTTAGATATTTCAGAATTAAGTACTTCAAAGTCAAATCTGCAGCTGAGTGCATGCATTAGAAACAAAATGCATCATTTCACAGATGTCATGCTAGTTTTAGTGGCTTCAGAACATGATTTTACAGCTTAAAAGGAGGGGGTAGAAAAGGAATGGCAAAAGGTAAATGCATATTTCAGTTCTTATGTTTTTAAAGTAGATGAACTCAGTTTTGGTAATTATGTAAGAAAAGACATCAAGTGTTATAATGGAGAAAAGTAAAGAGAAGTAACACAATTTTTACTGCCTTTTCTGTTTCTTTTAGCACAGAACAATTAGCTTAAATATGCCATTTCAAAGCTTAAGAAGCTTTTATGTGGAAATGCTTGAGAGATTGTTACTGTGTGCTGATGTGAGAAAAGGCATTTATTTTCATTTCAGCATTTGAAAAGATAGTTTTCTGTGATGCCCTTCAAAAGGCAGTGTTGTGTTTTGCTTATATGAAATTGCAGTAAATCTTTGGCATAACTTACTCTTGTGAGTGGTGTGTTCACAGCAAATCATTTCCCGCAGCTGGCTGTCCTAGAGATCACAAAACTGTTTCAAGTTCTGCAGGTACCTAGTAGGAATTCCCAGTGGAAATGGAACATTGTGTACAAACACTAAATGTATTTAGAAAACAGGACTAATTCTCAGTAATCTTTGCTGTGCAGATGCTCTTCTGGTGAAATAACATCCCAGCTGCGTTAAACCTCACTGCTGCTGTGCTGCCTTGCTTTGTGTACAGTTCTTACTTTATACTCTTAATTTCACAAAGGGCACTGGCAGACTCTTGATTTCTTGTCCAGGTGATTAATTTCACCCAGCTGCTGCATACACAGAGACATTCCTGGCTTTAACCTCTTCATTTACTACTTAGGGTTCCCAAGGACGGCGTGGCGCGGGCAGAAAGAAACGTGTGTTCACCTCATCTGTCCCAGTCATAGGCTGGTGTGTAACGTGTTGCTGGTGCAAATAAACCAGAAGGTTGGGGGAAGAGCCTGGGTCCCTTTCTGTTGTCCTGATAACCTCCAGCTAAACATTGAGAGAGTAACAGGGGACAACAATGCTCACGTAATCCTCCAACAATTGATGGGAAACGGCAGCAAAGTCTATGGGTACAGAGCTAACTTAAACATGTGATTAATTCTTTTGACCTCAGTGAGAAGACTCCTGTCCTGTTTTATTAAATTATCTAAGTTATTACTCAATGAATTAAGGCCTTGTGTGTTTCATTTTCACCTATCATGTTTTTGGGATTTTTTTTTCCCCATTTTAGTAATGTGAACTGATGGTTTGAAAAATTGTATTGCTTCTTAGAGGAGAAAAAGACTAAAATAAATATTAATGGTGTGGCAGAACACTTAGAGTTGTTCCATGTCTAATGAATATGTAGCAGTTCTATTTTCTACTTCAACACAAAAATTGCCAGAATAGAATTAGTGATATTTAAAAAAAAAAAAAAAAGTGTTTATCTAGGAAATTAATTTCTCTAGGGAGTGCTATTAAAGGCTGTGCAGACTGGAGAAACTGATTTGAGTGTGTTGGTGATCTGTTTCTAGAGTTAGGAACATTTTTATTGAGTTGTGTCCCATATCCCTGCAGCAGTTTTGTCTGGGTTTCTTTGCTGTACCGTGGATGCTAATTACTGGGAAGAGCACACTCATCCATTCCCATATGTGGAAACAGGGAAGGCACATCCCCACTTTGCTCCCCTGCCTTAACAAATCCAAGTTGGTCCTTCAGAATTTCATAGAAGCATCCCAGAACTAAGCCATCTTGCCACTGAGAAAGTCATGATTAGGATTTGAGGAAATGAAACTTTGTAGAAGCAGAGCATGTTTCCTGGGGGCAGAGACAGAAAACTCAGCAGGATTGCCTGTCCCTTGAATCTGCATTTTGATCCTGAGCATACCACACCAGAGAGATTTTCCAAGGAAGTGCATCTTGTACAAGAGCATCCAGCTGTTGGATCACAGGAGTAAAGCTCCCACCATTTCTCTGTGGGATTATCAAAGTAATTGGGTGAACTCTCCAGCTCTCATTTGCTAAAGGAGCTCACTGCTTCTCTTTGAATCTCCCATTGCAAGGCTGGTTTTCAAGCTATTTGGTCAGCTCTTGAAATTCTTGCAGTTTTCTGTGACTTTACACACCAGATGTGTTTCAGAGAGCATCTCTGACACTCCATTTTTTAATTTTTCACCTATTTAATTTAGAAAAAGAAAAAAAAAATGAATGCCTGGCAGCCTCTCTGTTTCAGGCACACTTTCTGCTCTGTGCTTGTTGTGCCAGGTAAACTTGGCAATAGGAGAGAGCATCCCATGAATCTCTCCCTGTGTAAGAAAAACACACCTTTTCCCTATCACTTCTGGAACATGTGTGTCCTTGGGGTTTTTTTTCAGAGTTGGACAGCTTTTCCCAAGCCTTTCTGCTCTTTGGTACCTTGGAATCATTTATCTTTCACTGCAACAATGCGCTGGTTTCGAAACTGGCCCGAGGCTATAAAGCAAAGTTACAGTCTAGGGATGCTGCTGACTGTGGTCTGGAAAGGAGGAAAAAAAAATTGGCCAGGAGCAACTAATTGTTGAGGAGCAGAAACACCTGAGAGCTCTTGGTAAATCAAGAAAAATGGCTGGTGTCTGAAAACACTGGTGTGGTACAAGGCTGCAAAAAAATGGGGATCAGGTTTTTGAGGTGTTTTTATAGCATTTGGCTTTTTCTTTCTCAGCAATGTAACAGCACTCTCAGAAAAGTGGGATTATTGTTATCCAGTCACACTTGCAGGTTTTGGGAAGCTCAATTGATACAGCAATTGTTTATTTTCTTGCAGATTTTATGTATATGTAAATCCTTCAGTAAAATGCAAAGCTGGAATTCAGACTTACTTTGCAGTGAATTCCAGTGCACTTCCAAAGGAGCAGCTCTGAGTGAGGGGCCCTGTGGCTCTGTTCCATGGGGTGCAGAGTCATTGCTCATGACGGTTCAGGCATTTTAAGGGAAGGGGGCAGCTGGGAAGAGAAAGAAATCTTCAGCCTCTGCCTTAGTGTATTTTATCCTTCAGTGAGAAAAATGTCTTTCAGTGTGTGTTTGGAGGTAAGGTCAACCCAGTGACTCTTCTATTATATATAACCCAAGCCACAGGCTTCATCTTCCATTCTGGAGATTTATTTGACCCAGAGAGACAAGTGAGGAGCTGCAGCCAAGGGAAGAAAACACTTTGCTTCTCAAAACCGATGAAATACCAGATGTGTGCCCACAATGGAAGAAATTTTAGGCTGTAGTTACCTGAATTCATTTGCATAAAGGAGTAAGAAACTTTCTGTTGTGTCAGCTTATTTAATTTCCTGGGATGTTCTCTCATTATGGGGGGTTACTTTAATTACTGCAATAATTATAATTTAACCCCATTCCTGTGTGCATCCCAGTGTAAGACTGCAGAGATAGACCTGATTCTTTCCTCTAAAATCTACTGTCTGTAGGCTCTAGTGTAAACTGAGGAACTGAATGTTGAATACAGAGAGCTTCAACCAAGCACAGCTGATCTTGTTATTTTAATGAGTATGAAAATCTTTAAAAAGAGAGTATTAAGAATGATTCAAAAGAGGAAAAAATATTGGTATTTTGAAATATTTTATTTGGAAAATAAACATGCCAGTAATCTCAGGGTTAGCAGGGAACTTTTCCAAAGCAGAGATTAATGTCTGTTTAGAGAGGAGGATTCTTAGACAAGCTGTTGAATATTCTGGTCAGTGGGTTCAGTGAGCTGCTCAGGCCTTACTGCCAGCTCAGGGCTTGCTCCTCACAGGCTCCTGCTAAGTCAACAGGATTTAATTTGAGCTTGTGTTTCTGTCATGCCAACTTGGTCAGTTTGTTGGCTGCTCTGTCAAAGTTATGGCCTGGTGCATCAAAGCTTGAAAGCTGCCACACAGCTGGCTGAGTCCAAGTGATCAAAATTAACTCTAGGGAAGATGCACTCGTGTGAAGGAGCACGAGATGGAGCTGGCATCAGGTAGGCAGGGAAAAAATGGGAGGAGGAGGGATTTTTTTTTTTTCTTTGAAACTATATTTTAGAATTTATTTGGATTTGGTTTACTCAGACTTACTGTTCAGTTTGTTGCAGGCTGAAGGTAGAATGGAAAGAAGCTGCAAATTCACAGAAATTCTCCAGGTCAGAACTGTTACTGCTAATTGCAGAACTGTCAGTGTTATACAGTTGTGTCATGTAAAGGCATTTTTGAGTATTACTTAATGTTTACCTGCTTGTCTTGCACATCTGAAAGTTCTTCATCTGCCCAGTTATGCTCCACAGAGGATGAGTCCAGGAAATGTAGGTATTACTATGCTTTAATTTCATAAGCAGATGGTAGGCTCAGGACTGTTGACTCGTGGTCACAAGGGTGTCAAGCAGGGCTTTAAGGCAATTATTGAGGATTTTAGTTCACTTAGAATAGGATCTGGCTTGTGAATGAGACAGCATTAATGTGAAACACTAGAGTTCCTTCCCAGACAATGTGTGCATCACAGCAGACGATGTTTTACCTCTCCATATGTTTCCCAGTTTAAGTAGGAAGCCAGAAAAATCATGAGGAGAGGAAATAAACATCCATGTTTATGGGTGTGAACTCTTAACAGCAATTAAGCTCAACAGAACTCTTAGTCAATCTGAGATTAGCAGTTACCTGGATCATGGCTTGTTCCACCAAGCTGAAATTCTGCATTCCATATAATTTAGGATTCATGTACATATGGTTATTGGAAATACAAACTGGTACCTTAGGGCAGGAAATGCAAAAAATGTACAAAATGTATAAAACTATTTTTTAATATTTTGGAGAGTTGTTTTATGTGCCTTAAAGCCTCCAGCTAGCATGTGATAAAGTCAAATTTGATCAAAACAACACGTGCAACCTGCTGTGCTCCCCTCGCCCCTTAACTAATGGCAGAATATCTGCTTGTCCCTTCTTGTAATTAGATCAGTCTTAACCAGTTCTGCTCAAAATTGTCTGTGTAATGCCCAAATATTTCCTTTGACTTCACTGACATTATTCCAGATTTATACTTGTGTGATGTAGAGCAGAAATCTGCCCTGGAGAATGTGGAACCCCAAAGGCATTCACAAAAGCCATTTTTTAATAATAATACAAAAAGAAGATGTTACAGCTGAATGTCATTTGTCACTGTCTCCCATTTGCTTGTACCTAGTTATAAAGAAGGAATGCAGGAGAGCTCTCCCATTAGCTGCTAGTTCAAACCTAGTTCAAAAAGAAAGCCCGGTGCCCCCAGGAATCTCTTTTAGCAGTGGGCTGATCTCTGCAGGTCGCTGTTCCGAGTCACTTTAAATCAGCCTGTCCTTTGGCTTTGCTGGTTGCCAGAACCTGTTATCTGCAATCCTGTTTAACTGGCAGTTTTAAAATGCAATCCAGGATGTTATGTTCAAAGCACAGTGCTTCCTGAGAAGGGTTTTGCACTTTAACAAGTCATCTTCTGATGCAGTGAGCAATGACCTCTATCCTGTTTTGGGTAAAGCTAACATGGAAGGCTCTGGCATTCTTTAAATGTCCCAGCTAAATATACTTTTATATTTCTGAGGTCAAAAATGCAGATGACATTTCAAAGTCTGGGTTTTACTATTTTCTTTATTCTCTAAGTAATTCCTTTTACTCTGCACTACTAAAGGAGTTCAGGCGTAAGGGCTGTTCTTTTATTAATGCCTTGTATTTGTATTGCACCTCTTACCTGGGGTTATGAAAATAATTTGCAAATGTTAATTAAGGGTTCCACCTCAGTCAAGGGGTAAAGCACTGACAGATTGTCTCTGGGAAAAGAATGAGTTAGGAGGAGGTTGGTGAGCAGTGCAGGGTCCTGTGTACCATCCCACTGACCTTAACCTCTCCTGACTGCTGTCTTTGCCCTTCCTTTACCTGCTGCTTTGGTCTGAAGTGGTTTATGGCAAAAATACATTCCCAGTGTGGGTAAAAACAGCCCCTCTTCCATTTTGGGCTTTAGGAACACCATAACACAAGTGGATTTATGCCTGTGGGCTCGATGTGGTGTATCTGCTGGTGGATGCAGGAGAAGGAGCAGCTCTTGGGCCAGCAAAGCTGAGCTTTGTGTCACGTTTGCTGTGCAGAGTGTGGGTGTGATGGAGCTGTGCCTTCCCTCTCTGCTCTATCCCCAGGTGCCTGAGGGGAGAAGCCAAAGGACTCAGTACATGTCCATATGAATTAAGTAAAAGCTGTTTATTGTGTTTCTAAACATTGTTTATATTTACTCTTTATCTTGGTCTACACAGCCACACATTGATTGGTTTCTCCGCTTTGTCCGTGCATTTCTTGACTGGTAGGTCTATTTTGTCCAGGAGGCAAGCACTCATCTCTTTTCTTAATCTAATTGGTAGATGCTGTGAGCCTCGTTTTACTTGGTTAACAGACACCCCTTTGTCTGTTAGTAACTTCTTTGCTTCTTCTTTCTTCTTGCAACATCAACTTTTTTATTCACAAAGATGACCTCATCCTTTTGTTCCAGAGGGTTCGGCTGGCTCGTTTAGTACGTGTCCATTTTCCTGTCAGTATGATCCTACAGGTGCCTGCACAGCCTCTTCTCTCCTTGGGCAGGTGAGCTGTGGGTCAGGCCAGGGCTGGGGACACCTGGGAGCAGCTGGGGTGAGGTGCCCTCAGCTCTGCAGCTGCAGAATGCAGGGAGTCCTGGAGTGGCTGGCAGCAAACTCAGCACCTGCAGCCCTGCCTCTGTGTCCTGTGTGATGCTCGGCTCTGGGAGTGCCTAATGAGCACTGAGAAATGGCCCACTTACACTGCTGGCTTTTCCAGCAGACTAAGGAAAACCTTATAATCAGCTCGTGATTAGCAGGTGGTAAATTTTGCTGAGCAGTGTGGAAGGATAGTGAAGGACCGTGTTATTTAAAATAACCTATCTTGTACCTGCATGAAGCAGCTCTGCTGTAGCACCACTGCAGCCTGGGCTGCCTTAGCAGAGGATGTAGGCAGATTTCAGGGGGGGGCAGGTTCCCAGGGTGGGAAGACACTGAGCAATTCTCAGCTCTGAAGAGGAAACAGGGACAAACTCTATCACCCAGCCCTTGCTTGTGCTGCCCTCACTACCCTGACAGAGCAGCTCGTCCAAAATCTTACAATCACCTGCATTTTGTGAAATGTTGAAGAGCTATAGGAGTTGTGATGCCCTGGAGCATCAGGCTCAGTAAGGAAATGTTAAGAAATTATAGAAATGTGCTGGTGATGAGGGGAAAACATCAGAGCTGTTCCATCAGCAGCTGCAGATTCCACTCACCAGAAAATGGACCAGAAACTGCATGGTTAGAAATTTGTTCTTTGGTCCTTACCATCCTCATGGATGGTTCCTGGTGGGATCTGATCTGAGGACCCTGAGGACCTTCTCCTTCCTTCTCCCTACCACAGAAAGAGATTTAAGGGCTGGAGCAAGTTTTCCCATTATCCTGGGGGAAAAGCCAAAATTTCTTCTAGATTCACTGCCAAGGTTGCAGGATTGTGTCTTCTGTTAGGAAGACTTGATTTAGACTCTGCAGATGATACCTGCAAGCAGAGTTAAAAGGTCAAGTCTAGCTTAGAACTCTTTCAGTTCAGGTCCTAACCTGTGGCTCCCTTAGATGCTGTTGGAAGGTTGTGTTTGGTTTTAGGCCAGTGCCAGAGGAAGGAGAGAGATGTCCAATAGTGTAGGACTGCAGAAAGCAAAACTTGGATTTTTCCATATGCTTGTGAACGTGTTTGTGCTTTTTCAGCCAAGGGGGTGTATCCCATGAAGATCAGGTGATAAGTCTAGATTTTTTGGGAGACAAATTGTTTGGTTTTCATTTTATGCAATCTTGGAATGCAGCTAGACTCATGGGGGTTTGTGCCTCTTCACTTGGAAAGTGGAGATGCTGACCCTTGAATTGTACCTAACAGTACCATTACAGGAAAATCTCTCCTGTAACTACTCTATACTGGCCTAGTTTCCCCCCAGCAGCTGCACAGCATGGCACCAGCAGTGTAATTCAAGTCTAAATTTATGGATGTCTCTTAAAGTGTGAGTTGCACTCTCATGCACTGCTTGTTCTCAAACATGTTAAAGCAGTTAGAAAATAAAGGAGTGGAGGGAAAGAAGGCACAGTAATGTAATAATAAGAGTGGAAAGCACATTTTCACGTCTAGTCATCTAAGAAAAAACATGCTAAAGGATTCTGAGAGAATGCTGAAAGCTTGGGGCCGTGGTACATGGCTCGGAAATTTTAGAGGTGAAATGTTCATCCGTGAAGACATTGCCTCCTTCTCACTCTGAAGGACTGGTGAACTCAGCCACAGCAGCAAGAGATAATCAGTTCTGTGTTCCTTCTGCATTCGGAATTGTAGTTGAAACCATCAATAACCTGGGATGCAAAGACAATGAAGGGCCTCAAGAGGTGGAGAACAAAAAGCTTTCTGAGTATTTTTGAAAACCCCAGGCATTAGCATCACAATCCTTTTACTGTCTGTTCCCATGCACTAATTATAGCTAACCTGCTTTGGCAGTAACTATCTTTGACCCTTTCAGGGTGAATTCTGTCCCAGGGATCCCCCCTCACTCCTCCCTCCCTCCCCCAGCAGTTTCCTGGTGACCTTTGTAGTGGCAGTGTTAGTTCCCTACCTCAGCATTTTCTTTTTATAATGGGTTAGAGCTCTCTGGTCTCTACTTCACCCCACTCCACTGTTTCTATACACATTCTTTATTTTTTTTGTTGTTCCTTTTTTTCTGTCCTTGATTGGCACTGTAGTTTGACTCTGTTTTTGAGGGATTTTTTTTGTTGTTTTTGCTGGATCCAAAAATTCAAACAGCTGGATTTCTCCTTTCCTCTATCCCTTTGTATTGTCTATTTTTCCTTACACCTTAATGAGCACCACACTCCCTAGGTTTTCCTGTACAATGCAGGTTAATCAACAGGGATTCTCCAGCATTTTCTTAAATTATCCTGCCCTTAGCTGTATTATTTACTGCGTTTTCTTTCTCTGAAACAGGAAACTGGAGTTCATTTGTGATAAGCAATAGACAAATAGAGGGAGAGATTCCATGTCAAAGAAACTGAAACTTGGGAGATGAAGGATGGGAGGAAAGACCCAGAGTGCTGAGTGGTGCCCAAGAAATCTCCTTTTGACACAGTGTGCTGAATCACAGCACTCCAGTCCCTGAGGAGGTAAAACAAAAGTAATAATATGTGTGAGGGGGAAAATATATTCCTAGAGATGTCTTCCAATATGCACTCATGTACATGGGAAAATGGGAGAATGAAGACAAGGCAATATTCTCTATTCAAAGTGATTTTTTTCCCTGGTTCTTTATTCATGTCTCTCAGTATTTTCTTCTCTTTGTCTCACACTGACCTATGATCATGTAACACTAAGAGCCTGCTGAGGACCAGAATTCCAAAGCATTAGATGATGGATAAGCTCAGACCCAGAGGACTCACAGGCCCTGAGCAGTAGGCAGGGGCACAGGAACAGGATGAGCCTTTGGGATGAACAGGAGTGGGGAAAGCTCACAGCAGCAGGGTCACAGAAAGGGACTACAGGGTCTAGACAGGCATGGGAGTGCATTTCATTAAAGGTATTACTTATAAAATAATTCTCCAGGTAGGGAGGTGGCCTGGCTGTCTGCAAAATGCACAGAAGGGAGAGCATCCACACCCAGAGATAAATCACTGAGGCACACAGGGGCCCTCAATACCATCTCACAGCCACCCCCTTTTCCTTCTGCCTCCCTCCCAGACCTGGGGAGGAAGATGAGCATCCTCCAGAAAATATACTGAAGGACTGATTAAAGAAATACTATTTCCCCTTTTTTCATTGTTTTCCCCTGTTTTCATTGTTTTTCATTGTTTTCTTCATTTCTGTAAAATAATTTGTTTTCAGTTCTCTTGCCAGCTCAATACATTCCTGTATTGAGTCTTCCTGTTGCCTTCTAAATGCTGTTGCTTCTAAGCTCCTCCCTTCCCTTGTGTCTCTTGCCAGCTCTCTCTCCAGCATCTACCTCATCTCAGTCTCACTTTCCCTTTGAATCACTTCCTGAGAGTTTCATCTGTGCCTCTTCCCTCTCTGCAGCCCAGGGAAGGTGAGGGCAGCTTTCTTTAAGTGAAGGGAATGTCTGTGGGCACATACCTTAACTCTGTGAGCAGCATTGTTGTCTGTGAGGTTCCTGAGCTGAACTGGTGTGAGGCACTTTGCCATGTAAGGGTGTTACAGAGAGCTGTACTCTTAAATTTTGAGTTAGAGATGTCAGCAGTGGTTACCAGGGAAACTTCTAAAATTACTCTGGCAGTGTCTCTGCTCAAATACTGTATCAGATCTTGGGGAAATGGCACTGAATGAGCAGGCAGACATAGATTGGGAAAGTGCCACTGTGTAAGAATCAAGGATGCTTTACCTACAAACAAAATAGAAATTTAAAGCTTTGTGGTGATGCAGGGTCTCCAGCTCTGCAGTCCTAAACCAGGAAAATAGCATGAATGAAGGAAAAAGCAGTGGTTTTCTTAAAATGTCAATCAGACAGTAGATTTCACAGGTTTGTAGTTAACCTCCATTTTGGGTTATGCTTTTCAACACTAAAAAAAAAAGAGCTGCTTCTAACAGATAATTCACAAAAATCATTCCTACTAGAAGTTAATGGGAGAAGACACCCTGCACTCTGCCACCCCCAAGGCCCCAAACAAGGGAAGAGTGTAGATGGATTCATGCATATTTAAATGCATGCTAATTAGAAAGAACATTTGGGATTTAAGCAACTGTCAGAAACCCATAAAAGGCAAATTGCAGGTTCTTTACCTGAATACTGTTATACCTTCTCTGGCTGAGCTGGTCTGAGCCACGAGCTGCTGGAGATTGGGACAGAGCTTTCATCACTCCCTATTTTCCCTGTGCTGGTTCTCTCTTTTGGTTACTTACTAAAAGAGGTAAAAGGTCATTTTGTATTTGATGGTCCTGGGTCTGACCTGACACTGCTTATGTAGGGACAAACATCTGTCCTTCCTGGAGCTGTCACTTCACTGCTCCTTGGAAAAATGGACCTGTTATCCTCTGCCTGTGCCCCTATGGGCCTGATGGGAATTTTTCTCTAGCTGAGCTGCAGGTACAAACATCATGTCCCACATATTGCATATCTAAGTTGGACGTAATTTGATTTTTGTCTTCACCCATGTGAGCCTCTGCTCAACGATATATTTTATCTAAAATAGGTGTTTGTATATATAAGACAATTTTGCTTTCAAAATACATTGTCTGGCCACATATATTTATTATTTATAACAAATGTTGTTGGATCAGCCTCTTTAACATTGGTGAAAAGTTACAGCTACATTTTAATACGTGTTAAAAGTATCCCTTGTGTGGTGCTGCCTGCAGAGTGCTGATGCATTAATGGGATGACTTTTGTCTCTTCCATGCAAGTGCTCCAGGAAGAGAATCCAAACACATGAGGAATGTACACAGGAATGTGGTACATGTGCAGCCAGTGCAGGTAATCCCCCAGCCTCAGAGCTCGGAATATGCTGCTGGGAGGAGCTGATTGCTATGCTGAATCCAAACCAGAAAGAGTGCCAGTAATTAATCATCATATGATTAATCAAAAGCTCATCGTGCTCTGGATGTTATGCACGAAACAAAAAGAGCCTTAAGTAGCAAACTCTCCTGGGGCTGTGAGGAAGGTGGTGTAGCTGCAGCGTGAAGAGCAGTGATGCTGCTGGGATGTGCTGGCTGCCCTGGCTCACAGAGCTGTGTGGGAGTAGATGGTGTCTCCCTTAACGTGGACACCCTGGTACAGGAGAGGGACTTCTTTTTGACACTTAATGGTAATTGAAGATAATATTCATTCAAAAATATTAATAAAAGTTCAAGCGCTATTTTAATTTCGTCTGTACAAAATTGTTGGGTTTTGGGCTTTGGTGTGACAGGACCTGCAGGCAGAGAATGTTCATGGCAGTCTGGTCCTGCAGAGGTGGCTCTGCAGGTGAGTGGAGAGGTACAGGGAAAGTACCTGCTTGTTGTAGGAGCCACCTCAGGAGTATATGCTTACCTCCTGCTGCCATTTCTTTATGTTTCTTACTGTTTCACCTTAAATACATTTTTTATTCTTGAGGTGAAAAGCTGGTGTCCTGAAAACTTCAGCATTTTGAGTCATGTCTGTGCTGAAGGGGCGTTACAGTCTTTTTTTCCTTTCTGTAGCAGAAAGCCACTAATGATGCAGCCTCTCCTTTCCAGAGGAGCAGAGCTGACACGCAGATCAGCAGTTCTGAGAAGCTGTGGGAACATTTAATGAGATGTACAGTGGCTGGGCACAGCTTGCCAGCTGACAGCCTGTGGGGAAGGGGCAGCTCCTCCAGCCCCTCTGGGCCAGCCACTGCTCTGCTGGCTGGGATGGGCAGAGCTGCCCATCACCCCTGGGTGACCTGGGCAGAGCTGCCCATCACCCCTGGGTGACCTGGGCAGAGCTGCCCATCACCCCTGGGTGACCTGGGCAGAGATGCCCATCACCCCTGGGTGACCTGGGCAGAGCTGCCCATCACCCCTGGGTGACCTGGCTCCACTCCCTCCTGACCCACCCCTGCCATGGTGCCTCCTTCCTCAGGTGTAGGGCAGACACACTGCAAATGAAATGCTCCTTCTCCTCTGAAAAGCAAAACTGCATTTCAGAAATAAAGAATAATATTTTTCCCAGCTCCTCAGAAAATCCTGCAGGAAATGTAAGGGTTTTCAGCATCACAGGCAAATTTTTTACTCACTCATAAATTATATTTTAGGTATAATTATTTGCAGTACTCTAGTGTAGAGAATAACCACGCAAAGCTATTTCATGAAAACTTGGAGCTCTTAATTTAAATCCTACAAAAGTTCTTTAATCTTCACAAAGATGTGGAGAAAAGCTGGGAAAAAAAAATGTGTGTGAGTATATAAGATATTCCTGTTTCTTTAGGGTAATGTTTAATGATCAGTCAGTGACTGAGTTTACATACATTAAATATTTATTTTTCTTCTGTAGAGCTGAATGGGGGAATGTGCTCACTTTCCTGCCAGATCACTAATTGGGTAAGTGTGGCTGCTCAGGGTATTTCTGAAGCAGCAGTTCTTGTACTTGAGGTACTTGTCTCATTAAGGATTTTGCTGTTTGTATTCCAGAAGTCATGAATTCTCCTGCTGGGGTTGGGGCTTTGATAAATTGTCTTTTCTTATGCTTGAAATGTACCTTTACTGCCTCTGAGTAATAAAAATTGTCAGTTTGCATTTTTTTTCTTAAATTTTTACAGCACAAATTTCTATTCATTCTCAGTGTTTGCAAAATCATGATTTTACTGAAATCAGTGGGTTTCTACTGCTTGATCTGACTGCAGAAACAAGGCTACCCACACATGGTAAGTGTGAGATTTCTTACTGCTCCTCCATGTCTCCAATCTCAGATTTCTGGTGGGAGGCTTTTCTCAGACCTCTTGCTGTCCTCAAACCAGGACCTTTCTTCTGGCAGGCACGAAGTAGCCTTGGCTGTTCCTCAGGAGAGCAGCACTCAGGAAGGGGAGAAAATCCTTTCCACCTCCTGTGTTCTGATGCCAGCACTGATCTCCAGCTCCTGTCTCCCCTGTCCCTGATGTGTTTCTGGGGACTCCTTGTCGTGCTGGGTTGAATCTGGCCCCAGACAGAGCCTCCTCCACCACCAAGGGCAGCAGGATCAGCAGATAAGCGGTGCTCAGGGCTTGCTGGGGAAGGCAGATTGAGCTGTAGGAGCTGACCCCACTGAGGTTGTGTTTTAGACCATCCCATGTTCTTACTGGGCTTTTTTTCGCCCCACCACAGGACAAGGATTCCCTTCCATGCTGCTTCCTCATGTGTCCCTGAGCCCAGCTGTGATGCTGGTGGTTTCATTTGTTTTGTTGTCCTCTGCTTCCCACACTCTGATTTGTTTTTTACCAGGAGAGCCCTTCTCAGGAGCTCTCTCTGTCAGAGCTGAACTGTGCCATTTTAGCCCAGCAGAAAGGAGCTGAGCTTGCACAAGGTGTGCAGGGAAGGATCCTTCTGCTCAGGAACATCTGGGCTCAGCAAATGAGTCACAGCTTTCTTCTTCTCAGGAGAGCAATTTTATCTGCTGTTTATTTTATGTTCTCTCCCAGATTCAGTTTGGGAGTCTAAGAAATACTTTAAAGTCTTTTATCATCTTTTGGGTGGAAAATAATATTTAAATAGAATATTGGTGCTTAATCTCCCACTTGTTCGCAAAAAGCCCTGGGATACTGAAATACTGCACTCTTCAGAGAAGAATATTTATTTACTCTCTTTCACCCTTTAATTTGGCACCATTTTCTGCCCTGAATGTTATTGCATAGCCTAAGTATCACTTTAAAAATGAAACTTATGTTGAGTCTTTAAAAGATTTTTCCCTAATGGAGTTTTAAATCCTGATAACTGAACACATGGCATGTGAAGGCTTTTTCTTGTTCTTATTGTGGTTTGGTTTATTCTTGGTTGTTTGCTTAGTTATGGCTGGCTCTTTTTCTTGGCACTTTAAAGGTATTTATACACAGAGCACTCTAAGGAGGCCTCATAGCCAAAATATTTGACATTACAAAGGGTGAGAGCTAAAATTCTTAGAGCTCAGCTTGGAGTTACATTAATGAAATCCACAGCTGATCATTTCTAAGGTCACATTGTGCAGGTTTATTTCTCTCTTTGTAGCCCGTGAGCAGTCTAGTTACTGACTACTGCTTTTATATGGAAGGAGAAAAAAATAAAAATAATTCCACACAGTTTCTTTGGAACTTTCATCTTTAAAAATATTTAATATTTATGCTATCAAAGTGAAAGCTTCCTTAAGGTAATGACAACTGAAACAATTCAAAATACTCCTGGCGGTGTCGCTTCCTGCCCATCCCCCTGCTCCTCTCTTGACTTATCTGCCTTGGAGCTTTTATCTCATATGAATCTCTCTCCTGCCTGTAAGGTTGTATATAATACTTTCTTTATGAAACAAAGGTTATTTGTAGGGAGGGTTTGGTGGGTTTTTTGCTAAAAAAATATCATTTATCTGAGCCACCCCACTGTTATGATATCAGCCTTAGAAGCAACATTTTTCCTTTATAATCATGTCCACTTAGATACACAGTAATGCATGTCCTTTCATTATTGTAATTATTTATGAGATATTACAGTATAGGAGGCTCAAATCTTGAGAAAAAACAAATTGTGTTGTTGCTTTAATTAGTCTGTTACATCATTTCAGTGTGGTAAGATCCATAATAAGGGAAACCCAGTCTCAGAGTGTTCTGTTCCAGAATCAACAGCTTTTATAACTAAGTTTAAAGCCAAAGTAGATATTCATGCATCTACTGTCATTAACAGGGGTTTTTAATGCCTGTTTTGAAGTGGGCATCAGCTAAAGTAGTTTTTTAGTAGAGACTGATATCAGAGAAGGTGCCTGCAGTTATGAACTGTTCCTGCAGATTTTTTTTTTTTTTCAGATATTAAATATGTTGTCTGAGTTTGAGCAGTCAATTTATTTAGGTTGAATCTGGCGGTTTTATGCTGTTTTATGCATCTACACTTAATGTTAACTGATGTAATGGACAGATTTATCATTGCTTTACACAAGTAGATAAACAAGTAGATACAGATACATACAATGAAAAGAACCACTAATGGATTAGCACAATGTTTCATAATGAAAAATTATACACAAAACCCTGGATGCCCTGAAAGAAAATATTTAAGGCAAGAGATCAAAATAGTCCTTGGCTCTGCCAGGGTGTCCAGATGCCAACAAGGCCAGCTTCACAGTAGCAGGGACAAAAGAGCACTGCAAACCAAGGTACAATGAGATCATTTCTAATGTTTGAATGAACCAGAGAAACTCTAGTTGGGCCTTAACTTCTGAGTGCTTTTTTTTTTTCTGTTTGTTTTTTAGAATTTCAACCCTTTATTTGATAATCATGCCCAACTTCAGTGTGTGCCACAGACACTGTTGACAAGACAGTGGAGTGAACACAAAGGCAGCTTGCAGTGTGTTTATAAATTCTGGGCACTAAGTGATGCTTCAGCTCCTGGAGCAGCGTTGCCAGTGGGAGAGGTAAAGAGGTGTCTTCTATTTAAGAGTTTAAACCAATAGGCAGAGAAAGAGAGGAGGTCTGAGGCCAGACAGCATGCCAGTCCTCTTCCCTTTATCAGCCTGCCCATCCCTCATCTCTAGAAGTTCACACTGAAGAACAAGCAAGGACTGAAGAGCCTTGATTTGTTTTGTAGCTGAGCAGTGTGCATGCAGGCAGGTGCTCCCGGGGTCCTGAGAGTTTGGTCAGCCACAGGGAGATGGTTCCACACAGGGGGCTGCAAATCTGAGAGCAGAATGAAATCTTGTTTCTTCAGTGACATGGGTGTACCCACTAACTCATAATAAAGAAAAAGAAAGAAAAGTTGAACCGATTCTACTCTGCAAAGAGAAAATGAAATGTAGATTATAAAATCTTGGAATCCTGCTGCTTCTGGGAAACCTAACATTTTGCCCAGTTCTACCATCATAAACTGCAACCTAAAGCAGTCACCTTTCCCAAACAGAGTACCTTTCCTTTTTTTTTCCTATAAATATTCACCAGTTAAGCCTCTTGTTGTTTTAAGGAAAAAGTGTTATTTTATTCTGTGTGGCTTTTATAGAACATAGTACTTAAAGTAGATTAAATCCAAATTTCCCTCTTTTTGTTATTTTAATGTTTTGTCAGGAAATGTTAATGCTCCTGTGCCATTGCTTCATGGTTTTTTCTATTTCTACAGAGGTCAGAAAGAGCTATATTTCCTTCCATTTTTAGAACTTGCTTTTGAATCCTCTGTGTATTATATCAAATTATTGCATATAATTTTCATTCTTTTTTTCTGGCTTGTGCTCTTCCTGAAAGCAATGTTCTGTGCTGCACGTTGCTCTGTAATCTTCTTAAGTCATCATTTCACTTGCACTGTAAATAGAAATCCATTTGTGTAATTAATGATTTTGTTATTATAGGAACATTTTTTTTTCTTTAATTTAATTTCTCTTGTGCATAGCTGTCAAACATGCTATCTTTAGCCTAGAACTATCCAGCAGAGTGTGTTTAGGGGCCTGTTTCTTGTTGGAGAAAAAGCTGAGGCTTTCAGCTACATTTTTGACCTGATGATTGTGAGGAAGACTGTTCTCAAAGTGGAAATCAAACAGCTGAGTAGCAGCATTTGTCCAAGTCAACATCTCTGAGGGAGCATGAACCTCCCAGACCCATTATTCCAATTCAGGAGTTCATCCCCAGATCTCATGCATAGATCAGCAATCTGTTAAGTCTCTTCTTACAAGTAGGGAAGTGCAAGATGCAAAGCTCGTGAGTGAGGGCAAAAAGTGCAGAGGGCATCAGTGACCGGCTCTTGGAAGAGAAAGGGAAGACATGGAAGAGACTTCTGAAAAGCAAAAGGTAATAATAGCAGATTTAAAAAGAAAAAATTAATTATGCTCAATGGGAGAACGCAGGAGTGGAAAACTCGTGCCCCCAGGATGTGCTCAAAATTAAGCGAGTACCTCTGAATTCAGAGCTGTTTATGTTTGACTTTCACTCTTGTGTCAATCTTCTCCTGACAAGAGTGGATTTTGCTGCTGGCAAATGAGCCTGAAGCACCATCAGTTCTCATCATGGCACATGGATTTTCTCCAAACATGGGATCTTTGTCTTTGGAAGAACAACTCTGCTGCTTAATAAGTGGAAACATGCACAGTCTACTTCAAGCTTTTTTCTGCTTTAGCCATATCTAAAGCAATCTAGAATATCCCTAAACTGAGGTGGGAAAAGATGAAAGTAATTCCAGCTTTACTCTAAAACTCTTCACTTTATAATAGGCTTTATTTCCAGCAAGATGGAAAAACTCTCCTTATTCCTTTTTAAATAGAAAAGTGGTTTCAGGAAATGCAATTTTTTGAATTCTCTGCTTGCTGTCAGGAAAACATATCTGTGGTTTTCTCTTGTGTTGGTCCCAGAACTGATTGAAATGCATGCATTTGTCAGTGCATTGATATTTAATTTCTTTAGAGTCCCCATATCTGAATTTGATATTTTGTATTAAAAAGGAATTACTGCCAACCCTTCATTATTATGAAAAACCAGAAACCGAGAGATGTCAGACACTGAGGTAACCATATTCTTTTATGACCCTGTCTTGCCCTTTATAAAAGCCAGCTTAAGTTGGTTAGAAATGCCTGTGATTGCTCATCTTTTCTAGTCATTGCTTCCTGCATACACATAGCAGAAGAAAAGTCTTGTGCCAAAGAAGATTAATGAAAATCTACATTACACTTCATTCAAAGCATCTGCCTGCTTTGGAAGTCATGCACTGGCACACATACTAATTAGAGCAGAACAAAATGTGCCTTTTTAAAATTCTTTTGGGGAAGAAATTGAAAACCAAGAAGCTATTTTCTTCCTAATTTTTTTAAATGGTCACACCAGCTGTGCACATTAAATATCTCATATGCAATGTGCATTTTGTAACTGAGATTTCTGCAGGGGTTAAATTAATAATTCTGCTTTCTCAGAAAAAGCACAACATAACAATCATCCTTGAAGAGGGAGAAATCTGCTTTTCTGATTTCTCAAAAAAGTGAAAATGATCACTAAAAATATATCTGCACCTTGAAAGAATGGCCTGATGCTCTGTGCACAGTGCTCTGTTCTGGCTGCTGACTAAAGGGGAAAACAGATGGTGTACGGTGACTAATTCTTACAGTGGGAATAAAGCACAGGTAATAGCATGCCTGTTAACAGAGAGAGCTGCTGAGGAATTTGCTGGAACTGTGGAATGAAGTGTGCAGTAATAAATGCTCATGCTGAAGAGATTTTCCTCCTCGTGGCTGTGAAGGAACGGACGAGGAAGAAAATTGATCCATGAGAAAGTGAAGTTGTTCTCCCAGTGCAGGTGTTGGGCTGGGACAAACACTCCATGTCCCTTTGTGTGCCTGCTGGCTGCCTGTTTCTCTCAGTGACAGGAGATATCCATTTCCTGGGCATGGCCTTGCCCTCAGCCCAGGAAAATCCCTTTGCTGTAGGAACCAGGACCCAGGAGGTGTTGCCATGGAGCATCACAGTCCACAAGGGGAAGTCAGAAGAGCTCCTTGGAATTTAGAAGATCACTCAGTTGTGCTGTCAGTTATGAGTCACCAAGATGTGACAGAGAAGGGGTGATTCACCCTAAACCAGGACAACAGCTTAACATTCAGGAAAAGATTTCAGAATTGACTACTAAATGTATATATTAAAAAAAAACCAACAAAAAGAGCAAACAATCATTACCCCCCAAAAATAATCCACAAAAACAAACCCACAAAAAAACCCATCAAACCCCCACCAAAACAACAAAAAAGTAGCATAAATGCACTTCCAGGTATCTACTCCCAGATGATGGATGTGCTTGGAAGAAAGAAAACTTTACACATCTCTTCATCTAGCTTGCTACATGACAGAATAACATCCTTCAGTCTGTCAAGTTTTTGCCATCAAAAGGCTATGAAATTCAAAGAAATGTGTTCTTTATACATTATTCAGTGTAGCTTTTCAGTTGCATACTTTGTAAATAGTATTTTTAGGGGCTTTGAAATGATGAGAAGACAGGGGATGGCCAGTTTTCATTAGGTTACCTTACAATTTTCAGCAGAACACAAAATAATTCTCTATAGAAAATGGGATAGTGCATGAGGAACACAATCACCCATTTTTCCTAAATGGGCTGCAGAAAAAGACCCTTCTGTCAGTGAAATGTAGTTCAAGTGAAAAATCAGAGTACATTAGCTATGTGGCTCCAATTTTGTATGTAAATTGCCTTCCCACACCCTCTCAGTATTAGTGCTTTGGTGACAAGCAAAGAATGTAATTCTGTTTTGAGCTTTTTATCTGATGATAAGTCTCTGTTCTCACTGCTCCCTAACTTGTCACCACTGTGGTGAGATCAATTGCATCTTAAGTGCTTCAAGTCATAAGATATTTAGCATATATTCATTAAAATTCTGTATTTTCTCCCATTAATATTTTTAAAGGAACTCCCTATGCTTTTGGGTTCCCCTTGGTGTTAAAGCTAATTTTCAAGGATTTGTTTCAAGAAATTGTTAAGAATATTTCCTTAACATTAATTTCTTTTGTCAAGGGGAGATTGTTGCTTTTCTTTGATTCTATTGAGCTTGAGTGCTCAAGGAGACATCCAGCAGACAGTTACACTTCGGTAAATTGGCCTGCAAGATTTTACACTGAAAAACTGGGATTGATTCCACCTCAAAAAATTCTAGGCATAGATATATGTCTTCAGCTTACAAACCCTGGGCCCAGAAAATCAAAACCTGAGAGCTTGGAGTGCCCATTTTAGTGAAGTCAAGTCAGAGGAATGTTAATATTGATAACCATGAAGGAACTGTGGGGAAGAGGAGTAAATTCCAGGGAATGTCAGAAAGCATTGGAGGCAGAACAGATCCCAACACTGGCTCGAGTGCTGATATGCAGCCACTTGCCCCAGGTACATTCTGGGTGGAAATGAGACATTTTTTAATGATTAGAAGACTTTGGCTTTGCAGATGGATTTGTAATGTCAGTGGCAGGAGGAAGCTGCCCCAGCAGACTCAGACTGGCTGGTGCTGGATGGACCTTGGGGATGTTGGGACCTTTCTCCTGCAGGTGCTGGCAGCCTGGGCTGAGGCTCAGTCCTCACCCTCTGGAAGCTTTGGGTCTCATGTAGCAGACAAAATGAAAGCTTTGTGCTGGGGGAGGCAGGCCCTGAATGTTGGTAATGTGGTGTTTACAGAGTTCAGGTTCTGTCACACACTGTCTGCTGTCTTGTGGGATAAAGGAGGAAAGAAGGGGAAAAAAAGAAATTGTTTTTAAATAACTGCCAACACAAGGATTTTAAAATTATGCTAAAGTAATTTATAGCTTCCTGCATCATATCTTCATTTCCTCAGCTGCCATTTCCCTCCAATACAAATAAGCTATCCCAGTAACCCTGCTGGTAACCAGCACTGTGGTGATACGTGATCAAAATATATTTAAGTCTAAGAAGAGAAACACCTGACTGACACATGTTCAGCTGTAAATTCAGTGTTTATTTTAATGGTGCTCAAGCTTTGAAAGAAAGAAGCTGCTCTGAAGGGGAGGCTTGACAACAGCATCTTTGACTGCTGCATTGCTTGGCTGGGCTTGCAGGCAGCCATTCTTTCAGGATAAAAAATTAGATTTTATAGTGTATAGAGACACTTTTAAGGCTCTTTAGGGTGGAATTAGCCTCCCCCTCTTTTCCCCCAAATGTTGTCCTGTCATGAGACACAATGAAGTTTATGAACAAACGAGTACAGCATCAAAATGAAAACCAGTGCAAGATCCTAAGAGTTGGAACGGGGCAGGAATTCCTTGGGTCAGACAAGAGGTGTGTGAGTGTAAGCAGGGGCTGCTTTATCACAGTGATCTGCTGATATTCTGGGAATGGGCTGACAAAGGGTCTTCCTTCAGACCTGGAAAGCAGCATCCTATCACAGGTACACCCTCAGAGCCAGAGTAGCAGGGCTTTGAACACTGATATTATCTTCTATATTAAACTCTCACACTACAGTGGAGAAAGGGACACAAGCAATACCACAAAAGTGGCTGATAGTAAGTGAGCAGCAAAAGCATTTAGTGGAACTAAGCCTGGCATGGACTGTAGATAATGCTAATAATGTGTATTAGGTTGTGCTCTTATCTCTGTCCTCTTTTTATTTTGATTGTTATAAACAAATTCCTAAAATTCTTATCACTTCATTGTCTCTTACACTGAGTGTGTTATTAAGATGATCTCATACACTATTTATTCTTCCTGAGGTATTGAGATGCTTTGTTATACTGTTGAATCCCAGTTTTGAGATGCTGGAGATAAAAAAAACCCAAAAAACTTTTTAAAAGGTTAAAAGGGAAGTTTGTTGTGTTTTGTTATTGTTGTTTGTTTATTTATTTGTTATTTACTTCACTTCCTTGTGGTTCTGGGAATGGGAACAGGCAGATGCCAAGTCCTAGGTAGTACTGGACATATTTCTCAATGTTTTAACTTGCATATCAAAAAACCTTGGGGCAACTGAAGTTTGGATCCCAAAGATTCCTTAGCATTGCCTAGGAAGAGCCACACACTTGATTTTAGAACACCCTGAATGTGCTGCAACAGCTCAGAAACAAATGTGTTAGCTAAAACCTGCTCCAATGTGTCAGGAAAAGACAGATTGGAATTAGGCAGATCTGAAGAATTTAGGCCTGTAAACCTGCAGGAGGCTGCTTAGGATAACAAGTAAATCCAGATTTAAATATTTAAACTTCTAAGTATCAGAAAATGAATGTGTAAATTTGAAGCCCTGTGAATCTGTTTGTCAGCCTGTGTGTAAGGTGAGGCCAGGTGGGTTGTACCACCTGATTTACACTTTAGCTGCAATAGTTTACTTCTGTCAAAAACACTTTTGTAAAGTATTTATTTACTTCTTTCATTTACTGATGCAAATTCATATAAAATAGCTCTCCTTGCTGGAAAGGCAATCTGGGAGACCACAAAGGGTGCTCTCAGTTGCTGCATATTTAAGAAATGTTCAAAAAAGAAAAGTCTGTAGGATTTATTAAAATATATGGTTTTATCTGTGAAATAACAGGAATATGTCAAGTTTGCTTCCTTAGGAAAGGCTGGGAACATAACAGTGGAAGCATTACCAGAGATGTGTCTCTGTGTTCCATATATAAATTGTATTTGAAGACAAGCAGCTCTGAGAGAGCTCTTCTCTGGAAACACCATGTTTGGATGAATCACTGCTTTTTCTGGTGTCCTTTCATGCATGCTGTGGACTTAAATAAAAATGAGCTGATCTGGCTTTGGCTAAGGGCAGAAGAGTGGTCAGAAATATAATTCTACTCCAGAGATGGACAGTGCCCTACAGCTTCAAGTTTGGCCTCAAATTCTCACAATTCTTAGTGTGTAATGTGGAAGCAGGCAGTACAGGCCTAATTTATTATTTATTGGTTAGTTCTTGGGGTTTTGTTTTTTGTTTTGTTTTGTTTTTCATAATGCTCTTAATGCTACTGTAATGCTTAAAGCAGAGAGAGAATTTGTTACCTCATAGTGCAGTCAAATAAATGCAATGACTGGGAAAGCCTAGTCCCTTCTGATTTAATAAAATGATGCTATATCTGGAACAAGGTAAAATTACTTCCTATTTATCCCCACCCCTGCTGAGACTAAAATTAACCTAAAGAGGTGCTTAAAGGCACCCACTAAGCCTTCATATTAATTAAACAGCTTTATAACATTTACTTTCCAGGAAAGCACCTTTTCTTTTATTTTCATTATTTCTTTTATTTGACAGGGTATAAATGATATGTTCTAATAACTCTTATGTCACTAGTGATTTTCAGCATTTTTTGGGAAGCAGCTCCCACACTGTTCTTGGCTATATATATGTATATATATCTCTTTTCATGAAAGTGGTGCTGGCAAAACATCCCCTGCCATCACAGGCACTGACAGCTGAGGCAGCCTGGAAATGCCAATTAATTTGGCCATTACAAATTCTATGCTAAATTTTGTCTCCTCTTTAGGGGTGTTGCAGGGATACAGTGGAAGAGGGGAAAAGGCTGGCAGGGGGAGGACATGACAAGGCACACGATAATTCAAGCATGGAAAAAGCATCCAACTAAACACAGGGATAAAATATACTGAAGATGATCGGTGGCATTTGATGCTGATTCTGTGCTTATATTTTAGTTTCTTTCAGTGTGACATTGTCTGAAGATTTCACAGATACCAAGGAGTACAGTCTTCCTGGAGCCTGAGGGGCAGAGAGGCACCAGAGGAGCAGGGAATAATAACCAGGTCTCCTGCTCCATAGTCCCATATTTACATTAACATTTTTCTTCTTCTTCTTCTATTTGTATGTCACAGTGACATTGGTGCTGCTCTAAATGCATGAGAAAAAATGAGATTTGTGACTGGAAGGTAAAGCTCAGCAGAGGATTGTGCCAACATGGATAGGATGGATAAGGATCTGCACAGGTACAGAAACATTTTCAGGGATCTGGTTCCCCTTTTTTTCCATCCGAATTTAAATGGAATAGGCAAAACCTGATTGTGTAAAGCTTTCAGTTTACTTTCTCTCTCTTTATATAGACCTGAAAATCACTGTTTTTCTTCCTCAGTAAAGATGGAACACATACTCGTGTTTCCAGACTTTTTGTTTCCTTTTTGTTTCCTTTGAGACATTTCAGTAACACTCATGGCTGTGGATGTGCCTTTCACAGAAGCCTGAGGGGTGCACACACCTGTTCCTTGCATGGCCACATATTTCCTTATCTTTTCCTTTTCCTGCTTTTCTTCTCCCAAGTAAGCAAAAAGTAATTTAGTTTTATTTTATATTTATTTTAAATTTATTGTTTACAACTGGCCCATTATTTATTACGCTCAGTTCTTAAATCTATCAGAATTTTATTTGAAAGTCTAATTTGCCTAAAGGCTGGACCCTATACTCCCATTGCCTCAGGCAGTGCAAAGGCAGTGATAGATGTACTCTGTCACAGGGTGTTTGTACTCTGTGACAGGGTGTGGTTGGGCTGGATTCAGGGCAGATTCCAGGTCAGCTGCAGAACCCCAGGGCTGGGCAGTGAGGAGGAGCTGGCTGTCCATCCACCTGGGCTCACCCCAAGGGGCCATTCTGGGCCAGTATGTGATTGCAAGGGGGAAGCTTTATTCAGACCTGTAATCCTCAGGTGATTGCTGGTGCCAGCACAAGGAATCCCTTTCAGAATCAATGCTCTGCATTTCTAGAGGTAGCACAACCATCTGTGTATTCTTGGAATTTGGTCTCTGGAGCACTGCTGAAGCCTTCTGCATAAAGGAAGTAACAAGTCTGATTTAGGTGAGGAACCAGCAGAAACAGCCATTACTGATAAGAAGGTATTGCAAGCAAAGCCCAGGATCCCATGCCAGTTGGCACACTGAATTATTGACCAGATTTTCATCAAAAGGACTTGGATAATTTTGAAAAGTGATGCAGGAACATGTACTGGAGTTGAGATATCTAATGATCTAAAGCTTTGTATTAAATAACTATTCAGCTGCAGTTACTGAGTCAGTCCTGCCCACCTTAAACTCCTTTCCCTAGCTTGGAGCATTATAAACTTGGTGAAAAATACCACCTTCCTCTGTGTACCTTAAAAAAAATAAATTATTAGCTTTTAAAAAATGATGAACAGTTGAATTCACAGTAATTGTCTGTTACATCATAACTTGCATTTACGGATTCCCACCGTGATACAAAAGCTGAAAGTATTTTTCCTTCAGCTGGTTAATGTATTCAGAGTCTTTTAACTATGGCTGGAAGTGATGAAAACATGTCATTTTTTTGACATGTGTTCTCAACCAGGAACTCTTTACTTGTCTTTTGCAAGTACAATAGACTGTCTATAATAATACCTTAGCTCTAGCTGGGGTATTTTTGAAGCAGATGCTCATGTTAGTCATCAATTCCTGCACATATTGATATGCCTCAGATACACCAGTATCTCACTGAAGGCAGTGGGGGTTTTCCCTGCATAGCTACATTCTGACATGAATTGGGGCTGCTTTATCCATCCCCTTGTGTTGAGGTCTGTGCCCAAGGCAGAGTGTGAAATATTTCCAGAGAATGGAGCAGAAGGAAATTGAAATATTTATCTAAAGCATGTTTGTTGGTGGCGATCATGGTGCATTTGGGAATGGCTTTCATATGAACTCCGCTTTCCCTGGGCTGTGAAATTTGTTCTGGAGAATTAGTATATTTTTACCTTTTTATTTTTTTTCTTAATGGAAAGAAACAACAACTTTTTTTAAAAAGTCTGGATGTGGCACTCGGTGCCATGGTCTAGTTGAGGTAGGGCTGGGTTGGACCCAATGATCTTGAAGGTCCCTTCCAACCCAGTGATTCTGTGACTTCTCAGATACTGCCATTTTGTGTATGATTTCAAACCCTCACATCACAATTTTATAGCTGTTCAGAAGTTCAGCTGGAACACTGATAGATTTTAGAAATTACGACTTGTTTGGGGCACTGTATTGGCACTAAGAATGAGCAGAATATAAAGACAAATAGCAACAGAGGAATGCATGTACAGTAGCATGCAAAGTGTTCAATGCACAGAAGAGAACCACTTTTGGAATACCATGTCTTTGAGGTTTGACAGCCCCCACTTGTGCTCCTGTGGGCTGCCCCATCCTTTCCAGATTCTGCTGGATAACAGCTGCCCTGTGACCCTGTTCTTCCAGCACTGCCCAGCAGCATCGTCAGAGCTGAGCTCCCTGGGCCATGGCAGCACAATCCTCCATCCAGACCTGGGGCACAACACCTGTGTGCCCATTTGAAATGCCCTGGGTAGGTGAATTCTGAGATGGTGTTAGTCAAGTGCTGGCAATTGCCTAGAAAGAAAAGCTATTGCTGCAGTAAAGACAACTGCTTTTGAAGCAATTTTCTGGCCCACGCAGCTTCAGGTCAGTTTTGGTTATGGGCGGTCAAAGCTTAGCCTGTGTATTTTCAATTATTTGCTGAAAATAGTTCTGCGTATGACGTCCTTGGAAGGGAATTAGTTTGGTTGCTGGATAGTAAAATGATTATTTCAGGTATTGTCACTTTATCCTTCTCCTGTCAGCACAGATTTACATATCTACAGAGAGAGCAGTGGAGAATTATGATTTCTAGAAACGTTTGCCTTCTAGCTGAAGCTGCAGTGAAATGATTAAATTCATCTTAAAATAGGGTTTTTCAGAAAGTAAGCTGACAGAATGGAGAGGGTTCACTACAGGGCTATGAAAATGATTCAAGGTTTGGAAAGCCTGCCATGTATTTAGAGGCTTAATTAGCTCACTCTTCTTTAAAAGAAAATTACCATGTGATCTGATCAGCCTACAAATACTTATTTTGTCATTCCTAGTGACAGCTCCTTTCTCTTTCTCACAAAAGCATAAAAATATCCAGCCAAACTACTCATGGCTTGAAAATAAGAAACAATATTTCTAATTAGATAGATAAACAGATAACTGTCCAACAGCAGAATGGATACTTGAAATCTTTGATTCAACACCATTGACTTCCTAGAAGGATGAAATTAACTCCAACACAGCCTGATAAGGGCTAAAGGACACTCACCACCAAGGACATCCAAAAGATCAGTCTGAAGGAGGAGGTGAGATGACAACAATTACTTCTGCCCTTGTAATCTGTGACTGTGTGTAAGGGAGATGGATAGGTAGCAGAGAACAGAGCTTATTTGGAATAGATGCTATTTTACAGCCTACTAAAGACTTCAAGGCCAAAGTGAACACCATAATAATGGCAATTAAGGTAGAGCTGGCTATCTTTCCAGGTTAGGCTTTTGAGTTAATCATGCAAAGGTCATTACTAATGTCACTCAAGCACAGCAGACATGTAAAGCCACCTCTAAACCACCTTTGATTAAAATGAGTTGCAAATCTTACCTTTCTAACTAGTCAGTTAAAAGTCAATTATTTTTATCAGCTGTACAGTTGTTCTCTTTTCTTTTTTTAAGGAATGTCTGCTTCAGAATATAAGGCCCATTCCTACAGATCTAAAATATTTTACTGGAGTTTCAGGCATACAAACAGAATTTACTTGTAATTATGTCAATTAAAAAATATGGTATTGCTAAGTTTGTTTAACTTTTCCTTCAGAAAAGTAAGTGAATACTGAAGTGAGATAAATAGGTACTGCCTGAGTAGGCAGGAAGACAGAGAGAAATAATCTTGGAAGTCTGTTGCATAGAATGGGTAGATTGAATATGAAGTATAGCATAAAATGTGATTGTTTAAAAAGGAGGAAAATTATGCTTCTGTTTTGAAATACAAATCCTACAGTCTTGTTCATAGATTTGCTATCCACTATTCCAAGCAGCTTGCAAAATTCTTGATGCAAATAAATATTTTTTTCATTTCTTGTGGAGAAGATATTCCTATTCAGATGCACGGGAAGAGTTTTAATTATTAAACCTTTCCTCTCTTAGAATGTACTCCCATTGCATAATGTTCTGTCCCTCAGTGGCCTTTTTCCTTCATGTTTTCTCCATAATTAGGAAGAAGGCACTGTTTGAGTCCGTGCTGGCAGAGCAGGACCTGCGTTGTCAGGGCTCGAGTCCTGTGCAAGGATCAGTTTCTGCTGTGCCTCTGCAAGGAACTCACTGCCAATTATTAGCAGGGAAGAGCCACCTCACAGTGAACATCTCTCTCTTAGTGGTGACAGACTTAGTTAGGAGGGTGAAATAATAAATCCTTCAGGAACAGGGAGCTGACCAAATTATTGAAGGAGAAATCACTCCTGCCAGGTGCTAAGAACTTTGGTGACAACACAAAAATCTCCAAGCCCCAGAATAAAAGTATTTTGCATTTTCAGAGCATTTTATGTCATCAAGATGCAGAACAGATGTTTCTTAATTCTTCTAATGGTCCTGTGAAGCAGGTCAGCATTATCTCAGCTTTACAGATGGGCAAGGAGTACAGAGAGGGTGAATGATTTGTCTCGGTCCAGGGTATGAATCACTGTCAGAACCAGGAATAGGATTCAGCAGTGCTTGGGAGTACATGCATATGCTGAAACCACTCAACCACACTGTACCCATCACAAGAAATGGAAATTAATTTTTAATATTCCTGTTTCTAAAGCGAGATTTTGGATTTCAGAAAAATTAAATATTTATTTCATTATGTATGACTTCATAAGCCTGTAATTTATACCAGATAGATTTATTGGCTTTATTTCCCCATGATAATTAGATAATCCTTGTTGATCTAATGGGTTTGTGATTTTTAGTGATGTATCCATTTGCCCAAAGAAACAGCATTACTTGCCTCTTATGTACTTAAGAACAGACTTAAATGATATGCACATAAAATCTTATGGAGCTACAATATTTAAATGAAGGGGTTTTCCTTCTCCTAAATGCAGGTTAAATATACTAAATTAATTTGCAACCACTTCAGTTTTCTAAGCAATTTTAATCCTCTGGTATTTATCAGGCTGGCAGCATCTCAGTCCTCTATGTACTTAAAATATTGAGTATTTACACTGCTGATATGTTGCAGTGATACCAGCAAAGAATTTGCAAACATTAATTAGTTTGTCTTTAGCAGGAGAAAAACCCAGCCAGTGCCTCTGGCTGGATGGTGATTCAGCCCTGTGCTCAGGACAGTGACTGACACTGGGAGAGAGAAAATTCCAGACTAAGACAACTGCAAAGGAGAGGTTTTCCCTTAATCCCAGCTATCTCCTTTTGCTTCAGAACCTCCTCAATTACCTTACTGCTGTTACTATGCTACTGAAGTCTCTGCAGCCATGATAGCACCATCAATGTTAAATCTAAAATTCTAGTCCTTTGCCCTGGCCAGCCTTGAAATTAATTTCTTTCCATCACTTTTTTTTTTTTTATTTTTTTTTTTTTAAATCAAAAATATCCTTTCCCAGAGGCACAAGGCTCCTACTTTCCTTGTGCAGAAATTAGTCTCAATCTCCTTACCCAACAAGTCAAAGACTCCTCCTATTTCACAGGCCAGTCTTGAATCCTTAACATTTTTTTCCTGGGTGAAAACCAGATTAAGCTACATCTTCTTTGTATAACTAGTATATAGGAAACTGTGGAAACTATGGCACTGAACATAGAAAACCTAAAGAATATACTGACCTTTTCCACAAATGAAGATTGCACTTTCAGCTAAAATGTAAAAAAAGACCAAGCATTATCATATTTTTCATTCCTGCATTATTATATTCATGATAAATTTGGGGAATCCTGTGGGTGTATTCAGCCAGAAAGTCAAAAGTAGGGCCTTGAAGAGTATTTTTGAATAAATGTGTCCTTTAAAGGTTAAGTATGAAGGAGAGGATGTAACATTTTTGTTCAATTACACTAATGTTTTAAAGGCAGCATTACTGTCAAACCAAATAACATCTCAAGAAAAGACAAGGATTGAGGGAGGCTGAAAGAGTGACCCAGAGGAATCTCTATATAAATGTAGGAAAAAAAGACAACAGCAGAAAGAGTGAATGGAATAAATTGTGAATGGATATATTGGTTGTGATCCTGCTTTTTCTTTCTTCTTCTTTCTCTGTCATTCCCAAATTAGACTTCAGCCATCTGGGTGCACATGCCCTGCTCGCCAAATTTCTGCTTAGCCTTGCAAGGATCAGAACTAATTACCCAAGCAAGAGATTCTCATCTGTTCCCCTCCCTTGACCTCGCTTTGGTGCTCTGTTCCTCTCCAGACAGCCTGTGCACACACAGGAGCCAGAATTTGGCCAGTGCTGGCAAAGGGATAAGAATTTAAAAGGGAGAGAAGAAATGCAGATGGCTGAGAACCACCTGTCAAGGCTTCCCAGGGTGCAGACAGATTAGTGATGCTATTTTGGTTGCAGTGGATGCAACACTCTCTTCCCCACACACTTGATGGAGACAAGTTTCTACTCCAGGGTGTGTGGTGAGAAACGTGGTTCCCCTTTTCTTTCACCTACACCCTGGCACACAGGTGAGACACATTTAAAGCCAAAATGGGGACATCAAGCTGTTTATTAGAGTCAGTATTTGCTCCATTTCACGTGAATTTTCTCTTATAATATGTTGGATATATTTTTTTTCCTTTGTCTTGTACTATGTATTAAGGGCCCTCCTATTGTGGCTGGTTTGACAGCCCTATCTTTCTTGTTTATAATACAATTTGACTGACAATAAGTCTGGGAACTGTGATTTGAACTCCTCATTGTGACTGGCCTGACAATAATCTCTTTCTCATTTATAGTGCCATTTGATTGACAATAAGTCAGGGGATTGGCAGCTGGTTAAGTTTTTTTTTTCCCCTGAATGTATATTTCTGGCTAAGACAAGACATCTATTCCTAAATAGTTTGACAGATAATTTGTGCAAAATTCTAAAAGGGTGATACTCCTCAGCAATCTTATTAAAATAATGTTTTTCTTTGGCTTTGTACCAATTTAACTTTTAAGATGATAGTTTTCCTTCTTTCTCCTGTGCCAGTTGTGTGTCTATTTTTCACCACCATTATTAAAGCATTATAAAATTGCAGTTTATATGTTAGTAACTGTTACATGTGCTCTTGACAATTTCTCTTCTTAACAAGTAGAAAAGCTATTATCTGCTTTGCCAAATCAATGTAGATGTGCTAGAGCTGGGTGTTTTGGGGTACTCTTTTCAGTGGTTCTGTTTGTGTACTGTTAATTCCAGGATATTCCAGTCTCTTCCAGGATATATTCTTTATTTTTCTGGAGAAGGAATTCTGGCACTCGCTGTGCTGTTGATAGGTATCATCTCTAAAGAAATACTTTCTCTGACACTTGGCATGGCTCTGCCTTCCACTGGCTTTGAGTGAGCCTCAAAGCCAAAACCAGCACAGTTTGTGGTGATGTAATAACAAACAGTAGTTTGCAGTGACCTTCTTCAGAACTTGGCTGGGAATCAATGCCAAAATGGCCCATGAAGCACACCCTGGGCAGTAGAATAACAACCTGTCAGGCTGCCTAATGCGCCCGTGCCCTCCCTGCTAAGTCCAAAGGCAAGCGCGAGTGTGGATGAAAAACGCGTATCCTAAAGAGCATTTTTATTTAGAAAACAAAAAAGAAGCCCCAAGCCCACAAACACACATTTGCACATTACTGCTGCTGTGCAGTTTCAGCCTGATCATTAGGGGCTCTCAATAGGATATCCTTCATGAGAGCAGCCACTGTGGAGGCGGGTGGAAGGGCAAGGGAGAAGGGTTCATGGGCAGGAAATCAATAACAGTGCAATTCCCAGGATGAGGCAGCAGATCCTGCAGCCACTTGTAAGTCCATTATTCACACCAGTTCCAGTGTCCATGGTTATAAAGAGAATATTTTTAATACCCCTATAGCCTTACACAAGATGGATTTAATACAGCTACAGAGAAGGACTAGTTTATATTTTCTGCAGAGCACCCATGAATTTTTTAACTGGAGGGATACGATCTCTGAATAGTTTAAATGTCCCACTTTCACATGCAAATATTTTGTATAAAAATACTGGGGAGATTTTCTCTAGTCACTGAGTAAATATTCTGCTCAGAAATAGTTTCAAAATTCTTCATAAGGAGTCCAGTCAGCTACATTATTTAAATGTGCTTGAGGGACTGAACAAGCAAAAGCATAAATTGCACTTGAGCTACTAAGGAACAAAAAGTAGAATAGGTATGTTTGTGTCTGTGCTTCTTACTAAAGGATGAAAGTGTGAAGAAAAGCTTTAAATTGGTACTGGAAAAACATTAGATTTTAAAATTCTGGTGCAAAAATATTCAGTAGAACAAGAAGCCTAAAATGAGAGCTAAAGGCAGTAGGCCAGAGAATTGAAATGTAGAGTTTGCTCACGGTGGAGAGAAAAATATTTATTTCTTGTTTTCTATTCCAAATAAATTTCTTTCTCATGCTGTAATCTCTTGCTGCTGTTTATCTCAACCTGTGACTTTACTTATTCCCTCTTCTCTTCTAAAAATCATGAAGCTGGTGGTGCATTTAATCAGCCTCTTTCCTAGATGATGCCAAATAAGGGAGCATATTCCCATGGAACACTTGAGCTGGTGAATTCCCCCAGTTAAACACCACCATTTTAAACAGGGGAGATTAACACAATAAAAAAAAAAAAAAAATCAAAGGGAACAGAATTATATTTCAAAGCCACTCCAGGCTAACGTAGCACAGCACTGAGCTCTGTGCTCACACAGAGAGCTGCTGGCCTCAGGCAGGCTAAATAAAACGTGTTTTACATCTGGATCAGAGTTGGAAAAATCTTAATATTGCTATCCTTGCTTGTTTTTCTTTCCCCTGAACAAATGGTGAGGTGTACAGCAGCCACTGTTGCTGCAGTATGGATTTCATAAAACAGAATGGCTGTGTTTTCTCACTCCTCTTCACTTTTGCCACTATTTGGCAATCAGGTAGGGATATTCACTGTAATTTTTTTTAATTAGCTGCTGGGGGGGCTGTTTGGGGCGCAGTAGGGCCAGCTGTGGGGTAGAAGCAGACAGTTATTCACCTTCCCAGATCCATTTAAAGTGGTTCCTACTCCACATGTAGGAGTTGAAACAGCTCTTTGTATGAGGTGGAAAACAGAGGCATCTCTGAACAATTTTTTTCATTCTGGGGGTGCCCTAAGCTATGCTTCCAGTAGTTGCTAAATTTTTAAAACATTGTTAATTATGGATCCTCCCATTAAAAAGCAGAAAAATGGACCGTTTTGTCCTCTGATGAACTATAATGGAAGACTTTAGTACAGGAAAGAAAGATACAGGACCAAAATTGGAAGCTCTTAATTTTTGAATTATGAACTCTTTCCCAGATGACTATACAAAAAGGGAAAAGGAAAATAACAGTTGTGGTTAGAGAGCAGAAGAAGAACATGGATACCAGCTTCCCTGTTCAATGGGCATTCCTAGGGAGTACTGCTTAAAGTAAATATGCAAAGACATCAGCAAAATATGCTATATTTATTGTCTTCTCTCTAAGAAACTGCCAAACAGTTTCCTCTGATTTATTATAATTATTAACATTTAGCCATTAAAGAGTATCACAGGTAAGAGTTATTCTTGGTTTTCCCCAATATTATCAATTAGCATGTCCAAGTTACATGTTCATAGTTTTAAATGACAAGGAAATTCTTCTCTGTGTGAAAACCTTTTCTATCCTCTTTGTGTTACCTCAAATACACATTCCTGCCTGCTTGTATTTTATCTCATATCATGCAGCCCAGACAGTGCAATACTTGGAAGACAGGTTTGTGGGTTTTTTTTTAAATTGGTCACTACCACTTTTTGTACTAATGTTTCACTTTTAAGGGGGAAAAGAATGCAGTTAGGCAGAAGAGACAATTTGCACTATTTCCACCAATTCTAGTAAAACATACTCGCAGTACATGATTGAGAAAATTGACTTTCAGCTCTGATAGGTTATAAATAGAAGGCATTGTCATTGTCTAGCAGTTCTCCTGCAAAGGAGAGTTAACTGAGTAGATTAATAAAATATTGGCATTAAAAAACCATTTTCAGTTAAATTTTAAAGTAGCTAATGAAATATTTCTGTAGCAGCCCTGTCAGCTTATGCTCCTGCTTGGTTTTTTTTTTGTGTTTGGTTGGTTTGGGTTTTTTTTAAGTTAAAAAAAAACCTTACCCCAAACCCCAAATACCTGAACTTGATGAGAGTGAGAGTGTCTTGTGCTTAGAGTTACAGATTTATTGAATGCTTTGGGTTGGAAGGGACCTTTAAATCAGACTCCAGCTGGTTCTTGGGGTTCAGTTCAGATGTGGTGTGGGGACAGTCACAGAGATGGGCATGGGAGATGGTTTGTCCAAACTGGCTCTGTTGTGGCTGCTGCACTGCCCTTCTGTGAATAAAGAGGTGAGCAGAATGTAAAAATGGTCTGGGAGTTTGTTAATGCCCTTAATGAGGTACTGGCTTTATTTTATAATAAGTACAGTCTGAGCCATATAAGGTCTGGTATTTCAGGAACAGATAATTTAAAATCTATGAGTAATTTACCACTCTAAAATCAGCCAAAACATCTCTGTTTGGATTTTAATTCTTCTCCAGCTAAGGGATGACAGCAATGAAGATTAAAGCTTTTTTTATTTCTCTTTATGATCTCAGCAAAGTGCAGATTTGAAGCACAGAAAAAGGTTGACCTTCATATTAACCTGAATTTCTTTTCCTGTTTCTTCTTGAACATATTTTATTCTCTTTATGCACAGTGGGGCTCTTTTTTCATGTGCTCTGCTGTTGAACAAAATGCCAAAAAGATGGAGTGTGCACTTTTACATCAAAGAAATGATGAGACCGTGAAAACTCATTTCCCTTGTGACTTCTTAAATTGTTACTAAGGAATTGAATGTGTCTGTTTGAAACAATGTGCCCCTTTAAATTCTGTTTTCTTATTTGTCTTAAAACAGAAAACCAGAAAAACAGAAACAGTTTTCATTTAGATCATGATCCAAAGGCCACTGAAGTTAAGAAAAGATTCTTAGTTACTGCAGTGAGTAGTAGGTCACATTTTTCAAGTATTTCACTATGTAAAACCCAGAACAGTTTTAGAAAGAATTGCTTATAGAGAGAGGAAGAAATTGCCAGGTGTATTTTGTTTATTCAGCTAGTTAAAAGTCTTACCTTCAGATGGGCAAGAACTAAGTGAATTCCCCTCTTACTGCACAGAATGGATTTGACAAGGACAAGAAAGGTCAAGCTGTAGTTAAATTCAGAGAGCCAAACCAGGGAAAATATTGATTTACTTCAGTTTTTCTCATACATAAAGGTGATGTGAGGTAGAAGCAAACACAGTAACGAAATCCACAACATAAACTCTGTTGGAGGAAAACCTTTTCCAGTGCTACACTATAGTTTTGGATAATCCCTCACTGCTGGGATGAATGATTTGTCACTGCTACAGTCCAGGAAGCTGCTAGAAATGCTCTTGATTGGAGTGAAAGGCATTGTAAAGCAATTAAGTTCTGACTATTAATAAAGCTCCCACAGGATTCATTAATTTTTAAAACTAGACAAAGACTGCATTTAGTAGCTGTGGCACTGTGGCTATACTGAAATAGGGAAATATGCTGCACCATGTCCATGCTGCTGTAAATATTCCTTATAAGTTTCCAGAAAAAGGTTGTGAATTTCTAATTTAGAAAAGCATTTAAGCATATGATGAAATTTCTTTCATTTTGACTGGATATAAATTAAACAAACAGCTAAGCCCTTTGCTTAATAAGGAGCAATTTGAATATCTGCTTATAGCCCAGGTTCAGATTTCATTGAAGTTTCCATTCCTCTGAATTGGAGCCATAATCCCCTGAATTGTCATGGTATTTTCTGGATCTAGAATCCAAAAAATTTCACTTTTCTCCCAGACACAAAGCAGCCTTTTTAAAGATACCTGTAGTGCAGTTCCATGTTGCTTTCCAAAGCTCCAGTCTTGTGCTCTCTTTAATTTACAGTTTATTTCTCACTCCCAAGACATGTAGTAATTTAAGCAGGTGATTTTACAGCTCCTCAAAACAGTGATTGCTTACTCTACTGGTTCAAAAGAAATGCAGTTCTGGAGAAGTTATAAACGTTCTCTGTGCAGGTCTCTACATCTGGAGGTGCTGAGCCACTCACACCCTCCCTCTTCCCCTTTCTGCACTCCTGTCACACTCACTCCCAGTTTCTGGTTGGTCAGACTCTATTTTATGCCTAGAAAGCATCACTCTCTGCTATGATCCCATGCTGGGATAGCACAACAATGGAAAAACACTGCTACCAGGAAAATGTGTTTAACTGTTTTCAAAATGCTGGAGCGAGCCAACAGTCTGTATCAAAGCCTTTGCAAAGGCATCAAGCCAGTTTCTCAGATTCCATTGTTTATAATCTCACTTGGGTTATTTCCCAACAACTTGGAAAATGTGTGACTGGTTTTGTATCTGAAAAGAGTTTGTCCAGTGCCAAAGTGAGAATATGGGTATTTACAAAACAAGGCTATCTAGCATGACGGGCAGTATTTAGGACTGATTAACTGAGTGGTTCTAGCAATTCTGTTACTGAAGATACAGCAACTATATTCTGAATTACATGGGGGCAGTGATGTGGGTTGTGGTTTGTTGGGTTTATTTTGTTCTTTTTCCTGGTAAGATAGCTCTGAGCCAAGTGGTTGAGCCAGTTTTTGTTCCAGATTACTGGTTCTGAATTTGTTAATGCAGCAGATGAAGGAATACGGGTTCAGAGAATCATGAAGAGATAAGTGGGCAAATTTGCTCAATACTGCTGATTGCAGAGCTCCCTGTGCTTAGCATTTATTATCTGGTAGGTAGAGAGAAAAAGCCTAAATGTACATGTAATTTGTTAAAAAGCCTTTCTCGTAAACTGCAATGAAAGTGGATATTTTATACTATTACTTAAAAGTCAGAATATTGTAACTTTGGTTTTGAATCCAAAGAAAGCAGGTACCCATTTCCAACAATGTTAGGTACTGCAGCCTTGATTCCAGAGGATGATGGAAGGTCACTGGCTTCAGGGTTCTTGGAAGCAGAAGAAAAGCAGTTTGGAAGGAAGAAACAAAACCATCAGAAGATCCAGCACTCATTTTTAAACCAGTAGGTTGCATTTAAAATCCTACCTCGGTATTTTTCTTTGGCCATCAGGAGCAAGTATATATCTAACAAGTTCATACCTTTAAAGCTAAGAAAAATTGACAGCTCCCACCCATTGAAAACCTGCTATTCCAACAGATGAACTCTCCAGACTTCCAGGAGTAATTTCATTACAGGGGTTCTGCTGATATGCCTTTTTTCTTTTAAAATAATGGTGGTTTCCACCTGGTGAAATATTTGGCATCTTTTGGAATGTGTATTAACATAATAACGTAACCACTGCATTGGGTTTGCTACCCACTTTGCATCATCACTAATTTTTTTGGGTAAAATATTTTAGTAAATGTGGAGTGAGGTTTTTTTTCAGGCTAAAAAATTACTTTAAAGAAGAGGGAAAAGATAAAATTCCTGCAGTGAGGCAGGTAAAAAATTGTTCTGCTATTTACAAAGTGCACCAGTACCTTTTGATTAAAACTAAAAGTGAAAAATCCAACTCTGGCTTGAGAGTCTTAGAGACAAAATTCCTTTAGTGAGACAGAGAATGAAAAGAGACTGAGGTAGCACCTGTGAACTCCTGCAGAGTCTCAAAAATGTGCTGCTCTGGAAGAGGTGTTTCTAGCAGTGTAAGGCCATTTATCTGCAAACATTCCTTCCACCCACCTACTTAACTTAGCTGTTGTCTTTTACTTCCACCTGGTCTAGTGGAAAGTGTCCCTGCCCATGGCAGGGGGGTTGGAACTTTTGGGATGATTTTTAAGGTCCCTCCCTGCCCTAAGAATTCCATGACTTCCTTTGGGACCTTCAATAACATTTATTGTTTCCATATCTACTTAGCCATGCAGCTGAAAACAAGAACAATCCTTACTTTGCACTATGTTCACTAAAAAATAATGGAGTTCATAGAGTCACTATGTCCTGAATATCTTCACAAGAGGAGTATTTTCAAGAACTTTCCAAGATGACATCCTGAAAAATGCAACATCAGAGAGGACTGCAAGGCATTTGCATAGAAATGATCACAGTATTCCAAGGTGGCCTAATTTCAGTCTGTGTTTTAGAATGTTTATGAAAATTCCAGGGCTGATTACTATATTCATTTCATGAAAATAGTAGAAATGTACTGAGTCAGTGCATTAATCTCTTCAACCAGTCATAAGAAAATATTTTTCTCATTTATCCAATGGTAAAAATTATATTGCTCAATTTCTTAATCTTTAGTGCATGTAATAACACAGAAAAAGCACTGCAAAATGCTTTCTGTCAAGGAAATTTCAGTCCACAGTAAAGGAGTGCACTTTGAAATAATGAGAAACATCTTTTGAGGCTATTCACAAAAGTAATACTTAGTGTGTTGATGAATGTTAAACTCTAAATAATGTTAGTTATGTGCTAGTAAATTATGCACACATATAAAAAGAGAGCATGCTCAGCAGCTGAGGAAGTTATTATGACACTTAGGACATGTTATAACTGGAAAAGAATCTTTACCATGGTTGCATTTACTAGTGAAGAAATTAGAAAAAAAAAAAAAAAGGACAAAGAAAAAGGGAAAAGGAAAGTTAAATAATAATTAAATTTTGCCTTAGAATCTATTCCCTTTCAGAACAAAAGAATAACTGTCAAAGCAGGTTTTGGAACAGAGTTGTGAGAGATGTTAGAGACCAGTCAGAGGTCTAGAAAATATGATCTCTAAAGAAAGACTGTGAACTGGGACTCTTTTAGATTAAAAAAGAGAAAGCCAGGGCTAGGTGACCTCCCTTTCAGCTTCATATTTCTATGGAAATAAAAGGATCTGAAGGAGGGTCACTACATCCAAAGACATAATCCTATCTTTCAGGAAATAAAAATTGCTTCTGTATAAAAGTTGAACTATCACCTAACCTACAGCCTTACATGAAGAAATAAGGGGAAATTAGTATCTTTTTACTCTCAGAACAAGCAGGAAAGCAACGTGCATGGGATGGCAAGATTTTGTTTATATTCAGGGGAACGGGGTTTTGATTAAGTTCTGGCTAGAATGATCTTTGTTGTTTTGCTGATATTTAATATGGAAACATTTAGCTAACAGATCAGATGATAGTTGGAAGTTTGTGGTATTAAAACAATAAATAAATAACTGGTTTTTAACTGTTGGTGGTAGATGAGTTTACAAATATCATCACAAAGAGCACCTGGCCACCTCAACAGCTCCTGACAACTCACCTTTCTGCTCACCAAGACTGCTCCTCAATTATACACATGAAGTGTATTCCATCTGGCCATATACTTTTCACTGGGATAACAAATTGTGTTTTCATTTATGAAAATCATCTTTATAACTGGGAGAGAACTCTTACAACCCATCAGATGAAAGGCAGAAGAAAGTGAGCTCATTCAAACCTGGTATAAACAAATTGGGAAATTCTCTGTTCACTGTTCTCCAAACAGTCTGTGGTAACATTCTGGGGTCATTCTTTTGCTTTGCTTGCAGGAATGCACAGAGGAGCCTTTGCTTTTTGGGTGGCAGGGGGTTTTTCATACATGATGTTGTGAAAACAGGTAGGCAGAAGAGGGGGAGGATGAGTAGAAGAAAGGGTGCATTGTAAAGGCTATTGTAGGTTTTGAAATTAAGTGCAGATAAATGGAATTCTCTGACTTGCCCATATAGAAAACCAGTGGTAGAATTGAGCCTAGTACTCCAATCTCCTGTTTAGTGTTTGTTCTCTGCCATGGTTTCCCAAAATCAATCCTGTCTATCTTCCTTGATTGTGTGTATATATTTAGGTTTCTACTGTGCTTTCCTTCTGTCCAGTGCAATGAAGAGATATCAGTAAAGGAGGTTTTAAATAGATGTTTTTTTCAGATTGTGTTTGCTTTTAGTTTATTCTTTTGAATCCAGCAGGAACAGTGAACATGTGAGATTGTTATTATTTTTAGTTTTTTAGACGAAGAAGCATTCCAAATCTTACTGGTTCTATTTCTGAGAGATTCTAGCAATGTGCTTCATCCTCTGGACAGTTGCTGCAAAGAGGTGTATAAATCTGAGACATTTGTTCTTGTAATTTTTTTCCATTTTATTCTTGAGATTCTGCCTGGGAAGGCGTTGTTTTAAAAATTCATTATTATTTGATTGCAAGTTGGATGTCAGCCAACTAAATTTTTGAATTTGAAAGAAAATGCAGCATCAGCTTCTTTGGAACTATAATGGAATGAAACCCTCCAAGCACTCATTAAAAGGGCTTCTGACGTCTAGCAAAATTAGATGAGGTGTAAATCACTGAACTACCATATGTGGTTTGAGATGGAATATTTAATTCTGTAGAATCCAAACCCAAGGCTAAAGAGAAATTTAACTACACCAGCATAATATTTTGATGATGGAAGAAGTAATACCATTTTAGATGTTTTATATTTGAAGTCAAATTAAAAAAAATGTTTATTAAGGGAGTCTCCATTGACATCAACATTGTTATCTGGCATATAGGCAAATGCTTGAGGAATAGTACAGTAATGACTTTTCTCCACTGAAGAGTTTCTGATGGCTGTAAAAACATTACTGGAAAATTTTGATTGTAGAAGCATGATCATAATAATTATTTCTTCATTTAGCTTCCTCCAGGTAATTCTGTGCCCTTTGATGTAGCTCATATCAGGGTAAGTTAGCTATTGCTCCTCAGTCACTGAGGAATGGAGCTGGTTCCATTGTGGAGGCAGAAGGGATCAGGAGCTATGGAACAGTTTTGCCTTCAATCTAGCTTATATTCAAAATGCAGCTGAAAGGTGATAGCTTTTCCCCAATAACTATAACATTAATATTATAAGTAAATATTTCTATTAATGTTCTATCCATTAACCCTTGTTGGGACTGGGGCTTGTGTTAATGCTGTGCAAGTTTCAAAGGAAAGGTGCCTGGCCTGAAGTCTTTGTAAACAGACAGAAGGAAAGGGATGTGGGTGCATCACCTGAATAAATGAATACACAGAAGTGTGGGTCTCACTTTGTTACACGTGAAGCAAGTTTGATTCTGATCTCTCGTGGCTTTATTTGAACTATGGTTTTGTGAGATTATATAGGGGTTTTATAAGTTTTTGTATTAATTTATCAGGCTGTGACTCAGCCTGTAACTGCACTTTTGAGAATAAAGGTTAGACAGTGTTGTTTTATCATTATTATTCTCTAAATACCTTTATGAAAGCAGACAAGAATTTATTTTGCATGAGGCAAAAGTGAGACTGCCCCAATATGAAAATGAGTTTAAATAGAAAAACACATTTGTTTTCTTGTTTATACTGCACATGAGAATGGAATACATCTGTACAGAAATGTACTTCCTTGTGATGGGATGGATGAATAGACTTTGATTCCTCAAAGAGAACTATTTCTTTGTCTCTTCAAGCCAGAAATGGTGAGACTTACAAATTATATTTTAGGGGGAATCACTTTGAAGGCAAGGGAGAAATCATGTGAGAAAACTGTCATTTGAGGAAATCTTGTGCATAGTTTCAAATTTCTTAAGAATAAAGACATTCTTCAGAAAAGGAATGAGCTTTGCAAGATTCAGGATGTGCAGCTCTGTGCTGAGGGAAGAGATTTGGTTCCTTCACATTGTTCTCTGGAGTGGGGAACTGGAGCAGTGGGAGTGTGTTGGGATCAAAGGATGGTTGGTAATTTATTTTGTGTCCTTTTCTACAGCTACTTTGATATCCAGTATAAGCTGAAATGAATAATGTTCGTTTCTTGAGGAAAATATGGTGCATTTGAGAACCAGTGTTCAAATGAGCAATAATCCAGTCTGGCTTCCTTTGTGTTATCCAAAGCCAGCAGCGTCTCCAGCTTCAGAGATAAGGGTAGGAAGACTGCTTAATTTCAAAGGTTTCCACTTTTATCTTAGTCTTGGAAATCTGAATACTTTAATGGGTTTAGGTTTTTAATTTAATTCCAGGTTGCTCATAATTTCACCTTTCAGCTGGGCTGTAGAGATAATTCAATCATATTTCCCTTGACAAGCCATCTGAATTACACTTATATTTCTCTGCAGATGTGAAAATCAGCTGCCATAATAGAGAGTGTGACAGACTTTTGCCTTCCCACTCTCTTTCTCCCTTAATTTAGGGACTTTTCTGGTCTTGTTTCATCATGCAGATATCCTCTGACACAGGCATGTGAGGGGAGACAGCTTTTGTATAATATGCAGTGTAGTGGTTTTTGCACAGACACAATGTCAAAAGTTTTGGAAGTAAAGCCAGAGAGCAGTCATTAGGCAAAGAAAACCGTCAAATTTGTGAAACAAGGACTTTTTTGAGATTTGGAGAGTGTAGGCTCTGTTTTTGCCCAGAGTTCAAGTAATGTACTCATCTGTTTACATACTTTTTCCCTTCCATAATTTTTTTGCAAAAACTCTCCTAACTTTTCCAGGGCTACCCCCTTGCTTTCCACCACATAATCAGATCTTAACTTCTGATTCAAATACATGGACATGGAGGAGGATTCTCTGCTCCGATTCTTGATCCCAAATTGGTGATCAAGAAAGAAAAAAAGGTGAAGTAGTAATTTCTTAAATGAATGTTCTTACGGTTAAACTTTACAAATTAATTTTGAATGTGAAATGTCTTCTCTTGGAGGTACCAAGAGAAAAGCTCAAGCTTTTCACAGGTTTGGCTGAATGCTTGCTAAAGACAATGTCACATTGCCATGCTCAGATGAGGTCTGTCTTTTCAATGTTCATCTTCTTTTTGAGGTCACTAAACATGAAGAAGTTTTTTATCTCCCACATGGATTTCATCACCTCTGTTTTTATGCTGCCTCTGGAGGTGGAGACAGCACCAGCTGTCCAGCAGCTACATGAGGCTTTGCTGGATTTAGAATTCCTCAGGTGTGAATTGCTGCCACCATTCCACAGAGAGGTTTGTGCATTCTCTCCTTTAGGAAGCTGACTGTACTGTCAGTATTTTCTTCTAGTTAAGAGGCAATGATCCATCACAGGCACATAAAATAGTTTTCCCTTGAGGCCCTGGCTGAAATTCCTGAGTTTATTCTCTTTAATTCTAGACCATACAAGTTTGTGAAAGCTACCCTTTACATGATGCACTATTGTTCTGCAGGTATAATTTTCTGACATTCCTCACAGAGATATGAGCATTATTTTTTCTCCAAAATACTCACAGGAATACTAACAGTTATTTATAAAATTTGCATTCATTTTATATTTGGCAGGTGTTCATAGCCAGCCTTGGTAATCAAAGAACCTTTTTGTTTGAGGTATTATTGGTGCCTTGCTGAAGACAATTCCTTTCAGCAAGGGGAGCAATACCTGGATATTTCTACTTCATAAAGGCAGAGTCTGGAATAAGGTGTGTATGTAGGTGAGGTAAGGTGAACTAAAAAACAATAAAAATCCTAGAACAATTAAAAATTTTAGAAGTCTGCTACTTGTGTGAGTGTTGTGTGCACATTCATGTTTATGTGTGTGCACATGTATGTCAACCTTTTAATATTAGGATGAAACTTTATAATATGCCTTAAATTATAGTGGCTTTTCAGACAGTAAATTACATGGACGAAGTTTATTACAAAAAATATCTGTCAGTGTAATTAGACATTTGAATTAATTACATGGATGGAAAGCAACTCAGACCAAATTAGGATTTTTCTCATCTTACTTTTTTGATAAATGACAAAGCAACCTTCCATAGGCTAGAAAACTAAGGGGAAGGCACAAAATACAGATATTTATATTGCAGTGTAAAAGAGCATTGTGAAGTAAGAATATTTTGCATCCAAGTTTTTTTTCCACAAGATTTTATTAAACCTTCTTTTTCTCAGGCTTTTTTATAGCCTGAAGCTGTTTGTCTTCATGGCATAAAACAACAATTTGTTGTTAGAGATATCCTCAGTATTACTTTTCAGTGTGTGGCTCTCTTGATACTTATACACAGGTAATAACTTTTTTTTAGGAGTGATGAAGCCACAGAAATTCTCTGTGAGACACAGTTGGAAATCGTATTTCATAATCTTGTTTTGAACATCATTTTAATATTTAATATGACCACGTGTGACTCTGACAGACGTACACAGTGATACATGGGATTAATTTCAGTGGGCCAGAATCACGTCTCATCCTGTAATGACAGTGGACAGTTAAAGTCAGCATGACTGGGAAAGGCACCTGAAGAAATGAAACTCTACAATCTTTGCTTTGAGTTGTGAAATTCCTTTTAGAGGAATTCAAGAGCTATAGATCAGTATGAGATAGAGAATTTGGAGAGGCAAATGGGTCAAAAACGATTGACAAGGCATTGTAATGTGGCATAATTCTTGTGGAAAACAGCAGTCTTCTGATACAAGGCAATGTAGAAGTTACTATTATTTCCAGCACAGATCTGTCCCAATTGAACTGAATATGAATATCATCATGCCACTTGTGGCTTATTCTGTGCTGCAGCATTTTTGCATTTCATTCTGGCTTGCTTGTGCTATTTCTTTATACTTGCCATTATATATGTGTATTTTTTCTATATTTTATGGTTTTCTTTTAGATTTTCAGATTGTTAAAGAATTCTTGATGTAATCATCTTAATTTTTGATGTACTTCTAATCTTTTCTCCATGTTAGAATAATTTGCTGTCCTGTCTTTATCTCTTACATTATTTTTTTTCCTTATCACTGCTAGATACTTGTATTTCCCTGAGCTATTTGAAATCCCTTACTCTTATTTTGTTAGTTGCAATTCAAAGGAAGAATGGAAGACTTACCACTTTTATTATCTTCTTCTCTTGAATTAACTTCCACGTTAAGGTTCCCAACCACTTCCTCCTAATAATTCGAATTAAATCTAAAAGATCTACTTTCTGTGTAATTTCCTCCACTTTGTGAAATAAAAAAGCAGTCCCTAGCACATCTGAAGAACTGGACAGACAACTACGTCTTGCCTTAATCTCTTTTTCAAAGAGAGCCTCAGATATCTGTATTCTCACCCTACTAGGGAATGTATTCCCATTCCTACGAGTCCTGAGCTTTAGGTCCTTCCAGTTTCTGCCCTTTGGATATCTCCAGTAGCTTTGATATTGAAAGAGCCTTCTGATCAGAAAAAAACTTTGGTTTCAGCCTGTCATTACATGCACTTTGTCTCTCCTATTTTTCAGCTGGTGTTGGACAGATATTTCCATCAGTGTCTGGAGTGCAAGTTCTTTGAGGAGCAGCTGGGGCTGTTTAGCCTGGAGAAAAGGAGGCTCAAGAATGACCTTGTCACTCTCTGCAGCTCCCTGGCAGGAGGCTGGAGCCAGATGGGGGTTCAGCCTCTTCTCCCAAGCAACCAGTGACAGAAGACAAAGCCTTACACTGCATCAGGTTGGCAGAGGAAGAGTTTCATTGCATGAAAGGTGATTAGACATTGGAATGGGTGGCTCAGAGAGGTGGAGTCACCAGCCCTGGAGGGGTTTAAGGAAAGACTGGACATGGCCATGGTCTGGGTCACAAGATGGTGTTGGGTCATAGGTTGGACTCAAAGATCTCTAAGGTTTTTCCACCCAAACTGATTCTGTGTTTCTGCTTGTGGATCTGTACTGCAGGTGTTTTTTGGCTCACTTTGCATTCTCCCTTTCTTGGAACCTTTTGAGTTCTCTCAGACTCTCCTGCCCTCCTTGGCTTTGATCACACAGATTCTAAATCTATAGCCTGAAAAGAGCAGGGAGAAAAGCCTGCAGACTTTTTTCTCTGGAACCTTTTCAAAGTGGTCCAAAGCTTTGCTTGTGAGGAACAACTTGCCAGGCTGGTGAGGTGGTTTCCCTTTAGCAGTTAGTCCCAGAGGGAGCTACCCTCCATGTCCACCTGTGCAGCCAGACCTGCCCATGGCACATCCTGAGCCTTTATCCCTGGCTGAGGGCATGGATCAGGTCAGCATCTCATGCCACAGCTTCTTCAGCCTCCCCCCTGCAGCACCACCAGTGCCCAGGTACACGAACAGGAGGTACCACACGCCTCTCTGCGCTTGTCTGTGGCAATAAACCTTGATACTTCAGGGAAATAATGTAATTCTTAATAATTATTATTTCTACCATTATCTGAAGCTATGGAAATTAATGTCTTCAGCTAATTAAATAACTGCTTGTGTGCTTGACAAAGTGTTATATTTATGCAAGAGAGTAATTTCTTCACATTACTGAAAATAGTTGCATTGAATGAATACAATACGCCAGTTAGATTCTTGGCATATAAAGTCTATTTCAACATTAATACTGAGGGAAAATTTAATCTACTCAATTCTTTTTATGACATCTAGAAGACAAGACAGGGATCAATGCATGCGTAGCCTCTCATTTTTGCCAATTTTATGCAAATCAAATGGCAAAAAATGAGCATAATTTTGTTCCATTATTCCATTATGCCTACTACAATTATTGTTTCACTATCCTTGTTGCAGACTATTTGATGTACTTGTTTTTCCATTTTTTGCAAGTATCACTTTCCAAATTCTAATAGTACAACTATTCAAGTATTGACTGAAAAAAAAGACTTTTTTTTTAAATACACAAAAGAAAAAAAACCAGGAAAATTAAGTAGGCTCCAAAAGTAGCAGCTGGAAAGGAGAAGGTAATTTCAGGAAAAGCAAATAATTTCATTGCAGTATTAAAAAACATATTGTAAAATTAAGTATTAAAGTATTAGAAGGTTGCCAAAGTAGCCATTATTAAAAGCTGGGTTTTTTAAAAAAAGAAGAGTAAGAAAACTACATGAGATTATTTTGAAGTAGAATCACTAAGACTAGGCAGCATTACTCTAAAGGACATGAACTGAGATATTAAGATGAAAATTGAATTAATCAAAATAGTGATTACACTGCTGATTTTACAGTTACACAACATTTTACTTTTTGGCTTGGTTGTTTTGTTTTGGTTTTTGAGTTTTTTTGGTTTTTTTTGTTCAAAAGAGAGGAAATTTGTCAGCCTGACAACATGGAAAGAGAAGTCACACTTAAATAGCCTTGGAAGAAATTGGAATATGACTTACAAAGCTCCTGGGTAAAGTATAATGTGATGAGTAAGAACCAGTAAGCCACCAATAATAAATGCACTCTTTCTAAGCCTTGCAAAGAAAAAATAGTGGATAGGAAAAAAATGTAGCAGACAGTTTATTTTTATTTTCAAAATCTTTTAGTAAGGCTTTTTTTTTTTTTTTTGTTTTTTAATATCATTCAGCAAACTAGCCAGAAAAATGTGGAAACCTCTGCTAAATTCTGAAGAAAGGTTGTCCAGGTCAATGGAATTTCATTATCTTCTAATATTTTTTTCAGTATTTTATTGAATCTATGAATAAAAAGAACAAATACAGAAATAAAGGCAGCGATGGTATGAATCCCAAAGATCATGTCCTAATTTAGAAAAGAATGAGAGAAAATAACTCAAAGTAAATGCTTTCTCAGCTAGAAAAAGTCTAATAGTGGTGTCCCTCTGGGATCATTAAAGGGTATTGGATAAATTCAGTACACCTACTAATGATGTGTAAGAAAGGTTGAATTGTGAGATGGAGCTTTGCTGACAAGGAAAAAATGCCCTAGCTTAGTCAAGATTAACCAAGATTGTGAAAAACTCCAGAAGGAATAGCAAGGAAAATAAAAGGCAGCAGAATGAATGCAGAAAAAAACTCTGCAGAAGGGACATTTGCAGTGGGAAATGTCAGTGTAAGATGCATCAAGGTTTCAGCATGGCATACAATTACACATCTCTTCAGTAGATACTTCTAAAAACTTTGTATTTTAAAAAATGAGAGGTTCACACTAAGAGTCAGGATCAATGTTGGCATATTGGTTCTGTCATAGATGGAAATGCTATCAGATTATCTATTTAGTTTTTAGCTTGTGTGCAGAAAGAATATAGAAAAATATAACATGATTTTATTACCTGGCTTGGTAGATTTTTATTTGAAAGCAGGGAGTTGTTTCAAATAGCGACAATGCCATTATCAGTGCTGATAGAACTTGGTGTGGTCTGGTCTCTGTTTTTCTGAAGGATCTTTCACCTTTAAATGGACCTGATGCTGAATTGTAATTTATCCTGTTATTCTTCATCCACAGTCTACAATTTAAAAATAAGAGTGCAAAAAATATCATTACTTTTTTTTCTTCGTGAAGAAAATCTGCAGAGGAATAAACATTCCAATAAAAGTCTGGCTCTTTCTTTGTAGGATAGATTTTACACCTCAGCTCATGCATATGCATAAAAAATACAGATTTGGCTCTAAATTTTTCTCCACTTAAAAAATGGGGAAAAAATGGAAAAAATAACATAAGCATTAATTTCCTCCTCTGTTGTTTTGTGGATGTTCCTGAGTTTGGTAACTTCCTACAGCACTTACAGTCTTTACTGTATGGGAGTTTACTTCTTGGAGATGATGGTAACAAATGTGACTAGTGTAGCAAAATACACACATGGGTGTTGGAAAGGTAAGATTTTTCTATCAAGGTTTCACTTTAGAAGAGTGACAGCGAATTTTCTGTGAATTTGATTTCTTTCTAAGTTTAGAAAAAAATAACTAGGCAAAGAAAGGCTTATATTTCTTTCTAAATATTGAAAAAATGAGTAGGCAAGGGGAGGCTTATACTTTTAATCTTATAAAATTGATACCTCCCAAGAGTTGACTTCCCAGATAAGACAATAGGAACAGAAAATTGTAACATGCATTATTCTGTAAGCACTGGAATCCGATAAGTAGAGACAAGTTTCTTTTACCTCAGGAAAGAGACTGATGGTTTCCATTATATCAGAATTAATTTTATTTTTGGAGTGGCTCAGGTGGCTCAGTCTTTCTCAATGAAAAATTCGCATGGGATTTATTAAAAAAAAGCCTTTTGCTGTCTTCTATACAAAGTGTTGGGTGCATACTTGGAAAGCAAAGGGGAAGGCTGCACTCGGGTCCCCTGTCAGGCTCAGAAGGAATCCTGTTCACTGGGGAGCCTGTTATGTGTTAAGCTGGAGCAGCTCTTGAAGCTATCAAATCACTCTGCAGCCATTACCTCCTCCACAGCTGTCTCCACGCCAGTTTCACCAATGTGTCATAAGGCCAAGGCAGCTCTATATATCCCTGTCCAGAAGCAGTGCAGAGCCTGGCCCTTTCTACTTAATGAGCCCAGTAATATCTGTCCCAAGGAGAAAGGAAAGGGCATAGGAAGCATTTGTTTCTCTTAATATCCTCGCAAAGAGGTCAAGCCCAATGGCACTCTTTTTTCTCCCTCTGCTCTTCAGCCACTTACATTGTTCTCACCAGAACTGCAAAACCACTGCACTGGATACTGTAAATAGTACCGAGCATCCTTAAGTGGGGGGGATGTCTGCAGCCAGCCTTCATTGATCTCAGCCTGTAGGAGAGGGCCAGCAGAGCAGGGAGGCTGCCTCTGTGTGTGCATGGGGGATAGGGAGGAGAGGATAGTCTCTGCTTTATTCTTGTCCTCAGAGTTTTGTAGAGATTCTGAGCAGCTGGAGAAGTCTGTGTTTGGGGGCTGTTTTGCTTTATCTGTTCCACTCTCTCACAACAGTACCCACAGAGACCTTTAAATATACTGTTTTACCAAATGAATGTGACTGTATCAGCATTTTTCTCCTTATATACAGGGGCTTAAGTTTTGATAGTAATAGCCTAAAAGCATTTACATTTTATACTTATTCTATTTATTTTGCTTTCCTACAACAATGGATATATTCTTGGATAGCTTTGTTCAATTAGCCTTCTACATCACTAGTTTGTAATCTCATTGTTTTAACCAATAACTTAAAACTTTTGATAACTTATTCAAATGCTTTTAAGTTCGAAATCTACCCAAGATGGTTCAGTACATTAGTTCTTTAAAAGTGTAAATGATTTCTGTGTCAAGAACTGAAAGGATGAAAGGTGTAAAATGTTACACTTGCAAGAAAAGTGGAACTTAAGGATATGCATGTAAAGATGAAAGGATTGACAGATCTGACTTCTCTCAGCCAGATTTGTTAACTTCATCTGACACCAAAAAAATGCCATCAAATCAGCACAGAAGAGAACCAATATTGGCATCTGTACATCATTCCTTTCCTAGAGTTATGAAATTTCTACTGCATTGCTGTGGCATACGGCAGCCAAAAGTTTTGCTTTCCTTCATTTTCATAGTGTGTTAGTTCTTAGCCAAGAATCAGTGGTGCAATGTTTCTTCCTTGATGCTTTAAATCTAGAAGCCTTTCCTGTTGTGTTTAGATTTTTATTTATGATCTTTTATGCAGTAAAAGTACTATCATGCTGTTCTCTGTACCCCTTACAACCACCTTAGTCCTTTCCTGTTGGCCTATTTGGGTTGTTTTGTTTGGTTTTGGTTTTGTGCTTTTGAATAGATCTCTCGCTTGGTAAAGGATTGTTGAAATCTTAGCTTTGCTGTGAACAGTGATTTCAAAAGTTTTGAATGTTAATTTTGAACATTTTAAAAAACTTGGCTGATTTCTGTAGATCTGAAACAAAATCTTGCTTCAGTCTGAGAAAAAGATGTCTCAGATGGCTTTATAACTTTTTTAGTTTGCTTAAAGGAATTGAGAAAGCGGAGAAGGAAGTTACCTCCTTGTCATGGTAAGCAAAACTATTTCTTTAAGTGTTTCTGTATTAAAAAGTATTCTTGAACTGATTTTGTGTCTTGGACTGTGATCTCCTTTTAACTGCATTTCTGGTCCCATAATAGTATTTAACAGAGGACAGTTGTTCAGCAGCCTTAATCACATGTAATATTGTACAATTAGCAGACTGTTCACAAAGGCTTCAGCCTCGGCTTTTTATCATAAAATATAAAGCAGTAACACAATTTCCCTTTCCTCTCTTTGCATGAACTCACCAATTCATTACCAAACACATACAAAGAGATGTCTAATAGCTAAGAAACATGCTCTGCTAGGAAGACAATGTACTCCTGGACTGAGAGCAACTTGTGGACCTCCCTAAATCCTCTGGAATTAAACTGGGAAAATCACTTTTCATCTCTGTTTTCCCCACATACTCAGTGGAGATATTCCCTCCACCAAGACTGTAAACACCTTAAGGTGCAGACTCTTCTCTGTGATGTTTGTACTTTGTGTTTGACTTTTGACATCCTGATCTTGGTTGAACTTTTTTTTTTTTTTTTTTTTTTCACACAAAGCTCGAATGGATGCTGCTGGATGTTACTGTGTCCCTTACAGGAGCACTGATGGACTTTGGAAATCTGGGTGAACGTTTAATGGTGTGCTTGGGAAAACACACCATTGGTTTGGTTACAACACATTCGGTTAAGCCAAATACCAAACAAATTCCTATGGGCTTCAAGGGTAAAAACCTTAAGAATCTGGGGAGGGGTCGATTTGAATCTAATTCCAGACTAATGGAGCCACTTTGGACCTATCTATTTAGAGATGGTAGCAGGAAATGAAATTAAGTACCCTTTCTTCATCTGCTTGGAACAGAGACATCATGTCACAAAGTCTCAATTTCAGTGTTAGGAAAAAGTTACTGAGGGTTTGACTGATCGTGAAATGAAAGCAGGTTACAGTAGAGTAGGCTGTGGAAGAACACTTGAAAAAAAGAAGGGCATTTTAGGCAACTTTAACACTAGGATTACTTTTGTACTGCTCTGTTTACAAAGGCAGCAACTTTGTGACTTCTCATCATGCTGTAAGCAGGAGGCAACGTTTTGATTTGAACCTTAAAGCTGGAGGACGGTGTTGGGAAGGAAGATGTGTGCTAATTCCTTTACAAACAACTCGATGGGTGAAGGTATGGGTGTCTTTGACTTAACCTCTTTTGGGTCTTAATGCTTCTATTAACTTTTGGCAGCAGGTTTGTTGCAGAGCCTAGACAGCTTGGCTCCTGAAGCAGACAAGGGTCTGCACATGCCTGATTTTCTGACCTTTGGGTTAAAATGACAGGTTCAAGGGCAGATATGGGTTAGGCGGTTCGGGAAGGCTGTACCTTCCTACTACATCAGCCGATGGGGAAAGGAAAAGGGCGACATGCGGCCGGGAGTTTAGGATAAAAGGAGGCTGCACCCTCTGAAACCTCTGCAGAGAAAACCCCGCGGGTGTGTGCCCCAGTGGCCTCTCTTCCTTTACTCGAATTAAAGTTGCAGGACTGCTCTGTCTCCTTTATGGACACTGCCTTTTCACAGCGTGATTTTCCGTACAGAGTAAACCTTAGGAAGGTGAGGTTCCCTAAACAAACCGTGACATCTCTTATGCTACCAGCCGGGAGGAGTTCAAGGCAAACCGCCTCTGAACTTTGCAGGAGCTGAGGCGAAGAGAGGAACCAAGGCAGCAGAGCGGGGAACACCCGAGCCTCAGCCCGCTCTGCCGGGGGGCGCGGGGCCGCTCCCCGCCAGGGAGCACGGCACGGGGCGGGCTCGTCTGGGGGTCCGGGCGGCGGGGGCTGCCCGGGTCCCGGGGCCGCCGCATTCCCGGGGCCGCTGCGCTCCCGGGGCCGCTCCGGCTCCCCCGACTCCTGTTCTGGAAGCGTGGGCGGGAGAGGCGCTCGGGGGGGCGGTCACCCCGCCGGACCCCCCTCCCAGCGAGGGACGGATCCACGCGGGCCGAGGGGCGGGAGGCGGCTCCGAGCGGCGGTGACAATTAGCCTTTAAAAATGGCTGCTTGGAAGCTGTCAGCTGGGACGCGGAGGGGCTGCTAACCCTCCTCTCGCTGCCTCCCGCCTCCCTTCCCCGCAGGGCTAATAACGGAGCGGGGATAAGAGCTCTCCAGCCCTTTCCCCGCCCCGCCGGAGCGCGATGCCGTAGCGGCTCCGGGCCCGGCCGCCCTCACTTCCCAGCTGGCTGCCTGGCGAGGGGACGGCGGCCCCCGCCTCCCGCGCTCCTCCTCGCCGCCGCTGCGTGTGTGCCGCGGGCACCGGGATACAAAGGAGAAGGGGGAGCCGCGGGATACATGCTCCAGGGAGGCGTGTGCGCGGCCGTGGGGGCATATCTGGCGAGGAGAAAACACAAGGTCAAGAGGCAGCTCTCCTCCTCCATGGAAGAAGACGGGAGCGATGAGCCCTGAGGAGGACGACGAGGAGAAGGGGCGGATGGCTACGGGCTGCCGCTGCCGGGCTTCCCCTCGGGAGTGACGGGGCGAGGAGGGCTGAAGGGGCCGGAGGAGGCAGCGCTGGGGTCGGGAGGGAGGAGAGGAAGGCGAGGAGGAAGCGGGGGGTTTGAATCTTCCCTGGCTGGATTATCTCCCCTCAGGGGGAGCTGCTATCGCCGGCCGCGCCTCGGCCCGCGGCCCCCGCGGCCAAGATGGACCTGGGCAGCGGCGGCCGGAGAGCGGGAGCTGCCCCCGCGGGCCCGGCCGCCTGGAGACCTTTCCCCTCCGCCTGCTGCTGCTGCTTCGCCTCGCTCCTGGATGTGAACAGCTGGCTGCTCTTCTACGGCTTCCTCTACCTGGCCCTCTATGCCCAGGTGTCCCAGTCTAAGTCCTGCGACAAAATTTCCTGCTTCTCGGGTCATTGTGTCAACTCCACCTGCGTCTGCGACCAGGGCTGGGTGGGAGACCAGTGCCAACACTGCCAGGGCAGGTTCAAGTAAGTCTCTGCTTATTGCGATTTTTTTCTTCTTCTCATCCCTACATCCTTTTCCTCTCACTTTCACTTGTCTTTTTTTTTGTTTGTTTGTTTGTTTTTTCTTTTGTTTTGCTCGTGCCTGCTATGATTTTGTTCGTGTGTGGTGGAAGTATTTGGCAGAAGTTATGGACGAAATAGGCTCCTGCAGGTCTTAAGAGCACAGGACACAGCTCCGGCTGACTTATCGCTGAAAATAGGCTGCTCCACTTCATGGGAACTGAGAGACGGGGAGAAATCGGCCTAAAGCTGTGTCGCTGCTGTCCCTTCTGGAAGTGTCATGGAAATGACATGTGCGCCTCATGGGGCTGCCCAGGGAGCAAAAATTAGTGGTGGATTTTAATGACCTCTTCCTTCGGAAGAGTGAAAGGTTTAGCTCCTTCCAGCTTTCCTTTCTTTCAATTGCTTGAGCTAAATGGGCATCAGTCAGTTTCATTCAGGACAACACGAGTGCAGCTGAGTGAAATGTACATCCCTGGTGACAAGGTTTGCAGAAAAGAGTGGGACATATAAAACAGTAACATATTTCTGCAAAGGAACGGGTACTCATTCAAGGTCTAACTACCTTCTCATTCTTAAAAGTCAGTGTGATACAGAGTCATTGATCAGTGAGAAGGAAGCATACCCTGACACTTGCTTTTCTATATGGAGAGGGAAAGAAGACTTAATTTATAGGGCTGTCACTTTCCTCCCGCCCCCTTTGGTATCAGTGTAAAGACTGGCTGTGAAGAACACTGGTTGCTGTTATTTCGCTATATAATCTTAGACAGGTCATCTCATTTTATTCCCTGTAAAACACCCCTTATGAGCAGGAGCTCCATTTATTAAGTATGTTGACATACATAACTGGAAAGTGTTCTAATATCTAACTAATAGCAATGCATTGGTGAGACTATGTCTTAGAGAAGTTGAAGTTTTTTCTTTCTTTGGTAACTACTTTTTATAGGTTAAATATCAATAACTGTCTGTTTTAAAATTGTGTTTAAATTCAGTTTTTCTCTCTGAAACACTGAAATTAGGATGTATAATTTACATCTCGTTTAAACGTTTAATACGAGGTCATTCATTCCTAAATAAACAAAAAGTAAATCCAGTAACTTCTTAGCCTGGGAAGTTAAGGAGTAGTTGAAGTCAGTGTTGGCTGAAGTGATGTGCACAGTGCAGAGAAAGAGCCAATTCACTGATATTTAGTGGATATTGCAGCAGTAAGATTATAACCTAGTTATAAGCTAATACAAGGTAAATATAATACATACTTTTTTGCCTATGAACTTAATAATAAGGTTTTAAAGTTGGCCGTTTGTTGTTGCCTGTGTGTATTGTATGTTTGGGGTTTGTCCTGCTGTGGAACAATGGGTTAATTTCAGAGAGTGATGAGAAGAGGCCCAGGTGAATCTTTGTGTATGTGGATCTGCAGAGCTATTATTTCCTGGCTTTAAAGAGATTACTTGTATCCTTTGTCTTGGTGCCACTCATAACAGACCCTAATAGTGCCAGGACCAAAGCAAACGGTAATTTATTCAATTTCAAAGCTTGTTGTGAATGAGTATACTCTCTGAGTTGTTACTGGGCCGTTATCCCGTCCTTACAGGTATTATCTTGCTTATCTTTCAAAACATCTAGGTTTCTTTAGCTCGGTTGTGTTTATCAAGTGAGGAAGCACAGTGGTTACATTTTCCCTTCTGGTAGAAAGTTAATAATCCATCCCCACCTAGAGGAAGTTCTGTCTGAATGTTGGAAGGGCTCCTCTTCTGAGCCTAGCTAACACAGTCCTCGACTGAAGTACTGTTAGGGGTTTTGGTGAAATAGATTTTTCATTAACTCCTCTATGTTTTTTCATGCTTAGCTTTAGGAATGGCAGTGACTCTTGCATTATGATTTTTCTCACTGGAGTAAGCTGTTGGAGACCTATTTTTTACTGAGGACACTTTTCATAGCAGTGTCTTTGACAGCTCATCCTTAATCTTTATTCGTGGAAGCAAAGTGTACTCTGCACTGAAAATAAGCATTCCAAGATTTAAAGCTTTTCAAGCCTTGTGAACTGGGGATGGAGTGAAATATGTTAAACGTGTCTCACACTTTTGCAAGCAGCAGCTCGGAGCGGTTGTATTTTGAATCCTGAAAATTCAGATGGGTGTGGAATGGGTAATGAGCTCCGTGTATTTCCACCTGAAGAGTTGGAAAAGGAGTGTTACCCTGCCTGATGGCTGGGTGACTGAACACCTTCCCGACCTCTGTGGCAACTCTTGGTTTCTCTTATTCCCGCGGAGCATTTTGTTTCCATTTGGCTGAGAAGTTTCCTTTGTGCTTTACCCTTAAGTAGCCAGGGCTGGACTTTCGCAGCAGCGGTTTGACAAGTTCTGTCTGTTGTACATCATTTCTGCAGCAGTGGCCTCTGTTAGTGAGGATTATGGTGAGGAGCGTTTCAGAATGGCAAAGACTGAAAAGTGTGTTCGGCTATTAGAGCTGCATTAGCAGCCAGTTCGGAGGTTGTCGATACGATCTACAGAAATGTTAATAGAACCTTGGGTATTACTCTAAACATTTACAGGGTTTCCAAGTCGCAGCTGCTTGAAGTGCCTGCGTGTGTCCCTGTTACCCAAGATTTAAATTGAACTTTTAATGACCTAAATTGGACATGTGTGAAACCTGTCACTACAGTATTTGAAAAAAAAACCAAAAAAACCACCAGATTTTCAAGGGTAGGCTTAAAACACTTGAAAAGAAAAGGTTCTTTCTTTATTTTCATGTAAGTGTCGTATGGTTGTTTTTGCTCTCTGGGAATGAGGGACTTGCAAGTACCAGGCACATTGTGGTAAGAGGAGAAATACTCTGCCCGAGGGCGTCTTGGGACCATTGATTCTTGGGTAAAAGATGTGTTGTATTTTTGGCTTTGTTTTATTTCTCTTCTAAACTGAGAAACAGTAACATAGCAGAGAGACATCAAAAATAATTGATCAATCTTTGTAAGCAGGTGTCAAAATTAATTGACAATACTATGGTAACCTTACCTTTTCCCTGTAGGAGAACTACTAAGTAAACTGCTTTGCAAATGTTCCTCTGCACAAGATGAAATAAAGGTGGAGGGGGGTAAATAGGCAAAGAGACTCTCTAGCACCATTTTGCCATTTTGTTTCCCATATAAATATGGGAAACAAAATGGCAAAATGGTGCTAGAGAGTTTTACCAAGTTTTGAATTTATTCTTGTTATTGTGAATCCTGTGGTAGAGCATATAAAAATGCAGATGTTGCTATTCTTACTGCATTGCATTCACAATCATGTCAGTCACTTCTTAGAAAGATTTAGGCCTCATGCCTGCCTGGTGGTAAATTATTTTACTCTCTGTCCATACTGAATATCTGAATGCAGCTCTGACTTTCTGACTTACTTTCAACCTTTTTTTTCCTTCCATCCCTTCACCTCTACTCTGAAATAATGCAAAGCCTTTTTAAAATCGAAATTAAAAAGGGAAATTTTGTCATAAAAAGAGAATGGAAAGAAATTTTGCCAGGTGAAAGATAAGAAAGCCAGTGGGTGAGCAGGTTCTGTTTTTATAGCAGGGAGCTTCAAGCAGCACAGCTCCCAAAATATAAACCACAAGCATTAAAGGACAGCGCACAGTTTTGTATTCCTAGGTTGATTTATTAAAGAAGTGATGCTTTTAATGCTACATCTGCCATTCTTTCTTCCCCTATTCTGTGCCTTTGAGTTTGTTGGTCAGTTGCACTTTGCATGATGATAGGAGTTTGGGCAGAAGGGAGAGGGAGAGGCTGCCTAAATCAGTTATGGTATGAGACTCCAGGGAATTCAGGGACACAAACATTATGAATGGCCCAACTGCAGTAAAAACTGCTGTCACAGCTTCTATGTAGTTAAATGTCAAAGTCAATAGTCTTGAGATGCAGCAGTGCAGGAAAACAGGTTTCATTAGTTTTGCTACTTATAGAGTGATTTCTTAGAAGAAAAAAAATTGCTCCAGGTTGGAGCAAAAAGTTTTCCTTTTTCCAAAACGTGCTCTGCTTTGCCCTCGTTTGTGGAAGATCATTTGAGAAAACTTTGTGCATGGAATTTATCTTCCTCTAAAGTTTCTGAGTATCTGAATGACTGTAAACACCCACTGTAATATGCTGCCTTTGAAAAATGAGGTTGTGTTTTCAGATGTTTATAGTTATTTATTTGATAGCCATGAGTGTGATGTGTAATGAAGCAGAACAGGACAGGTGAGCACCTTTGAGGACCTACACTTGAGTTAATCTGCTTTACCTAGTCGTGGATATGCAGTTGTTATGGAGAGAGTAAGAGCAAATGGATTTGTTTGATTATTAAACCTTGCCTCCAGATGTTCTTATTGTACTTCTAAATTACCTCCTGCATGCTCTCCTTAATTTCTAGAGCTCCTATAAAAGATTCTGCATTCTTCAAGGGCAAAACAATTTCCAAGTGCAAGTACATTCACAACTGAATGTTTGAAGAAAATCAAATTTCGTTATTCCAGGCAAAAATCCTTATTTCTGTCTAAAACTCTGAATTCTGCTGTCTGCAGAATGACTCATGCAAGGAAAGTGTCCTTAAATTGCAGATTGTAAATGAATGATAATGTTGTGTAAGGAGAGATCTTAAGAAAAGTTTGCTTTAGCTGCAGCCAGTTGAAGTTCAGAGTGCTGTGAAAGGGGGTGACTTTCTTTCACACCTCTTTTTGATTGCATCTTGCTGGTTCTTATGTAAGCATTAATATTCCTGCTGAGAGTTGAAAAGTATCAACAGGAACAGATCTCCCCACCTCCCAGCCAGTTTTTTTTAAGCTGGCTCAGTTTCCTCAAGTTACTTCACTTGCATAAGGCTTCTGCTGATTCAAAGGAGTTGGCAGCATCAGCAGGTGTAGATAGGGGAAAAAAAAATGTTACTTTTAGAATTGGTCCAGACTTAGTTTTCCAGAACTTTAATGTAAAACAACATTACCATTAAAGTGCAGCTTCTGTTTCACAGGGTGAAATCCCTGAGTCATGCTGTAAGTAGCAAAACTCTTTGTCATCAGAGTGGCCTGTATCTGATCCAAGAAATAATTACTCTTATTGACATCAGTGCAACTGAGTGTGAGATTTTGCACCTGCAAATTGCCTTTTTACAACTCAGCATGTGAATGGTAATAAAACTAAACTTCTGGAAAAGCATCAGTGATTATGATTTTAGTGCTATCAAATGTGGTTTTTATTTAAGTTATTTTAGTTATGGTGCTCTGAAAAACTATTTTAATGTGATTTATTCTCTCTGTATTAAGATTTTAAAATACAATACAGTTATGGCTTGTATTATAAAGATATTTTGAATTTCTAAAGAACAAATTTTTTTTGTAAATCTTGTTTTAAATGTAGAAACACGAGCCATAAAATCATATTAAATGCCTCCTAAGCTAAGCAATCTGCACTGAAAAGTGTTTTTTGAAAGGAAAGCAGTCTTTTTGCAAACTTAAAAAATTAATTTTATTGTAATGTATTTTTTGACTGCTTAATACTTGCTACATTAAATCTTTTATAGATTGGAAATGACCCTTAAAATCAGAGTCCAGCCACTGTCCTAACACTACCAATTTCATCAGTAACCATTGCAGTGATTTTTAAGGGTTTTATGGAGAGGACCAGAAATGAACTCTGATTACTTATTACCACTTGCCTTTTGCAGGCTGTAGGGTAACTCTGAATTAATTCCTGTGTGAGTTGAACACATGCTGTAGAAAGCATCTGTACATGTCTGAAAACACTTCCACTGACTCAAAGCCCCTTACAGACTTTCAAACTCCATTCATTGGTTAGTTATCCTCACCATGTTCTATAACCAGGAGAACAAATGCAGAAACTTCTAATAGACAGTTCTAATCTACCTTATTTTTTGTCTCTTAGTTACCCTGTTTTTTTTATGTTTTGAGTCAGGCCTTCATTGTAAAACCTTTAGAAGTTGATGTCTTTGTTCCTTGTTGAGGTGGAGATATGGTCACCTTTTCCTCATTGAGAATGGAAAAGTTACATTCTCAACATAAAACAGACTTTTTCCTCCTTGACTACTCTCTTGGTTTACAGCCTATTGCAAACACTATTTTATCAGTGTTTGTGAGCTGTGAGTGCCAGAACTAGATGCTTTTAGTAATAGTCCTGCTAATGGAATGTAGATGCAGAATAGCTTCTCCCCTGCTGCCTGGGGTCCTGCTGTGCAGTTGCAGGCAGTGCTTCTCAGCTTAGCACTCTGCTGACATCTCAGACCATGATTTTCTACCTCTAAATCCTCTTGGAGTTGCTGCATCCTCAGTACTGAGGCCCTGCTTTTCTCAAACCAGTCTGTGAACTGAATGCTTCCTCCCCTGGTTGGAGTGACAGGTGGTTGTGGGGCTACAAACGTTTGGGTTTGGGATGGAGCAAGGCCCTTTTAAAAACACCCCTCTTCCCCCAAAGCAGTAGATAACAATGTACAGTGTCCCTTCTTTTGTGTAAATCTGAGACTGTCCGTAGGAGCTAATCTGAAGGGGGCTGGTGGATTCTGAAGCCTGGTTTGTTTGCAGGGCTGGTGGATTCTGAAGCCTGGTTTGTTTGCAGGCTAAGCAGTTTGTTACTTATGCAAAGAAGTGTGGGAACAGATGGTTGATGACCCTGCCAGCCCATCAAACAGCATCAAAGGCTGGTTGCCATTGCTATGGGTGTTTAAAAAGCTCAGTTATATCAATGCATGCTTAAGTTTATCCATAAATGATACATAAATAGCTGTACAGGTTATATCATTTAATACTTAGTATGTTTGAAGTTTAATTTGGCAAATAAATACACTGTGTTTCTCTTAGTTCCTTTAATCAAGGGAAAGGCATGAGGATCATATTTTGGAAGGCATTATCATAGTTCATGTCATATTTTTAAAATGCATACGAGCAGTTTTTGAGACCTCAGTCTATCACATTGTCCTAGAAATTGATTTAATTGTATCAAAATGTAGGTGGAAAAGGTAGGAAGTAAATATGAGATGTTACAGGAATACCCTTGGGATATTCCTGCACATTCTAACAAATGCTGGTGAAAAAGCACCTCGTTTTGAAGCATCACTATGTAAACAACAAAAATGCATTGGAAAACTCCTGCAGTACTGAAGAATAATTATCTGTCAGTGTCTATGAAATTTGTTATTAGCTGTATAGTCTTGGCTTGGAAAACATGCTCCAGAGTTCATGTAAGGAGAAATAAATGATGATGATGATACCTGAAAACATGAGCACTCCAGTGAATTGCAGCTGCTAACAGTAATAAAATAAAACCAGTAAACTGTAAGCAAAGTAGATGCTTTAATGTGAGGTGAGTGAGCAGTGGGAATTTTCAAACCAGTTTTATAGGTTGTCCTTTAAATCTTAAAAACCTAATGAGTGGACAAGCTGGTGCATTGATTTCAGAGCTCCATGAGGACCAAGACCTTAGTGAGAAACGATGGAACTAAGCTCAACACAGTTTGTTACTTAGTGTCCATTCCCAAGGTGCAAGACCTGCATTTGACTTTGAAGTTTGCTCAGTTCTTTAGACTTCTCAAAAATAATTTAGCCACCAGCTATAGAATATTCCAGGGTAAGCATCTTAAACTCTGTTAATGCAATATAATTAAAAAAAAAAATAAATTCCATGACACAATCTCTTCCAGAATTTAAAGCTTATGTTACTCGTCTGTAAGAAATGGATTCCAGGATGTTTGAATCAGTATTTTTATATTTCTTAGCTAAGGATGAAAATGGGCTGCTATCATCTCTGATGGCAAAATACCTACTCTGCTTATGCTAGTGGTATTTAAAATCAAGCTTGCTGTAGAATATTTCCAAGTTTTAAGCAGCACATATCTGATAAGCTTGAATTGGGCAGGGAGTTTTGAATCCACGGTATTCTAGGATTGCCTGGCATGAGAACAAGTACTGAATTACTTAAAGATTGGATACAGACACATAAAATGATCACACTCGATGTCTACATTTCCTTATGGATTTTTTCCATAATTTATGTGCTCTGGTGCTTCATCTGTAAAAAGGAAATAACACTTACTGTAAGCTAAAGGACTTGTAATAAACTAGATAAAATTTTAGAGATTGCATTTGTTCCTAGAATGTGATAAATATTAGGGCACGAAGCACTGTTGTCTAAACTCCAGGACAGCTGAGTATCTCAATTAGGTGAGTAAAAATCCCTTCCTCATTAGGTCAGATGAAGAAAAACCGTGCAGTCTGTGTTATTGCAGAATAATATTCTCATATTATAGACTCACTAGAAAAAATTGTACATTGGCTGTCACTGATAAGATTTGGTTTCAGAAGTAAGACCCCCAAAGACCTAACCCCCAACCCTAGAATAAATATTACAAACAAAATACTAGGAAATGCTGCAGTACTTAATGGGTATTTTGTGGAGTTACTGCTTTACTTGTAGGAATACAGTGTTCTATATTAGTCATTGTATTCCTTTGCCAGTATCAAAGAATCACACATTCCTAATTTGTAGGTTGATGTCATTGATGTTATTATAAGTTGAGAATCTGAATTCAGTCTTTAAATGTAGATTTCTATTATAAACATGCATTTTTATGCATAAATTTTTGTTTGTTTCCATGTGTTTGAGTTTTCAGCCACTTCTCTGTTTTCTTTAAGGTGGATAGCTTGCCTTCTGTGAAGAAATGGTTCATGTTGGAAATGTTGTGTAACTACTGGGATGCAGGAGCTGGGGCTGCAGAACGAACAGCAGTGCCACAGAAGGACCAGATTTTAGCTATGTCTGTTACCAGTTGTGTCAGTATAACATGAGCAGCAGTGATTTTGGTGAAAAGGCTGGGAGAAGAGCTGGGGTTAATAATGTCTTTAAATATTCTGGTGAGCTTTGCAGAAACTTTGTTCAAGTTGTAAGCAAACCACGAGGCACTGTAGAGCAAGAAGACAAATGGGCTTCATTGATTGCCACCCACAATCCTAGGACAAGGATAAATTAGTCAGAAAAATATCTTTCTAGTCATGCTGCAGTTTAAAATACTTTCCTTCTTATAACAGATAGAGGTGGCTAAAATATGGTGATCTTAATTTTCTTGTTAATTAATCTCAGCTTTCAAAACTCAAGAAGACTTGGATACATTCTGACTTCTATAAAGAATTATTTTGATAATTTCAATTTTATTAGTAAAACTGAAATGCTGATTAATCCAACTGTAGGGTAATTTGCACCCTTAATGGTTCTTTTTTATCTATAGAGTAAGAGTGTGTTTATGTAAATGTATGTATTTCCCACAAGAAAAACCCAAACACAGCTCACAGTCATCTTTGTGTGTGCAAGCCCAGTTGATGAAGATGCTTTGGAGGACTCCTGTTAATCAAACCTTGATGTGCTACATTCAGGGTGTCCCAAAGGAGGTGTGGGGAGAGGGAAATGAACTGCGAATGTTTCATGGGAAGCATCCCAGGGCTGCTGTAATGGAGCTGGGTGCTTCTCTCATTATCAGCAGTTCTGTTTTGTTTGTGTCATGAGTCTTCTCCAGCAGGTAACTGAAACCAAAACCTTGGACGGGAACTGGAAGGTAAAATGAAGGTAAATCCTGAAAAATGAAAAATACTGAACAAATGGCTCCTTTTGAGAGCACATGGATTTGCACTTGTGTACAAAGCTGTACTATCATATTAAGACAATTTTGTTAGAAAATATTTTTGCAGATGTTTTCAAAAACCTAATGCTGATATAAGTATTAAAATCAGAATATGTGTATTTAAAATCCACACCCTGTTCCCCCTCACCACCCTGGTGGTTTGAGTTCTGTAGCACTTTGTAAGAGCAAACATCTATTTTAAATTAAAAAATGGCACAATTTTTCTAGAGTTCTTAACTTCTAAAGTGCTTGTACTGTTTTAACTTTCACAGGGCTAAAACCCCCAATCTGTATCCAGGTAAGGAAGGACTTCCACCCATCTGTATCATACTCCACCTGGATATCTTATTTAAGCACTGGGTAGCTGCTTGTCACACTGGCCTTAGAAAACAGACACTTATTTTTTGAGCTGTTTTACTTGTAGGAAACCTCAAGTTGTGTGCTTGTCTACGGTAAAATAAGAAGTAAGTGGCTGAATTTAAAGGGAAGCTTGGGAATAAATAAAATTTTCTGTAGGTCTGTATCAGTCCTCATTTTGGGAAGACTGAACTGTCTATAATTTGTATTTTTTTTTTCCCCCTGCAAATACACAATATAGTTTGAAGTTCTTTGTTTTCTGAGAGACTCCTACTGTGTAGCATAATTGGATACAAGACAGAATATTAAGTTTATTTTTCCTATATATATTCATAACTGAGGAGATTTGTGATGGTATTTTTACATTGTCTGTTTCAAACACATACTGTAGGTCATTCAGTAAGTTTATAGGGGGGCCTCTGTGAGTGCAGGTATAAATACCAATATAGGTTAGAGGTTGATGGATACTTAGAGAATTGATCTTGAAAAGGTGGACCAGGACATGAAAGATGGAATGAGTTTGTAACTGATCTCTGGTTTGTATTTTTTTAAAGAGGGTGGAGACAGGGAACAAGAAAACCACAGCTTAGTATATTAACTTGACAAAAGGTGTTCATAAATAGCAGTGTTGCTGGATTATTTTGTTTTCATTTTTATCTACATCCTTGAAGTGTACTTACTGTATCTGGGCTTTGTAGGCATTCAGAAATCTGTTCTCTAACACAAAACTCTGAAGTGACAGACAGCTGAATGTATGCAGAATATTCCTTTAAAGTTAGATTTGGGTTTTCCAATTTAGATTGGCTGCATTTCTAAGCAGCAATTGGACTGAAAAGCCGAGCCAGTGCATGTTAGCTTTTCTTAGAATGATGAAAGCTTGCAATGCTACACTGAAATGGAATTTGAGAACATCTGTCTCTGAATTTTTACTTTGAGTTGCCGTGAGAGTTTTGAGGTCATGCTCAATAAAGATCTTAAAAAGCCCTACCTGTTATTCATACAACCCCTGGTGGTTGATCAGTTCTTTTTCACACATCACCTGTAGCTCGTCATTCACTATTTTTAATCATCCTGATAAATGTGTCCTTTTATTTCCATCTGCTAATGAAAGCCTAAGCAGATGAAGGACGACCTTAGTCCTCACTTTTAAGTACAGCAATTAATCTGGTTTTCTGTGATGATCCAGGAGAGCCCTGTGCAACGTGTGATCTTCTAGTTTGTGCTGTAACTTTGCAATCTACAACTTTCCCTGTTGCCTTTATGTAATTCACTGGGTGGGGATATAAATTACTGTGCTTCAAGGCTGGGAGAATGACAAAAATAAATATGCTAATTTTGGTGACTATGAGCATAGTCACACATTAATTCTAAAGGAAGAAATATTCTTCTTTGTTCTCATAATTATGCCACTGCAGGCCTAGACTTCAGTGTATCTTATCTCTTAGTCTGGGGCTACTTAAAGGCATAACTGTTAAAATAAAACTACAGTATTTGATGAAAGAAGTTTTCAGGCTTCCCATGTTTAGAATCTACAGTTTTTTTAAGAAGCAGCAATTTTGGGGTTTTCATCTCTATTAAATTCTCTATTTATTCCTTTTTGTTTGTTTTTAACTGACCAGAAGTACGGAGGAGGCTGGCTGAGTTGATGTCGCACCATAAGATAGGCTAATTCAGGAAGTATATGTATTCTGGTCATGTAGTTTAAATTATAGGATGCCTTTATTTTGTGTGTTTCTGCTTTTAAGAATTACTTTGATCACTCTTGTTGAATTCTCTGTCTTTGCACGTTACATTCTTTTTGGTGGGATGTATTTGCTTTATAGTTAAGGTTCTTCTGGTCTAAAAGATCTTGTCATTGCTTCCACAGGAAAGTGGAAAATGCTGTGAAAAATCTGTATGGAAATGCCTGGGAGCATGCAAACCATGGCTCTGAAGGGAATTGTGAGCTGAGGTTTAGCAGGTTTGTGTGTGGGGCTGCTGCAGTGCAGGAAAAGCTGCATTTTCTGGTGAACACAGACATAACATGGTTCTTTTTGTGCACGTGCTCAACAGCAAAAAATGGTGATATAGTTCAGGGCATCTCTACACTTGATTTCAGTGGTAACTTGGGTTACAGACTGCATAAATCTGACCTAGTTCTTGCTGTGGACCTTAGTGTATTCCACCCCCACTTCCATGGGCAGAGATACTTCCCACTAGACCAGGTTACACAGAGCTCTGTCCAGCCTGGTCCTTAACACAGGATGGACAGTCCACAACTTCTCTTGGCAACAATTGTCTGTGCTTAAGACTATCAGAAGGATATTTGTTTTCCCTAATGTTGAAATGTACTTAGTCTCAGTTTGCCTGTGTAGTTCTTCAGCTCTTCTGTAGTTTTGTGTGCATGTGTGAGTTTTGACTCTTAAATTATTCACTCAAGCAGCAAAGAGAAAATGGCATAGCTATGTGTATGATGTCTGCAGATCTGAAATACTGTGTATGTGCTCATCTAATTAATCACGTTGAGGTTTTGGGAGGGGGAAATATTCTTCAGAAAGTAATTTTTAGGAGCTGTGTGGATAGTGAGCTTGGTTTAGAGGTACTTGCTAAAGTATTTGCTTGAGGCAGGATTTGAAAGAAACACTTTCTGAGGGGGTCACTCTATGCAAAGTGAGGAGTGTTGTGGAAACACCTCAAATTTCAGGATGTACCACAAAATAAGATCTGTGGCTTCTAATTGATTCAGGATGGGAAAACATCTCTTGGTTTTGCAGAGATGTTAACTTTTATGAAGGCATACACAAGCATGGACTTAGCAGTAGTTGTAGGATAAAAAATTATTATAAATATTTTATTCATTACTTAATTATTAATAAGATAGTTAATAATATTCTATAAAGAAGTAAAGTGACATTAAATTTATATTTCTCTATTAAATTAATATTTATGGTGCAAGAAGGAATTATAAGGCTGTTCATAATTTTGCACTTGAGAGTAGACTTCAGGCCTGACTTTCAATTGTTATAATCTTAAATGGTTATATTTAATCTGTTTAGGATTTGTTCTTTAATATGAAGGAAAACTTCAGGAAGCTGATAAAATAAAATGGATAATCAGACTCCTATAAATTGTGTATGACAATAGTGCATCCCTCATGTAAAGGTAGTGAAATGTTTGTTATCCTGCAGTTTTTTTAATATATGATGTGTGTGGGTGTACATATATATATATATTGACTTATGTTTTAGAATGTTGAGTTACTTTACCTATTGTGGTTGATTTCAGTTTCTTTTAAAATTACAGCAAATGCAGTCAAAAAAAAAAATCCCAGTGAAAGAATGTCACCAAGGATACCAGGGAAGAATGATGTTGATATCAGTGCTTGTGATACTTTGTGCCATAATCTTTTGGAGTTTTCGTGGCTGGATGCAATCAATCCTTTTAGAGAGGTCTTGAAATGATACAAAGAAGACTAAGTTGATGAAATAATCTCAGAATAAGTCAATGAAATTATTTTCACCTAATAAACTGTTGGGGACAGTATTTTTTGTTCTGGTACTTGTAGAATCAAGCTGTTAAGGTGTTGTCTCATGCTCAGAATGTCTTTATATTACAAACAGTTCTCCTCTGAATGAATTTCATTATGTTAGTATGGCACTCAGTAGTTATTTCTCTTCTATCTGCTTTTAGTTAGGGTTGTGGTTTCACATACTTTGCTTGAGTTATAGATGTCCAAGGCCATGTTCTCCTTAAGCATGTTTTATCCATGTGAAGAAAGGGAAATGCTAGCTTTTGTTCAAGTAGAATTCCCTATCCTCTCTTAAAATATTTTTAGCTTATCCTTGTCAGACGATTCTTGAGAAAAAGAAGAGATATTATTATGACATCTCTGGGAGCCTTACTGTGTTTAGATGCAGAAGATAAATCAGAATACTGTGGAATGGGAACTTTAAAAGCAAAACATTAACTGGCCTGCAGTGTGACTGTTATTTTGGAGTAGTTTGGTTTTGAGTTTCTGCTAAAGAGCACAGAGAAATTGGTTAGGATGATTGTTTTTTGATGTAGAGTGATATGCTGAGAGGTAGGAGGAAAAAATTGATTAAGTGTGGGGGTTTTTTTTGTACAAGTAGTAAAAAATCTGGATATTTGATTCTGTAGCTGTTTAGGCCCATTTCTGTTGCTTCATCGAACTAATGCAGCATCTTATTAATTCTTTCTGTTTTCAATAAAAAACCCCAGTGTCTGCATTACTCAGTAGTGGTGTATTTGTCAGGAATGTCTGAAGTTATTGGTGTCATGGGAGATAGTTATTTCTCAGCCAGTATTTTCTGTTATTGATACTAGACATACTTGATGTTGTAGGAATCGAGCGACAGTCTTTGTAAGTGTTCAAAAATGTTTTCAAAGTGCATTTTTTTCTGATTTAGGACCATGTCTGAAGCAGATTTCTGTTGCTTGTGTTGTGTGTACTGAATTTGCATGATTGTATGAGTAGAAAGGTCTTTTGTATTTGGTAATTTGGCAAATGCATCTGACCAAAAAGCATCAGCTGTTAAAGCCTCAAATCAGGAAGGTTTTAATTATAAGCAGAGGGGCATTTCTGATTGGAAAGTGTGGTCACTGAACAACTTCCAAGGATTTCAAGTTTGTCTGTGTGGTGGTGAAAACCAACAGCAATTCAAACAAAACCAAAAGGGTAAAAAAGTGATGTTTATGAAGACCAACAGATTTGATCGGCTTTCCTTTCTTATCTATAATTTTACACTTTGAATTCTTCTGTCTGTATTGTTGAACTGCCATCTTTAGCAGAAGGAGCCACTCAAGGGTTCTCATTCTGTTTGGAAGAGCTCCACTGAGGGGGGCTGCTCTGTCCAGCTCGAAGGTTGAGGAAATGTCTTAGCAAGAGTCCTGTGGCTCTACACCAGCCAGCCTTTCAGAGTGATGGACTTTCCCCATCTGTGCCTCAGAAGAAGCTGTAGTTTGTTATTCTGGACCAAAAGCTTCAGGCAGGGTTTTCATGTGCTGGCTGTGTTTTGTTCCCATACACAACTGTGTTATTCTTTAAACACTGCACAGAGCAAGTTGCAGTGGCCAGCACTCACTTGTGAGTCTGCATTAAATTCTGTTGCAAAATAATGACCATCAAATTGATTTTTTTTCTTTTTTGAAAGCTTTGGAGTGAGTATTTAGTGATTGTCCCTATTTAAAAGCTGTCCTGTGGTAGGGAGTTTGAGAATTTAATTTGTATGAAAAATGCTCTAGAGGTTTTCTTACTGCGTTTACAATAAATTTTATGCTCTCTTTTCCTATATCTTTTTACTGCTCTATAAATCAGCAGAGAGGTTATGAATTTGCTTCATCTTGCTGTGTTGCACATTTGTTGATGAAACAGCTTATTAGATCATAAATAGATGTAATTGCATAATCTAATGGGAGAGGGGAGGTGGATTGAAGAAGGGGAGAAAACATAAATAGCACTAGAAATTAACAGATAGAAGACAAAGTTTTCTTACTAAGCTATAAAAGCAATTGAGTGCTTATGAAATGCAGAACCAAATAGTTATTTTATTTTCATTTTAACCTAAATAATAATTGTAAATGGCAATTTATAGATAAGGAAAAAAACGTATAAATGACAGAAGACCTGGTAGTGCCCTTCATAGCATAGCTAAAACTTTATTGATCTAAAAAGGTCATCTTCTGTCTCAACTGCTGCAGTTTTGTGTTTTGAGCTGTGTCCTCCCCAGTGTTTGTGTGTGCAGAAATAAAATGCTTTTGCTTTATGATTTAGGTTTCTGTGAATCACTTGTGAATCTCATATAAGGACTCCTGCTCACCTCAGTTCTCTCCTTAATGGGAGGAAAAGGAACTGTGCAATAACACTTGAACTCTGTTTTAATTTCAGTTCCTCACAATTTAGGAGACTGAGAGTGTTCTTTAGATTATTTCTAACCTCTGATCCTGGAGCTAAGATTTGTGTGTGTGTGCTGTATTTTTTTTTTTTTAAATGAATGGAATTCTGTGATAGTGGAATGTGCTCACTCTGGGTATGAGTTTGCAGGTATGAATCACCACACTACTGATGATGGTCTTTCACCACCAGTGCACTGGTATTTGAGCAAAACTATATATTTAATTAATGATGGAATTAGTAGTAAGTTTAACATAAAATTAATTATTTAAATTATTAATAGGAAAAATAAGTAGGATTTGTAAAATATGCTTCTAACTTATAATGTTCCAGTTATCATCAAAGTTCTGGTAATTTCATTTTAATACTTTCTTTCTTCTCTAGATGAGCATTGCAGTTGTCTGAAACTGCTAAACATTACAACCCTGAACAATAAGGTAAAGAGGTCTGCTCCTTATGGAGGAGGGAGCAGGGAGTTCTAATTAACAACAACAAGAACCAAAACAACAACCAAAAAAACCAAAAAGATAAAGAAAACTACCAGCACTGACAGTCAGCATTAAATACTAGAGCTGTGAAATTTGAATGATCATAAATGTTTTAATATTTCAATTATGGTTCAGCCTTCCTAGGACTTTATTTGGCCTTGCATTAGAAATTGCAAATAGCAATTTTTGTTGCATTTCTTGTTAGATAAGTGAAAATTGAGTCCCCTGGTCTGTTAATTTATAGTTGTCGTTTCTAGAGTATTGTAATTTCCTGTTATCTAAATGTGAGCTTTTAAAATTGATATGAGCTTTTGCCTCAACTTCTGAATTTTTATTTTAACATGAAACTTACTGATGATGTTCCTGAAGTATTGTAAAGTTTTTTTTGTATTTATTTTTTTCTGGTTTTTTTTTTCCCATTTCGAGTGCTTTGATTTTTTTTTTCTAAGGACTCGCCTGCTTTCTCAACGTTCTGGCAAATTGGGATTAATTAAGAAGGCAGGCAAGTTGGGATTAATTAAGAAGGCATGCTTGTAAAGCAGCAGGGATTTGTATGAGTTAAAGGTGAAGTCTTGCATATTAAAGCAAAATTTTTCCAAACCAGATAGGCCTGTATATACATGTGAGTGTATGTATCTACTTTTATATCTATGTATATAAAAATTTACTTTTAAAAATAGAATTATTCTTAAAATAGAATTATCCAGAGTCTGCATGAAAGTATAGAGGCTTGGTGCTGGTGGTTCTTTTACTTGGAGCAGCTACAGGATTACTGCAAACCTTCCCTTATCTGGGGCTAGTGCCTCTAATCACTGTGCAGCTGAATGACAGTGGGAATGAGGAGGAGGAAGAGTTTCATCTTCTCCTTATGGGCTCATATTTTAATATAAAATCACTGCCAGAGCATTCCTGTGAGCTGTGCTCCCAGATTGCCTATCAGGATCTCTGAGGAGTTAGCTGGGTAGATTCATATGTCTGCGGAGACGTGACATCCAGCTTCATCCAAGCAATCACAGCCTTTTATGAAAGCCTGGAAGTGAGACTGCTGAAGAGTTCACAAGCTGCAATGTGGAAGAAAAATCAGGTTCATGTGAAGAATAGCTGCCTCAGGACTGGACAGCAAAACTGAGCATTTTGATTTGCAATTTAGGCTTGAATACTGCTTTTACCCTTCTTCAGTCTGCAAGTTTCCATCATCTTCATTTCCCTCCAGATTTTTGTCTGATGTTACCAGACACAGGGATTGAAATTGCTGGCTGGTGACATCTCTGCAGAGGGTTAATCTCATTTCTATTTTTCCCTTTTCTGTTCTCCAGCCCTTGAAGGATTACTACCTTAGTCCACGTACACTATTTGAGAGGCAAAGGCATCAGTTGTTGATCTAAGAACTGTGGGAAAACATCACATAATGCTTGTGTTTTTTTAATTATCATGTTCAAAGAAATTCTTGGCTACCTGTATGTGGGGTTCTCCATCATTATTCTCAGGGACATTTTTGTATGGGGGGGATATTTTACATTTGAAAAATAAATAAAGGACAAAACACCAGCAGAAACCCCTACAATCACCTCTGGCAGAACAATTTGAAACTTGAACAGGTATCTCTTAGAAGCAAGCCTTTGTGTACATGATTTAGAGAATATTTATTAAAGTCTTTATGCCATACTCCCAAAGTCTGGGGAGAGAAATGGCAGTATTATGTAATGAAAAATGCTATAAATGTATTCAAGCTTCTTGAATCTCACATTTGGGCACTGAAATGGGCTGCCCAGGGAGGTGGTGGAGTCATGGTCCCTGGAGGTGTTTATAGATGTGGCCCTCAGTGCCGTGGTCTGGTGGACACTGTGGTGTTTGTCACAGGTTGGACTCAATGGTCTCTGAGGTGCTTCTCATTGATACTTTGATTCTGTGAATTCTGACTGCCTGAATTTAGACTGTCACTGGATTTGTTCATGCAGTCTCCTTTATACATTTTTGTGTGCACAGCCACTTAGTCAGAAGAGCTGTTTTCTCCCCATTTTTTTTTTTTTGTCCTCCTTTTATGTACAGAGTCATATTTTAACCTCAGATTTCATTATGCTGGAATAAGCAAGTGTCTTCTTATTAGACTCTTATTTCTTCTAGTCATTCAAATAGCATTCTCTGTTCCAGTTTAATCTTTCTTTTCTATTTCCTGGATGTGGCTTTGCCTGGCTCTTGTGCTGTGATACTGTTTCTGCCTGCCTGCTTCTGGAATTCCCACATCTGGATCATTGCCTGATCTCTGGAAATCCCACACTGTAGGATCATTTTTAAAAAAGTGTGGCATAGAATGATTCTGTTGCTGTTTTAATTATCTCCCTTCTCCAGTGGACTACTTAAAGTTATTCCCCTTGCTTCTAAGTGCATGACTTTTCAGACTAAATGACTAAATTTGCTGTGTTCTTAATGCAGCATCACCATCACCTTGTTCTCTGCATGGGAGATATTAATCTCTAATAATATGAACAATTCCATGCCATCAATAAAATGCCCTAGCACATTTGTGCCATCATTGTTAGGTTTATTTTTAAGGCCAGTTTTTGACTGCCTTCATTATCCAGTGTTAATTCCCATATAGGGTTAAATTTTCTTCTTGTCCACAACCTGTTGGTTCCATTTCTATCCATTGTTACTTCCTTTATGGTTCTCATATTAACTTGGTTTCCAGCTCTAAATGCACGGCTTATTATTGAGCCCTCTTATAGTGGTAATTTTCTTTATAGTTGCTTTATCAAAGATAGTGTGCGATATTAATAAATTTATGATGCGTTTTATTCTTTCCCCTCACATCCATATTTTTAGATTAAACTATGAATATAGAATAATGAAAAGCTAGACTAATAGGTTCTATTAATTCTTTCCTTTTTTTGCATTAAATTTAGGTACAATATTTGCTAGAATATGACAAATGCTATAATTTAATAGATTTAATAAAGTGCCTGCTGCTTAACTTGCAAGTTAATGTATTGGTTCTTTTGTTTCCTTGGGCTTTTGTGTAGAGATTCTTGTCTCTGTTCTGGCAGGACAATAAGTTCTTCAAATTTTTTACTACTAAAAATGTAATATTATCCAACCCAATACACTTTGTTCCATGAGCTTCCTTGCTTTTGCAAGGTAATGCTTTACATCATCATCTTGAGTCAAAATCACTGAGCATTTTCTTTATTTTGCACTGCTATTTCTATTGCCTCACACTTCCTGATGTTTTTGCCATTTGTTTGACAAGTTTGTAGCCATATAAATATGTAGTCATACAAGCACGCGATCTAACAAATTTCCTTAGCCCAGAACACTATTTTTTAAAAAAGATTTGAACCTGAACTTGTTCAAGTACAATTAATGTTATACATTACAGCTCAGGTGTTTTGATTTTGTGCTTGATTGCCTTGTCATGTATGAATTTCTTACAAAGCTAAAGTGAAATTAGAATAGAAGGTAATGCTGACCAGCTTGCATATTATACTCACATTAACTCAGTTTGTTTTATAAGATGTAATTAGATATTAAGTAATTTAAGACTTATTTAGAATTCTTGGTCACTTTAACCTCACTTAGAGGTTGGGCAGTATTTTAATCCTGACTTGAATTTCTACCTCAAAGTGACTTTCCTGCTTTAAGGTAAATAGCAGAAGATTCATCCCCATTTCTTCACAAATTTTCACTATGTAGAAAATAAACTTAATTCTGCTGAATACTACTAGAATGACCTTGTTCTGTATTCCCTATTTACCTTCCATCAATTAACTTAATTATTAATTGCATAAAAAACCCTATGAAAGCTTTCAGTTTATGTGAATACTGACTGTCACTCAGAGCACATGCCAACTGACAATGACAAAGAAATAACTACTTCTAGTAAGTTTATGATCCCATGGCATGTATTTTATAAAGTAGTTTGTGAAGATGAATTATTTCTGTGCTTGTCTAGTTATTAAAGGTAGCAATTTAATCAGTGACTGATGTCCATATCAAATGACCTCTGGAGTGATAATGAGTATGTACAGCTGCTTTGATTTTTCTAGTATGTCCATATGGATACTCAAATTGATACCAGGACATAATACATGTATAGAATAGTCTTCCATCCTCTCTGTTCTCTTTTCTCTGCAGTAAAAAAGTAGTCACTGATGAAAAAATTAAATGAAAACATCTAAGACTTTAGGCTCATACATCCTGGCTTAAGGTGTGCTAATTAGTTACTCTTGGTATCCAGAGTAATTATTCTATTTGCCCAGTATGAAAAGCTTTGGTGCTCTTCTGTGCTCCAGTAATGGTCTTATTGCTAAATACTTGACACACCTAGTACATCTGATTTAGCATCTCTGGTTGATATGGTGTCAAAATAAGCATTTTTCATGTAATTGTAGGGGGGAGGAAAGATTTATAATGAATTACAGGACTTGGAGCAAATCCTTCCCTGAGCACCAGCAGTGTTAATATGGGAGAAGGTATTAAATCCTGTATGTATCCAATACATACAGTCCTGCTCACAGGTACCTGATTTTTATGAACATCCCTCTCTTGAAAATATATGAGGGAAACAAAAATAAACTTTCATAATCCTTCCATATACCAGGCTTTTTTAATGATAAATTTAATGGCTTTTCAAGAGTGATTCTTCTGTGTTTACTCACAACTAATTTAAAAAAAACAAACAAACCGATATGCTTTGTAATCCAAAGAAAATGGAAGTTTTTATATCAGTATACAGCTGAAATACAAACTAACTTATCACTTCTTTTGTGTTTTTCTGATGGTTTCAATCTTTATTTCTTGTCAAAAGCAAAGAGCTACAACATTACTGCAGAAATAACCCTTCATCCAGACTTGTAAGGAGAAAATAAATTAGCTTTGGAGAGTTTTTAAAATTTACCGTTGAGTTATTTTGCATGCTTATTAACTGTGATGTTAAAATTAGTGGGTTTATGGTCTTTTTTTTTTTTTTTTTGTGAGACTAAGTAGTATGTCACTTAGAGCTGCTCATAGCAGGCAGTATTCTGTATGATGATGGTGATGACTCGTGTTTGGTTCAGCAGCAATGTCACTAAGAGTCCTAAGATGTCTGTCATTCTGATAGCTGTGTCTCATTTTAAAAGGGAAACCCCCAAATAATACAGAGAAGACTAGGAGATTGTTATTATATTGTTTGTCTCCTTGTGAAAGTTGACTTACTTCTCCTGAGTGCTTGAGCCAGGGAAGAGCTGTTCCTGATAAGTGTGAAGTAAGTACAGAAATTAAAATTTTGAGCCCTGACAACATTTTGAATAGAGCGTGATCTGAAAACAGCTGGATTAATTCTCATCAAATCTCTGTAGATAAAGTATCTCTCCATGATCAATTCATCGAAGTGTTAGCAGGAATGCTCATCTTTTTCCTGAGATGAGAGGGCTGGGCTGACTGTACTACATTGCTTTAATTAAGCAGAGTGACTTCCCTTTCTGGATCATTTTGGGGCCCATTTGTCTGACTGTATAATTTTTTGTTTGTTTGTTTTGCTTGCAACAAGCTTCCCATGCAGAATTCCCTGTTAGAAATACCAGTTTTGTGTAGAGAATGCACAATATCCGTGTTAAATGTTGCCATGTTAACTTGGATCAGCAGCACCTGCAGAGCTCTGCAGGCTGTAAGTGATCTGTGCCATAACTGCTTGTCACAGCCCCAAAAAGGCAGTACTTGAAGATTTCTGTAACCTTACTATATAGTTGAGTTCATTTTATAATTTTTTTAGTCTTAGAATTTTTTAGGAAGGCTTTGGTTTTGAAATGAGAAAGGCAAATACAGACATATGGTTGTGTGAGTCAACAGGTACTAGATGCTGTATTTGGCACCTCTTTCTGTGTTGATTGCTGCAGATCTTGGAGATGGGAACTTGTTGACCTCTATCTGTGCAACTGGGACATTTAGTGTTGACCTAAATTATAGCATTCATCTTCTATTAAGATTTTTATTATTTAATCTGTCTTTGATGATGTTCTTTAAAAAAAAGTCTTCAGGGTGTGGTTTGTATTTTTTTTTTTTTTTTTTATTCCGCCTTCACTGTTGTGTGGTTTCCTTTAATGTTTTTTCTCTCTTGACTTTGACGGTATCAGTCTTTCTTAACTTGGGACTCTCAACTACTGTAACTGCTCCTCTGGTATCTAGTTGATTTATTTTCCTTACTAAGGAGTAGAAAAACCTTTGAAAGAACAACTCTTTATCCTTTTCAGCTGTCATTCTCAACTTGATTGCTTGTGTGCAAACTTTCTATTGCTGCTGATTTTAAAATAAATTCTTCTATTTTATTTCTTCTGTTTTATTTCTTTAAATAATCTTGTTCATTCACCTCCTGAGACAATAAAACATTTTAAAAGGCTCTGGGACTCTAAAAGTCCAACAATTCACTAGGGTATTCAGCATTTCTTGCAACTCTCTTAGATGTCATTAAGATGGAGTCTTAAGTATACTGTTTTCCCTGTAAATTAATCCAACTCCTGCATCTTTAAGACTAAAAAAATTATTTTTTATTGTCGTATGAGTCCACAGTTCAAGAGGCAAAAATCTGCAGACATAGGAAAAACTAGTCATTCAGATATTCTTTGTAAAAAAAGTCTTCTAGGGGCATCCTTTGTGGTGAATGCTGAGGAGATGGCTCCCTGATGAGTGATTACCATATCTCACTGACTGACTCAATTCATCTGTAAGTTTTATTTTAAAATCAATGAGTGGAATACAACTCTATTCAATCTTATTCATAAGAGACGTAGCTGTGCCTTCTGGTCTGGTCTATCACTAGGGACTGCTTAAAACTGTTAAATTCTTTTCATGCAGATACTTGTGCAAGGTAACCTTAGACCTAACAATATGTAGCCATCCTATTTTCTGATAGAATAGCAGGTGGCTACTCAGAGCTTCCATATGACTTATTCATATGTCCCAGTATTTGCTTGTGTCAAGACATTAAAGAGAGTTCTTTCCTGTTTTGAAGCAGGTGGATGTCACTGACCTCATTTGGGATGTTGCCTTATCTAGTGTATGCAGCAAATATATCAATCTTTTATGCAGTGTGATGCTGGAAATCCAGAAAGATGAGTAGCACAGATCTGAATGGCTGTGCACAATAAAATTAAAAAAAAAAAAAAAAAAAGAAAAAGAAAAAGCAAAAAATTGAATCTATCAGAATTACCTGGGAGGCTTACCAAAGGCATGTTTCCTTCCCTCCCCAGGCATGTATTGTCTGTTTGGTAGCTTAAATTCACTTCTGGAGATGGATGCTTTCTCTCTTAAATATCTTTATTTGCAATTTAGCTACCCACTTAAGGGACAAGTCATTCAGCTTAATTTCCTCCAGTTTTCCCAGTTGTTACCTTAAGGATTCTCCTTCACTCTCCTGGCATGTGCGAAGTTAGTTTTGTGTTTACTCCACTCTTCTCTAATGAGTGGTGAAAGCACTAATGAGCAGAATATGTGAAATTACAGCTTAAAAGGGTTGAAAGCCTTCCAAAGGGTTTCTGAAGCTGGGCTTTTCCCTGTCTTTCCCTGTCTGGGCTTTTCTGTAATACCCAGTCCCTGTTATGTATCCCTGTTATGTACAACAGGCAACTCTTGCAGATTTACACCAAAGCAACTTGGGCAAGGACTGTGTCCATTTTTATGCTTTGTAAAATTTTTAGATCCCATCAAGTTTTTGTAATAGTACAGGGTATGTATTGAAATTCAAGAAATATGAGTAAATATTTCCTTAAAGCTCATTTATCAACTGAAAGCTTTTTAAAGCAGCCCTGTCAGTTTAAATTCCCTAAAAGTATCATATGTAAAATGATATACGTGTGCTCTATAATCCTATCTTTAGTAAATGGATTTGCAGCCTAAGAACTTCTATGAATTGGAACACTCCGATCCTTGGGCTTATTCAAGAAAAAGCATTTTAAAATGTAAAGGGATTAAAAATTGTACTCCTAGTGATTTTGTAAGCAAAGATTTAGCTTATTTTTGAACCAAATGCAAAGGCTGACATTAGGCTGGCGGTTCCCAGAAGAAGCCATCTCAGTCCTGTATATTCAGATAACTTTTAGAGCTGGTGTTTAAAAAATAGCTATTTTATTAAGATAGATATTTTAGGGTGAGAAGGTGAGACAAAAATCACCCTGGAGTGTCTTGGTCGGGAGATGGATCCTGGTGGTTGTCACTCCAGATGTGACTCCAAGCTCCCCAAGCTGGTGAGCGCTTGTTGATGGGAGGGTGCAGCCTCTGCTGTGCTGGCCACTTAGAGCTGGCCAGGGCAGTGTGTTCACATTCCAGCTCCTGCCTGGCTTTCATTTTGGGCAGAAAACTCAAGGGAAAAGGGGCTCTGCTTCATTTTTGGTTAGCTGGGAGGTAGAGATGGTGCAAAACATCTTGTACAGATGTACCTCTGTACAAGATTGTACAAGAGTGTGCTGTGTTCTGCTTCTGTGGCTGTTGGTGTTTCATACAGCCTGATCTGTATCTGGCACCTGTTTTGGGAGGGAATACATATCGTAAAGTATAAATGCAGGTGGGGATTTTATGAACAACTGACAACAATGAGCCAATTCACAGATCAAAGTAAAACTCTTTCCACAAGTATATAATTCATGTATTTTATTTGGCTTAATTTATATAATCACTGGAACTAAGGTACTGCATGTTTTGATGAATGTGATTTTCCCTTTCAATTCTTCCCCTAAATGATTTATCGAAACAGCTATATTTATAAATCTTAAGTTTTAAATTAAGTCTTAAATTTTTCTCTTAAAGCAATGACTGAAGATTCCTCATTTTGGAAATGGCGTAAAATATGTAATTCTCTTCTCTTTGGAATTTCTGTATTTTTTTTTAAATTTTTTTTTTTTTTCATTGAGAGCATATATCCATAGAGTTGTGTTCTAGTTTATTTGCAATTTTAAATAAAAGCTTAATTTGGGGATGATTCAACAAGCCCTTTGGCTCTTTTTAGGCTGATGGTAACCCTCAGCTTCCTTAGTGAAAAGCAAGCCCTGCTAGAATTGGTTTAAATTTTGCTTTAACTGTACTAGGTTCCAGTTTAATCACCTACTAAGAGTCCTGGGCACAATGCTGTCCTCAGAAAGCTGAGGTCAGGAGTGATTGAAGCTCAGATTAATGATTTAAGAGGACTTTCTGGCAACTAATCAAAGGCCAAAAAATGTTTGTTTTGACTGTGGGGTGAAAGTTTAGAGATGTATCTAGAAGTATGTCCTGAAAACAGCTGTGATTCATTTTACAGCTGAATATACCAGACTATTAGCCTTTCTGCTCTTGAAGCTTACACCCCTCCTCCCTCAGCTCTTAATCTCTTCTGTTTTTAAGCATTGCTGAACAGATGCTTATGCAGGATAAGATCTAACAAAAGAGTCCCAACGACCAGAAACTCTGTTAGAAACTGAGGTTCAGCTGTGGTCTTAGGTAATGCAGATTTTTCCTGCAACAGAGAATGTTCTTTTGTCCATAACTTGCTCTTGTTTTGATTTCTACCATCTTTGATTCTGTGTAGAATCAAAGTCACATGTGTAGAAATAGTCACATGTTAAAAGAAGACTATTTATTGCAAAAGCGTTGAAAGCTTTTAAGGTCAATGGAAAGTTTAAGGAAATTTGTTTCCTTTTCTGTGACTTGTTGCTGGTATTAAGCTGTTAATGTTGCAGGAATTTATCTCTGAAAACATTTTCTTTAAAAGAGAAATTATTTTTGCATTGATAAGTATAGAATCAGTTTTGATCATCCAGCATTGATACGATGGAAGCTTTAGAGCCATATGTTGTCTGAAGTAGCATAAATGCCAAATTCTAGCCTCAAATTGAGAACTGAATAAAAGTAGGACTTAGACTTACGTTATTGGGAGGGGTTTCTTTTGATCTGGATTCTAAACCAGTTTTGAAATTCTTGATGAACGCTGCTTTCAGACCATGTCAATAACAGAGTCTCTCAAGGAATATTTGATGCGTTTTCTCCAATAAAAGTTAAGAATTTATTGCAGTTTGTGTGGTTTTCTAGGACTTAGAAGGAGAATTTGTTTTTTAGTTTCCATATCTCCTCACTTATTTTTACCTGTAGTAAAACTTTATGAAAAACAAAACCAAGTATCCAAAACATTTAAAAACAAACAAGCAAAAATGGTTTGTTATGACTGAATTATTGATGATAGAAAAGGTTCTGCTTATGTCAATGCATGCCTGTTATTTGGAATAGTGGGCTGGAAAGGTACTTAAGGAACCATGCAGTAGAGCAGGTCATATAGGCAAAGAAAGTAAATTTTATTTAAACAGGATTAGTTTTAATTGGCATCCTTGCAATAATAATCTTCCTTCAGCTGAGTAATATCCTTTCAGATGTCTGTCTCTTCCATATGTGAACTTCTTTCTGGATTTGCTATGTTTTCCATTTTTCTTTAAGCTGATCAAATAAGGCAATAATTACTCTCAATTTGTTGTATCTTTCAAAGGTCTTTTTGTAGGAATTCCACCATTGCCAGGAAATTTACTCTGCATTGACTGTTAGATGGCTTGCTGAATGAGGTGACCAGAGCCATTTAGATTTCTGGCTTGATACATTCCAAAAAACCAACTAAATTATAGTTGAAGCAGTGAAATACTGACAGGAATACTCGATGGCATGTTTGTAAACTGACATATTAAATAACAGAAGTATTTGTTTGAATGCTTCTGTATTTGTCTGTAGTTGCCAAGAGCTGGGAAGGTTTGTCCCACAGCATGGCCCGTGGAGGGTGTGCTGCTCGTGCTCCTTTGGTATATGATTCATTGAATCTGAGAAGGAGCAGCACCAGCCAATCCATCCTTCTCACTCTTCCTGTCCATGCAGATGTGTTGAAACAATTCCCTGCTCTAGTGCACTTGGCCACCTGAATCATCACTTTTTCTCTAAACCTTAGGGCCACTGCTTTTTCCTGACCCTATTCCAGAGTGATTGGTTGCCTTCTCGTTTCTTTCCCTCTACTTGTTTCCAACAGCCTCATTTACTGACTTTAGAATTCAGTGTATGGCCTTGTTGAATTCTGCTGGCTTTTGAACACTAAGCTGTGTACTGGTGTAATTTCTGTTTATACTGTCTTGGTGAGGCGTGTGTCCTTGTTTCCAATCCATTCTGCTTTTGTTTGACCCAAGTGGGAATAGATCAGCAGCAGCTTTGAGAACTTCCCCTAACAGAGGTTAGATCATCAGCCTCTGAGAGTCTGTTATCCTGGGAGCAATCATATGAATTCCTGCCCATCACTGATGGTCCTACACTTTCTGCAGCCTCTCACTGACAAGGCAGGATGGTGTGAAAGAGGCCCATGAGGGCTCTGGGCTGGTAGGTGTGTGTGGCTGTTTATTCTGTTAGAGTGGGGCATTCCAAGCCATGTTCCCTGACCTGTATTCTCCTGGAGGGCAACAGTCCCGTGATAAATTTTCCTGTGTTCTGTTTCCCCATTCTTGAATTTTGCTAGAATTGCTAAAAACTTTTGTTTGTCATTTGAAACATGATGTCAATATTTATTTCATTCTGGTTTTGTATGAAGTACAGAACAAATTACAGGCCAGAGACCACTGCCCCCCAGAAACCCCCAAACCATAAAACCAACCCAAGCAAACAGAGACACCCTCAAAGCCCTCTACCAATATATGGAATAGTTGATTCTGGGAAATTTGGAGCTGTCATAGTTAAAGCTAAAAATACCCTAGTCTCTCTTTCTTATACCTCTTCATCCACTTCTAGAGGGAGTGTTGGAAGTTGCTAGCAGTGTTGTGACATACCCATAAATTATAAAGTCAAGCATAAAATGAGTGGAATGACACCTGCCATATGAGTAAAATGTATTCTGAAATGATGCTATTTTATGAATAGTAAAAATCTTTCATATCCCCAAACAAAAATGCTTTGTAATACCTTAGAGACATGAATGCCATTATTCCATTTCTTTACAACAAACAGAGGGATGTGCTTTGTATTTAAGGCAAATGTGTAATGCCCTGATAATTACTACAGCCAGAGGAGTTGAAAGTATGTGATTATCTATATAATTATCTGAAAGACAGTACTTGAAATCTACTCAGTAACAGCCATTTGAATTTATTAATCAATTAAGTTTTAAAGGAACTATTATCTCTTCTTATCTCAACATTTGTACTGAGGTTGTGTTCAGAGACTAGGAACCTCTTATGAAGCTGTGTATGTGCTGATGGAAAAGGGAAGAGAAGAAGAAAGAGTTGCTGGTTTGATTTTTATTGTTTTTAAAATATATATATATACACACATAAAAATGGATTTTAAAAAGTCTTGAGAAGTCTTATATTGGGATGCTATGAGAAAATGATACTTTTTTTTTCCTTTGGAAGGTATTTGCGTGTCAAATTTTACTGCATTTTTATATTTTCAAAACTAATATAGCTTTTGGGAGCTGGTGCTTGCAGCCTTCTGGTATGGGGTAGTTTCCTGCCATGAGAATTCTGTGCTTAGCAGACATGAAATCTGATGGTTAGATACTAACCATCACTCTAAATGATTGAAAGGCAGAAATAGTGCCTCTCGGTGAGCATGGAAACTTGATTTAAATAGTCAAGGAGAAATTTAGGAGTTGGTGACACACTGGATTTAGAGCATTTGCCTGTTACCTCAGGAAGCTTAAGTTAAAACCCTGAACTAGGTCACAAGTGAAAATGAGCTTTATGGTGATGTACAGTGAAAAATTGGCACAGTGCATTACCTTGTTGCCAAGTACCTTAGCCTGCCTGTAGGCTTTTTGCTCCACATTTTAAAATACTGTAGCATGTTTGATTAATTATAGAAGTCTTATAAAACACATACATGTTTATGGCTCATTATATAAATATGTACATACATATGTTTAAAGTATGTACACAAATGCATAAAAATTCATAAATATCTTTATCCTTCACTCATGTTAATCCATGTAATTAGATCAATACCTGTAGCCAATCTTACTTTAATGTAGAAACTACTGAGATTGAATTCTATTTAAAGGTAAGGGAAGTAGGTGGAACAAGAGACTCCCTTGGCTTAACTGTGAGCTTCTGAGTCTGCTGAAATGAGAACTGTAGCAGAGATGGAAAAGCAGAGAAATACCTGGTGAGGACTACAAGGGTGTGCAGAGATGCAGTCAGGAAAGCAGAAGCTCAGCTTAAATTGAAATTGACTGGAGGTATCAAAAACTACAGAAAAATGTTCTTCAGATATGTAAACAGGCAGAAACAGAACACAACATTTCCTGTGGTTAAACAGGAGAGGTGATTAGTCACCAACAATGTGGAAAGACAGAGGTTCTCAGCACTTGGTTCACACCTCTCTCTGCTGGCACTGTTGAGCCCCAGGCCCTGGGAACAAAAATCCAGGTTGATGCAAACAGAGACCCAATGTCAGGGAAGGAGTTGGTATGGGAACCATCACAGGAGCTTGACCCCTGCAAATCAATGGGCCCTGATAAAATCCACGTGAGGCTGATCAGAAAGCTGCTTCATGTTGTGAGGCTGCTCTCTGTAATCTTTGAGACTGGGGGATGTTCCAGGAGACTGGAAGAAAGCTCATGGCAACTCCATCTATAAAGAGGGCTGAAAGGAGGGTCCAGGAAATTATAGGGCCATCAATCTTACTTTTGTTTTTGGGGAAGTTATGGAATGAATTCCCCATGGGCTATCACAAATCAGATGAAGAACATGAGTGGGAAATGTCAGCAGAGATTCACCAAGGTCAAAATGTGCTTGAAGCACTTGATTGCTGTCTATGATAAAGTAACCTGCTTGTTGATGTGGGGTGAAACATCTACCTGAACTTCTCCAAGGCTTTGGATATGGTTCCCTCACCCTCCTGGTACAGAAATGGCTGTGTTGGGGTCTAGAGAAGGGATCTGTGCAGTGGGTGGGGAACTGTCTGCCTGGTCCTGTGGAAACACTCCAGTCATGAGTGGGATCATTACTGGGCCCAACAAGTGGTGATCTAAAAGATGGGATGAAGTGTTCCCTGAAAGAGTTTAGAGATGTTAACAGAATAATACATACAGAAATACACTTAACCATGTTACTTTAGGAAATGGAGGCTGCCTTGTGGAAAATAAAGCCCAGGAAAAAAAATGAACTCTTGAATTTAAAGAAACCTAAAGTATAACTTTTTTTTTGTTTATTTTCAACAAGAGGCATAACAAGGATAATGTGTTACTCCTAGTGATCTTAAAGTAACATAGGGGTGATCTTAAAGTAACACAATCTATGAACATACAAAACTTTTCTAAAATAATAACAGTGTTAATGTGGTTGGAAAAAGTAAGTAATAGGATCACCTCAGTCTGGTGGAATGTGTTTTTTTTGTGCTTTTTTTTTTGTGTGTGGTTTTTTCCTTTTAAATTAATTTCTTCATTATCTTGGCAACATTTGGCCATAAAAATAACTCTTGGCTGAAGCAAATATTGTAAAATGTTAGAGCAATGGGGTGTCTCCTTGCTTCCTGGCAGATTCTTTTCTAATTCCTGTTTGCTTCTAATAGTAACTATCTGCATACATGAGAAAACTTTGGGATGACTGTTAATATTCTTCTGAATCAAGACTGAATTGTCAGAACTTTGAGTATTTCAAACCTGTTTATTTGAAAAAATGAGTAACTGTGACAGGAAACTGAGTGAAATAAGTTCAGTCAGTAAATTGGGTAGATGGTCTGCCACTTACTCAGGAACAGGAATTATTTTTATATAGCTTTTGACCTTTGGGATTTTATATCTGGAGTAGTGTTTACAGCCATACTTAGATGAGATGGTGATATGGATTATTATGTTTTGTGTTTGTATCAAATGCCTGCTTGATTTTCTGTCAATTCTTAGTTTTAAGTGTGATGCCAGGCATATTTATAGGCAGAATTTTGGATGCCATCTATGAACTAGGCTGAACATTTCTAATAGAATATATGCTTGTCTCATATGATTTTGTCCAACCATGATATTAAAATAAGAAATATGAAATGTCTGTAGTATTCCAGATAAGAGAGGTGAAGCTACATTTCTTTCACTTCATTTCTTTTCACTAAGTTTTTTCCAGCTCAGTGGAGGATACTGTGCTATTTGCAGTATCTTTTAAAGGGCACTGATCTCTAAGTTGAGTTGGAGGACCACTGCCACCTGGAAAATATTGGCAAGATTTGGACTGTTAACTAGTGTAGTGGTTCTGTAGAAAACATGGATTATGCTGTTGAACTCTGTAGAGTGATTAAACTCCACTCAATTTTATAGGAAGTTCTCATAAATATTATGTGTAAATCCATCTGTGTAAAACTAAGTAGCATAAAAACTTCCTTTGTTGTTGACTTGTGAATGTTTGGGGGTGATATAGTTCTTAGTGGAGTAGGTCTTTGCTTAGATTAAGGCAATCAACATTTGGATTGGTTTTTAAAGATAGTTATGGCTTATACTCACATACTTTAAGGAACATATATGCAAATAATATGAAGAAATAGTTGAAGACAAAAGTCAGGATGGCTTTTTTTCAAGATCCATTCTATGTAGCTATACTTTCAGTAGTATTATTTTCTCCCTTTCTGTATGAAGCTTTTAAATGAAAATGCTCCAATCATTTGTGCAGTGGGAGAGATTACTGTGCCTGTTATTCACCTTATCTCTTGGACTCTATTCATCTATAATTCTGTGAATAATTTTTGTCAAAAAGGCTTGAAATGGATCATTCTGACATGTGCTATTACTGGAAACTAAAGGGGAAAATTTATTTACATGAAGGAAAAGTAGAAGGGTCTTTATACATCAATACCTTTCTTTGGACTTAATATTTAGAACCATGAGGAGGAAGAAAACTTTGGTTTAGTGCCTCTGATTCACAGTGCTGGTGTCTGGCAACTGCTTAGTTTTAACCAACACAAAAAATGGTGCCATGTTGTAATTGCTTGAACAACTTGCCTTACAGTATATAAAATTAATGCAACTGTCATGATGGAGACCATGGGTGCATGGGAGTTATAATTTTTGCTAGTACTGGCTTTGTGCTAGTATTATGTTAGTGCTTTGTAATGTGAATGAATAATGAATATGAATACTCAGAAACTGTTGATGCAGTTGAGTAATAGAAAAAGGGCTGTTATAAAAAATGCAGGAGTTTTTTTTTTGAAGACCTTTATCATAAATGTATACAAATAGTTTTTTTCCTTTTCTTGTGGAGTTCATTGCTATTTAAATAGGATTCCTCACTATACAGTGTGACCAGAAGTTACCATCTCTAAAGTAAATGCATATATCAGAGAAAGAAAAAAAGATTTTCCTACTGAGCAAGTGATTATAAATGAAATTTTCCATGCAGCAATTTCCAGCTGATGCGAGCTGCATTGATCCCATATAATACTCCCTGATACTGGCAGAATTGGATTTGAATTTCTACACTTGAGCAGGCGTGATTAACCTCAGTAAGATGAACTAGAGTAATACTATTTAGTTCTTCCTGTGGAGGAAGTTGGCAATCTTGGGGGAATTACTGGTTGTACACAAACCATGTATGAACAGCATACATGCAGTTCTGCTACTACTTGCATTCAGGAGAGCTGGCCACATTATGTATGTTAAATAATTCTCTGGTTGCTGTGCTGGTCAGACTACAGCTGGAGAAGTAGGTACCATTTTGAGGTACAGATGACTTGGAAAAGTTCTAGAAGAAGGAAGTGTAGAAAATGACTCATGAGGATTGCTAGATTCAGTTGCTTTATTTAGAAAAGGATGAAGGGAGATGATTGTAAAGGATGAGCAGAGAAAAAGGAAGAATGTTACCTGATTTTCAGATCTGCATTCAGGAAATATGTGTAAGTAAGAAAAAAAAGTGAATTAGACACTTGGAAATACTTTCTAATAATAAGTCATTACTGAAATAGATTGCCTAAGAAGATGGTAGACTTCTGTTGTTGGAATTAAGATGAGAGTAGACAAATAACTGAAAAAGAGATTTCAGTGTAGTTGCGGCATGTTGTGACTGAAATGGCAATTTAAGGAGTTTTTGGTAAAAAAACCAGTCAAATACCACTTTGTGAGGAGGTAGAAGAAAATTCTTGAGTAGTTAATGTTTTACATTTTATTTCACATTTTATTTTAAAATAGAATAAATATTACATTTAAGATTATAATACTACTCTTATCTTCTGCTTCTGGTTTGTTTACCAGGTCTTTGTAAAACTGTGCCAATATTTCAAGTCACTTTGTAGATTCCCTCGAAGTCACACATTCAGATATCCTATTCTAAACAACCTGTCCTGGTCTGTATTCTGTGAATTTATATAATGTGCGGCCTAAGCAAGAGAACAGATTTTATTTCTGTAAGTGAAAATACATTGCATAAGATGCCATATAAGTTTGGACTTTGAAAACTATTATTTTAAAACTATAATTCTATGCAGAATCCTTTCAGGTTTTTTGGGGACTATTGCAAAAAAAGTGCTATAGAACAACAACCTTTTTCAGAAACAAAACACCTGCCAGAATAAACGTTAAATTAATGTTTTTCAGCGTTTATATCCCAGATAATTTAGTTTGGTTTTTTTAAATGCATGTATTAAGCTTCTTGAAGTACAGGATATATCCTCATGGGGAAAAATTGTTTATGCATTCTAATCTTGACTTTACTTTTCTAGGATTTTTGGATTGTGTTGGAGCATGGTTTTGTTTAAAATAATTTAGGAAGATGAACTCAGAATGAACTGAATTAATCACTAGGGTTTGCACTTTGCAACAGGAACTGCTGCTTTGTCAATGAAAAAACTGAAACCCATTTAAGAGCCTGTGATTACTTGGCATGTGAGAAGTTGTCGTGAATGTCATTTTTGTTTCTAAATATAATTTCTTCTATTACTGCAAAGCAGTATGTAACAAGTAGAGGAGTGTGATTGGCATATGCAAATATTTCCTTAATGTATTAAATATTTATTCCTCTTGATAAGTCACTGAAGAAAAATTAGAGCTACAGCATGTTCAGTATATCCCGTTTTCATATGTGAAAAAAAAATAACCAACTCCAAGTTATACAATAAATGAAAAAACACAGGAAAATCAAATGCAAATTCTTTGAATTTTTGTCAGGCGCTAGTCAATGCTTTATGCCTGGAAAAGAAAAATCTGCCTTTGTGGGTTTTTCAGAACATACTGTTTTTTCAGATATTCTTTTGAAAAAAATACTGGAATAGCTTCTTAGTCTGTCACTCAACATTGTGGTATGAGAAATGGCCTCTTGATCACTTCTACATTTCTTTCTCGCTGATTCAGGCTTGTGCTGTCAGGTGGTCTGAATTTTTTCCCCATCTTTATTAATATATTCAGCTGATCTCAGATCTGTGCAGTCTCTTTCCCTGCTGTAAATGTTAGGCACAAGGTCTCAGCTAGAAAGGTTGCTAGTACTTCTATTTATGAAGAACTTGATCTTGAAACTTTGAAGTGCAGTTATTGATTTTTATTTCTTTTCAATAAAACATTTTCATAAAAGATGAAAAGAAAATGGAGCAAAATTTTTCAGCAGTGGAGAGAATAGCTCTTGACTGACACACTAGCACTGATACTGACATGGATCTGTGAAGAAAATATTGTATATTCAAATACATCTGAAATAGGAATTGCAAAGCAATGTAGAATTTCTTAAAATTATCAGTAGAAGTGTGACACTAAGTAATACAGACATAAATTAATTTCTTCATAACTCTTTATTTAATAGTGAATATTTGTAATATTATGAATGTAGCATATGCTTTGTTTCTCCTAAAGAACTGATATAAATCAGACCTCTGTCCATCTACCAGCAGTTTTGTGGATCTTTGTGTTCTGCTGATGACAGAAAATAGCCAATGACTTTTCTGGTTTAAATTAGTGGCCCTCTCTGAAAGATTTGGTGGTATTATTTTTTGCAGGAAGATACAGGAGAGATGACAAGACTGCATTTTTCGCATATCTATAAATATTACAGCAGGAAAGGCCATTTTAATAACCTGCTCTGATGTCTTATGTATTGCAGGGTGTAGATTTCATCTGACTACTCCTTCACTTTGGACCAATAATTTCTGACTGAACTAGAATGTACTTTTTTTCTTGAAATGCATCAGTCTTGGTTTAAAGTCTCTGCGGTGGTAAATATTGCCACGGTACATTTGAACTCAGCTGTATTTACCATTATTTTATAGCAGTGGTAAATATTCCAGGTGAATGTAGATATCTCTTTATTGCACATTTTGGCTGCCCTGTGTTGGCTCTAGCCCTTGCATTTCTGGTGAATGTGTCTGCTAGGTGAAACCCTGTAGTGTCACTCATCTTTCATGGAATCTGTTGCTGACTGATTGTCTTGGTGAGTGACTGATCTGTCATTGGTGTTTCTGAATGCCTTTAGACGTGCAGCATCCTGATGTCTTTCTGTCATTTGGTAGATCTGTTTTACAGTATGCTGAGATGGGAAATGTTCTCTTGGCATGCACCTCTTTGATTATAACCCTGCCAACTATGAAAAAATATTGTTGAAAATAGTATGAAAGCTGATGTGCAATTTCAAATGACAGTACAGAGCATCAGCTACTCCCCTGTGTGTTCTGTTGGAGTCTGGGTATGATAAACCCATGGTGCCTGGGCAGGCCACACAAATTGTTCTGGCTTCCTCTCATCACTGGGGCTTTCTCAGTGGGGTGCAGTGCAGGCACCTCCGTGACTGAGTGCAGAGTCAGGATGACTCACCTGGATTGTGGTTATTTGACAGAATCACTGTTAGTCACAGAGGAAAACTGGTGTTGAATACCTGGCTTTATATGAAAGAGAATATTGCCCTTGATTGGGCAAGGGATTGCCTGAGAGTGGTACTGCTTATCTTTGTGAATTATGGGGTTTGGTATTTGGTAACACTTGGAAAGAAAAATAATACAGAAAAGTTCTTGGTATGACTCAAGAAACTTAAAGTAATTTCCATCTGTCTTGCTATGTATTTATTTTAAATAGAACTAGCCTTTATCTTACCATTTTCTACAAACATTATTGCAAAGTAATCTCAAGTTCTTATTTATTTACCTTTTTTTTTCAACAAAATGAAATGGCTGTTTCAAAGGCTATCTACTCTTCCAAAAGAAACTACTTATCAAAAAATTATCATCCTAGGAGACAAGGGAAATTGTTTGTACTTTACTGGTACCGAAGGGCTGATCTAATAAAATCAACTCTTATAAGTCACCTCCATTGCACTGTACAACTTCTAAGAAGGCAATGGTCATGATTGCAAATGACTACTTTTAAGATTTCACACTTCTTCCAGGAAAATATATCTTCTTTGGATTGCTAAATAAGACTTTACTTCTGTATATAAATCATAGGACAGCACTGAAATTATTTTGATTGGATGTATTACTGCCTTTTATAATAAAAAACAACCACACAAAACAGACAAACAAAGCTTTTCTTATTTAGTGATGCCTATTCTTAATGATTCTCTTTCAACAATATAGTGAAAGAAATGAGCTGTTCTGAGGATGTATTTATATTTATTTGTTATTAAAGAGTGGAATGGTCTGTTTCCCCAGTGGAGTAAGGGCACTGGAGATGTGTGTTAAGGCCTGAACATAATCATAAAGGATGCAGAAAATAGAATGGATTAGTGAAGATACAAAGTGCTGAAGGTACCAGGCTTTTTCAGAAAGCTTTTATGTTAATAGATTATTGAATTTCATCTTCTGTTTTATCACTGCATAGATTAATACAAAGTAATATATATGAATGGATAGAAAAGGTTCCCTTTCTACACAAAGGGAATTTCTGTACGTGATGAATATTGAGCTGTTATCACTCAAAAAAATGTTACAGCAGATATTTCTGTTTCAAATGTCAGAATAGTAGTTATTGAAAGAGCAAATAAAACCTTAAATGGAAATAGAGAATAAAATGGAAATACTGTTGCTGCTGTACAGATTCATGGTTCACTTGCATCTTGAATACAATATGCTGATCTCTCTTGCATCTCAGCAGGCTCTAGGAGAATACATAAGATTTATTAAAAGCATTGAGCAAGGATTTCTCAGGTTGGAAAAGGGGCAGAGGTGGGAAAGAAGGGAAATAAAACACAGATCATTACATTTTGAGTGGTATAAAGCAGGAACTCAAAGGCACAGCTGTGGACTGGAAGTGTCCCTGAGCTGCAAGTCATTGAAAGTGGTGTAATGCTGTGTGGAAAATCTGCAGGGATTTACTCCTTCCTGGATAATCACTGGAGACCACTGTGCAGAGACAGGGTAGTGACTAGGAATAACAGAGCAGCAGGCTGACAGATGTGCTTATTCAAAGTTATATCTTCATTTGTCCTGATCTAGGAGAGTTTTCGTATGGCTGCTGTTGTCAAATTTCACAAGCAAGTTATAAGGCAATGGCAAAGCAAATAAGCAAAACAAACCAAAATGCTCTTAAACAACCCCCTCCTTACATTGGCTTGGATCCATTTCGTGTGAAGGATAATTTAAATTATTTGCTACTGAACTAGAAAAAATACAAGTGAATGCCTGGGGGAAGAAAGCAAATCAATGGTATAGAACAATCAGAATTCAAGTTTTTATGAGCACAAATAACGTGATGAGAAATATGAAGAGAGACTTGACTGTTTTACCCTACCCCCAACTTTCTTTCCATCAAGAAAGATTCTATTGGCATGTCAATGATTCATTTTCTGTTGTCTCTGGTTTATTACAGCCCTATTTTTCCTCTTGTAGGTTAACAGAACCTTCTGGATATTTAACAGATGGACCTATAAATTATAAATATAAAACTAAATGCACATGGTTAATTGAAGGATAGTAAGTATCTATTTTCATAGCTTAACTTTTCTGAACAGTTTGGTACTGTGTGTTCTAGAGATCAAAAGAACTCCTCACATAGAGACTGCATGAGGATACAATATGAACAGTTTTGTGTTTTGTTAGTTTATTTTGGTCTTGTTTTAATTAAAAAAAAAAGGTATTAGCATTTACAGGATTGCTTAGAGTTGGCCAAATTCCATTCCCACTCAAATTGCTGGCAAAAATTAGGCTGACATCGGTATTTGGCCAGTGCTGCAGGTCCTCAAAACCCAGTGATAAATTTGTTGTGTATTTGAGTACCTTTAGATAAGTTCCAAAAGCAGTTACAGAATCCCTTTATTTAACTTATTACCTGACTTACCTTATTTAACTCATATTAGTGATAAATTAGGAATAGCCTCAAGTACAGAATGCTTCTTCAGTTTTGTTTCTCAAAAGTTAGTGCTTCTATAAAGTGTTTTGTTTTGCATTCTACATTTGCTCATGTACTTAGTTTTGAAATAGTTTTATGCCTACATTTTAGATACCTCGTGCCTGTTGCTGATTTTTCAGTTTATGCAGTACAGAAACACACAGACATGTCTGAAGAAGTAATGAGAGACATAAATTAGCGTGGCTAAGTGTTGATGGCACAAATTGGTTACATTTCAGGAGGATTCCCCCCACCTCCCAGGATATGGGTCAGGATTTTGCTGACTCTAGTTCACACTTCTGCTAACATTCTAGAAGAAAATTAGCTCCTTCTGTATTTCCATGTTGCCATAATCTCAATTTACCTTGGATATCTGCTGTACTGCTGCATTTCAGAAATGATGGGTCTGATCTAACTTTGGTCTGCATACATGCAGACAGTAATTTAAACAAAGCAGCAGTGAAATTACGGTGTTTGTAAAATCATTTAAATTGAATCTTTATTATCTAGAAGACCAGGCTATAGCTGAATATGTGTCTGAACTAGCTAGACTTCTCTTTTTTCTCAGGCAGGCTAGCTCAGGAACATTTGCAGCGCACTAAAGTGGCAACATGCCTTAGCACTGTAGTCAAACTCTGCTTTGAAGCTGTTCCCCACTCCACTCCTCCTGTTCTCAGGAGATGGCAGAGTGGGCAGCTGGAGGAATCGATGTGCTGCACAGTCTGGGGAGGAGTAAAACAACCAGTGCCAAATGTCAGCACACAAGGAAGTCACATATGTGTATAATACTCTGTCTTAAAAAAATGAACAAAGAGCTCTCTCCAAAGGATCTGCCACAAAACCCCATGTTTTCCAAACTGACGAATTGTACCCAAGCCTGTCAGTGATGAGGAGAACTACAAGAAAATAATCATTATGTTTCATGGAAAAATAAATAAATATATATAAAAAAATAAAAATGTCCGGTAATTCTGTGATATGTGAAAATTCCCCTTTCAGAAAATTTACAGGTCTGTTTGGACCTCAGCCAAAATCTGGTGACATTTCCCATGTGTTGGGAGAAGGGAGGAGGCAGGCACTTGCACTGATAATGGTTTCAATTTTAGATTTGTGTTTTAAGATTTTTAGTTTCAAGAATTAGTGTAATACTGGAAAGATGATGTGCAGGTGATTTTTATCTTGAAAGATGCATTAAAGTTCATAGCCCTGACATTGTAAAGTAAATTTAGTGTATTAAAATGAGATATTTTAATTGCTCTAAATTTGTTGTTCTCAACACGATAAAATCTGGTGAATCTAAGCCTCTTATTAACTTTAGGGATTATTAGCTGTGGACTGAATATGTTATTTTTAAATTTTCTAAGATAAGGGGAAATATTTGCTTGCCGTGGCTTTTGTTATTTAACACACTGAAATATTTACTTACTACTCAAAAAAATGTTTTAACAGAGTTATATTGGCATGATCAATTCTATGTGAGTTCTTGATCTTATGATCTCAGTAATTCTGTAAATAATGTGTTACATCAATGCTCTTTTTCAGCCCAAATGCGATACTAAGACTAAGATTTAATCACTTTGCCACAGAATGTAGCTGGGACCATATGTATGTATATGATGGAGATTCAATATATGCACCTTTAATAGCTGTATTTAGGTGAGTGTATTTACTAATCTTTCTGTCCATGTAGTCATGTATGAACATTTTCAGTTATTGGGAAAAAAAGTAGCATTAGAGGCTTTAATGTTAATTAGCTTGCTTTCTTATCTTAATATTATTGGGAATGTGTATGTAAAATTGTATTAGAATGCATTCCAAAATGTTACAGTTTTGGTTAGATAATCATAGCATATCCAATTATTTGGATACTTTCTGCTGACATTGTATGGAATGTAAGTTTTATATACCTTGTATAACTTTTTCTTTAAAAAAAAAATGTTTTAAAATTATATTTGACTCATCTTGTTTGTCTAGTTAATAAGAAGAATATAGAACTCCCTCTTTCCTATTTTTTTCTCCTAAATGCGTCAAAGATGGCTTAAAAACATTTTTTTCCTTCTCTTTTCCAGTGGTCTAATAGTCCCTGAAGTGCGTGGAAATGAAACAGTTCCTGAAGTGGTTACTACATCTGGCTATGCATTGCTACACTTTTTTAGTGATGCTGCTTATAACCTGACAGGTTTTAACATTTTTTATTCGTAAGTATTTTCATACTAAATAATTACCTGTTTTTTTCAATAGCATAAGAGTCATTCTCAGTGGTGAGTGTCTAAAACCAGGAAGGCTGGGCTTGTTATAAATGATAAAGGTGTGAGTTAGGGGAAAAAACCGCCTAGAGTTTGGTTTTTTTTGTATGGGTATGGTTTTTTTGAGTGAAGTCACATGGCCATTCCCAGAGTATGTTTTTCTTGTGCCATATGGAACTAGAATGTATCCCCTCCAGTGTTTATCCAACACATATAGCTGTCATATGGACTGGAAGGGAGATTATATCTGCTGTCATACAAATTCCCTTCTCTTGAACTGGGATCATCTGTTGCTTGATTTTTCTTGCTGAATATACTATGGCTTTTGAAACCTTCCAAGCAATTCCACTTGGAATTTTTGTGCCAGCCACAAAGATATTATTAAATTTCCTCTTCTTGGGTATTTTCCCTCCCATTTCCATCTCAGTCTACTCTCTGCCTTCATAGATTTAGTTTCTGTGATGGCAAAGTCTAATCTGATATGACCATGATTGCTTTTGTCCAGTCTTCTTTCCTGTGTCAGCAGCTCTGAAGATGCATCCAGCAGACCTGAGCTTTTTCCTTTATATATGCACCATTTGTTTGCAACTTCTGTCTCACTTGGGAAGTGCATGTGACACCTGCAACATCTTTTCATATTGCATGCCTTGGTTCAAGAGGGAATTGCTTGCTCCTGTTGGACCTGTTCCTTCATGTGACAGTTTTTCCATGATTGAAGATATGTCTGTTCCTTTCAATCCCTTCAAATTCTGAAATAGCAGTTATGGGATGTGGTGGCCAGCCCTGCATTTCTTGTGTTGAAATCCATGTAATATTTTTGTCACGTTCTTCATTAGTTAAAAATTCCTATTTGTGTTTTTGACCATAGCTTTGCTCTTGGCACAGTACTTGGTACATTGTCTGTGGGAAGATTATTGTTGTAATTTGCAGCAGATTGCCCACCTTTGACCAGATAATAAAGAGCTATTCACAGTTTGGGAAATCTCACTATATATATTGCATTGGAAATGGCAACCTAGAATTCTGGGTATTCTTAATTTTTGTCAGTTGACATCAGTAAAATTCAATCACCTGGCAGAGTTTCTATTGTAATTAGTTACATTTTTCAGTTATCCCTGAAGCTTTTATTACACTTTTTAAATTTGTCTTGGGAGCAAATGGCAATAAGATTTGGCATTCTTAAGAAATGAGTGTATGTGCAGTCTTTCATTACTTTGTAATGTGTTGCATGCTGCCTATCATTACCTAATCTTTTTTTGTAGATTTAAAAAAAATGAAAAAACTTGTCAGTTTTTAATTCCATTACATATGTAACTCATGAAGAACTCTGTTCTTTTGTGTCTTTTATTGCAATGGATACTTTTGAAACACTTTTTTAATAAAACAACAATAACATCTTAAAGAAGTACCTACAATTACTTTTTATGGCTGTATTGACTTTGCTTCTGTCACTGGTCTATTGCACTCTGCTTCTGTTATCCTCTTCCATAATTTTTGACTTCACCTTGGTGGACCACTTGTATTCCTTTATTTTGGGGAAGACAGAAACACAGAATGTATGACTGAAGTGCAAGCAACTGTAATTACTCCAGAACAGTTTGAGTAAATTTTCTGTTCCTTGGAGTCAGGCAACTTTCTTCCAATTCTGTGGATCCAGTTTTCTCATTTTGTTCTAATTCTTAATGAACCATTTGGAGTGGGAAATGGTCTACTTTCCAACTAATATCTCCTGATGGAAAACTTAACTTCACCCTCCTGCAGAACACTCCCAGTGAGGTTGAGGGAGAGGTTCCTCACAGCTGTAGCATACAGTTAATGTGTTACCAGGTAAAACTCTCAGGATATTTGGAATGATGGTCAGATGTGGAATTTTTTTATTTTAGCAGTGTAATAGAATCAGTCTTCTGAGAAGTGAGTCTCTAGAAGACAAAAACATGTCTCCTCATTGTGCTACCACAGCTACATCTTGCCAAAGGCCAGCCTTGAAAAATTCTTTGCTAACTTTTAACAGCTCTTTTTCCATTCAGTTAGAGCTTCATTCAGTAAGGAAGCCTGTGAACAGTATTCATCTCTCACATCTGCAGGGAGTGGTCTGTATTATCATCAGAGGTTTGTAGTAACACTTTATTTTGAGTTTGCTGTGAGTCATCAAAAAAAGTTTCAAACCCTATTTGGACTTCTTCAAGCATGTACTCCCTGAGTTCATGGAAACTCTTGGACCCACATACTTCCATGTCCTCCATCTTCCCTCATTTCAAGGAGTTGCCTGCATTTCTGGAACCACTTTACTTAGTTTTGTACTCCAGTTGCCTGTGATCTCAGTGTTTGGTAGGGTGTATCACAGAAATGCTAACTCTCAAAACAGTCACAGAGTTCTTTCAGCCCAGGCTCTCCTGTTTTTACATCATGGACTGCAGAGTTAAGGTGGCTCTTTTATTAAGGATTCAAAGCATGAAGTGCTACCTGTAAGTAGTTTCAGGATATTACCCATCATGTATTTTTCCTTATTTGTTTTTCCCTCTTTGTGTTAGGCATACTGTTTATCATATGGACCAAAGCTACACAGGGAAACCCTTTAAGTGTATGCCTCTGGTGGAGAGTTTAAGCTCAGTTACTTCCAGTGTGGTTGTTTCTAGAAATAACAAACATTTGAATGGACTGAGTGCTTATACTGGAATACAGGAGAAAAATAGGTAGTGATCTGTCCAAGCAGGGCCTGTCCTTCTGCTTAATGTCAGTATTTGTTGCAGTACAAGGTATTTGTGATCCTCAGTGCATCACAGACTTTGTATGTAAGATTGGATCAACACCTTTTGAGCTCTTTTGCCTGTAAAATCATCATTAAACTTGTGTTTTATCAGTACATAGAAATTTTTCATGGTAAAACATACTTTCTCTAACAAATACTGCAGAGTGCTGTCAGATGAAACCATCGTCATCAGCTCATGGGTCATCATTTCCCTTATCTATGTATTTTTTTTTTTTTTCAGAATTAACTCTTGCCCTAATAACTGCTCAGAGCATGGCAAGTGCACAACCAGTGTGTCTGTACCGAGCCGGGTGTACTGTGAGTGTGACAAGTACTGGAAGGGAGAGGCCTGTGACATTCCCTACTGCAAAGCCAACTGTGGGAGTCCGGATCACGGCTACTGTGACCTGACAGGAGAGAAGCTCTGTGTTTGCAATGACAGCTGGCAAGGTAAGGCTTGCTTTGTTTAGTGTCTAGGTCATTTGATTTCCTCCCTTGCCCTCCTTATATGCCACATCATTGCATCATATTTTTAATGTTTCCTGAAGAAAAGTATCCGCTGTTTGGTTTTTTTTAGGTATTACTTGTAGCAGCCTCTCAATGAAAAAGGAACTTTGTTATAATTGTACAAGAGTGTCTGTGGGGGCAAGTGGATGTACTGTAAGCATGTAGTGCAGTTTTACTCCCAGTACCATAAATCATTGTTTTTCATTACAGATAAATTATTTAAGATCTTAAAATGTTTAATTTACTTACTATAATTATGCTAGATGCTTGTGGATTTTTTTAATCGTTTACCACTTCTGTTACAAGTCTCAATTGGCTTAGCTTGCTATGCTTAGAAATTGCCATTCTCTTAACAGAAATATTAAAATCCCTCCAGATTACTTGGCTGATATGCCCTCTTCCCATGACTTCCTGCCTCTCTTCTGTTCTACTGCTGTTTCTTTTGGCATGTCAAAGGAAATGACTTTTTAACTCCTATTAGCTGTCACACCTATTACTCCACAGCCATGATGAGATTTAATACATTTCACTTCTTAATAATTAATGAGTTGTTCATTCAAAGGCAGTCAGTGCACCCACATAAGGGAAGTGGTTTAGCAATATGATCATTGAATGGGAATAGTGTAGACTTATTACTGACTCCATTAAAATCTTCCAGGACTGTAGTGCACAAAAAGATCCTGAAGGCTTAATCTCTAGCCAGAAGTTGTCAGTATTTACAGCAAAAGAAGCCCTTTTATTTGTGCATGGATTCCTTGTAATGTCAAACTGCTGAGTGCACAGATGTCACAAATCTTTGGAAGTGCTTTTTAGGCTCTACCTTCAGATACAGTGTTATGAACTTAATTAGAACTTTTAAGCACAAAATAAAATTCAAAATCTGACTACTGCTGGCAGTACCTTCCTTTCACTTAGCATTTCTGTAAATACTCCTCACTAGCTCCTACTAGTATAGTGTAGCTCCTCCCTCTTTCCTACAGACCATGTAGAGATAATTTGCTTCATGCATCATTTGCATCAATTCCTTAGATTTTCACTGAATATACATAGATCTAATTTTTTAAAAAAATTCTGTCATAGTTGAGCATTGATTTATTTATATTTATTTATATTTCTTGGTTTATTTATACCTGCATTCTCTGTAGTTTCTACACTGACACCATCTTCTCTGCAAATTATTTGCAATGCTGGAATCATAAATTTTTCTCTTGCTGCCTGACAAGTTTTTCTTGTTATGGTGATTCAGACCAAGTGGCTGAAGGGTCTTGATTTGTATGCTTTAGGAGAGAATTTCATGTTTCATTTTTTATTGCTGTTTTCTTTTTATCTTCTTTTGAGTAACTTTAATGCCTGTATTAAAAAAAATAAAAATTATTGAAGTGCATTGATTTGGATGTATAATAATTAGAACCCCTGATTCAGAATAGAAATACCAGAATTTATTTTACTGCATGGAGTTTTTATTTTGCAATGGTGACATCTTGTGGTTATTTTTGAAGGAGCAGCTCTGAAGAGCACGAGACATCTGGGCAAAACAAGTATTCTGTGTAAGGAGAATCCTTTTGGGGTAGTCTTTGGGATGGAATAAACTTCTTTGAGTAAAAAGTAGGGTCCTCTGATTATTAGATGTGTCTTGTGGAATTTAATACAATCTTCTTGTAGATACTTGTAGCTGGCTGCTGGTTGTACAAATACAGAATAAATCTTTGATAAAAACTTTAAGACTTTGAAGACAAATAATTGACACAATTTTTAACAGACATTGCTTTTAACAAAACATGCACTAGTTAAATGCATTGTTTTTTAAAAATCATGGTATTTTTAATAATGCAAGTAATCTTAAATATTTTTGAGGTGGCTAGTGTAAGAACAATGTATTTACAGAAAATCTGGTTCATTTAAAATATTCACCCAACATAAAGGAGAACTTTTCCCAAAGGAGTATTTTCTTGGTGAGTTCTGTACCATATTACACTGTTCCTTTTGGTTAGTCTTGATGTTATCTAACAGAATGTGTCAATGCCTGCTGATAAAAGGCTGTGGATTTAATTCAGGGAGGAAAAAACTATGCCTTAAAACTATTGACTTGCTCTCCCTTTCTTTGCTAGGCGCGTGTAAAAGAGAAATGGGGACATGGCTGAGACCAAAGTGGTGGCTCTTGCACAATCTGACCTATTAAGAATTTTACAGAAAGATGCTTTTGCTGAATATTTGCAGCTAGAAGATTCTCTTTGATACCAGGAACACCATGTCTTGGATTGTTTCAGGCTATAAAGGAGCAGAGAGATTTCCAAACAGTTTAAAATTTCTGTGACAGGTGAAAAAAATTCAGGATGACTGGAAGAAACAGTTCCACATTTTTAAGAGGGTTAAGTGGACTGTCTTTGAAAATGCTGAAAACATTGCTGACTCCTGGGTGTAGACAGGGGGGAAAAAAAGGAGTTGAAGGCTCTCTCAAAGTTAAGAGAAACTTTGCTACTTTGATCATTGAACATGAGCACTGGAAGAAAAAGGGGAAATTAGAGAGGAATTACAGGGTGTGTTTAAATTAGACTTTAATAGGATCAGTAGGGTACCTTCAAAACAAATGTGATCCTTCATGTTTATTATGTTTTGGATTGCATTGTGAGATGGTTTGGGAACAGAGGAAGTGCATTCCTTTTATAAGGAATAACACCAAAAATGGGCTCTAGGGTTGCACATAATGCACACCAGCCCCAAACAGACTGTTTAATCCAAAGTTAAAACTCCAATACAATTTCTGGAACATGTATAGTTAGTTGGTTCCCCCTACAGAGCTGCTCCTAGCAGATAGAAATGTAGCACAAGACCAGATTCTGAAATTAAACTAATTAACTTTGAAATAAGTCCATTAGCAATTCAGGCAGCTTGAATTTTATAACATCTCTCTAGGGGAAAATGAGCCTTTCTGTAAGGAGAAGAGTCAACAATGAATGTATAAAAGGAGCTATGACTACTGTGGTGTAAAATCAGTGTTTTGCTTGCTTGGTACTATGGCATTTATTCTAACAACATCTTGAGTATGGCCAGAACAACTCTGTCAATGCCTATCTCAGGTTATCCTGGAAGGACTCACTGGATTTGGGTTTGTTCCCAGTTTTCAGTGGAAGGCTTTGATGTCAAACTCTCTTGTTTGGCCTGCCTTATTCCCCAATGCTGAGATTTAGTAAAGCTGTGCTTCTGCAGTGCTGGTTTATTGAAACTGCTGGGGAAGGTTTGAGATGGGGGCTCAGGGAGCAGCAGGTGAAATGCAGCACTGGGAAGAGCTTGTGCCAGATATGTGGAGGTCTGAAATCTGAGATTTTGGCCTGTTGTGCCTGGATGTTCTTGAACAGGTAGCACACAAGTCTGTGTCTTCAGAGATGAGGACCTGTGATGTAACATTTGCTTTGGACAGAGCTATTTTTGGAAGAAAAAAGAGAATAGAAGCAGGTTTCTTATAATTATGCTGCCCTGTCATAATGCCCTCTTTGTATCAGTTTTGCTTTTCAGGTCATCTCATGGACAAGTATCAGTTCAGAAAGGAGAAACTGCAGTTTTACAATCTGGGAAATGTCCTGTTAAATATATGTGGATTTATACTGCATGTAAATATAAAGACACATATCCAAGGAATCTTTTTGTCCCCCAGTTTTAAGTTAAATTCCTATTTCTGTGCTCTGTATTTGTAGTTTTTCTTTTTCAAATGTTGATCATAGACATGAGAATTGTCTATGAAAAGTTTACATCTATAGAATAGGTAGGAAAGAATTGTCCTGTAATGAATGGCTATTTCATATGTACTGGATATGTTCTTCAGATTTATCTTCAGCTGAAATTTAACAATTTGACAAGCATCCTTGGAGGACTGTGCAATTTATAAACAGAATATAGCTGTCAGAATTAGAAATTTAGTGTCTGAAAATTGTGTGAGAAATATCAAATGTTCTTATTGCAAGAGAAAGAACATCACAGGTAAATGAAGAGGCAGCTCCAGTTTTAAATACCTTTATGGTGTCACTTGACAATTAGTGAAAGCGATTTAAGCAGAATTTATTTGATTTGTTTCTCTAAATGGCTGCATTAAAGGGGTTGATAATGCTCTCTATGTCTAATTAGAATGAGATTTAGGAAGGGAGTCCCCTGCTATTTGTGAGTTTTAATGAAAAATGTAATCCATTTAGAATAAATCTATGACCCAAATATTTATTTAAAAAGCATACACTTAAATTCAGTAAAATAGAACTTGATTAAAATAATGATCCCAAGCAATAGTCTGTCCTCAACACAAGAAGTAGATAGTGCTGATCTCTCTGATAAGGCAAGATGCTAAATTTACTTTATTATCTGTAGCAGCTTCATTTAAGATTAGGAAGAAAGTGATTTATGCCGCTCAAAAACTGTTAGCTTCATTTCGGCACTGTGTAGAGTTCTAGACCATAACTTGAGGGAAGAAATAATGAAACATATATTGTGATTAATAACAAAAGAGCTGAAATCTGAATTTATCACTGTAGTTCATACAAAGCTAGTCTCTAAGAAAATTGACATGAAAATGTAGTATGTTTTATTTGAAGCTCAGCTTTTGATGACAGGAAATCATTGAAACTGAAGAGTGCAGTGCATACATAAGGAAACAGTAAGGGGAACTCAGCTGCTTCAGCATGAAATGTGAGTGGGTGTGCTGAACATGTATGGAAAGGTATCATAAGGTATTATGCTCCTTAAAGGCTCATTTTGGGACTGATATTGTTACATCATTTTTGTAATCTACCTATAAGGCTGCTAATGAAATCTGGTAATACAAAGGTGGAAGGTACTTTAAATATGAAGCAGAACTAGAATATCCAAAGAAATATCCAATATTTCTGCAAAGAAAGTCTGCAAGTAATATGTGGAATTTAATTAATTCAGTATAAATTGTAAATTAATATGTTTAGAGACTAAGAGTGTTAAGAATTTATTTTATAGTCTAGGATCAAAATGTGGGAGGTGGCATGGGAGAAAACTTGCTTGTCTATCTCAATTAGAACATGAAATTAACATTAATAATTTTACATACTCTGGAAACTCCAAAGTGCCAAGTGCACCGGTAGGATGATCAGTCACAGAAATTTCAGTTAAATATATGAAAACATTAGTAGTATGCTTCATATTTTGTTAATACAGTTTCATGAATACAAATAGGAGCAGACTCAGAGGGAGAACCATTAGGATGGACAGGGCTATAGAAGGCACTAACAGAGCATGGTTTGTTTAAACAAGAAAAATCAAGGCTGGGAGGGAAGAGTGTTGTTTGTAAACATTTATGGGGTGTATAGACAGACCAGGTCTTTAACTACAGTGATAGCAACAATGGTAGAAGAAAAATTGGGACAAACTGGTCATCAATACATCATTTGTGAATTGGAAGGAATTAGAGCTGACAAGTTTTCTGGAAGTTGCTAACAGAGATACTGGAGCTTGGTACCTTGCTGCCATTAGGATGGAGTCTCAGAATCTCTAGCCCAGTGGGTATTGTCAGCTCCAGCTGATCTGAAAGTCCCTGCTTCTTTTAGAGAGTGAGAAGCAAAACCTGTTTTTGTTTAAGATGACAAATCTTGTGTGGTGTCTACCAGAGACTGTACTTGTTCTCAGCCATGGAAGACTAGGAAAGCTTTCCCTGCTTCCAGCAGACAATGCTGTGACACCTGGCCTTATCTTCTGTGCCAGCCTTGCTGCTCTCCAGTGTGGGATCTGGAGCTGAGCAGTTCAAGGGTGCTGTGGAGCAGTGCCCCCACTCATGGCATGCCCTGCAGCCCTTCTGGCTCCCCTGTTCAGACCAGTCCTGCACATCTCCCATGGCCTGATGGCCCTTGGATGATCCACTCCTGCCTGAGGAGAACAAGAGTAATAGCACCCAGGGGCATTTCAAGAACAGCATCAGCTCATGTGCATCAGGATTTCTGTGTCATTCCTGGAGGAGCCTGAGTCCTGGCACAGCTCGCTGCCCTGCTGCTTTAGATGGACACCTCACCAGGATCTGTCTGGCATTGGGTCTCATTTTCAGCAAGACTGTTTGCAGGATGGGAGAATTAATTGCATCCAGTACGGATATTGCAGAGCTGTGCAGGGGCAGTGTAGGGATACATGGATACACCTACATTAGAATGCCTAGAAGGAATGACTGAGCCATTCCAGCACAACTGGTCTGACTCTAGGACTGGTTTCAACCACTGAGCTGTGATGGTTGAAAAATTATATTAAAGTATTAATTCTCAACTCAAATGATCAGATGAACAAAACCAGAATAAACAAAAAATACTTTCAAAATCGCTTTCTAGATTGTATGAAGAGCACTGTGAAAGTTATATTCAACACATCAGTACTTCTGGTTTTTTTCCTCATGTGCTCCCAAAGGAAAAGATTTAGTTTGAAGATGGTAGATGATGTTTAGTCATTTAGCTGGAAATTGATCTTATGACTTAAACTACTGGAACAGATTGTTACTTTGGCTTTTCATGAAACTCTTCAATAAATAGAAATTAGATTCTTTCTTTTGTGTGGTGGGGATAAATCACTTTTTTAAACCTACAGAATTTTTTCCTACCTTAGAGAATAAGGTAATTGACTTCCAGTTCAGGTTTATAAAGTTGTTTGCAGTTTTAAAAGCATTTCCCCCCCCTCCAGTGGATTGACTGACACATTAGGAAGATAAGAAAGCAGCTCAGTTTTAAATGAATGGAAAAAAATCATATTTGCATAAAACATAACAAAACATATTTTTCATTATCTTTCTTCTGCAGCTGTAGTGCTCTTCGTTGCACAGAAGGCACACATTTAGTGAATGTGATGTTTCTGAAGAGAATATGGATTTTTGATGAAATAATAGTGTATGTATTCAAGTAGGAAAATCTAGAAATGATATTTGTAAGTCCTACATTTACCTTGTTTTTATAAAGCAATAGCCATACAAAAGAATTTGCTTTTTAAGTGATGTTTTGGTGGAGGCCAGTACTATTTTGTTGTTTTGCATTTTTGCAGCTGTATATTCCATTTCTGTCCCGATTGATACGTAACGTGGTCAGTCCTTGCCCGTGGCAGTGGGGTTGGAGCTAAATGATCTTTAAGGCTCTTTCCAGCCCCAAACTCCCAATGACTCCACGGCCCAGCGATGGTTCTGCTCTCCCTCTCACCTTTCCTGTCCTTCAGTTCTGACAAAGCACAGGCTGGAAGGGGGCTGTCTGCGATATTCTTTCCACCACCGATCTGGCTAAGACTTCTGCATTCTTAACTTAGTATGAGGCGGTTTTCTTGGGTTCATTTTATTGCAGTCTGTGCCCGGTACCTCTGGATGTGCCGCAGGAATTCTGGCTTTGCTCGCCGCTCGCCACCAGGGGTCGCTGCTGGCCGCGACATCGCGGTGTCCGGCGGCTCGGGGTGACAACCGGCTTCTCCTGCTGGCCTGCAGGCACCGTTTCCATCATTTGAAGCTCTTCCCTGATCAAAGAATACTTAGTCAATTGTTTATTTTATAGCCATTTTATATTCAAATTGTTTCCTCCAGTGATTTACCAAAATTATGATTTTGCTGAGGTTACAACTCTATTACAGTATCAATTATTAATGCTTAAGAAATAATATACTGAATTGTTCATATTCTCATTAGACCTCATTCAAATACCATTAATCTTTTCTGAGTAGAAGGTATAATGAACTATGGGAATTGAGTGTCTCCATCGTTTAGTGAATGGAAGGTAATTTGGATACAAGTGGACATCATTCTTCTGTAGTGTACTAGGAAAAGTTAACATCTGGTTCTGTACACTTTGGATGCCTGGTTGTTGTGTATAGGAAGTAAATGTAACTAGTTGCCCCAAAAATTATAATAAACATTGGAAAAACATAATCTCCCTGCACTCCAGTTTCCCCAAGATAGTATTTTAAAATTATTGTAAATTTGATGTACATTACTTATTTAGCTTATTTAGTAAACTTCAGCAGTCCTCTCTTCTAAAATTATGTCTGGTCTCTCCTTGACACATGTAAATCTTTGCATCTGGGGCAGTCTTTGGCCAGGGAGTATCCTTGCCAAAGAGATCTGATACTTTTTATATGAAGAACTGTCTCTTCTTGTTTGCCTTGAACATGGCTTCTTCAAGTTGCATTTCAAAAAACTTAGCTCTTTATATTCAGGGAGACTGTGGACTCTTCAGATTCATTCTCTTTGTTACTTATTTTATAATTTATAGACATTTATAATTCACTTCCAAATTTTGTTTTTTCCAAGTGAAAAAAGTCAGTAGTTCAAAGGAAATCAGTGGTTTCTGTAACTGGAACATCCTTATTACTCTCCTGTAAACAGTCTCCAGCACCAATCTCTTCTTTTTCAGTAGGAGACAGTTTTCCAAGGTTACACAAGTCACAGATTTATGCAGTGGGGTAACAGTATTCTTGATTCTGACATGATTCTTTATTTTGACCATTGCTGAGTGGTGATGTAATATTTTCATGAGCTGTCCTGAGATGATCCTAAAATGTACCTTACTTAGCTTTCAATTTAACTATGTTGAATTTTGTGTATTGTTTTATTTGTATTTTCCTCTTGAAAAGTGATGCAGAATGGCATTTGCAAAAGGCAAATTTTTACTTCTAAGATTCGGTATAGTATAATGCATATTGTAACTTAATTTACTGTAATATTATTTTCTTTGATATACACTTATTCTGGTTCAAATACAGTATAGCTTTTCTCCAAAGGTAACATACAGTGCTAAAAGTTTTAGACCTAAATGATAGGTCATTTAAAAATGTGATGCTTTGTGCCTGTCTTTCAATTTATGACTTACAGTCTGTCTTCTGAGAAGAATGTGGAAATGCATTGTTATTATTTGAGCTAATCTAATGCTTTCAATTAGATTGACATCCCATGTTGTCAATTTTTTCATTGAGCATCTGTTAAACATAAAAGTGTACACCATATTTTATCAGAATGAGCAATCCTGACATCTGTAATTAAGCCTCCCCTGTTTCTGCTTTATTGGCTTTAACATCCCCATCTAACAGATTGTACAAATTGCACATTTGTTTACAAAACAGGTCCAGATTGTTCTTTGAACGTCCCCTCCACGGAATCTTACTGGATTCTGCCCAATGTGAAGCCCTTCAGCCCCTCTGTGGGCCGTGCTTCCCACAAGGCTGTCCTGCATGGGAAGTTCATGTGGGTGATTGGTGGATACACCTTCAACTACAGCTCATTCCAGATGGTGTTGAAGTGAGTGATTTCTCCTTTGTCATGTCCTTTCTGATGGGGCTTAGGAAAAACAGATCCTACCAGGGAGGGAGCTTCTAATTTAGCTTAAAGGTTTATATCCCTTTCAGATTCCTTATTAATGGTCTTATTTTATGCTTGGAATTTTCTTATGATTATAGAAAGTGGAAATATAGGCAACATCAAACTGTGGGTGATATTTATATGTACTTCAGTTTGGTGAAAAACTGCAAAACATAAAGAGCTTTGTGGTGATGGAACAGTGAAAGAAATTCACTGCTGATATTTTCACACAGTATGTTTTGAATTTCATATCCATTTTTGATGTTAATTTATGGTTACAAGACATTTGTATTTAGTGCTTGCACTTTGCCTGCTGGTGCCATGCTAGTCGGGTCAGCAAGGTCATCTGTATTCCACTTTTTCATACTTAAGGCAGTTTGTATGTATGTGTATTTGACCACCTACTGAAAACAAAGTTGAAGCAGCTGTTAACAGGACCCAGGTGATTTGGTTGGGAACTTCATATGTAGAGGCCCTAAATGTGGCAAATGCAACTGTTTGTATATATTTGTTAGCATATTATTAGCGTTTATTTCTCTTGCTGTTGTCTATCTCTTGCTTTCTTCCACACATTTGCAATCATCCAAAACAAATCCCATAATCATTTAGATTTTTCTTTTCTACCTTTGTCATTTATTTTTTACCTCTCTTATCTAATGCTGTGCATTAGTTAATTAATTAAAATATAGGAGAAATTAAAATCAACCATATAGTGAAGAGGGTGCCCAACAGTAAATCTTCAGAGTAGTGCAAAAGCATGAGGCATGACCAGTTTGGTGGGGTGGGTTTTTTACATGACTGATAATAGAACAAGTCTTGTGATTTTTGTTAGTTATTCCTATTTTCTGAGATTGTTGATGGGTCCCTTAAAGAGCTGCTCCTGTGCTGCTTGAGGAATATTTATTGCACTGTCAGAAGTCAGTGCATTGTTGTTCAAAGGATCATGTTGCCCCACTAACAAATTGCCATGTCAGTTGGAGTTAGTTTGAACATACAAGCCCTTCTATTTTCTCAACTGGTTGAAAATGTGGTTTTTTTTCTATTTCTCTTCTAGCTACAATTTGGAAAGCAGTATATGGAATGTAGTGCCTGTATCCAAAGGGCCACTCCAGAGATACGGACACACGCTTGCTTTGTATCAGGTTTGGACTCTTCAGTGTTCTGTATAGTAATTTATATGTGTGTGCTGTTAGTGATCCTAAAATGAGTCACTGTGAACAGAGACTTTTGAGGATAATTAAATTTCTAAATATTTTGTATTAATGTTTTAAGTGACATTATTGCACGGTTTTTGGAACAGAGATTGTGCAATACTTCTCAATCACTTTGGTGACCATTAATCTTATGAGCTAAACCTGCCAATGAAAGGCAGAGGTGTGTGTGTGAGATATAATGGGGCTTGTGGGCAGTGCTCTTGCTCACCAGGCACCATCCCCAGGGGCTGAACCCCACAGGCAGAGCCAACTGCTGGCAGCAGGGTCCTTTGGCAGCACCACTGCCAGGCATGGGGACTGCTCAGGGAATCCAGGAGCACAAGGAGACAGGACTGGAGAGAAGGCTCCAGCATAGCCTGAGGGGGCTGTCAGGGAGACGAGCTACAGAGGGTGACAAACTTGGTAAATGTGACAGAGAAATATGGAATTGGTGTCACAAATTTTAATTTGTTTGCATAAGGCACCCCCAGCAGGGTAGGACAAACAGGATTGTATCCAGTCAAACCGAAGTGTTCATCTCACCTGATAACACCTCTTGAATAATGGGTAACAGTGAATGCCTAGGGAAGAGTATAAGAAAAAATGACAGGAACTTACAGCAGCTTCCTCAGAATACTGTCCTACTTTGCAGCTGGGATTTCATAAAATAGGATAGTATTTTTGTGGAAAAATTATGAATCCCTGTTGTTTGTTTGTTTATTTATTTATTTTCAATTTTTGGACCATGTATTTATTTTAAAATTGACATCATCCTGTCCATAAGAATTCCAGAATATTTTTTTGAGAAATAAAACCTTTTCAGAAACTGGTACTAGCTGGTTTAATTTTGATAGTCCCTACTTCTTATTCTCCATTTATTTCCTCATACTACTAATGATTTTCTGTAAGGCCATCACACTCTCTACCATTTCTTTTTCATACTGAAAATTCCTTGTGTTTTTAGTAATCTTCTATAAGGAAGATATTTCATACCTTGAATAATGTTATATCGTGGCCTTTAGCTCTTCTAATTCTGTTATATCCCTTTAGAGAAAGGAGGAATCAGTCTTTAGTGTGACTTCTTACCTCAGACATTGATGTTGTAGGGAATTCAGGGTCTAATTTATTTCCTAATAATTATTTAGGGTACTTTAGCTTTTTGAAAATCTGCTATTGTTTTTGAACTGGTAGTTTTACAGAACTGTTAGTTACATCATCAAGGTCTCATTCTAGACAATTCAAAACCCATCCCCCCATATGTTTATAGATTTTAAATTGGTTTTTTGTGTGTCTTTTCATCCTTATGCACATTAGCATTTATTTACTCTTTAGGTTTTTTTTCTTGCATTGCACATGCAGTATTAGGAGATTCTTCTGCAATTATTTGCATTTGACAATAGTCTTAGCTATTTTAAATAAGTCAAAAAGTATTGCTGTTTTTCCACTTATACCCATGCCAGCTTGGTTTTTAACATATTGAAATAGCAAATCCCAGTTGTGCATGTCTGTGGGACACCAGTAATGACCTTTATTCACTTAAGAAGTGACTATTTTTTACCCCAAACTTTACTTTATAGACTTAATTAGCCTTGTCTTGTCTCCTTTCCTTGTTCCAGAACATCTTAGCTCCTTTAGGGCACAAGGAATATTATCAAGCATCTTTTAGAAATTTCAGGTACATGTATCATCTGGACCTTTGATTTCTTCAGAAAAAGCCAATGCTGTATTTATTTGCAAGATATAACTTAATTTTTTCAAAAATTCATATAATTTTTCTTCATCTGTTTGTCTGTTTCACTTGCTGAATTCTGTCCTTTCTGCCTCTCCCTTACCAGTCCTTGGGTATGGACACATTTTTAAGCAGGAATTTATATACTACAGACAGGGGTTAGCTCTTTAATTTCTTCAGAGCTGATTCCAGGGACCTTATTTTGCCAGGTTAGGTGTTTTTTTTCCTACTGCAACTTTCTGTTTCTAGTTTTTCGGTATAGAAATACCTGTAAAGTCTACCATGAAGAATTCATATTGGAAAGTTAACCTCATTTTATTGCTATGGCTTTCACTACTCAGAATACTCCTTCAGTCTGTTTGCAACACAAAGTATCTAAAAGTGTATTGCTAATGCATTTGAAAAGTGTCTTAGTACTCCATATATAAATTTTGAAGGCATCTCATTTAGGTGTTTCATTGCTTGCCTTGGTGTGGGTCTCTGTTTTAATCTGGTGGAGTTTCTGAACTTTGTTTTGAACTCTACTTTTTTCTTCTGGGTTTCCATTATCCTTCTGTTAAATTAAACTTTATTTATTTTGTTATTTGTAATGAAAAGTTTTGTTTTCTTTTTCAAATAGGAAGGTTTCTTGTAATCTGAGCAAAAATGTCGTACGAAGTCTTAGAATTCATTTTTTCACATTTTTCATATTTTTATTTTAAAGATCTTACCCCTTTAGTTGTACATTTTAGTTTCTTTTTACATTTGGTCTTCTTTTATATAGTGAGTACTTCCTCTAAGTTAGGAGGAATTGAAGGCATGGGCTGATATTTTGTTTTTGTCTTGTTTTTGTGGCATCTGTTGTTTTTAGTGATGTTGAATCTATGTGTGGCATGGTCAATATGGTAGAGGCGTTTTCAGTAGTAATATAACTAGGTTTTGTGTATGCCCTAACATGAACTCAGAGCTTGCTTTTCTTCCTGTCAGTTCCCTGATTCGTTAATGTCTTATCTGTTCTTTGAAAGGTCAGATCTTTTTGACCAGTGACTTTGATTATTACAGTTCTTGTAGAATGTGGACTTTTTTAGTCAAGAAACATTTGAGTAATGTATCATTTAGCAGTTCAGAATAAAGGCTTAAAATATAATGTAACCTTTTTATTTGACAGTGCTAATATTTTCTTGAGACATTCCAAACTAAAGGGTAACTGTTTTAGAAGCCCTTTCACCAGCAAATATTAAAATAAGATAGCTCTGTGTTAATTCAGATGTCTCTTTGGATCTCAGTGAAGAAGTGCAACTCATGTTAATAATAATGAAAGCTGCAAGCAAAGGTATAGTGAAGAAGCTGTGGCTGCTGTTGCAGACATATGCTAATTAACAATTAGGATTCACTGATAATGAACCTATGTGAAATAATTAACTCCTATGCTGCATGTACTAGTGATTATGTCAAATGTCAGAAGTTACCTGGGACAAAAGGAGCTCATCATGCAAGTCAAAGAAATTTCAAGGGGAAAAAGTATGCCCTTCTGGAATAAGTTCTTACATTAACTTGTTAGGATAAAGTTCTGATGTTTTTCCTTTTAGATCTTCAGTCTCTTTAAAAAAACCAGAAAAAATAATTTAGAGTGAAGAGCAGTAGAACATAATACCTAGAGATGGCAGCTTTGAGCTGTGTTTTCAGCTCTGTACCAGTAATTGTGTAATGTTTCCTTTATGGTTAGGAAAAAAATATCCACAGAGAATAAATTAGATTAAGTTTTTGACTTGAGCTCCTGAGATTTCAAAGCCTAGTGCTAGGCTGGAGGGAGAGCACAGAGCCAGCATTTCCTGATTGTGGTGCAAGGTAAATTGCAGCTGTGTGATTGACTTTGTGGAGAATGAAGTAAGTTACTGAGCCCATTTCCCTCAGAAAGCTTCTTTGGTAAAAACTGAAGTACTGCTCTTTATTATGAAGAAAAAAAGATCTGAGGACTCCCACTGATGTATAGTTATAACAAATCCTCAAGACTTTTTATATATTTATAGAGGAGAAAGCATAAAAGAACTCTTGCTTTTAGACCAACTAAATTGTTAAATAATGTTCAGGCTGGTTATTGGAAAGGTCCTGTTTAGAAGTGGTTCTACTGCACCTCAGAAATTGAATGTAGTTTCTGGCACCTTGCTACTGAAAATATCAACATATATTGAAATAATTTATATAAGAAATAGGCTTATAAAGAGACTCGAGAAAATGACTTGTGAGGTTTTTAGAGTAGGTACATACAGCTTTCATTAACATGACTGGGTAAGGAGTTAAATTCCAAAATACTATTCCCTGGAATTAAGGAGAAAGGGAGTTGCCTGCAAGGTGTATATGTGGTCACTGCTGGGACTTTAATCAGTTAGCTTTTGATAGTATCACCAAAATTGGTTGAATTTGGCCTTGTAATTGAACTGATGGTGCTGGTCCCAGGACAGCAGAAGGATGGCTGGGCTTTGAGGTTTGTTTCCTTTGAGTCTGGTGATAGACATGAAACAGGAAAGCTGATGTAGTAGTAACCATAAAGTACACAGACCATTTTATATATAGTCAAATTTAATTTAACTCATTTGAGTTTTATGTATGTTACTTCTACTTTTAAAACTTTATTAAGAAAGGGTAATTGTTTTGATTATTTTTACAAATTAATTGGTATTGATGTTGACTCTGTATATATCTTCTATTATTTTTATTAGTCTCATCAAAAGCTAGTGTTAACAAAGCAAAAAAGAGTAAAAACTTTTCCTGCTTTATTATGAACGAGATAAAATCTTTCACCAGTTGGTTTATTGTTATACTTTTAATGCCTATTTGTGTTGGCTATTGTAGTACAATTTGAATAGCACTGGAAATATAAAAGTATTTTCTAACTATTCTGTTAAGTAGCTATTGGTAGGTTGTGCCAGCAACTTCTGTACTTTTATTGTTCTGTGACTTTGAATTATGTCTTATGCACAACTTGCTCTCATTCTGATTTGCAGATCTCGGAAGTGTGAGAAGTAGGTGAGATGAGCTGCCCTACACTTCTTGCATGTAGTCTTGAGAAAATCCTATTCAGAGTTTCTTACTATGAAGTGGCCCTCATTTGTCAAGAGATTGGTTCTCTATGTAGAAGTGTCATATTTTTCATTCCTTGTTTCAATTTTGAAACAAGGTTTGAAAGTGAAGCCCTAGTAAGATCACCTTAATTAATGCCTTTAACTAAACACAGCAACCACTGGAAAACTGCAAATAATGGAGAAACAAAGTGACAGCACTCTTGATTAGGTTAATCTCCTGATCAGTGTGGTGCAGTGTTGTCTTGACCCTGAATTTGGTCCTGTTGGGAACACAAGTTAAAATGTTCCTCCCCTGTAACTTACTCAGGTTCTTATTCAGAGAGTATATAGTCCCACAGCAAACTAAGAATTAATAAGTCAGGCTTCAGGAGGAAGAGTTAATTGAAGACTGCTTTCCAGTCTGTCAGACCTGCTCTAATGGGAAGATTACTGGATCAAGTAGAAATGTAACAAATTTTTAATTTTGGTATAACACATAAAATATTCTTGGTACTGTTAACCATATTACAGGAGATAACAGTTTGTGGAAAGGAAGAGGAAGTATTAGACAGTCCTTAAGCAAGTGATAACTATTGAATGCAAAACAGGCTTGTGCTGGATAAATTATTGCCAGATAACATTTTATGAGAATTGTATTTTGCTTGGGGAAAAAAAAAAAAAAAAGATAATTTCTTTAATGATGTACCGATTTGACTAAACTTCTAGAAATTTCAGGTAGAAGTACATTGAACAAAAATCCTAATAAATGTTATATAATTTCAATACCAAGGCATGGATAACAGTCTAGGGGAGAAAATAGATTGATGATCTTGTTTCTAGAAAATAGAGAATGACTGTTCATATCGTTTTTGAGTAGCATTTCTTTGGCCAATTCCTCAGGAACAGTTTAGATTTATATAAGAATTAAGGCAGAAAACTCATTTATGAGAGAAAAACTTTTCTGTGTAGCCATGATATAGTTAAGAAATACAAAATGAAAATTGTGTGGTTATTTTAATGTGATTAACTTCCTTCCAATTCATTAGAAATGGATTATAAATGATGCCTTTGTTGCATTTTTTAACACATTTTTTAGTGGTGTCTACCAGATAAGATTCTTTTGGAATGCAGGCAGGATTTGCATAAGAGTATGTCATTCCAAGGTACAGCCTGAGCAGCTAAGTATTGTTCCTTTAGGAAAAAGAAAAATTGTGAAGTCTTAGGAATAAAAATATGATAAGTTTTAGAAGTCTTGAATTACTGCATTTATATGAAATATAAAATCAACATTAGCACTGAGATAAGGTGTAGGGAAGAGAACATGGCCAAGGTCAATGGAACAAATGATTTTGGCTGTTAGTTCAGGGTTCAATGTGAAGTGTGTACAGGTGTTACTCTGCTCTGGTGTACAGTCTATCGATTGGGACTTAAGGGGCAAGTGAGTGCTCCTGGTCTTTTGGTGATCTTTTAAAATATCCTCCTTGATCTCTTTCATTTTTCCACACTGCAAAATGCCCATCTGTCAAGGTTGCTTGAGCAACCTCTTCCAGTGTTGACCACTCTCAATGAGAAAAGAGAAATATTTAGTCTTATATTTAAATTTAATTTCTTCTAATCCAAATTGTGTGCATTGTGTCTGGTTTATTTGCTGGATTACCTTGGGAAGAGTCTGGCTCCCTCTATTTTAACCTGTCCCACCAGGCATTTAATTTTATTTGAATTATTTGGCTATTTAAAAAACATTGTCTCCAAAGATGATGATGGTATCAATAAGATGAAGAAATTAAGAGGAATGTTATGGCTGTAAATTGTATCAATAATCTTTCAATCAATAATCTATTCATTCAATAGATGAATGAATCTAACATTCAGATTGTGACAGTTTACTTTTTATCCTATATTTGAGTTATTCCATTGGTCTTATTTTGTCCAGTCAAAAATGTGCATCTCATTCATTACTCTATAAGAGAAATACTAGATCAAATGAATTTTTTATTCTCTTGAGAAATGTGATTTAACTATTTTGTTCAAATCCTGGCTTTGGTCTTATCATTCCTGTCTTTTGCTGTCATCCCTGCCTCCTCTCTGACCAATATGCACACTCAAATATTTACAGATCATATACCTTTTGTCATCTTTTTTTTATCACTATGGTCCATCAAAATTTTCTACTGAAGTTGATTTTTCAGGGAAAAAATGTGATTTGAGAAAATGGAAACATTTATTGTAAAGGTTTGATTCTGTTGAAGCAAACAGGAGCTGCACTGGCTGTTTTGTTGGCTTGGACCTGAACAGCTGCCAAGAAACCAGCTGATGTGATCTGGAGGGTGGGAATGTCATGATTGAGTGAGCTGTCGACCTGCTCTGTCTACAGGAAGAAATTTCTCATTTTTCTGGAATTCCCTACTGAGCAGGAACTCTCAAGTTCAATAAACAAATTACTTTCCTATACTTTAATTTGCATAAAGTAATAGTTATAGGAAATTTTGGTTTAAAAACCACAAGGTCTTTCAAGGTTCCCATAACTTCTTAGAGAATGTTACTCATATGATGTAATATATCTGATATGGCCAAGGTTAATTTACTGAGTAAATGCTTTTCTATCTCACACTGTAATTGAAGGTGTTGGTTTTGATACCTGATATCAGAAATTTAAAATACGAATGTGTTGGAGGCCTTGTATTTTCATGGTGCTTATCTACCTACCTGTTTTGTTATCTCCATGAAAAAACTGCTTCTTCTCCTTCTCTCTCCTCTAGACTGAGTACAGTTTTTAAGATCTTTAATTTGGGCCAGATTCTTCACACTTTTCTTGCACTAATTTCACAAAGACTCTCAATTTTATATTTTTTGTTTCCTTTTTAAAAAATATATTATTTTACTTTGCGGTCCTGCTTGGTGTGCTATCTTATAAACAAATATCTTCTATGCTTAATTCAGGTAAAGATCAGCAGTGTTTGTGAACTAGCATACTTTAAACTCTGTATCTTATGTGTTGTGTCTTCCAGAAAGCCTCAGCTTTAGCATATACCTTAATTTATATTTAGTATATAAGCAATTTATGAAGGTAATATAAAATTTATAAAAGGATTCCTTCTTTTCTCTCAAAATTTTTATGCTGCATAGGAATGTTTGCACTCGTATAGTTCCTACAATCCATTCCTGTAATAGCTTTCCAAATAAATGTCTATCTTCACATGCTTAGGAGGTTGGGTTTTGCCCTGTATGTGTGTAACTTTTTTTAAATTCCAGTTCTGTATTTCTTCTACTGACTTTGGTCTCAACTTGTTTTTCTCTGCATTCAGCTGATCATCACTTATTTTTAAAGCATTTTTCACCAGTGCTAGGAGCTTCTTAATCTCAGAAATACCCCTTAGCAAATCTTAGTTAAATCCAGTTTTGTGGCTGATAAAGCAGTTGTCCTGACCTTCTTGTCTTTTTCTCTGTGAATATTCTTGTGTACAGGATCTCTGTGTCACTTAAAAGATTGCTCCTCACAGAAGCACTCTTTTATCTGAACTTGGAATCATTTAAGCAGAACTGTGAGGAGGACTTTGCTATTGTCAGCTGTCTGAGAAATCATTTCAAAGTTCATGCAGCTCTTCAGGTCACCTTTCTTTTTTTAAAGTGTCTTTCCTCAGTGTCAGAATTTTTTTTTCTTTCCAATAGTGTTGTGCAGCTCCCTAATTAGCTCTCTCTTTATGCCATAGTCAGTTATCAGCATTTAATAATAAATAAATAATTCACAATTTTAGTGATGTTGATTTGACTTTGGACATCTATGTGGTATTGTAAGGAATAAACCATATAGGATCCTTTCAAGAAGAATATTTGTTCAAGCCATTCCTTTTGGGTCAGTGCACATTCTTCTTCAGTTTTTGTGGGTCTTTACCAAGCTCTTTGAAATGTTTTATCTCCTAGGAAAATAATGGGTTCAGATACATATCTCTCTAATCCTACTACAAATTCCTTCTGTGAACATCTTTTGTTCAAACACCACCAGTAGCACAGAGTATCCCTGCATAGGAATAATTTAAATTCCAAATTGAGAAATGTTCACCTGCCTCAAATGAAATAAGTAGTTGAAGATTTTATAGAAGTTTCAAGTGTACTCTTGAAGAGATATTGGACAGTTTGGTCAGTCATTTGCTGACCAATCTCACTGGGTAATGAGGAGTCTTTTCTTACCGTTCTGGACTCTGTTCCTCACCATCAACCACAGGTGTATGGGCAGTACTCTAACCCTCTAAAGCCTTTGTTTTATTAGACTGAAAAGACTTGTCATTCACCTGTATTTGCAATGCCTGCTCATTCATAAAGAGTCAAGAGTTCATCTTTCTTGATGTCTACGATGATAATAACCTGAAATTTACATATCTATGTTTACAAATCCATCAAGTCCTTTTACAATGTCTGAAATTTCTGCATGATCGATGCAGAAACTTCTTTGGTAGTTTCCATATCTTCCAGACTCTTTTTCTGTGTATTTCATGCCAAGTCAAACTTTGCCAAATGTGCCAAACCTGCAGCTTCTTTTTTTTAAAATTTAAACCTGGTTAGGCTGAGTTTAGGGTAAGCCCCAGAGTATCAGTTGCAGAATTCTGATGACAACTGCCAGCTGTACAGCATAAAATGGGATGCAGAGTATATGGGGTGGTTATGTCCTAGCATAACTTCAGCAAAGACTGAGTATCAATCTCAGAACCAAAGGAAGTTTTTTCCATGCAGTATAAACTGTCCTTGAACAAGTCTGGGAAGCCAACAATCTGGAATTTGTTCTGTGACTTTGCATACCTTGGCTTGCAAATCCAGATGAAGCAAAATTCTGTAGGATTTGCTTTCAGTCAATATTTAAGTAAATCACTCATTACTTAGCAGAACAGATGGCTCTGCTGTTTGAGGTGTGTGGTTTGTGATGGCTGGAATATCTGTTTTGCGTTCCTTAAAAAGAACTCAAAGTACTCCCCTATGGGACTTGATTTTAGTAAATGTGCTCAAGAGGAGACAGCCGCATCCTGGGTCATATCAAAAGCAACTCGACCAGCAGATTGAGGGAGGTGATTCTGCCCCTCTGCTCTGCTCTCATGGAGCCTTGTGTCCAGCTCTGGGACACCCAGCATATGAAGCACTGTTGCAGCAAGTCCTTAGGAAGGGCCACTGAGGTGATCAGATGTCTGAAGCACCTCTCCAAGAGGACAGGCTGGAAGAGTTGGGGTTGTTCAGCCTGGAGAAGGCTGTGGTGGCACCTTATAACACCTTCCTGTACCTAAAGCGGCTCCAAGGGAGCTGGAGGATGATGTTTTACATGGGCATGAAGTTCTAGGACAAGGGGAGATGGCTTTAATCTACGTGAGGGTGTGGGGCCCTGGCACAGGGTACCAAGAGAAGTGGTGGCTGCCCCATCTGTGGAAGTGTCCAAGGTGAGGTTGGACAGCCTGGGAGAGTGGAAGATTGCTTGGAGCACCAGGGATAGTGGAAGGTGCCCTGCCCATGGTAGTGGGGGTGGAAGATGATCTTTCAGGCACCTTCTAACCCAGATTATTCTATATACACATTGTCCCTTTTCTTTGGGTTCTGGTGACTAGATTTTCTCAGAACTTAAATTACTTTGCTCATAGGAGAGAATGTGATCTCTTATGCACGTGCTGAATGAAATCCCCATAGACTGAGTGTGTGGAAAATCACATTTTAATTCTGTGAACTCTTTCTTAAGAAAACAATATCCTTTCTGTTTGTCTTTTTTTAAAATAGAATGCTGCAGTATGGATTATAGGAGCCATGTAATTAAAGGTTTTCTGGTTGAAATAATCTCTTTGAGATTCATTTTGGTGTCATTTTCATGGCTAGGTTTATTTTTCAGAGAAATAGACTCCTTATCATTGTTGGTGTAGTTTAAGTATCATTGTCTGGGATTAGCGTCTGATATTGAACTGGTTAATGTAAGATTAAGTGTGAAGATTTAAGTCAGATTGCTCAGTTATGAAATATTGCTCAGCAGAGGAGTATGCAGTTCAAATATTATCTTTCTGTAATCCATTATTTGTTTTCTCCTCTCTCCCTTCCCATTTTTACAGGAAGACATCTATATGTATGGAGGCAAAATTGAAACAAATTATGGCAATGTCACTGATGAACTGTGGGTTTTCAACATACCCAGTCAAACATGGAGTACCAGAATTCCTGCAGTCCTTGTCCATGGACAGCAATATGCTGTGGAAGGTCATTCAGCACACATAGTAGAGCTGGACAGCAGAGATGTGGTTATGATTGTAATTTTTGGATATTCTTCCATATATGGTTACACAAGCATTGTGCAAGAATACTACATCAGTAAGTCACTTTCAAATCATTTTGATCATGTACTGATACAAAAAGTGCTGTTTTATTTAAAGTGAAAAAAAGTGATTTTTCTTTATTCAGATAGAAAAAAATGTGTATTTTCCAAAATAAATAAAGCCTCACCTTTTATTCCTTCAAATTATGTACATAAGAGTTCTTGTCAAGTAATTGTGTTTCATGTGAATTTGGAGCACAGTGACTTTTTCCATTTCTGTACATGGTTGTGGTACCCTAAAGGGGATAAAAATTGAAACCAGAAATTCCTTACTGTGGTAATTGTGATGAAACACAGTTCTTAACACAGACTTGCTGGTTTTACCACTGAGTAGAAGAGCAAAGCCAACAATAATTTTGTTATTTTAAAGATTCTTTAATGTTGGTGCATTATTTTCATTCTGTTGTATTCTTTTTAAATGTAATAACTTAGTTCATCATTATATATAGCCTTCTGTCTTAAAGATATACATGTTGCTGTTAGAGGTAATAATTGAAAATGGAGTCGAATTTTCTGTAAATAACCTACCATATCTGCCTGGGTTTCCCCTTGTGAACTGCAAGCTGTTTGTAGGGGTGATTTTAAATGCTAAAATTAAATAAACCAAGAGAAATCTTTTTATAATGTTCATGGTACAGATAAGATACTATTTCAGTGGAATAATATTGAAAATCTACACCTGATAAATTCTTAGGAATATTTATATGCCTACTAATTAAATTTATGGTCTTCTACTTTTGTTAAACTCGACAGGAATAAAAGAATTAATCTAAGTCTCTCAGTTATTTATGCAATTTTAGAAGGTGTAATACAAAATTTCAAAGTAATAACTACATGCTAAAGGGTAATAATTGTTTTTAATTGTTCAATTTAGCTTCTTTTTTTCCATGTATGCATATTTATAGAAACACTGTTTAAACAGATTTATAGATTGGGGAAATCCCTTCAAAACTCAGATGGTTCTTATGCTCTCTGGCATTATCTCTCATGGCAGTGTCAAAATTATATAACAGTGTTGAAAAAGGATAAAAGTGAGTGGCAGTAAGAGGAAGAGCACCATAATGTGCTTTATCCACACTGAAAAATTCCAATTTAACTGCATAAAATCTACTATAAACTCTGGTCTTAGAGTGATGTTTCACCACAGTATTCTAAGATTTGTTAAGCATTAAAGGCCATTTTTTGGAAAAACTTACTTCCATAAAGTTTTTTTTTTGACCTATCAAAAATGTTTCTTTTTTTCTGTGAAGGAAACAATATGTTCTCACTTTCTTCATGCTTGTTCACTGTAATGTCTGTTGGAAAACTTTAAATTATTTGCTTCTTCTCTTGGAACTTTAAATTATTTGCTTCTTTATATGCTGCTAATTTAATATGGAGTAGAAGTACCAATTTTATTCTCACCTATTATTGTTAGTTTAATAAGGAAGAAGGGAACATGATTTGTAGAGTAAAATTTTCTGCCTGGCTGATTTTATTGATGGCCTTATGGTTGAAATGGACAGCCTGTTCCTGTTTTAATTTTTTTTTTTTAATGTTACAGCTAAGTTTGTGGAGGATTAATAAAACAGTGTAGTTAAGCACATATAACATACAGAAATAAAGGAAAAACCTCAAACCTTCCCTACCATGGTGATAAGCTTGGAGTAAGAGAAGGCAGTTCTCTGTCAGTTACGTGTCAATTATTCTCAAGTTTTAATGTCTCTTTTTTGAGAGTATATTTTTGTCACGTTCTAGTGAGACATTTAGTTTATTAGAGAAAATGTGCTTCACTTGCATCAAATACAAAGGAAACTTGTAGCAGCATAGGGCATTATTGTGTAAAACCCATTGACTTCAGCGAGTCTCCTCATCTGATGAAGGATTCCTGGGGCTCACAGCGCTTTGCAGAACATAGTGTAGATAAACCATTGCTGCCACAGACAATTCTCATGTTTCATTTCACCTCTCTGCAGCTCCCTCCTTTCCCTCCCCTCTAAGTTATATGAATTTTGTGGTAAATTTTCCTGAATTCTGTGTTGGCCATGGCACTTATCTACAGTTTTGCAGCTGTAAGAACACATTTTTAACCATAAAGTTCCAGCTGATGGTTTGGATTAAGAATGACTGTTTCTTGGGAGGACTTTAGCAGTTCAGGATCCAAACTTAAAATAAATAGGAAGTGGGAATTATTCCTGTGAACTCACCTGAATATGAAAGGAAACCTCATAAAAATAAGGGCTTCTGACATTATAAAAAGAAAAATAAAACCCCAATTTTTTCTTTTTCTGCTTGCTTTAAAAGCATATTACTTTAACATTTCAAATTGTACTGTTACTGTTTCTACATGTTATCAGTAAAGGCTTTTAGTCCTAATGTAGGCTATTTCCCAAGCATTTACCACATGCCCACTGAAAGAAAGAGACATAGAGGCAGTTTACCCTTTGGTTCATGGGTTCATTTACTAAACCCCTAGGATCCAGTTCTTTGATCAACTTGGTACATGGAATTCTGGTGCTAAAGCCTTCTTTAGTTCCTGACACCATGATTTGCATGGGGTCTGGGTTAAGATACACCTGAAGAGGTTTAAAATAACTGTGAAAATTGCTAGCTTTTCATGTAGGTATGTAGTTCTTATTAATAAAACATGCCAATCAAAGGTGTACCCGATCTCAAAATGTCTCTGGCATTGTCAGATCAGGGGAGAAGGTAATTTCTATCAGAGTAAAATGAATTCTGGAATACTTGGACAGGGTTTGCAGGCTGATTTTCACCATGCAAAGGCAAGTGAATATATTCCAAAGGTGTGGTGGTTGCTGCAGGAAGAAAAGGTTCCTGTTGTCCTTTCTTGCTGTGCCCAGACTTACAACTTCTGAGGAGCCAGTAAATCCTGATGTTGGAATTATGTGAATGATTTTACTAACTTGAACCATAAAGCTTTTCTGGGTTACTCCCCAGGGAAATTTATTTCCCTTTAGGTTAGCAATACCTCATAAACCTTTGAAGAATCTCAATGTGAGTCTCAAGGTGAATATAATAATTGTGTTTTGTTTTAGCTGAGGCTTATAAAGACTCCTTATATATTAAGAAACTTCTGAATAAGTCTTCTGTGATTTTATTTTATTTCTTTTACAAGACAGAGATTTCTTTGGATTAACATAATATCACTGTATTTTAGACTTTTTTTTTTTTTTTATGGCTCTAGGAGTAGGTTATAGATTGCTTTTGATTAAAAGTATTTATTTGAAATGCTGTAAAAAGGAATGTCCCCATGATGTAACATGCCCACTCTTTTTTGTTAAAGTTAGCATAAGCTTCCAAGTTGCTTGTAAAATTTTCAAGTTTGTCACTGTAATAAAATGAAGGTGGCACACCAAGGTTCTTCTTGGACATTTTGTTCTTTTTACCTGATCTATCTGAAGGTTGTATTATAAGGACAGATCAGACCAATGTATCTTCCTCATTTTTACACTGTGTACTAGACTAGAAATTTAAATCTGGAAAAAAATTTTAAAAACTCCTATTTCATTATTTCTGGCTTGTTCATGAAGCTCTTTCTGCATTTGAGTTTTTTAGCTGTGTAGAATGTAGTTTCCAAGGCTAATTTGGTCAGTCAAGTACTTCTTATTCTTATATATATTTCTATATTCTTATGATATAATGATAGAAAGAGGGGGATCTCTAACTGTGAGGAGGGGCATGTAAACACCTTCAATAAAAATCGAGTTTTTGTAAAAAAAAAAAAAAAGGTAGGCGAAGATTCATATCAATAAACTGCTTCAAAAAGTCAGATCATATGCATAGTAGTGTCTTTAAATATAGACAGGGTTGTATTTTGTCTGAATAATACAATATTCAAGATGCTGAAGCATGAATGATATCTAAACTGTACATACACATTTCAGTACTTGAAATTTAGGCATCTCAGCTAAATTTTAGAATGTCAAGAAGGAGAAAAAACTGTAACACTGTTTTTGACTTTTATTTCAGAAAGATGTTGCTGAACTTCTTTTCTTGAATTTAAGTAGTTATTCATAGCACATTTTTTTTTTTTTTTTGTTCCAGAAAGAACAGGTTTCCATATTTCCACCCAAGTCATGTAAAGTGATGCAATATGCAATGTCACTGTGCCAGTGTTCTAAATGCTACACAGTCATAGACTCGTTTAGGTTGGAAAAGAGCTCAGGCTCATCAAATACAACTATTGCTACATAAACCACAATGCTTCATAAATGCCACATGAACCAGTCAGATAGAAATGCAAAATATTCTACTATGCATATTATCAACAGCATTGTTCCAATTTATGTGGAGAAATAGTTCTTTTTCCCTGAAAAGTATATGCCAATCTCTGGGACTGATCATTAAATAAATAAATGAAGATCCTGTTGGTAATAAAATGGTGTATCTGCAGGCTGACTCCTCACCAGCTCTCTTACAGAAATTGTATCAAGTAAATCTATTCATTATCAAAGTAATATGTATGTAATATACAGTACATCAGTACAAATTTGATGTTTGTGTTCAGAATAGCATTTTTCATAGCTTAATAATGTCCAATGTGGAGATTGAAATAAAATACTGCTTATATTACACTACACACAAGTAGTGTAAATATTCTGTGTCAGCTATAACTAGTGTATTAGACAAATACCAGCATTCATACACACAAAAAAAATCATCATAATTCTTCCTCAGAATCTATACTTTATAATTTGTTACTGAAAAAATGTAACTTATAGAGGCAGTGCCTGGAAACTATTTAAGGAAAGTATGACAGCAAAAGTAATAACTAAAAATCATGAGCCTCTTCATGAGAATCTGGAGGAAAAAGAGTTAATCTAAGATACCTGCATAATATCCAATAAAAGCTGGAATGGGATTTAAGCTAACTTGCAGAGGAAGCAAGGTGAGTGGTGTGTGCTAGCCTTGGATAACTAACTTTATAATGGTAGGCAGTTGAAATTAAGACTTGAGAATTGGCTCCATTTTGAATGACCTTGCCCAGACTCTGTTCTTCTGACAATCTCCAAGAGGCTGGAAGTGAATTACTTCTTTGGTTTCTTGTCTGTAGCTCTGACTCCCAGTTATCACAGGCTCTTCTGTATAGGCTGCTTTGTGCAGGAAATACCTTCTGGCTTGCTCTTTTTGTGACTTACATTATCATCTGGGAAGATGGATGGAAGGGAAAAAAGACATTTTGGGGCTACAGGAACCAAGAACTCACTAAACAGTTGTTTTTTTTTTTTGCTATGGAAAAATATTTTCCAGTTGTATTCTCTTCTTCAGTCGTAACTGCTATGGTGGCTGGTTTTATTTGGTGTCTCTTTGCAGTTATTAATCATGTGATGTAAAATGTGGATTTAAATGCCAATTTAAAGAGCTGCTATCAAATTATTCTTTTGTGATTGTTCTGCGACTGAATGGGTATATTTGCAGTTAAACAACTAAGAAACAGTGATTGGAAATGGATTTCAGCTCAATAATTTTACGGTGACTCCCAAAGTGTCTGCCTGTATCCATGAACACTTAGAGCTACCTTATGTTCCGTGCTTCTCACGACTCAGTGCGGTTCAGTCCCTGCCAGGCTCCTCCAGACTCCCCATGACTGAGCACAGGTGTTCCTAATGAATCTGAAGGAGCTGGAGCGCTGAATTCTCAGCCAGCTCTGGTGAGAATTAATCATAACACCTGATTTCATATTTTCATAAAGCTTTGGGCCTTCTTTTTTGTTTGTTTAGTGAGAGTGCTGAAGTCACATGTGGGAGAGCTTGAGAAACTGCCTGGCAGCTGTAACAATGATGTATTTGTGATTTGATTAAGAGTAGCAGATAATGGTCTGACATCATTATCTAATTGCAGGTATTTTGATACATTGGTATAAAACTGCTTAAAACAAATCCCAATAGTTATTGCTGTGTTTAGAATTATAATGGAAATTATTTTATGACTTAAAACTTCTAGTTTAACTGTGATTTAGCAGTAGTAAGCCTTTAAATTATGTTTCTTGTAATGTCTCTTCAAGGGTCTAACTCTTGGCTGGTACCAGAAACAAAAGGAGCAATTGTTCAAGGTGGATATGGCCATACCAGTGTCTATGATGAACTGACAAAATCTATTTATGTCCATGGTGGATACAAAGCATTGCCTGGCAATAAATATGGACTGGTGGATGATCTTTACAGATATGAAGTTAATACTCGGACATGGTAAGTTGGATTTATGGATTTACTGATTTAGGAAACCAAGTTAAAGGTTACTGAAGAAAACAGAAGTGTAGAGTAAGGTTGTAGCAAAGGCATGCAGGTACCTCTATATCCTTTTCACATTTCAGAGCAACATGTTCTCTGCAACAAAATGTAAGAATTGTGGTGAGGGACTAGACTTGAGTCAATGGATTAGTGGAGCTATTCACTGAAAGGACAGCAGGGAGGAATCTTGTGCATGTTCTACAAACTAGGAGAAGGTTTTCCCTTCCAGACACAACCACTGTGCAGAAATAACTCATGTGAACCGTTTCCTCGTGGTGTGAACACGCTGCTGGAGTACATTATAGGGGCTGTTACTCAAAGAAGTAGAAAACCCTAAGAACCGTGGAAGGTTATTTTTCAGAAAACTATCAGAAATAAGAGAGAAAACCTCTTGTATTATGTAGGAGTACTTAGTTATGAATTCTTTTGGTGTTTCTATTTCTATCAGTTCCTTGTTCCTCAAGTTTATTGTAACTTATGAAGGCTACTTATATGTTATATACAGAAAGTGGCCTTGAATGTGTTTTCTTACCTTTGAGATTCGAGATCAAGAACTATTTCTTTGAACGTTTTATTCTTATGATTTAATATTTGTTTAGAGTATTAATGGCTTCACTTTAAGCACCCAAAACTTTCTCTCAGATGTTGGAAACATGGGTTTGATTTCACTGAGGTTCTTAAGACCATTAACTCATGGCATTTGGAAACATTAATACAAGATTTTTCTTTTTTTCCCTTTTAGTGTATTTATAAGTTCCTGGAATTTTAATACTTTCTTATTCTATTTTTGGAACAAAGTGATATTCTTTCCTTTGATGGTCTGTTCAACAATAAAATAATAATAATTACTGGAATATTTTAATGCATTATTCATATAAAAATGAATACAGAATACTTCGGTCAACTTTATAGTAATGTAGCATTCTCTGCAGCTTGTAGAGAACTCAAGTCTTTGTTTTGTGAGGTTTACACTGGGAGCGAATTTTACTATGGGACTGAAAACGGGCTCAGAGCATGGAGTAATGGCGTGTTGTAATAAAATCTGAATCTTTGTTTAATGTATCTGTTACACCTTATGATTAGCATTCAAAGGACTTGGTGAGGTAAAAAACTGAATGTGGCACTGGATAGGTGTGGTATGAGGAGGAGTTGGAATTTTGGTGGCTCTCTCATGCCCATGTCCATGCCATTTGCTGGTCCTCACTGTTTGTCTTTGGCACTCATTCCGTTTCTGTGGCTGATTTGGCAGAGGTTAGTAGGCTTCGGTAAGATGAGGTATGCAAGTCTGATTACCTGTTCAAGTCAGTTGCATGTAGGTTTTCATTTCTTAGTATCAATTAAACAAGCTTTATGTTTCTTGGGCTTTGAGGGGGCAATATTTTAATTCCTAGTGTGAACTGTATCCCTAAAGCACGATGGGGAATTACAGTATTGGTAATGCCTGCATTGCTTTGCATTACTGCCCTGCTGCTGCAGCTGGGGCACAATGTGGAGCTGGGCTTGGATAATGGCCTGAAGCAGTGGAAGCACCTGCTGGCTCCTGGGTATTTCTGTTACCATTACAGAGTCGTGCTGCTGCGTGCAGCACTCGGCACTGGCGTGTTTGCAGATACACGAGTATGTGCATAAATAATGCATTCAGGGGAAAGCCTGCTGAGACTCTCACAGAATTTGCATGGGGCTGATATATGTTGAAGAGCTCTCTAGATTTCCCTCATTAGTGATGCTAATGAATAGTGAAAATCATGGCCAAATTAACAAACTTCCAGTTCTGCTGAATCTTGTGGAAAAGTTGCTGTTACTTGGAGGGATGAAACTCAGCACACAATCAGCAAAGATTATAAGGAAAAAAACCCCACACTCTGGTAGGGACCAGGAGTGGGGAAACACAGTTGGGTCACAAGTAGGAAGGTGAGTAGGCCAAAAAAGAAAACCTGTGGAGACTTTTTTCTCTTCAGGCCTTCAGTGATCAACACAACTATTTGTAGACAGCTGTGAGGCAGGATCATCAAAGCAGAGCCTAGTGTAAAGCAATTAGTGTAAATTAGGCAAGAGGGGCTGTAGAAAACTGGAGAAGCAAAAGACAGAAAGGTATCTGCAGTCCGACTGGACAAAGACAACATGTTCTTAGGATATTATCATTCTTTCAAGTCACAGCAGCAGAATTCCTCCGTTACCAGTTGAAAATAGCTTAAAAGTAATGTTTTGTTCTACTTCCATGTAATTCTGATTTTCCGTATTGCTAATTGATGAGTTGAACCCAAATACTACATTTATCTGGGGGTACCATAAGTATCCTGTATCCAGCCAATTTGTGGTTAGAAAAACACACTTATGTGGTGCTGTTTTCAAAGTAGGTTAATCAGAAATACACAAGAGAAAAGCAAGTCGCTTAATAAGACCAAAAAAAAGGGGTCAAAAGCAGAAGCACATGTGAGGGTATGTAAGTGAATTGAAGGAATTGTCACATTTTGAAGCAATAAAAAGCTCATTTATTTTCATTAAGTCTTTGATATTTCTTTTGATGTTACTTTCCAGGGCTAGGGGGGAATTTATTTCAATAATAATATGGGAATTCAGGTTTGATGCCTTCCTTTCAACTTCTTTAAACATGCAATCTTTTATCACTTAAAATATTTCAAGTTTGTTGATTGCTTTATGCTATTGTGTTAGAAAAATGAGATGTACTTTAAACTCTCTCCCTCAAACATGATGATGATGATGATACAAAAATACTGAACAAATGCTATGGGAGTGATTTAACAGACACAGTATTATTCAATCATAAGGAAAGATTGTTGAGTCAGTTTGTTACAGGAAACAAATGACAAACAATTTAATTGTAGATTTGAGCAGTGTGTAGTAACGTAAATGAAAATCAGAGTCTAAACTCATAAACTTAGATTACTCGGACAATGAAAGGTTGTTAGGAGAATGTAAAAGGTATTTTGTACTGGTGATCTAATCAGCTCTTCACAAACATGTCTACAGCTGGTCTGCTTAACTAATTCATCTGGCAAAACCCACAAATGGTTACTCTCTTCCTTGGTAAGATTTATTTGCTGGGGTTGAATCAAGTTTGTATTCTGTTCTTTCTACTGGTCCCACATCTGCCACTTTCAAACTGAGGCATTGATACTCTTGGCTACTGTTGGGGCTGGGCCATTGCTCTGGCACAAAGCAGACCACACACACACAGAGGCTAAAGTGAATAAAGAGAGACCAAAGCCTCAATGTGCCTGGACAGTTTTTTTTTTAGCACTGAAGTTCACTATGTTTGAGTTTACCAGTCTGAATAAGTTTATGAAGCAGTGCAAGTGTTTTTATCATACCTGGAATGCCTTCTGCCATTTCTCTTCCAGGTCTGGTGTTCAGTTAATTAGGAAAAAAAAAAAATTTTTTTCCTTTTGCAATATTTAGAATGGTCTAAAGATTATTTTAGCCTTCTAAAGAATTTTTTATTATGTTTATTGAGCGAAAACTAACATGGCTAAGGATATATAAGAATAGGAATTAATACTATGTATGACTTTTCATTCAGTTTTGAGTAAAATTTACCATATCAGTAATCATTTCTGAAGAATGTAAACACATTAAAATGAATTTTGTGTATATTATCTGGAAAATGTATTATTTTAACTATAAGTGTGATATTTTAAATAAATATATTTTTTTTTACAGTGAGAAAATGGATAATCCTAGAAACAATCTGATTAAATGTCATTGTATTTACTGAGTAATAGCTATAGTTTATTTTTCTTGTTTTGTGTTGATTTCATGTACAAATTTTCTTGATGCCCATATATAGTTTTTCACATGTTAATATATATTTGTTCTTATGTTTTCTAGGACTATTTTGAAAGAGAGTGGCTTTGCAAGATACCTTCATTCAGCTGTCCTAATCAATGGAGCTATGCTCATTTTTGGTGGAAACACTCATAATGATACTTCCCTGAGCAATGGTGCAAAGTGTTTTTCTGCTGATTTTCTTGCATATGATATAGGTATGTATCGTACTGTTTTTTTTCTCATTTTTACTTTTAAATACAGCAATTTTCCTTTCTCAAGTCCAGCTAATGTGATTCTTTAAAGTTTCAATCCCAATCACCTTAAAGTTATTTATAAATTTTACAGAGTTTTGTTTCATTTTGTCTGAAAGATTTTGGTTTGCGGGGCTAGGCATAGCAGCATCCATGCCATTCACAAGGCCCTGGATATTTTTGTAGTATTTTGGCAACACACTTTCAAGGAAGACAAACTCAAAAAAGGCTCTACATGGCAAGTGGTATTAAGGCTGAGTGAAACGTGAGAAGCCTTTAGGAGATGATAAAAGGATGTGGTACATTTAATTTCAAAAGAGTGTGGCTGAGAGCAGAAAAGATTATTGTTTGTAAATATATGATAAGAATACAGTTTGGAGGAAAACTGTTTGATAACACAAGGGTTAGGGTGGGTGGGTGTCAGCTTTCATTCTGCTGAGTGCTTCCAACCCTTTGAGCTACACTTATGGAAAAGTCTTCCTATAGGATTGTGGAGGCTATAAATAGATTATTTAATGAGTCCATAATCTTTTTCCTATCTTGTGCCAGTGCTGTTCTTACCATAAATAGTTATTCCCTTCCCTGATGTCCATATCCATATTTTATGCATAGGCTTTAAATAAAAACATGTAACTCATATTTGGGCTTTAAATATAATCATACAGCTCACATAGGGGCCAAAAAGCACAGTCACTTGTCCTGGGAGCCAAAAAATGGGCAATCTGTCAGAGCAGCCTGGACTCACGCATGCTCCTGGTGAGAACAGCCTGTGGATATTGCCTGGATCTACTTTTGGCAAGCGTTTATCAGCTGCCTACAGTGGTAGAAGAGGCTGAGACATGTTCCTTCTTTTAGGAATGGCTCTTTATGGCAGTCACTGTAGATATCAATACAATGTCTTTGCTTTAATACAAAAATAATGACTGATCTCAGTACATGGAACATATAGGAATTATTTCCTGCCAGTTTTAAGGGTTGTGTGCATAATACCTTAGCAAAACATTTGAATTTTTTATTTTATCCCTGTTTTGCATATTCCATAACTGCTTATAGGCATGTGATGGTGTGAGCTTTTGATTTTGTTCTCATGTCAGTTTACATGTGGATTTAATTTTTAATGAAACAGAGCTCCTTCCTCATTTTGGAGCATAATGTTATTTATTAGTCTGCATTTATTAGTAGAAGATACACTTAGAGATCAATAGTATGAGTCTTAAAATCTGAATTAATGTAACTTTCTGACTTTCACACACCTTTCACACACAGTTTTTTATCATCCTTCATGAAAATGTTTTATACTTTTTTTTTCCTTAAGTAGAACAATATTTTGGTTTGTCTAGTTGGTTATAATATTTAATTTGGTATTTGTATTCTCTTGCAAGTCACATTCTCCATGTGTTATGAAACTGACAAAGTACAAAAGAAGCAGATGTAGTAATTAGTCTTTCAATGTAATAATTAATCTTAAAAAATGGAATATATGAAGATTGATTTGATTCAGACTTAATCTTCTGTAATATTCATTTCACCAACTTAGAAACAAATTTCACAGCACATATTAGATAAAGACATTTTTCAGAAAACTTGAGATATTTTACGAAAACTTAAATAATTATGCAATAGGTATATTTCAGAATCTTATTTATTTTGTATCATGAGTTTTTGAACAATACTTGGAAGAAAAAATATACGATGCTATCAGAATCACATTTCCTAGATACCTTGCAAGTGATGGAGTGTTATGCCTTGTCTTGTAAAAAATGGGTGCTGTCTGGAAACCAGCTGAATCCTGGAGATAGAGCCTATGCTATTTATGTTCAAGTTGGGCTAGAGAGTACTTTTGATTATCTCTCTTATTATATGTGACATAATCCTCTGGATAGATTGCTTCAGCTTTTTATTACCCATGAAAACACTGTTTTTCATATTAATGTGGAATAACTGTTCGTGTGGCTTCATCTCAGTTAAGCTTAGCTTTTGAAAAGGTTGGTTTCTGATTGGTAATCCACACTCCTCTAGTCCAGGCATAGAGAAAAGTATCTCCAGAGAGCAATTCATTTTACCAAGTTTATGACAGAGGTACCTTTTCTGCACCCCCTGCTTTTCTGAATCACTGCTGTCTAAATTCTGTGCTTAGTCTATAACAAGTATTAGACATTTAAATGTGCCATGAGCCAAAAGCTCAATTCAGTAATTTGAAATGCCTACCACATATTTGTTAAGGGTGAAGACACAGGGATGGGGAGAAGTTATAAAAACTGCTATGGTGCCGTAATTCTCATAATTTTATATTGCTTGATGTATTTGCTTATATAGCAGTAAATATATCAAGAGAAGACTCCTGCATTACAAGAAAGACCTTTAGAAATCTGACCTTGGTATATTTCTGTTCTGCTTTGATATTTTACCACCAGGTTGCCCCTGGGTTGCTCTGGAATCCCCTTAAAGATCCATAGAGGGTCATTCTTGTAGACATCAGATATTTTCCAGCTGTGCTGTTATTGCTTCATCCATCTGAAAGAGGAACCTTGGCAATGGGGACAGTCTTGAATGCTGTGGTTGACCTGCAGTTTTCTAAATTATGTTGGTTATGGCTTTTCTTTACAAGGACCTCTGTATGCTTAAAACACTTCTGTTCCAATCAGGTCTTAGTAAAGTAGTTTAGATTATATTTTTTGAGTATTCACATGCAAAATTTGCAGATAAAAAGAGATTAATTGGACACACAGAATCAGAGTTTAAAACAGATTCTAACTACTGAGACCAATATTAAAATACAATTAAATAAAAATTTTATTTTTTAAAGAGTAAGGATATTTGTTTTAGTTTCTGGCTAAATGGTGCAGTTAGTAAATATATCTCTGCATACCCAAGTTCCTTAAGTTTGAGTTTATGAAGTATTCAATCTCTGTCCTTTTGCTCCACATTTGACAGTTGCTAAGGTGTCTGGATACCCTTGATACGTACAGAGAATTATTGACAGGGAATCGTTATAAAAGCCCAAACCTGAAATCCTGGGAACATGGCAGCTGTTTCTGTGCTTTTTCCTAGTGGTGGTGGGAGTTCTGCATTGTTTGGATCTGTGGGAGAAGTGCAATAACCCGTATGTTTACACTGATAATATACTCCACAATATTTCTTTTGTTACTATCTGTATTTCAGTTTATTATTATGGATTAAATAGTATGCAAATTCAACTGCTTATGAAAGACAATATTGCATATGAAGCATTAAGTTTCTTCCAGGGTATTCAAAGCAAGCTTAAAAACATTCTCCTTTTTGGAAAAAAAATTCAAAATTATCTCATGAGATTGACTTTAGTTCCATTTGTAATCAAACATATTGCTTGTGTTTTGTAATAAAATGAATTGTTTATTCATAAATTGTTTGCTTGTAAAGTAAATTGTTTCATCTCTAGTCTTTGCCATTAACAAAATGAAGTAGTTTAAATATCTGTAAATTTTTTTTCTAATATGAACACATCTATTTTTGCAGTTCTCCCTGTTTCTGGAGTTACAAATATATTATCAATGTGCCATCACAAAGAAAATGTAAAGCAGTGCCTGTGAAAGATTAAGTTTTATGCGTTCCTGAGCACTTAAGTTATAAATGCAGTTTTGGTGCAGTCTGTAACAGCAATTACCTCCTTATTGCTGTGCTATTAGAAGAGCAAAGCCATAATAATATAATACACTAATTGCTCCCTTTAATAGCAAAGCGTAAGGTTGTTGATTTCTTTATATTGCTTGGGGAGTCACTGTTATGTGTATAGACTCTGTTGTAGATGTTAGTTCTATAGTTGAAATTCGATTCATGCTGTTTTGAACATACTTGCCATTGTTTTTTCCTGAGAGTAAGGAGATTTTTATTATCTGATTAAAGAAAAATATTTATGCAGTGTAGAAAGACTCAGAAAATAAGTTTTCTGCTAGTTCATAACTTTCATGATGTTTTAGTTTATGTTCAGTGTTTAGTTGTCCAGAGTTATAAATGAGAACCAGACAGAGGTATAATGGTGTCCATATGTTGTGAACCAGCATTGCTTCTTTTATCAAAGAAAAAGGAACTTAGTCATTATTAGAAATATGTAAAGAGAAAATAGAAGCATAAGCTGGCATTGGATCCTGTGTAGCACATAAGGCTGCACTGCAGTGTTGCAGAGTGTGATTGAGCAGAATAAATACATTGGCATTTCAAATCTATTGAAATAGTTTGAGATTTAGAAATGATTTGATAAATGTAAGCAAAAAGTAGGTGGTTTCATATAGCTTCTCTTAAAACAAAGCTCTGAATGCAGTAAGAGGTTGTCACTAAATCAGGCTGCCACTGCCAAAATACAAATGTGATCCTAGAGGTGACATATGGAATATCTGTTGCCTCTTTTTTAAAGACTGTCCAAACAACTTTTGCTTCCTATTTTTAACAATACTATTTTTTTCTAGGTTTTTTTTTTCCCCCATTAAGTCACATTTTGGGAGCCTAATCTTAGTTAAATTTTCTAAATCAAAATCTATGTTCAGGTATTTTACTGACATACTGACATGACAAAGTTGGTTAGAAATTATTTGGTTGTTTCTGTTTTGGGTTTGTTTTTTTTTTTCCAATGGAATCATACTGGGAAACCTTCCAGTAGTGTATGAATACTGTTGCAGCATTGAGAACTTCCCTATGAAGTGCCCAGGTCATCTTCTCTGATAACAGTAATGCAGTATTGCCAGTAGGTTGTAGATGAGATGTGTGGAGGCCTGACCTGTTGGAGTGAGGCCTCTGGAGAGCAATACCCTGTGCAAAGTTCAAGTGGGGATTTTCTCTGCCAGCATCAGCTGAATTGCTTCAAATCCAGTGCATTTCTGTGGTGTTTCATCACAAAAATGTGTGTGACTGGCGATTCACTGTCAGAGCCACTCCTGTATTATCTGGAAACCATTTAATCTACTCCAGGGAGGAGGATGAAACTTTTTCTGTGAATGTATAATGTGGTACAGCTTCTTCTTAAAGTAGAAGCCTTAGTAATAGAAAGAAAAAAAACCCTTTATTTCTCCTTGTACTTTTCAGTGGCTAAAAATTCTGCTAATCAGTTTGGAATGAATAGTATTGTTTGTTCATCTGTTTCGTAGCTGGTTCTATTAAAAGCAGAATGTGCTTCCATGTGCTATGTGCTCTACCTGGTTACAGATAGAACAGATACAACTAATACTATATCTTCCACTTGCTATTGGTATAATGCCTTGAGGGCATAACATTTTATGGAGGAAAATATTTTATTCTTTGCTGCACAGAGTTTATCATCATTATTAGACTTAGTATAATACACACAACACGTAGCATTCTGTAATATTGATAAATCATATTGTAAATCATATTACATTTACCTTTTGTCATTTTTTTCTTGTAGTGGTACAGTGAAGTCTGGAAATTTGGGTTCTTAGATGTGTTCAGCAGAAGTTTGAAGATGATTGGCAGGGATGAATTCTATTTGATTCTTTACTGAAAAACAGCAGGAATCAGTTGGCTAGCTATCTGTATTTTGTATTAATCAACTGTACTGAGAAACTCACATCAGGAATTGAAAGCTGAGCAAAAGTATTATTCTTGCATAGTGCTCTGTTCAGTAGTCATTGAGAAGACTAGGAGCAGATAAGAGGGGAGGCTATTTGTAATAAACTTCCCTCCCTCTCTTTTCTTGTACTCTATTGAAAAGACCTGCCAGTTTGAAAAATACCATCAGTAAGAAAGGAATTATTATATCTCCAGCCCTCAGGGGTTCCTCATCTGAAAACCAGCCTTTATTATGGTTTTATAGTCTTCCTTTGCTGTTAAATTCCACTTTTTCTAAAATAAATTTCTAAGTACAGGAAAGACTATATATTTATGTTCATAATGTATATGTTTGTAAAAATAAGAAAATTAATGTCAACATTTCCCAGGATCAGGTGAAAATTTAGTGTGAGTTTTAAAATCAGACGGAAATTTAGTGTGGGCTTCCTAAATTGTTTCCTTTATCATCAAAGGCACTCAAGCTCACACATGCTGTGTCTGTTATGTGCAGTGACTTAGCAGCAGCAAGAACTAGATTTTGAAGTATAATAGTAAGATTTTGTTGGTCAATTGTTAAAATGCTTGATTTTTATAGGTTTTAAAATGGAAGTTTTAAAGGAAGTATTTTCTTGAATTAGATTTTGAATTAGTGCTTGGACTGTTGATCCCTTATTTCTAATAAATAATATTGCTCTCGGTCTGAGTTACTTTCATAAGTCAAACCACCTGGAGGCATCAAATGCCAGTGTTATGGATGGATATGGGTAATACACAACTTCTGTATTTAATACTACTCCCAACTTCATCAGAAACTTCTAAGTAGGTAGTTGGTGTCCTAGTGCTGTGATCTCTTTGGTTGAAACTGTTTCAGGAGTATCTCTCTGGCAGGTACATACTTTCACCACTCTATTTAAGCAGAGCAGATAAGAAAAAAACAATTGTGAGAGATTCAGTGTATTAATAATTCCATTGTGTTATGATAATATAATATTAATGATGATAGTGACAGAACATAGAAGTTGAGAAAGAAGTAAGTATTTTTGGATGTGTTGCTCCCATAAGACAGTGAATTAAACTTGCTGTACTTCACACTGCTAATTCCATTGTGAGTCCACCACCTGATGTCAAAATTATTTCTGTTTGAACCATCTGTGTTACTCTGGTAATAATATGCTTTTAGTTTCTGTTTCCAGTTTCTAAAGAGGTGTCAATGATTTATTTATCAGATCCATGGTCTCACAGGGGCTGTCTTTATGGGCTCAGGCTGTGCTTGGGTGGAAGCCCAAGCTGATTTAGCGGTGTTGCTGTCTTAGCTGTGCCGTCCTATCCTCTCCTGTGTGCTGAGTCCATCCTCATGTGACCGTGCACTGAGGTGTTCCAGCGGGCTTTGCTAACAGGATGCTGACTGCACAAAGTGCTGCTGTCAATAATTTTCTGCTGTGAATAATTTTCTGCATTAGAAGTGCCAAAACAGCAGCACTGGCAGAGTTGAACTGTTCTGACAGTGGGAATGAGACCAGCCTGGAGGACAGTTTGTTCCTCCTGGATTTCCTAATATCCATTTCTGGTTTTTAAGCTGAGGAGTGAGTTTATGATCTGACTATTGAGAAATGCCTCTACCCAAATTAAGGTGCAAAAAAGCCATATGCCCAAGCCAGTAGCACAGATTTTATTTAACAGTAAATGTGAAGGAGAGAGAGATGGGGAAAAGCAGGGGGGATACAGGGGGGAGTAACAAGACTGAGAGAGAGACAGATCTTTGTTTGCCACAGTAGAAATTTTTGTCTGGATGCATTTCCCAGGATGTACTACCCTGACTTTGCCAGGCCCAGAGCCAGTCCCATTCTGTACTTATCTTCAGGACAAAGTCCTTCTGTGATCCTAAAAGTGTTTGAGGCAATTGTGATCTCTTAAGTCTTTTATAGGAGAGAAGATGATTTTTTGTTTTTTTTTTTTTTTTTTTAAAATATGTGGTCTGATTGTGATATTCATTTATTTATTAACCATATTTGTAACTTGCATAAATCATTCCATATTTTAAGTACATCATATACCTTCTTTAGATGTGACATTGCCACTGTCATTGGAATCTTGCAGGTAAATGAACTCAGCATTATTATGTAAAACCTCTCTTGCATTAAGACTCTGGAAACAGGTTTCAGATGTGTTCTCGACAGTCTTGATGTCTGCCAGCAACCTTTTCTAATTGTTGATCTTTTTAGGACACTTCTGCTTGCATTAGTAACTCTGACTCTGCAGCTTCTACAGGCAGTACTCTCCACTTCTCTGTATTATGAAGTTTACTGAGCAAATACATTTTTAAAAAAAAATTATTTGTTTTTTTTGTCTTTGTGTCCAAGTTGATAGCTTTGCCTCTGGCTTAAAATGAAGTTTCTATATATGTAAATAAAGCAATGCTTTTATTTGGAGTAAATTGGAGAGCCTTCTTTCCCTTCCACTCCTTTTCAGCTTTGGATATAATCCTTATCCTTTGTGTGTATAGCAGATTTTTGTTTTTTTAATGAGAAAACTCTCATATTAGGGTTACAGTTGTCCTGAAAGTTTTCCCTACCTGACTCCAAAACCCATAATGACAATAAATTCTAGGAATGTTTTACTTGCTCTTTCCCTACTCCACTTTATAGGGATTTCCTTGAAGTTCCTATCTGTAGTTTCAATCTGCTCCCTATTTCTTTTACTGTGGGATTTGAGTATATGAAGTCCATGGTGTTTAAGTAGGAAATAATGAAGAAAGGACTAATTGTTCTCAAGAACTAAAACCCTAGTGAAGAAAGAAAAAATAAACCACAACAAAACCACTTTTGTGTACAGCAGTTCTAAAAGATATGTACTTGAATAATTAATTTGACATGGAGATCCTGATACATCATTCCTCTCAAGTATGTGGAAAGTAATTAGAAGCATACTTAAATCAAGATACCAAAAGTAAGGCAATAATGAGGTGGGTTGCATAGCTGAAAGAATAATAGTTTATTTTAAAACACTTAAGAAAGAACTATGTTCACTGCCATAGATATTCCATGAAATACTTATAAATTGAAAACCTTTAGCTAATTTGAGAGCATGTAAACATGAGGGCAATATTACTGGTCCCTTGATCACAACGATGGCAGGGCTTGCTGTTGTGGGTGCTGAAACTGGCTGTGAAGGCAGACAACTGCACGTACAATAAAGTGGCTCTTCTATGCATGTCCTGTGGTCTTGATAAGTGTTAGGATAGATCAGTGTTGCTGACAAGTTCTTTTAGCATCTATGCACAAATGCATCTAAAAGGAGTAGCCTGCTGATTAATCCTTGAGTACTTAAAATATACTTCACCTGTATTTTGCTGAAAACTTCAAATTATTTGATATATGTTTGGTGTTTTGTCTTTCAGCTTGTGATGAATGGAAGGTTTTACCAAAACCTAATCTGCATCGAGATGTCAACAGATTTGGTCACACTGCTGTTGTCAGTAATGGGTAAATGAAGTATCTCTTAAACTTTCCTTGCCATTTTTCTGAAGGAAAAAAACTGTAGCAGAAATCACACTTAAGTATGATAACAGAACTGATGTAACTTATTAAAATGGAAAGTAGTGCTCATCAGGTAATGAGTACAGCTAATCCCCAGTCTGCCAGGCTGTGGGAGCTGTTCAGTGACATTTAGGTGAACATTCCAGTGTACTGAGGTGTTTTCCCACTGTTGAGGACTACACTGAATTTGATATTTGGTACCAAGGATAACCCTTACTTAGGTGTGATGGGAGAAATCATTTCTCTCTGCAGTATGCTGTAATTCTTCATTCTTCTACAATCATAAGATAACCATGTAACTAAAATTTTCTGAGAGAAAGGCAAGATTTTGATGATACTGATACAGTTATTATCTTTAACACCTGAAGGAGGAAAAGCCTGCCAGCAACTAGATGATATTAAGTTGGAAAAGTTGTAGAAAACAGTAGTCAGGTTTAAAGAAATGTTTATTATTTTATTTGTCTCAGCTTTTGTTTTGCTGGTTGCCAACTGGCCTAGTTGAATCTAAAATTGCAGTACTATAGATAATTTTACCTCTTCTAGATTATTCATCACACTAATAAAGCCAGGACTTAAGTATTTGTGGGCAACTTAGGGGTCCTCCATATAAGGATGCTGTATAGGTCAGAAATGAGGTAATGAATAATGCTACAAATATGAGTGTGACTGCTTTTAACAAAAATAGAACTAAATTGTAAGTATGTACACAGAGCACTTGACATTAATCAATGAACAGATTTATTTATTAAGACAAAATTGCTTGGAGTTAATGAATTCAGCAACTGATATTTTTTCATTATGATTTGTGTATTTTATGCCATCTAAGCCATATCTGAGACTTTGAGAACTGTCACTTTCTATGAATTTCATTCAAAATGCTTTTTTTTTTATATTATTAATTTTTTTTTTATTTTTAAAGAACCTAGTGGTATTTTTGGTAAAGTTTTTGGTACCAAAACCGTGACACTCTCCAGATTTCTGCTATTGGTAACTCTGTGATTAATTCTGTTTTAAGAGTACATCATACAACAGATATAGAGATTACTATGAGACTACTTTCTATTGCTATTATTATCTGAGACTGTTCTTAGTTTTAATGAGAAGGGTGAGGACTCAGGTTTAGTCTTTTGGTTCCTGTGTCAGCAGCTACTGCACCAGAAATGTTACCAAAAAGAAATATCTGTCTTGCCAATTGTTGCTACAATTGCTACTGTCTTGAAAAGAATGTTCTTGTTTTCTGAAGGCAAATATTTCATGCTCTGTTCTCAATATTTAACTTCAAAAATGAGTGCATTCTTCCAAAGCTCTTTGGGTTTTTTTCAGACAATTGGGATATGCCACTCCATATGACAAACAGCACAGGGAGCTTTCAGCAATTTTTTCTGTTACTGTCAACATCCATGGAGAAATAAATTGAAAAAGTAATCAATAAAGAAACCACTGATAGAGTGTTTATTAGAGAAAGAATAATATTTTTTTTAATAATAGTATGTGGGTTTTTAATTGTATACCAGAAGAATATAAGAAAATGTGCCTACAATAACTGTTGACTTTCCTTGCTTTTTCCCAATAGATCCATGTACATATTTGGGGGTTTTTCAAGTGTTCTATTGAACGACATCCTTGTGTACAAACCTCCGAACTGTGAAGCATTCAGAGATGAAGAGCTGTGCAAAAATGCTCGTCCAGGAATAAGGTGCCTGTGGAACAAGAAACATTGTGAATCTTGGGAATCTGGACATGTTAATAATATCCTTAGAGCAAAATGTCCCAAGAAAACAGGTAAGTGAATTAGAGTCAGGTTTGTAATGCAATGTAGGAGATGGGGGCGGGCAACCCCCAAAGACGTAATCACATGGAAATAGTGTCTGGAATGTTAAGAGTGTTCCCCCCTGAGAATACCCAGCCCAAGAGATATATTGACTATTTTTAAAAAATCATTCAGTTGTGGAATCCTTTTGTATTTTACATGCAGGGAAGTAGATGCAAAAGGGCACAAGTTTAAGGTGCTAAGGGAGAGCAGAGCAGCAGTCAGAGCACAGATGGACGCTGCAAGTGATACCTGGTGTTATGGGCATATGGCACTCCCATACCTCTGTGTACCAATAAAAGAGGAAAGCATCACTGCTTCAAGCAGATTGCTTGTGAAAAAGGAACATTTGTACAGAAGAATATAGCACAGGCACAGCTGGGAAAAAACCTGAGGCAAACAAGCCCTTTGCAGTATGTCAGATGGGTTCAAGTTTGTCATATGAATTTCTCTGTGGCATTGTGAAGGCTGTATTGTATGAAACAGCAATTTACTGTTATGAATAACTGTTCCAACCTATTCCTAAGCATTTTGGCTTGTCACAAATAAATTGTTTGTGAAAGTGTTGTTCTTATATGTCACATGAACAGAATATTTATCCCTGCTACATGCACCTACTATTTTTTCTATGCATCTTTCCTTTCAGCACAGTGTAAAATTGCTTCCAAAACTTTGTCTGTGTGCTGTGTGTACAAACTGCCATACAATTAAACTGCCAGTCTGTGTTTAATGTTCATTGAAAAGTTACTAGTACTGCTATTAATCAACACTTCAAGACATTTTATTTTTCTGAAAGCTTTTACTTGTTTCTAGACTGGCTATAAAATCACAAACTCAGAAAAAAAAGGCACATGATATAACAAAAACATTATCCAGGTACAGTTTTCTGGAAAATGGCTTTTGAACCATTGCAGAGCTTCTAGAGATCTACAATTTGGAAAGTTTCATCTATATAGAAAACAAAAAAAATCTTATGGCATTAAATTCAAATGTAATACAGATAGAAGTGGATCTTATAAAAAACTGATCATAGCAACAGGTGTTTATAAAAGCCAAACAGAACAAAGCACAGAAAGTCTGAAGGGAAATAAAAAAGAGCAGTTTCTAAAGTACAGGTGCTGCAGTGGAAATAAAGCACAACTCAGCTTGGAAGAGATGAGCTCTATATAATTCCAGTTCCAGAAGAAGTTATGTGACCAGCACTGTTTCACTGCTATCAAATTTGTCCAGTTTCAGGTGTTAATTTTTTGCCAAAAGTCAATTTTTCATATATTCTTTTACATTATTTGACTCAGTTGTTACCTGGTTGAGAGTACCATCTGAGAAACAGCTGATGGTCAATACTAAAGGATACACAGAAATTTTAGTGGTTTTCAAGAGATCGATTCTTGGATGACAAGACTTCCCTGGCGAGAGAATCTTTTAAGCTTGCATGAACCTGAAACTAAAGGAGCCAAACCAAACAGGATTAAACACAGTAATCAGTGTAAGAGATGGTACAAATTCTCCTATTTTACAGCAAGGTGACTTTTAAAACCTTTGCCACATTCAACAGAAGTAATAATTTGTGTCCTAAATGATTTACATAACCTAAATTTTAGTCCAAGTTGCATTGTTAAGAATATTACATTGACTCTTTTTCAGATACTTTTTGTAGATAAAGGACAGAGTGTTAACTTACCAGTCATTCTTAGGTTCATAAATTAATTTAAAAAGATTTAAAATGTACACATGTTGCTAATATCTTAGATTGCTTCATTTACTACTTTTATCTTATCTTTTTGCATAGCCATCTAATATTTATAGAATCCTACATTTGAAGAGAACCTTTCTTCCATGTTAAAGGAGTGAAGAAAAAATAATTGAAAGAAGATCTTCATATTCTTAATTTTTGCATTGCTGTAAATCAGTGAATATTCCTTTAGTTGATATGAGAATTATGAACCTTCAACTATAAAAAAAATAAAGTAATTTTTAACAGAGTAAATCCTATTAACCGAATAGAATTAATTTCCTACAGTAACTTAAACCCTTATGAATGGCTAGAGTTCAAATGAAGGATGCAACAGAAAAAGCTCTGAGAAAGTGTTTAAAATGTGTCATAATTCTCCTTCTGTGGGACGTTTGTGTTTGATTTGTGTGGCAGCTGCTGCCGACGACAGATGTTACCGCTACGCGGATTGCGCCAGCTGCACCGCCAACACCAACGGCTGCCAGTGGTGCGACGACAAGAAGTGCATTTCAGCAAACAGTAACTGTAGCATGGTGAGTCCTCACAAGTCTGAGTATGTCATCAGTACTTTTCCTTCTCTAGGTTTAGTAGAGTAGTAGCTGCTTGCTTTTGACACAGACTTGTTTGCCAGGTTTTTGAACTAAAAATGTTGCAGAAGGCAGAGCTGAACTGCAGCAAAAGAATCTATTTCAGGGTAAAACAAATATTCTTCAGGGTTGTACTGCCTACTGTGTATTTCTTAATACTGTTATCCCCTAATTAATGACATTTGAATAGTCAAGGAGTCGTCATTAACTTGGATTTCATGGATATGTGGTGTACAGTAGACAGGCAGAAACCATGGAATCCCATCAAGGGTACTGTTTGGCTTTTTGCCTTTCAAACAGGACCAGGCCAGTCTCATTAGTCATGCCCTTCTGATCATTGATCATCATAGAAATGGTTTTCTTTGTCATGGAGTCATCTCATTAAAGGAATATGAGCTTCTGTAACCGTGAGGTCCACTGGCTTGTGATGATTTGGTTCTGATCTTTTTAAGTACAAGCAATCAGATCACATAGATTCATGCAAGTTTATAGTTTCTTCTTTTTAATATTGCCTAATGCCAAAAAGTTTTATACTTTATGTTGCTGTTCATCAGCTGCTGCATCTCTTGCTTTTTATTTGAGTTTTGTCAAGCTTATAATAGTATTTCAGCTTTATAAATTTAGCCACCTTACACTTTTCAGCTGTCCACAGACACCTGGCTGTACTTGAGTTCAAAATCCTTTCTTTGCGCTTTCATTAGTAAAAGTATCTTGCTCTCTGGCTTGAACCTGATGCAAATCAATCTTGATCTCCAGACAAATTAAGGTGTGAGTTGGATTGACTGTGACTCAAGTCTTTCCTGTTCAGAGTGAGCACAGCCAGCTCTAATCACTGGCATTTGTAGCTAGTCACTACTAATAAAAGGAATGCAGACACAAATTCATCAGTAGCCACAGTTACAAGTCTGTCAGAGGGATTTCACATTCCAGGCACTAATGGTTAGTTTCCTTTGTGATCTTCAGGGGTCCTTCTTCTCCTGACACATCGTTCTTTATTAGGTGCTAATTTGCAAACCGTGGTTTTCAGCTCCTGAGCAAGGAATAGTTGCTAAGGAGCAGACCATCTTCATTCCTAATAAATGATCCCTAATAAATGTGGAGCACTAGGTATTTTAGCACAAGCTGCTTGGTTCAGTGTCCTTCTTTGACAACCTTTCACGACTAAGATTGTCAGCTTAATTAGCAAACTACGAAGTCTGCTCTGTATAATTTCCCGTCTTTTAGTCAGAGTTTGAAGTGGATAGGAAAGGCTGTTAGTGTAGTTACTGAAGAACGGGGTAGCAAAAAATTCATCAAAATGATTTCTGGAAAGAGGTGCTGTCATAAATGTAAGGTGCCTGTTGCAAAATTAGTCTATTGGCTGTGAGATGATGGTGGCAGAATTTTGCAGCTTCGATATAAGCCCACCAAAATAGCATCAACAGAATGGTAGCATGTGGAAAAAGAAATTGATCAGGCTCATTATCCATTTCCATAGACCGCTACTTCTGGATTAGGCCCACAAACGAAAATGTTGTGACAGCACTCTGATGGTAATATGGGATAACAAGCTTGTAGACTTAGGAATATCACAAGGAGCCCTTGCAGCTGTACAAAAGCCTTGATTTATCACTTAGCTCATTGGACTCCAGATGAGACAGACAATAATGCTTTAGAATCTGCTCATGGAAACTGGCCAGTTTACTAAAGATGTGCTGTCAACCAGTTTGGCATTGCCTCATGGTCATAGAGCAAATTTCATCTGCAAAGCAGTGGCTACTCTGCTGAATGGAAGGCTTGTAAAATATGAACATTTCCCTGAAATAACTCTAGTTGGACAGATGGATTTCATGAGTAGTGCTAATGCATTGATGATACACCTGCCTGTGCTCACCCTCTGATGTGAGCCAGCAGGTAACAGGACACTGTATTCCCCTACTGTGCAGACCCATGCATCATCAAGGTATAGATCATATAGACAATGCTCATATCTGATGTCATTGCAGGCAGAGGCTTGGTTAATCTGCATCTGCTTAATATGTTTATGAAACTGTATTCACTCTCTGTGTCTCTACATAAAATGCTTTATCTTGCTTCCTATGAAAATTATACTCCCTTACTGCCAATCCTGTTGTGCAGAACGTTGACTATAATTTGTAATGTAAACAAGTCTTTACCAAAAAAGGGAGAAAAAAAAGAAAAGACTTTGTGGGAGAGATTAATTTCATTTTAGATTGCTGCACCTTTACAAAATGTCATTCAAAATGAAGTTTACTTTACTGAGAAAGAACAGAGAGAGTTTGAATTTCCCAGTAAAAAAATTTACTTGGTTAATTTTGTTCAATTTCTAAAGAAATAAAAAGAATTGATGAAGTAGCCTTAAAGAGAGCCTTAGTATGTTGAGGCACAGCTGAATTGTTTTATTTCTCCCTCCACCCACTATTGCATTTTTGGCAATGTTGTCTTCAGAAGCTCCAAGGGGGGCATTTTCCTACAAGAGGAATGTGTTTCCTCTTTGACTGAGACCAGCCATGCTCTTACTGCCAGGAGCAGTCTCTGAATTTCTTGTGTGTTGGTCTCCACATGTGCAATACAATAAAGCCTCAGTTGATGACAGATACCTAAATACAGCCCTGATTGGTGTGTGATTTAACAGTGTTCTTTATCTGAGTGTGGCAACATAAAACAAACATTGTCAAATCCATGAAGGGGATTAGAGAGGGTTGTTTTGCTGAGGAAATGGGATACTAGAGGAGGCTTCTAAGAGACCTATAGCCAGACATCATTAAATATTCTTGCACAGTGCCTTAAAGATAAGAATCCTTGTTTTTTTGTAATGTTTGTATTGCTTCCAGAAAGCTCCTTCTTTCACAATAGGAGTTCTTGGATGACACAGTAATACCAATAATAGTAATCATGGCAATCTGCCTACATTTGAGGAATTCAGAGAATAGACAAGAGGAAATATGTAAAGTAGTAGAAGGAAATATGAATTGAATCAAATTTATCTTGGAGGAAATAAAGAAAATTTATGAGTAAAAAGTACCCAGCAGCAAGTTTTGGGAGTAGCTTGAGGAAAATAATAGGAAATCTATAAATTAATAATTTACATTTATATTAGGCAAACTAGACAAGGTTATACTGTTAACCTGAAAAATTCAGGAGGACAAGAGAGGTACATAATTTAATAGCAATTTTGGAAATTCTAAGATAAACTGTTGTAGTATTTTTCATTCTCCAATAAATATTCAGAAAATCACTGCAGTTCGTAAGTCTGTCTATACACTACTATATCAGGATCAGTACTTAAAACTTATACTACTATATGAGGATCTGTGCTTAAAAAAAATCTAAGTAGATCAGACATGAGGGAGGCTTTATATATAACATGATTTACTCATGCTTTGGTGTGTAAGCATTATAAATATCCTACAGCAATATAGAAGTTCTGTAACAGATGGACTGTCATCTTTCTGAATTTCATTGGGTTTGGTAGTTTAAGTTATAACCTTAATATTGTGTTAATATGAATTACCTATTGGATTCACATCTACATTGAACTAATGAGATTTTCAGGCAAGCAGTGTTTAAATTGGATTTAAGGGAAATAAATGCTGGGAATAAGGGAATACAACAAAGAACATTATTATAGAACAGTCACTAGTACTTTGAATTTTATTTTAAACATTAAATAACCAGAACACAACAAGCTTCATGATTAGAAAGTAATAGAACAAATATCTCAGCTTAGGTGGAAAATTGTAATCTGTATGTAATACCACTGAAGAGTATATAATTTAAAAAAGAAATCTGAATGCTTAAGGGTATGTCAAAATGAAGTGTTAAAAGTGAGTATTAGTTGAGCTATTGTAAATGAGCAGATGGTGGTTACTTGTGCTCTAAAATTCATTTTAAAGCATCTCTCAGGCAGTTTTGTGAATATGTTTCATGACTGAATGAAACTAAATGTGGGTTTGTACCAAAGATCTGTTTTTTTGTGCTTTACTGTTGTATGCATTTTTGGCCTAGATAGACAGACTTGCTGGCATTGCCTTTGGCTGTTTTGTGTTGTGGTGTACCTGCCTGCACCCAGACCTTCTCTGGTCCTGTTTGCTTCACAACAGCCTTTCCTATTGAAGAAAAAAGTCAGGACCACTTGAAATAAACTTACTGGTAGGCATCTTATCCAATAAAGGGAAAAAAATAAAATAAAATGAAATGCCTCAACAGTAGTGTTGTTCAGCAGGAATGAAGCTGGTTCTGTGTGAGATTGTGAATTCACTTTCACAAATGCATTATTTCAGGCCTTTAAAAATACAGAAATAAAAGGAGACAGCTTTTCTCCTCCCTGCTCTATCACAACAGCCATATTCCAGTACCAACCACTGTGTAACTTATTGTCATGCAGTCACTTTATAAGTTGTTAAATCATGCTCCAGAAGACTATTAGAAAGGAAAGCAACCAACATTGTCAATAAATCATGCATTTGCTATCCAAGTGCAATCCATTTTTGCTGCCATGTATTAATTTAATCTTTTGTTGTTTAAGAAAGACAAGAGTTATTAGGGTTTGACAAGAGGGACTCCCATAGGTCCCTTCCAATCTCAACTGTTCTGTGAGTATAAAGCTGTGTTGCATTAGGACTTCCTTTTAATTATTACCTTGAAATTAAGTTGGTAGAGAGAGCCTTATAGGTAAGCTGATGAATTGGCTGAAGATTTAGGGCAGTTCATTAAATAAAATATCAATACAATGCCTTAATTAAAAGCACTGTGCAGTGGGAAGAATGATTTGTATTCAAAATGTCCAACTTGGAAGACCTCAGTTTTCAGGAAAAAAACAACAAACACTGACCAAACCAAATAAAAGCCCCCAGGTTTCCTTCAGTGTTTACTGCTTTTCTTGCATACTACGGTACCAAAGGAATAAAGTTATCCCCGGTTTTGTCATGTGTGGAGCATATTCTTGCACCTTCAGTAATTAAAAATGTAATTATTTTGCACCTTGTGCCATTTTTTATGTTCTGTTTGACTATTTTTCTTGCTTTAACCTGCATAGGATGAAATAATTTAGTGAAAGTATAACCGTAAACTATCTAAGAAATAAATATTGAGTTTAGTTTTTTAAACTCTTCCTGCTCTCTGTACAGGGAATTGGCCTCTTTAGTTTGAGTCTCATAGCTGTGTAGAGCAAGTGGGGTGATTTGTGCTCCAGTGTTACATTCTACATCTGACAAAGGATTCTAGATAAGGTGCTCAAATTCAGCTTAGCTTTTAGGTGGCCACAACTATCTGGGAGGGATCCACCTGCTCTGTATTTAAGTTTTGACTTCTGTTTTTTTAATAGCGGTATGCTTGAGGTGCTGCTTTGTCTATTTTTACAGTCAGTTAAAAACTACACGAAGTGTCACGTGAGGAATGAGCAGATCTGCAATAAACTGACGAGCTGCAAGAGCTGCTCCCTGCACCTGAACTGCCAGTGGGACCAGCGGCAGCAGGAGTGCCAGGCACTACCTGGTAAGGGAACGCCACAGCTGCTTTCAAAACCGAGTCACTCTCCTCTTCCTTGCCAGAGATTGTTTGTTCATGAGCAGATATGGATTTGTGCTCGCTCCTCTTGCCTGTCTGTGCCTGTCCAGGTGAAGGCAGATGTGATTACAGCCCTGACTGGGGGATCAGTGCCACCTTTACTCATTTTGGGGGTAATGCCATTAGTGAAGGCACAGCGATGCGCTGCACAGGGCAGTGATGAGCCCTGGGTGCAGAGCTGAATGGCCATATTACTCTGGTGTGTACACTGACATTGGTAATTTTGCTAGCTGGGGTTTTACTGTAAAACTTTAAATTCAATTATGCTTCAATTTTCCTGTGCAGATAGGGCCCAAGATCTAGTTTCTTGATTGTCTAATGTTGGTACTACTATGAAAGCAATGAATATTAAAATGCTCATATGAAATATTCTCAGAAGGTGACTGTTAACATTCTGAAATAGTATTTTTTTTGTAATTTACATTCATAGCTACATATATGCAGTTAGATGTCAGAACCTTTTCCAATTGATCTTATGTCCAGATGAAGTTAATGAACACTTTTTTTTACAGAAATGATTCATTAAATAACTTAATTTATTCTCTGCAGTTCAAAACTGTATTTATGTAATCTTTGTAGATTGACTATAACAGTTGCTCTTACTTATCTTTTAATAGTTATCTGAGTCTGAGTAATCCTGTAAAATGTCAAAGAGAAATATTTTCTGAGATGTTATCTGAATTTTCTATCATTTGGATTGCATTAGTATTTAGGCAAATATAAATGCAAAGATATGATAAAACAAGGATAGTGTAAAGTTGTGATTTCTTAATTCCAGGACAGTTGTTATATTTTTAAATTTACATAGCATTTAAGTAAAAGAAGGTGTTAAAACTATTATTTATGTACATAACCTAATCTTAATATTTAGTTGTGCTCAGTTTTGAATACAAGGAAGAAATAGTGACATAAAAGCATTATGCTGAAACTTAGCATTTATCACAGAATTATTTTTTAAGTTCCTGGAATTTTCTTTCCATAACAATACACTATTTTATATGATGATACTTGGTATTTTAGAATTTATGTGATGTGAAAAGGGAAATTGAGTGTGGGATGTATTTTGATTTATGATCTCAGGAAGATAAAATTCAGACTCCCTTGGGTTTTTTAAAAGTTTTTTTCAAATCAGCTTTAACTGTATGCTTTTTGCACCAGCTCACCTGTGTGGAGAAAGATGGAATCACATTGGAGATGCCTGCCTCCACATCAATTCCAGTCGGGAAAGCTACGACAATGCCAAACTGTATTGCTACAATTTGAGTGGAAATCTTGCCTCATTAACAACATCAAAAGAGGTGGAATTTGTTCTGGATGAAATACAGAAGTATACACTTCAGGTAACTTGAGGAGCTGATGAGTAATTGATGTTTATATGAAACAAATTTGCTTTGAGAAATCCCTTCTAGGGTTTTGTCCAAAGAGAAGACAGTTTTTTCCTTCAAAGAAATGTGTTAAATGGTGCTAAAGACTGGTACAAGTCACGTGTAAGATGTTAAGGAAATCTCATATTTAAAACAAATCACACAGCAGCTTCCAAGATTTCCCCTTTCCAGATTTAAATGCTAAAAGTTACTGTTTACTTGGCAGAGAGTATTTGCTCAAGAGAATGGCTGGAACACTGATTTTGTGTCCTGGTTTTAGCTGGGATAGAGTTAATCCTGAAATTCAACAGAGGCAAGGGCAGGGTCCAGCATAACCCCATGCACCAGTACAGATGTAACTTCTCCAGAAAAGCCAGTTTCCTCTGTAACTGCTTTGTGGGATCAAAGGGTCACAGAGAAGCTGCACTAGTATGTAAAACATGTAGCAATTCCCTGCACAGCAGTGCTGGAATTAGCTGGAGCTAATTAGCTTTCTCTAATAATGGTGGGGAGAGAGAGAGAGCTGAAAACGCTTCCATGCCTCTGGCAAATGCAGCAAGCTACCACCAGAATATTCCTTAGAAAAAATGATCCATATTAACAATCCATATATTGTTAACTGTGGGACAAGAGAAGGGAAGAGAAATTACTTGTCCAATTTTTTAGCAGTTAAATATTCAAATGCTTATTGCTGTGTTTAAACATCACTGGTTTAAGTATATGAAATGTAAGAATGCTCAGAAGTATGAAACCCATCAGTGTAAACTCAGATGGGATGTCTTTGTGGAATATGATCCTGATTTTTACAAACAAATCAGTTGTTCTTCTTAGAAAGGGACATGTTTGGGAGTGTGTATTTAGTTTTGTAGAACATGCAGCACTTTGTCAGTATAAAATCCTCAAATTCTTAAGTAGTTTAGGATTTTACAGTTACAGGAAAATGAAAGATAATTGTGGATAATAATTAAAGCTTATATAAAGCTCGTCTGTGATTTACAAAGTTGTTATGGTGAAGATAAATTGAGATCATTCAAAAGAAATAGCAATTAAGAATTGCCTTTATGTTATTACTGATTCAGAGAGCAGGAGGTTAGGGACATATTTTGTGGACAGAAATATTCTGTTATCCTTCTTAGCATTCTACAGCAAAATGCAGTTTCAAACATAGGGTATGAGTTAATGTTGAAAATGTAATTGAAACAAAAACAACAACAAAATGATATTGGCAACATGATTGCTCTGGTTATTTATTTTACCACTTTTTCCTTTTTGCTTTCCTTTCCCCTGATTCCTATTAAAATACTGCATAGGATGCTTTCCAATCTAATAATGTGTGATAGACTATTGATGTGACTGATTTTGCCTGACTGGCTTGAGGTGTAGATGAGAAATAGCTTTTTTTAGTGTTTGGAAGCAAGATTTTTCTTACATTTCAGAGCTTAGAACTTCTGCAAGATGACATTCTGCTAAGCATATCTTTATTTAAATGAAGTACATCCTGAGCCAATGTGGTGATGTAAATTTGAGATACCTCAAATACAGTTTAAGCAGTTGTAGACAAATGTATACACTTTTGAAAAATCCATCTTAGATTAAACAATCATTCAGCTGTCAGAACCTCTAATGAAATTCTGCCATGAATTATCCTGGTGTTTTCAGTGGCACTAAGTAAAAAAAAAAATAGTTTTTTTTCATTCCTATCTGTCTGTCCAGCTACATTTACTCAGTGTGATACATCCCAAATGTGTTATCAGGTGTGACAGAGGCTCTCAGAAACTTCTTGATCTTCTTTTGCCTGCCTTTCCCTCTCAAACTGCAATCATAATGATTTAAAGAGTGAGATTTCATTTTAGATGGCTTGTTTCTGTAACAGGTGCTGGTGGGGAGTTCACAAATGGAGTCAGAGCTGCTGTAAGGTGAACACCATGGTTTTAATCTCTATTATCTGCAGCAGAGTTTGACTTGGGTGGTTAATGTTGAAGGCTTTAAAATCTTTAGCCTGGGAAAGAAAAAAAGGTTTCAGTTTCACCTGAAAACAAAAAAACTGATCAGGATTAATGAATGTCTCAGAGCAGCATTTGGAAATAAGAATATGATTCTGACTTTATCTCTTTATTATTTGGTATTCTTATGCTGAGAAAAGAAGAGCAATTTAGGTAGTTGTTGTGTATTTTACAAACTGTCAAATAAACAGCCTGTAAATGAGTAACTCTACAGCCTGGAAGGCCTTCAGCATTCTGTCTTGTTAATGGAAACATCATATGATTTTATAGATTGTTCTACATCAAGTCCTTCTTCTGGGACAAGTTTAGGACAATTTCTTTATTAAGTTTAGAATAATATATTGATGCCTTGGAAATCTTCACAGGGAAGGAGGTGCCATTTTCCCTGTGCCCTATCCAGACCTCACTGTGTATAAATAATTTCTCCTAATCCCAGTACTAAACTGGAAATCAATATGTTACCTCTTTTTAAAGGATGAGGAGAAGGTTCATTTGGTACTAAAGAAAGGGACAGAACAAAGATCTGTGTGGTATGAACTCAAGACACTCATGAATTTTCAGATGTATTTTAAAATTATTTCCAACAGTTTAAAGTCTAGTTTGTATTGTTCATGAAAAATAAATTAAATTCTGTCAGAGAATGCCAAAGTAAACACAATGGATAGGCTGCAGATTCCCACACTAAAGAAGAATGACACAATATTTTTTTCTTATGTGCTTTTATTGACCTGGTAAGCAAAATATTATGAAAGGAAAGATTTGAATTTCTGTGAAAAATAGATTAAACAGCAATATGAGGTTAATTTACTGTTCCTGCTAATATTCAAATGTTGTATATTCATTTAAAAGTGCAATTAGCTCTCCTGGGAGTTTGCTTGCAGCTGTGGGATTTAACTAAAAATAATAATTTTCTTGTTAGCATGCAATAAATTCTGAGAAGATTTAGTTTTGGTGTAGTAAGCACAAAGAAAGAAGAGAACAGTTTTCCACAATGCCTTTCATTATATAAACTGTTTGCAACTTTTCCTTTGACTCACTGCTCACAAGGCTAAGCATCTTTTTATAAATTACACTTGAGTGTAGGTTGCAGTTAATTAGTGAGCTTTGCATAGCAATGTTATTCCTTGTTAGCTCAAAGTATTCTCTGAGGGCTCTGTGTTTCTGTGGTTTTATAATGTGTGTGATTGTGGTAAAGTTGACATCTACTCTTGGTTTCTGAATTACTCCCTATAGAACAGTTTCTACCAGTCCTACTTTCCTATTGTGGTTTTAGAAATCTAATAGATTATTTTAGCACATTGTCTCTATTTTGCAGTTGTTGCATTGACAGTCCATTAGCTCACCTCTAGTTTAGCTGTCTTCTTGCATTCAGGATTAGGGGAGCTCAACTCACTTTGGATGCCCAAGAATGCAAATTTCCTCTTAAAATTGTCATCTATAAAGAAGAAATTCCAAGAAGAAACCAAAATCCCACTGGAATACTAGCTATAATCTCTGTAGATAGAAATTGGGAAAGTTGTATTTTTTTCACTTTGCCAGATTGTACATTTTTTTTTAACCATTTGGACTACAGAAAAGTTTAAAAAGAGTAGAACTGGTGGTTCTCATGACATAATGCATGACTCCTACTATTAATTGCATCCAGATTGTATCATATATGTCTGATAGGTCCAGAGACACTTAAAACTCATAAATCTTGCTTCTACTGCTTAAAATGTGCCAGTCACTGGGTAAATATTTACAAAATATGGAATGTGCTGGTATCTGGTATAGTCAGAATTGATGCAGTTAAGGAATGGAAAAGCCAGCATTGTGTCTGCATAGAACGCATTGCTTCTCTTCACAGAGCTGCTGTTTTCAGGAAACAGGTTTTTTGTTCAGAATGGTGCAGAAGAGAGTCAAATTAACTGCAAACCTTTCTCCAAATTGTGAATGTGGAGATAAGGGCACTGAGAAACTGCAGTATTATCAAAGTTTAATTGTATGTTTCATCCTAGAGCAACAAATCAAGGAGTTAAAACAATTCCTGAGAAGTTTGTTGAATTTTGTTTATAAGGTGTTTTGATGCACTCAATAGAAAACGAGACATTAGTGTATTATAAGCTTTCAGGACAAGTTGAGATCCAAAATAAAAATCATTTAAATAAAGGTGGAGATAGATTTTTGAATGAGATATATACTTCCTCAGTAATTTGCATAATTAAGAAGCCGGGGAGATTTTTGGGCCTCAGTGGTAATTGGCTATTCAGTAAAGGTAGTCTTGCTCACTTCACTCATCTGCAAATTATTCAGCCCTCATTAGCTTAGTGCTGATTCAGCAGTAGTACCTGAAAAAATGTGTCATGAGTAGAAATGATCCCTTTCACTTTAGATATCAAAGCAATTTAATCTGATTTAATTTCTCTGAGTAAACAGTGGATTTAACACCAACTATCAGCTTTCCAGTTAAGGTTACACAATTTTCTTTTCTAACATAGTTCCATAATTACTATTTAAAAAGCAAATTAAAATTTCCTGATTCAGAATAAAAGAAGAGCATATTTTTGAAGTTACTAGTGATCAGTGTTTTATAGATTCCTGTTTTGGCTAAAGTTTGGCCTTATGTTCAGCTTAGAACTTAGACTGTAGATGAGACTACAGAATGATCTGTTGGTATGCATTGTATGATCACAATTTTGTTCCTCTTGTCAGATGAAAATAAAGCCTTACCCAGCAGTTTTTCTCAGAATTTAATAATTCTGAAATATTTCCTAACTTAAAGGTTGATCTCTCATTTAAAAAAGGTTTTCTGGCAACTTATTTTCGTTGTTATGAAAGATGGTTCTGTGAAAACAGGTAAACCTCTTGACTAGCTATATTTCAAACACAAAGTTTCTAAGATGGGCTGTGGATTCTGAAAAATAGCCTAGAATGATGTGGATGAGAGGACAAACATATTCTAGGGATGATTCCAAATTTTAAATAGTGTAGTGGGATAAAACTATACAATATTTTTTAATATATATTTGATTATGTTATCCATTGCAACATTAGTAAGGCTCATAACAAATTTTCCCCAAATGGATGTGAGCACCTGCTGTGTATTGCATTGCTTTGGTTTTGGGTTTATTTTAAATTTTTTTTTTTTTTAAACTGATTTTTAAACTTTCCTAGGATGCTCTTATGTGAGCTTGTTGAATTGTTGTTGATGTTGTTTTAAAATGAATTGTACACAATGTATCAAGGGAGTTTTTATAGATTTGCATATATAGGAAGAAAGAACAAGTCTTCAGAGCTCTCTGAGGAGTAATGTTCTTCCCACTTGTATGTTGAGTAAAGGTCACCTGAACTTCCAATAAATGAGATGATTTACACTGTATTTTTCACTCATCTGGTTTGTTAAAAAAGTTTTTCAAGAGGCCTGGGAGCTAGAATCTTGAATCAGCAAGTTCTGGTTCCAGAGAACTGGCAGTCTCATTTCCCTCCTGTCTGATCCTCTTCAGAAGCATCTTTGGCCAGATATTCAAAGTAAAGGAATCAGTTTTCTACATTAATTTTGCATTAAATGGAACAACCATAGAGTTCAAATGAAGGATGTTCAAGTCCCATTATTTCTTAAGTCTGAAGAAGAAACTGGATTGCATTTTCAGCTCACACATTTGAAGTACCTCTGTTGCTTCAAATACTTTGAGATTCCCAGCTATTCTGACTAAACCTTTCATCACTTTGAGAGATAATTTATACTAGATTGATGCCTTTTTTTTGTTTTGCTTTTTTTTAAAGAAATTAATTTCATAGCCACAGAGCCCTGGTGGCTGCAGATGTCTCATGTGGAATTTCCTGAATGCGCTTGTTGTGATTTGCTTTTTCCTGTTGGCTTCTGTGCAGTGCAGCAGCAATCGTTTTTGGTGATAAACTTTGATGATATCCACACACACCCTCTGCTATTGCCAGCAGTCTTCACCTGTGGCCCACCACATGATGGAATTGATGCCACATAATTGAATATGCATGTTAAGCACATCATTGGAGCATTTGGGAGGCCTCACTCGGATAATCTGTGCTTGGCATCCTAACAGCATGGCCAGTGAGGCTTGAGTGGGCCTGCAAGGTCACTGCTTCGATGGTGTGACCTTGATAATGTGCTCATCAGCATTTGGGTCTGTATTTTGATGGTTTGTCCTAGCAAAGAGCCAGAGATGGTACATATGGAATTTGAGATGCCTGACATGATGACTATAAGCTGTCCAGATAGTCCAGCTATTAAGAATGATTATGACTGGGATATGTGTTGCTTTTGCTGGAAGCCTTTCGTTTCAGGGATGCTGCTTTTATCTCCTCTGGCTGCTTTGGCTTTCATGATTCTCTCTGGGACTTCGTCATCATTAAAGGGGTTCCAAGACAGTCTCCTACTCAAATGGAAGAATTTATTTCCAAATATCACTGCTGCACTCTCAGTTTTCATTATTGGCTCACATACTTTTTCACCATAGCTGGAATAGGATCCCTGTTTTTATATACTGATGCTGAGGCCAAATTATTTGGCAGTGCAATTGAAACAGTCGGTAATACGTTAAAGATTTTCTTGGCTGGAATCCCTGAATCCCAAATTAGGCATGTAGGGATGGTTTATGTGTGTGTTTGTCAGCAGTTTATCCTGCCTAAGCCCCTGACATTATTCTCTATGTGCTTGGTGTGCACACTTAGCATCTACAGGGAGCTGTGTAGGTATCTAAGATTTTCTGGTCCATGTGGACCACATACACAAACAGGAATCTAGTCAACTAAATGACAAATAAAACAACAGATGTATTATCTACCATTTTCCAGATGCCCAAGTTCCACTTTTACTGCTTGTATCATGTTCTTTCTGGTATCCAGAACATGAGTCCTCACAGACACCTGGAAAGTTTCTCACCTGGGGTAGCAGTGGAGTTAGCAAGTAAATACAGAAGTAAAACACAAAGTAGGCAGTGGTAATTTTGCTGAATGTTCTTGTTGCTGTTCAAGAGTCTCCCAGAACACATCACTGCTTGTGGAATGGAACATTTCTTAGTTATTTTCTGGTTTATTTAAGATTGCTCTTGTGTCCCTAAGTGTTAGTAGGTAAAGCAATTTTTGTTTGATCATGATCTTAACTGAGAGTACAGAAGCAGAAGAGAGCATAGGGAGTACATTTTAGAGAGGTTAGGAATACTGATTATCTACCTACTGATTCTTTGAAAAGGTATTTACCACTGGTATTTTCGAAACAAAATTAATAATCCTTCATATTTCAATTTGCTCTAACAAAGGGAAAAAAGAAGGAATTCTCTGTGTGTAGAATTAAGAGTACTGGAAGATTTTCTTTTCAGCGCGGGGTTAAACCTGAGTGGCCAGAGAAAATATGAGATCAAAGGTGAAAGATCAGTGATAGAGAATGGCAGTAATTCTTGGTTCACTTGTGGAATACATAGATCTTTAACCATGGCAGGTTCCCTTTAGGTGCATTACAGTATTCTACTTACCTTGTAAATAGCCTTTACTTACCTTGTAAATGAAATCAGTTGTGAACCTAATTCACAATCAGCTCAATATCTCTACTTTGGAGCTGACAATCCTCTGCCTGGGCAGGGAGCTGGGTTTGGTATTCTGGCATCCACCTGCCACCATGTACCTGTCACAGCTCCATTGTCTGTGTATCTCTCTTCTGTGTGTTTAAACTGGGCTTAATGAAAACTGCCTGCACAGAGATTACATGAGGAAACGTATTTGGTTTGAGTGTCTTTAGGTTTTTACACTAATGGTGGCAAGTAGGGCATGTAATTTATCCTGGAACAAGTGCCTTTTTTCCTTAAAATCTGCTTTTTCACTTGGGAAGTGTGTAAAGGTGGAATGATAAAAATCAATAGAATTTGTGATGTAGTTTTACTGATACATCCTAAATATGTTTTCAAAATTTGTGCTTTTAGTTTTTTATTGGCTATGTTTTATAAATTATAATTCAATAATGAAAGTATATTCAATGTGTATTTAACATCATTGGAAATGTAAATGTGCCACTTTTATCTCTGTCTTTGAATTGCCTAAAGTTGATTGGTATCAGCACTATGGACTTTAGAGGATGGAATACTTATCCTTCTTTTTCCTGAACTTTGACTTCTCTGAATTGCTGTTAATTTTCATGTATTTCATTATCCACAGTGGCCTAGCAATTAGTAATGATACAGTAGCCACTGGGAAAAAAACCGAACAATTTCATTATGACCTGTATCCAGTAATAGAAATCAGAATTGTCTTTGAACAGAATGCAGATTTTTAGTGGAAGAGAAGCATATAGGGAGTGGAGTTTGTGTTGGGGTTTTTGGAGATGTTCAGCAAGATAGAACAATTAATATAAAAACTGTATGGACAGTGATTGAGGAGATGATAGAGTGAGATAAGAACATGCTGAATTCTGAAAATGTGAAGTTGCTGCTGAGCTATTTTTTTTGAAACGTTTTATGAGGACAAAAAGCATTTGAAACAATTCTCTGCCATTTGTTTCATTTCCATCCATAGAAAATTTCACCCTGGGTGGGTTTGCGCAAGATCAACATCTCCTACTGGGGCTGGGATGACATGTCCCCTTTCACAAACACCACCCTGCAGTGGCTCCCTGGAGAGCCCAACGACTCTGGCTTCTGTGCCTACCTGGAGAGAGCAGAGGTGGCAGGGCTGAAGGCAAATCCCTGCACTGCCATGGCAGACGGCCTCGTGTGTGAAAAACCCGTCGGTAAGGAGCCTCTTACTCCCAGGAACTGATGCTGCACTGAATAACAAGCTCTTTGGGCTTTCATTTGCCTAAGAGGGGTTTGGGGACAATTTGGATTAAATAATTACAAAAAGAGATTTTTTTTTTCGTTTTTTTTGAAATAGCTGTAATCTATTAATATTCCTAACGCAGAAAATATTTTATTTCAGAATAAGTTCACATGACTTATTTTGCATTACACCAGAAATCTTATAGTTTGCCTCTAAATCAAGAATAGTCAATGGTAACAGTAGCTGTAACCACATGTGGAGATATTCAGCAATGCAGTGTGTTCTTTCTGATTTGTGCTGAACATTAATGAATATCTTAAAGTTGTAAAAGACTGACAAGTCCAAAATTCTGGTTTCTGTCTTTTAGGTTTATTTGTGTATAAAGTTTACTGTGGCAAACAGTCACTTGACTTTTCAAGTTAACATACATTAAAATAGATTCTGTGAGCTGTCATATGAGTCATGCTCAGTTTTGCATATTAGATTTTGTAAAATATATACAGAAACATAACTTTGGATCAAAATATTTACAGCTAATTAAGGAAGCAAACGCTTCAACATGGATTTTTCTAATGGAACAAATGGTGAAAAGAAAAAGAGATTGAACTTGTGTTCAAAATGATAAAATATTTGTGATCCTTTTCCAGTCAGTCCCAACCAGAATGCCAGGCCCTGCAAAAAGCCGTGCTCCCTGAGGACAACCTGTTCCAACTGCACCAGCAATGGCATGGAATGTATGTGGTGCAGCAGCACCAAACGATGTGTGGACTCCAATGCCTACATCATCTCCTTCCCATATGGGCAGTGTCTGGAGTGGCAAACTGCCACCTGCTCCCGTGAGTATCTCAGTGAATGTTCATCTCACTAAATGAGATTGTTGTTGTTGGATTTATTTATCACTCAGAAGAGCTGGAGGGATTCAGCATATTCACTAGCGATGAAAAGATTTTCAAGTGAATGACCTTATATAGCTACTAAAATGAGAAGTCAGTGCTGAGTATGCATTTCTTAGACAGATAAAATGCTGGCAGTTCTTTGATTATGAAATGTATTTAGTCTTTTGAAACCATGAAAAGTATATATTCCTTTCAGATAAAGAAATATTACCGTGATTGTTTGTATGAGCAGTGTTATTGTGAGAAACAGTTGCCATGAGCTGGAACAAGATACTGTTAAAATTAGATAACCAATATGTAGAAATTAGACTTACACAATATCAAGTTATTAAGAAAAGGATGTGTGCTGATTTTTTAAAGGTTTCAATGTTCTGATTTATCTTTTTCAGATTAAGGCTATGCCATTTTCCTGACATGGAAAGATAAACACAAAGTTTTAATGATGATAGTAGTAGTCTTGAGAATACTGTAGCACAAATGCAAAACAAATGATCTTAGATTCTTCTCCCATGCAGATGGGGATTGTTAACCCTTGATCCCTAATAATTAAATCTTGCAGATTGTTCATCCTCTCTGTGGAAGTAGAAGGAATGCTATTAGGCCATCAGGCAGGGAGAGGAGGTACAGAAAACTTCTGTCCTGTGTGATCAGACTGGGTCAGGCTGCATTAATGTTCAAGGTTCCCATTTCATCCTTTGACAACAAGAGGCAAGTGATTTCTTTGTCAAGGAACAAAGTTACTCCCTGCAAGTCCCCTTTGGAAGTGCGTTTCTCAGAGCTTGATGCAAGGTCTCTTCAGGAGAAGGGGCAATCTCCTCCAAGTACTTTTCAGTGTATATCAGGCACAGCTGCTCCTTCCCGAGCTGAGAGTGACCGGAGTCAGCCCCGTGCAGTTCCAGCAGTTCCAGGGTTTATTGGTGCCATAACTGATGTAGATGCTGGAGTGATCTGCCTTAGATTATTGTCTTAGTTGAGGTTTATTTAGGGCAGTTCCTCAGTCACTATCGTTCAGAAGACTGGTTCTTAGAATTTTTCAGGATTTCTGAAGTGTACTTTTGGACTCCCCTTATTGCCCTACTCTGAGAGGGTTTTTCTGGTTACTTTTGATTTCCTTTCTCTCTCCATAAGGGTCTTTTGATATCAAAGCCTCTGGAATCTTGTATTTGTGGATATCTTGTGACAGGATTAATGATCTTGACAACAACCAGCAACTTGCTTTCAGGATCATAATTAGATCATGATTCCATTTGATAGGCTAGGGATACAAATTAAAAAAAACCCCAAAGAACACAAAAGGCTTTCATCTAAGCCTCAGGAAAATACTAAGTAAAACAAGTTCTTGATGTATCTGAAAAGGAACCATTGATAAATTATAATCTCAAGAGAGAAAAAGAGAGCTGTAGGTAGCAGGCCACTGCATATCTTGGTTAAAGGGAAATAAGGCATAGGAAAACTTTTCCTTCAGGCTAAATTGGCTAAGAGCCCATATTCCTCTTATTGAGGTTCCTTCTTCATCCTTAATAATCATAGAATGTAATTTATCAGGACCATGTTGAACTTTTCTGGTAAACTTTTTGGCTAAATTAGTAAATTTCAGGTATTAATCCAGGTTCTAGTGCCCAGGTTCAGTGTAATAGGTAATAGGAACACTTAATCTCTTGTCACTGCTTGGAATAATAATTCCGTAGTTATATAAAGGTTTCTCTCTCATAACCATTCACAGAACTTTTTTTTTTCCTCTCCTGTATAGGAATCAATTTTGTAAGTTATAAAATATTGATAGTGAGTTGTGGCAGAACATAAATAGATTGAAAATCTGGAGATAAAATTGACAGAATACCACATAAATGATGTTTACATTTTTGAACTAGCAGATATTATGTCAGCCTGAACTTTCAATTCAGTTTTTCTCTTTGTGTAGTGTTTGCACATCCAGTGATTCAATTTGTTTGGGAAACATAAGAAATTGTTTTTAATTTGATTGTCATTTTTGTCAGGTCTGTAAAAGTTTATATTAAATAAGGCAAAAGAGATTTGCAATATACCAGTTCAACATTATGTAAAGGCAATTTTGTATGAAAATGTTCTTTCTATTCAACAAATTAGAAAAAAAAAGAGATTCTGTAGCTGTAAGCAGTTTTTCCAGTTTTATAGCATCAGATATTTTGCATTTAAACAAGAAAATGCATGTCCAAATGAAGCATGGTTCAGATATTATTTTAGTCTAAATGACTTGAAAATTTTATTAGGTAGATATATCATTATTGCTGCTGAAGTAATGAATTATTAAGTGGATTCCCTTATCAAGGGATAGTGTTTCTACTTGAAGAACAGACTGGAACTATACCTTTAAAAAATCCTCCTTGTTTTTAAAAAATTATTTTTTATTTTGAATGAGTAATTTCTGAGCATTTGGATGTTTTGCTCTGAACAAAAAAAAAAGAAATTCAGACAAGTACATATGATTTAAAACACAAAAAAACTCCTGAGAACTTCACATTTATTTTCATAACTTGGAATTAAAAATGAGGAATGCTGTTTTATTGGTGACATACTGTCATTTTAATACCTACTTGCCAAAAACTTGCATTTCTACTCTTTCCTACATCTTCTATCCTTTATGACTTTTGATTGAATAGCTGACAGTTGAACAATCTTGGGCCACTTCTAGAGTTTCAAAAAAAACAAAATTGCTGCTTGAATATCCCCTTCTTCCATCAACAATTGCTTCTCAGCTCTCTTCAGTTTTTCAACTGAATGCCACTACAGATAATAGCTGAGGATTTTCACTTTTGGTCCTGTTTTAGCCTCTGTAAAGATAGTGCAGCTGATACTTCAGGGCTTTATAAATAGCAGCATGAGTATAAATAGCAGCAGGAGATTTGTGTGGATTGTTTAGAGAGCATCTCTGAAAGGGCAAGCCAGCCAGTGCAGAATGATGGTCTGAATTTTTCTGCTGATCTTCTAACATATTCAGGAGCCCAAATTTGTATCATTCAGCTTCAGCTCTGTGGTTTAAGACTGACTTTTCACGTTTGACAATTTGCAACAACAGTTGGCCTTTTTCCATCCCTGTTTCTTTCCATATTTGGGAAACTTGAAACATTTCCTCCTGTTTGGATTCTTCCAATTCTATAGAAGAGCTCTTGCTTCAGCTTTCTGTGCTGTTAAAATCCTTTTGACTCGCTCAGACTCTTCACTACCTGTTTTCCTGACATCTGCAGGGAGTTTTAGACTGTGCAGTATTTTTTCTTTTTACAGCTTTCATTACTTTTAAACAATTTTAATAGCTGCTGAAGTCAGAGGATCTAGCTTTATTCTACTCTCATTTAATTTAGTTAGCAGTGAAATCATTCTGCTTTGTGTTTCTTTTGTGGACCAGAGGATCCCAGGTGACTGTGAGCATTGTTAGGATGCAGTGTCCTGGCTGCAGCTGAGCCAAATTGAGAGGTTACCCTCATGTAGAAGCCATTTGAGTGTCCTTCAGAATAACTCTATGAATCTTTAAATTTCTTATTTTTCAAAAGAAACTTAGCTAATTCTGGCTTCACAGCAGGGGCTTACCTTCATGTGTGCTTTTAAAATTTGATTTAGAAAGCCTATAAAGTTAATGTGAGGAGAGACAGGGACCCACAGTGATCAATGTTTGAATGAGCCTGACGTTAATTTGATCCAGTGTTACAACAGTAATTAAAAAACCTAAGATGTATCAAAAAAATCTTAAAGAACTTGGGAACTTTAATGGTGTTCTTGAAGTTACTAAAATGTTAATTTCTTATTAATAAAAAATGACAGTAACTTCAGAATAGGAATTTTATTTGGTTCTAAACAGATTTGAAATATGAGGAAGACTGTTTAATGATTTTAAAGAGTATAAAAGATCTAAAGGGAGACTTGTATTTTAGAATCCAAATTAAAAAATGAAACCTGATTAACTGATGAGAACCTTAAGATATATTGTTAATTTAAATGGGTCTGAATTATGACTTGTGGCTTGATGTGTGGCTTGCTAGCTTGTTTCAAAAGCTGTATGTTAGAAGACTAAGTCATATTCGTAGGCGAATACTCAGGTGACATCTAGGGCTGCTTTGTGCCCAAAATAATTTTTGGTTTGAATTTGAATGATCCAGTGGTTTTTTATAGATATTATCACTCTTACTTGGTTTATTGACCTTGTATTGAACTCTAGTTTTCCTGTTGGAAGGGGTGTTTATCTCAGTGAAGTTAGTAATAAGTGCATTCTATGCTAAGAATAAGTAAAGAATATCTATTGTGTGTCTAATGAAGATGTGCAATATTCTTGTTTTGCTACATTATCTTTGGTGATTTTAGTTTCTACTGTGGTGTAACAACCACCTGCTGTGTGTCTTGTGATCTTCAAGGAAGTCCAGCTTTTAATGAAAACTTGAGGTAGTCTTACCAGTATTACTGATTTTTTTGTTTTTTAATTTGCACGAGGAAAAAGAAATGCTCCATCTCCTGCTGTAAAATCTAAACATCTTACTTAAAAAACAATTAATTTATATTGTATTCCATTTACTAAAGCTCAAAACTGTTCTGGGCTGAGGACCTGTGGGCAGTGTTTGGAACAGCCAGGGTGTGGATGGTGCAACGATCCCAGTAACACTGGCAAAGGACAGTGCTTGGAAGGCTCCTCAAGAGGCCCAATGAAGCCTGTCAGTGTCCACTCCAATGAAATGGTGCTTGATGCTACTCTTTGCCCAAAAGAAAAAAATTATGAGTGGTCTTTTATCCAGTGTCCAGGTAAGGTTTGCTTCCGTTCTTTCTTATATATGAAAAAAGATTTTAAGCACATCAAAATAACATAATTATTCTAAGTAATGCAAATAATATTTTCAAGAAAAACTTCTCTTTTACAAAATATTTTGTAAATGTAGAGTTTGTCCACTGAACACAAGTGTAGGTTGACATGTGAAATGCAATGCAAGTAGTTTAGCCAAAATTGTAGTTTATTTGTAGGTAAGTTTTTATCTACCGTATCTCTCTACATTTAGAAATCAAAGTATATGAATTTTCTTCAGCTCTTGCTTTCTTCTACCTTCTGTACCCATCAAAGAGTGGAACTGGGGAGAAATTATCCACAGAAGACTGATGGACACAAAACTTCCTCCTGCGCTTGCCAAGTCCAGCTGAATTTCAGAATGGGGGGCTGCCAAAACCTGAGCTGTGCTTCCAGCTGACCTTTTAGACACTCAGAGGGAATAGAAAATGTGCTTGTGTAGCCTTAAAGAGAATCTCTGCAGTGTCAATTTAAGCCACACCAGTCTGATTATAGTATTTTAATTTTTGAGTTCATTGCAGAGTAAGGAAGCTATCAGGTGCTGTAAGACATGAAAGCTGTGCTGGTGCAGCCTCCTGAGTGCAAATCCTCCAACTCTGACAGCAGTGAGGAAGCAGCACTGGAGGACTGCAGGCAAATGAAAAGTATGCTGGGGACTTTGACAGCCCTCCAGAAGTCATTTACAATCAATAATAAAGCTTGAAAGACAGCTTGAAAACTTTGGTGGTTTTTGGATTGTTTTGTTTGGTTTTTTAAGGACAAATAGTGTAATTGTGCTAAAGTTACTTTTCCAGGAAGTGTTCTACTGCTGATAATTTTGGAAGCTGGAGCTTCTGTAGGATCAATACTTTTATGGATACACGCAGCTGTGTTTGCTTACGTCTTCTTTCTTTGTCAGTTTATTTTCTCTCTTGTCTATGCATATATATAGAGGGGGTTTTTAAAGTTTTAGAATAATGAAATGAAATATAAATCCCAGTGAACAGTGTTGCATATTTTCGGTTATAACCAAAGAAACTTTCAACATCATCTAATACTACTTCCTGAACAAAGAAGCTTTTAGTACGTTTCTGGAAACAATAGAATGACATTTCATTGTACAGAAATTTCGTTACTTAGTCTATATATTGATAAGTGGATTTTTAACCTTTCAGTGCAATGCATAATTTCTGCCACCAGTGAAATTGTAATAGATAAATATAGTGCTTGTCTAAACTGCTGTTTTTAATATTTATTCTTGATGGATAAAATTCTGTATTCATTTTATGTTCTTACCAAGAATTTACTGAAGTTCAACTTCAGTTTAACTTTCCCTATACTTTATGAGTCTGAGAACAAATACTACAGAAGTCATAGAATTAAAATTTCAATTGATGTGAAATTTCTTTTTGATCTGTTTTGGGTGGAGGTTTTGTTCCTACGATTTTGTTTCCATTCCATAGAATATTTTCTGTAATGAATTCTATTAAGAGTTTATTCTTAGCACAACAATCATTTGATGTCCTTGAAACAAGATAGAATTAGACTAAGTCTATGTGAGCCTACTGAACAGTTTTCAGTTAGGATAAAAATATAAATAGATAGTTTATACCATGAAGTTGGAGATTATTCTGCCACATTGATGCATAGTTGGCTGAACCATTCATCTTTATTCAGGCATACACTTATTTTTCCTTGTAGTCCATATCCATCCTCCTTGTAGTGCCTCTGGGAAATAGTGCTGCTGATAAAAATTTTAAATTCTTTCTCATTTTCTGTTTGCTCAAAACTTTAAGATTAGTATTCATCAGGCAGTATAGAAAATGTTTATTTTTGTTACTGGTCACTTTGAAATCAATAGGTTTCAAATAAGCTGTCATAGTATTTATTTTGATTGGAATACAATTTTATTTTCATCAGATTCTTTGTTTAACTGAACTGTTGTTATAAATAAAATTGCAAATAACATATATATAAAAAGAAAAGAAAAAATAGCTTTGACATTCATCTCATGAAAATAAAGGTTTAGGTAGAATGCAAGCCCAAGTTTTTCTTTAAAGTGTAAATTTCTCCTCTGAAAAGCAATGTGAGTAGATTCTAACTAGTTTGTTTAAAACTAGATGAAGTATTTTGTACTAGATCCAGATTGTAATGAAGGCACCCTTTTCATAAATTTTCCTAGTTTTAACTATTTTCTTAAAACTATAATTTCCAACAATTGTCAATGTCATCAGCTATTTCAACACAGAGGTCAAAAGCAAATTAATCATAAAATTGCATCTCTCCAGGGCAGCCTCACTGAGGATGCAGCTGAAATACTTTTTTGTGTGTGAGGAAAATGACTTTGTTGCTGCCAGTGATCTACATTAAAAGGACTTAAGGAAAAGAGATTTTTTACACATTTAACTCCTAATTCTTACTTAATGGTCATTACTGTGTCTCATTAATTTAACGACTTCTTAAATTATTTAATACTGATGTCTCCAGTTGGATTGCACTGAACCAACTTTGAGATTTATTGCACTTGCACTTCTGACTTTTTTCAATGAGATGCATATTTTTAGGGAAATCAGCAATTAAATAATGTAATTTTTCTATGGTGTGTCATGTCAATTGTGGATTGTATTATTTCTTACTGTATATATATTTTAATTTGTTTTAAAATCTCTTCCATTTACTTTGCATCAACAAAATGTAAGAATTCAGAGCTGTCATTTATGACCAGATAATATGACTTGCAGAAAACTAAAATTTAAAATTAAGGTCGCTTTCATCATCCTATATAACACAAAAATTCACAAATACAAAACTAAGCATTAGTAAGAATAGAAAATTTATAAATCAATGGCCCACCAGTTAGATAATATTAATATTAAGCAATTGCCCTACACTATGTTATAGTCTTAATTATGCAATCTTACTTTAATAGAACACCTCTTTAATGTACTCTCTGTTTTTACTTTTGGCTTAGTAGACTGTATTCTTTTTTACATTTGCTTTAAGTAATTTAATGTGTAAAACATGTACACAAACCCCAAAATGGAGCTGCAACTCATGGTACTTTTGTGGAGCTTTGCCTGAGAATGGCAACAAACTGCAAAAGAGGGAGATCCCACACAGGTGTCTAAAAATCAAATATTCTTGGGGAAAAGTAAGGCTTTTGATTTCTAGAGATTTAGTCAAGATAGTGAGGAAACCTAATGGTACAGAAATGTTTAATACTTGTTTGGAAGATTCTCTAGGCTTAGTTACAGAAGAAAGAAGAGATTGTCAACTTGGGAGGTTTTAATGGTTTATGAGCCATGTATGGCAATGGCTATAAATTTATTAAGTTACTAAATTATAAAACGGCTCTAAAAAGTTTTAAATCATGCAATGAGAATCCCTTTTCCCCTAGCCAAGACACCAATCACTGTGACATTTAAATTTAAAAATCCAAATTTTGTAAAAAATCCAATTTTACTGTGATGGCTGTCTTCTTCCCAGTCTTCCACCGACTTTGGCACTGAGGAATTGACAGGTCTGACATGGTTTGACATTTGACAAGCTGCTGTAATTGACAGATTACTAATCTGCTGGGCACCATGAGCTCTGAAGCTCCACTCTATAGAGAGGTCATCCTTCAAAACCTGGCAGCAGGATCAATTATTCTGGGAAGATTAACATTGTGATTTTGCTTCAGGAGTGGTCAGTGCTTTCTGAGTTTTCCCAAAATATGAAGCTCTGGAGTGGAGCTCTGCTGCAAGATCAGTGGTTTATAGTGGTGTTATTTGACAAAAAGCAATTTTATGGTCTCAAGTTAAGGTGTGAAAAAATTATGTCCATAGGTATCCAATTTTTTTCTTAACTTTTACCAAAATTGACTGTAGTGAGGAGGGACTGGAGCTGTTTAATGTGGTCCTGATGTGCTTAAAATTGCTTTGTATACCAAAGCTAATGAGGGTCAGGGCAATTAAAAATTAGATAATATTTAGTTAATTTATTTTGGAAGTTATCTCTCCCCACTAGGTATGTTTAGCTGTGAGTTCATGCTCTCCACCACAGAAAGGCTTCACATTTGCATTGTAGGTATTGGGGTTTTCGTGGAGTCCCAGTTAGTGACTTACTACCTCTTCAAAGATTTCTGAAATGCCTGGACAGCATTTTAAAGCTGTAAGAACTAATTCGATCACTCCAATGGCAAAAAAACCCAAAACCTTTCTCATAAAACCCCCCTTAAAACTTGCACCTCACAACAGAGTCAGTTTTTGTGTGAATTCTTTTTGTACTGCAATGCTGTTTTGAAGAGGTTCTGTGTCAAAATGCAAATATATTTATGCTGGTTATTAGTCAGGACTAAACTCCTCAGAATCACATTTTACTACAATTTTATATTACAGTATTTGTATGTATATAGAGATGATTTTGTTCCAAAGACCAGTTTAGTAATGAAGCTTATAAAATATTTTATTCCAGCTTGCCAGTGTAACGGCCACAGCACCTGCATCAACAGCAATGTGTGTGACCAGTGTAAAAACCTAACAACAGGAAAGCAGTGTGAAACCTGCATGCCAGGATATTATGGAGATCCCACAAATGGAGGACAGTGTACAGGTAAGTTCTTCTACCAGAAGGAAAAAGAAAAATATCAAAATGACATTTTATGTAATGTGAATTTAAATGTTTATAATGTAACGTGAAATTAACTTTTCTTTAAAAGTTAGAAGTTTATTTTATAGTAGAGATGAGCTGATCAGCTAAACTAATGATTCAAAATCAGATTAATATATTTAAAGAGAAACCCATTCAGACTCATTTTGCAATTGCTGCTCTCTCAGGAGGAGGAAGAAACTCCCTTGTTGGACCAACGACTCAAATGCAAAAATCAAACCAGGCAGCAACTGACAGAACCAGAGGACACAGTCTCAAGCTGTGCCAAGGGAAATATAGGTTGGATACTAGGAAAAGCTTTTTTACAGAAAAGGATAAAGTACTGGAATGGTCTGGCCAGGGAGGTGGTGGAGCCACCATCCCTGGATGTGTTTAAAAAGAGACTGGATGTGGCCCTCAGTGCCATGGTCTGGGTGAGGTGTTAGGGCTGGGTTGGACTCAATGGCCTCAAAGTCTCTTCCAACCCCGTGATTCTGTGAAATTATTTCAGAGAGATGTCACTAAATTCCACATAAATAATCCTGTTAGAGGCAGTTTGAAGGTACTTATACATAAGTCAGTATCTGCCAAAATGTCTGGTAACACTGATTTATAAATAAATATTATTTAGAAAGATTATAAATATGTGATGCTAGTGGAGAAATTACTCATTTAACAGACCAAAAATGTCTAACTCATGTATAGTTGAAACAAAAAGGTTTGGTATGCTGAGGGTGGCAAGGCACCCATATTTGTTCAAAGTTTATACAACAGTTTTTAAACTGCTGCACTGGAGTATTCTCCTTGAAATGAAGGACAGAATGAAGTCCAATACTCCAGATGGTTTTTGTATATTGCTGTAGGGCTGCTTTTTCACTTCCATGGGTGGTTTTAAAGTCAACAAGAACTCCTTCCCTTAAAAGTAAAGAGGAACATACTATGAAAACTCAATAAGGTTGACTTGGAATCCAGGAGGGTGCTGGAAAGTTTTTGTCCCACTTTTTCTTCCCCATTACTGATGTTTCTTTACCCAGACATTTGCTTCTCAAGGAATATTTCTTCATTTAAAAGGTTTGTTGGTTCCTCAGCACTCTAATGTGCAGTAGGCAATGCATAAAGCTTCACATCCAGTAAACTCAAGCAAGATATGTAAAAATTGTGTTCAAGGGGATAGAAAGATTAATGTCTAGCCTTATTGACAATTGAACATTTTGCTGAGGCTTTATGATGCTTTAAATAATTCTTAATGGTTCAGTTTTTTTCCTGAAGCTGACAAAATGTTCTTTTGCTGTCTGTATCACCTTTATGGCAAAATGATGTATTCATACAGCTTTTATTCTTCAGGGATACATTAGCTATCAGCCAAATAAGCATTCCATCACCTTTTGTGAAATATGTGTGGTGCAATAATGGCTGAAATCAATTTATAAGACCAGTAAAATTATAAATTTTACAACTTGTTTTTTCAAACCTAGACTGTAAGAATGCATATTTTTATTGGTAGGCATGATTTTAACAGGAGATATTTTGACAAGAGAATGCTTTAAAAAATAAAAATGGTAATTATTTCAAGGCTTTATCTGCTATGGTATGTTGTATTTTTTGTATAGAGCCCATAATAAATATGTTTACATCCTTGGGGTATTTTGAAGGATGTAGTCACTATGAACTGTTGGATTTTCTACAATACCATGATTACTGTGATAGAGGTGCCCAAACTGTGGACCAGGGATCTCTGCAGGAAAAAGTACCAAAGATCCATAGGTAAATCTAATCAATGTTACTGGGATTTAAGAGGACTTTGGAACCATTACTGGGATCAGGCACAGTGCAAATATAAAGAAAGGAAGTAATGGTTCTGTTTCTTTTCTCCTTCATTAAGCTAATGCTATTGCTAATGCAGAAAATAATTGAAGATGGCTGGAAATTAAAACCATAATTAAAATAGAAACATACAGAGAAAAATATGAGTTGAAGAAAGGGTAACCCAGTTAGAAGCTGAACTTAAGTGTGACTGAAATAAAGAGAAAGTAAGACAGGAAATTATATGAAAAAGCCAATCAAGGGACAAAAGAATGACAAGGAGCTAAAAAAATACCCAAACCAGTCATCTGTATAGTTGCATCTTGTGTCACTTTGCTGCTGCCAGCTGAGTTTCTGCCTGGGCCCCACCAACTTTCCTTTTCCACTAAACTCAGCCTTTGGTTCCATGGCTGCCTGAACACATGCTACATTTTCCCCTTGGAGCTTCTGAGTAATTACTTTGAGGATGCAGGCTGAAAACTTTTTAAAGGCATGACAAAGTGGTGACTGTAACTCTGAAAGTACATCTGTAATACCTCCATATTCTTCATGGATCGACTTGCTGTAGTTACAGGGATGTAGCTTGGTTTTGAACTGGAGGGCAGTCAAGCTGGGGACAGAGGTTGTGCTTGATCTCTGAAGTGGAAAGGTGAAGCTGTGTGCTCTGGGACAAAAACTGCAGGTTGTTTCCCTAGCACACTCATGACATAAAATAACTTTTTCCCAGTGTCGTGACGAGAGTACTTGTGCATTCAATACACATAATTACGTTTTCTGCTGTCGTGATATATGTACTTACAGGGGAAAACTGAGCTCTTAGTTTAACTGTTAGTGATACAGGCTAAAATGATTTGCAAGAAAACCTTCCTTTTTTTTATAGTCTGCATTAGCCCTTGTTGTTCCTTAGATCCCTGATTTTGAAAGGAAGCAGGAGGACGTGCATACCAAGCCTTGTGGTCCTGGGAAAACTTTTATCTTTTTTCCTTAACTATACCAATTGTTTCCTAAATCCCTTCTGTTTATACTCCAAGGAGGTAGTTCAGAAAGCTCTAAAGAAATGACTGTCCACCACAGAGTGATCGATTCTGTTCTGACCTTTGTCTAGGGATGGCAAATTCTGTTAAAATACAATTATTTTTTTCCACTCTGGTACTAATGGTGTCTTTACAACTGTCATCAGATAGCTGATACATTTCTAGTAGTATTGCATATGTTATGCTATCAAATTACTATGGAATGAGTAATAGTTGTTATATAAAAAAGATATAATTCAGATTTCAAAAGGTTTTGAACAGTTGTGATTAAAGAATGGGTAAAAAAATTGACTTTTCTGGATTTTCACTCACTGTAATTGCTGACATTTCAATAGCTTTAAAACAGATCTAAGGACTTGCTTTGCATCCTGATATGATGCAGGCTTAGTAAATGTGACAAATCTTGCAGAAGGACAAAGAAAAGATGGAGGCATAATAACAGGCTTCAAATGCATGAAGGGAAGCTGAAAAGAGAGGGAGATGAAAAAGTGCCTTCCCCCACGCCCCCATTTTGGTTGAGGAGGAAGTAATGGGATTAGGTTGCAACAAGAAAGATTAAGGTGGAATACAAGGAAAAATTTTTACTGGTTAAACTGTGAAAGATTCCCTAAATATGCTATGAAATGTGCATGATCACTTACACTATCCTTTTTAAATTTTCAAATGTCTCAGGCTTTGGAAACAGGTAGGGAACTAGCTGATTTTTCTTTAGTCCTAATATTCTGTACTGTCTTGGAGTCTGAGATCTAGAAAGCAGGGAGGTATTGAGTAAATATAAAGTATTCTGATTATATAGGAAAAGGAGCTGTTTACAGCCATATGGATATGGATATTTACCATATTTTGGATCCTGAATGTTACTAAGATGTTACTAAGTTGTATAGTGCTTGCTTTTGAATCTGTAGCATTTTAGTTACTGTGGAGTTAGAAAGCTTTCCATGGTATGCAGGTTTCCCCTGGAGCTGAGGCTCTGGTTTATTTGTGTCAGAAGTGTGTGTGGTGTTTTGGTTGCTGATGGGCAATAGTTTGGCATTGGTCATATTTTGAAGAAATAATTACTGTTCTTTTTCTTGAAACAACCACACCTAATGCCAATAATTCATTTAAATCCTGTCACTTGAAGTGTCTTTTCAATACAGAGAATGAGAGTTAGAGTTTGTATTCTTGGTGTAAAAATGAGTTTTATGTTCAGTTGTCCTAAGATGTGGCTTGCAGTAAAGATATATGTGCTCCTTCAGTTCTTTCTGACATTTCATTGTACAAATATATAGTTTGAATTACTTTATATTTGATTCATTGCTGCATTCTGTACAAAAATCAGTAATAAATTTCAGGGGTCTTTTATGATAAGGGAAGTTCTGTGACCGTAATCTGTTAGTTATCTGTTCTTATACAAATTAAAATGGTTTCAGGTAGTCTCTGGTGTCAAAATAGTAGCCATAATAGTAAATTAAATTTATTTCTTACCTTAAATTATGAAATATTTTAAGTTGTACAAAAAGATTTGCATTCCTTCTTGGAAATAAATGGTGGTGCACAAATTAATAAGTCCAGACCCTGTACACATGCTTAAGATTTATCATCTAAACACCCAGTCTAGCAAAGAAAGCATGAAGAGAGAGTACCACTCAAGTTACCAGGTAAAGTTACAGGATCCTTTTTAAGAGTTATTTCAATGTGCAAGAAAATAAGAGGGAAGGTGGAGGTGAACTGGGAGCATGAGGGAATAGGGTGCTCCGGGAAGAGGCAGGTTTGGGTTTCCAGGTCAAGCAAATCCGTGGGCAGTCCTTGGAGTGCAAATTCAGTGCTGTCAGCCTGTGCCAGAAATATTGAAGTCACCAAACCCTGTCTTGAACACAATCAGGCACATTCTGTATTGTGGTAAAGATTAGATGAGAGAATCACAGCTCAGCCTTGTCTGTTCCTGGGATACCTGGGGAGCCTTTCAGTCTGAGGTGTTGAAGAGCTCAAAGGCAGACATTCCAAATCACTTTGATTAATTTTTTTCTAAATTTTGCTCAAGTCCTATTTAAGGGATGATTTTGAAGGCATGAAAATTAAAATTCAGTAATAGAAAATTCATTGTTTAATTGGATTTTGGAAATAAAGCAGCTTTGACTGTAGGTGTGGATGGGTCCTGGATTGCTGTCTTGGTGGTTTATCTTGGTGTTTTGTTTTCTTCAGGGTCTTGCTCTGTTATGTGTTGTGTGTCTGGGAAATATGCAACTTTTAAATAGAAATTGTAGAAAAAATAGAGTTGTATGTGTACTACAGGCTGCACATAAAGTACCAGAATAAAGCACTATGGGAGATTGCTTGGAACAATTTTGTTTCATCTTTGTGATGTTTTTTAGTATTATTTTCAAACTTATTAATCATCTACTTAGTTGTCACTGTTAAAAAAATTGCTCTAGCTGCTTATCATCTTGTCATTTTCTTTATGCATGGTATTTTAAAAAATTATCCTTACAATTTCTGAGATGCCAGGAAAAAATTCTTTACAGTAACTAATGACACAGGCAATGAATGTATAATACATTTAATAATAATAAGATAACGTAAGCATTTTGCTGTATTGTCATTTTCTTTAATAAGGGGAGAATACTGCAAGCAGCATTCAGTTTTCCCAGAATTGTGCTGCCATTGTTGCTTTTACACAGAAAGAAACTGTGAGTCCCAGCATAGCAGGAACGTTGTCTCTTAACTTGCACTGATTGTTCTCTAAGCAGCCCTAAAAGGCACCTGATGACCATCCTGTAAAAGCTTCCAACCACAGAGGCTTTGGGGTGATTTTTTTAAGCAACTCTGTAGCATTTCTCTTGCCTTTATAGATATTTTCCTTTCTGTTATCACACATTGGACATTCGTAATAACAAAGGCAGCAGCTTCCCCCCACATTTGGTTTGTAATCATTGTTTGGAAAGATGAAGTTAATCTTTTACTGGTAACTGATTTTTTTACCAGATCTTCAAACCATTATCAAAAGCCAGTATATTTTTAGCAAATATACACCATGTGTGCATCACCTGTGTTTGTACACATATGTGCATACATCTACACATGCTGCTACTTGAATGCATTCCACACGAATTTTGACATCTAAACAGGAGCCATCCAACTGGCTTGTAACTACAGGAAATGTCTCAAGACATGAAAAAAAGTAAATCAGACAGGTATCAATAAAAGACTAAGTTGTCAAAGTTACTTTACCTTAGGTGAAGGACTTTGGTGAAATTTAACCCAGCATTAATTGTATTGATACACATTAGTGATTATTCATGTTGGTTAAAAGAATAAAAACTAAAACTTCTTAGTGGTGTGTTGACACCAAAGTTATGTCTGAAGGATGATCTTCCATGGTGTTCAAATCTTGCTGTTCAGCAAATGTGATTATTCTGCTGAGTTACTGACAGCTGAGATGTGGGGTTTTGAGAGAAGAGGCCAAGGGTGCCACAAGCCATTACTTCAAGTGTCTGTGAAAGGGAGACATGAGAAAGATGTTAAACTCATCCAGGCAGAAGATTGACAGTGGTCTCCTTGGATTTTAGGTTCTATTTAACTTTTAAAGGTGCCTAATGGGTGACTTCACAAATTGTTTTCTCTGGCACTATTTTCTGTCCTTTTTACCTATTCAGCTGTGGTAACCTTCATAATGTGTTTTCATCATGGCCCTCTGTGGAGGAACTGATTCTGATTTCCTTCTTCTCCAATAGAAATACTGTTAAAAGCTGCCATGGGCACCCTCAAGAACAGACAGAGCTCTGTTCCTGTAGGGCACAAAGGACAATCAATGTCTTAGATATTTTAAAAGATAATTCAATTTGATTACCTAAAAGTAATTGTGGGGTTCCTCAGATGGGCTCCCTACACCAAAACCCACTCTAATGCACATACTTTTAAGTAATATGCATTCTAATTTTTTGGCAGCAAAAGCATCAATTTGAATTTGGTTATCTATGGAAAAATAGAAGAAATGTGCTAAAGAAAACCAATTGGAATAGATGCCTGGAAAACTGGCCCTAAGAGCCCAGGGTGATGTAAACAGGATGCCTTTGCTCCCCACCCATATTCTTAGAATATAGTTACACATGTATAGATGAATATGTACACAACATTTGTATGTGAGATTTTATGGACAGCAGACTACATAATTTCACACATTACAGAAAGCAACCTGTCTTTCATAAAGGAAAAGTTGATAACATGACAAGGAAAACAATCTTTTATTCATGTCTTTTTTTAACTAAAATCGTTGTGTATGTAGTTGATAGAAAGGTACCTGCTAATTTACATTTAGACTTATTTTTCAAGGTTTCAAAAAGTTATTTAAGCAATGAGTGAACAGAGGGCAGCAGTCTTAATTTTTTACTTTAATACTACCTCTATGTAGCTTTAAAATTACCTGTAGGGATAGGGCAGGTAGAGAAGCATCAAATATAAAGCATCCGAATATAAAATTTTATGACTTTATTCAAGACAGTAAACATAGAAATGGGATTGTTTCCTTAAGAATAATTTTATTTAGTAAATATCAAATATGCTGCCATTGTACTATGAATTTTGGTATGTAAAACACCTGTTGACTTCAGGAAGTGATGTATGATGCTATTCCAACAGGCAAAGTTAGGTGGGTGCTGTTGGCCTGTGAAGTAGTTTTTTGGAGTCCAAAAAGGAGAGAGAAAACCTTGCATTTAGAACTTCATTAAGAGACAGCTGTAAACTTGGATTTTTTTAGTTCTACAACATATAGTTCTGTTTCTAAAAGTTTTCTACTCAAAAATCTTATGTTCTAGCACCATGAGTCCTGTTAAAGTAGGGCTAAGAATGAGGGCAAAGAGCTTTTAATGGAAATCTGCTGGAAAAACCAGAAATGTAGGATGCATTAATATCCTTAATTAGCAGTTAAACATCAGCAAAAGCATTTACTTCTGCATCTTCCCAAAGCAGAACAAATGTTCAAACAGGAGTTTTGACTCTCTAAGACAGTGCAAAATGGCAGTTTGGGATACAGAGGTTTTATATGGTTTTTCTATTTAGCTGATTTAATGTCTAGCATGTAGGGAATTGTATTTGTGGATTTCACTGGGGTAAGAGCATGCATTTGGCATTCCATCATTAGCTGCCTAAGATTTACAGGAAATTTTGTATTAGGATAAATATTGTGTTCTAGAAGCCTTCTTTTCACAGTGACTAAGTATGAAATTAAAAAAATCAAAAGTATATTTTAGTCCAGGCACCTTGAGGTTAGTCACAGAAAAAAAAAAGGATTTTCAGTGGACTGGATACTTATGACACAAGACCACAGGAGTCTGTGGTGAATAAGGACATTTTGTATAAAAGAAGGTAAATGTTGGAAATCAGTGGAAGAAAGAGTATAGTGTGCTTTTGTACTGTCTTCAGGTACTAGCATATGGAACTAACTTAAAAAAACCTGTTTGCTTGTACATTGGTTTATAAAAAATAGTCTGTCACAAGTTCACAGCAAAACTCTGTGATAAGAAGCTCTAATTTAAGATTATTCATACAAAGAAAATCTCACATGCTAAATTCCAGAAGATAACATGATTTTGTTTCTGCTGTACAAACAAAATATCTGAAGGTTTTGACAAATGAAGGGACTGTCAAGAAATCCCATTTTGCAGTAGTAGTGGTGTTTTGTTTTGTTTTCTTTAATTTATTTTTATATGTTTCAGTATTGAATAGAGATGACACCAATGTCTCGGATTTTTTAAATAAAATACCTTATCACAGAATAAAAACACTTATTATTAACTAAAATGCTGGAATTGCTCTTAGTAGAAGGAAAAGGGCTTCTTGGTTCATATGAAACACAAAGAATAGGGATTCTAGCACAATAAGCTATTCAAGAAATGTTGTTGCTTTTTGCAGAGATTGTTAGAGTAGTCAGAATAAACACTCTTTTAGGAAGTTTTCCCCAAAGGTGACTTGAAAATTTATTTTCCTTCAATGAATGCTGTTTATGGAACAGTGGCCAAGATAATCTGACCACTGAGGGAAGCCTGTGCTTGGGTTTAGTTATGAATTTAAATTAGGTTCACTTCTATCAGAATGTATTCAAAATTTGTCCTGTGCCACTAAACCAGAAGTGGATTGCCATAGGACAAACTTAGTTGAGGAAGTTTGAAAAAGACAACTTTAAAAATTACTGTTCCAGTTTTTTTTGATTGCCAAGCAAAATGTGCTAAGCAAACTTCTCAATACACTGTTAATTCTTGTGTACACGTATACATTTCTTTTTGATTTTTTTTTTTTTTTAGATTAGAGCTGTATTATAAAGTATGATTTCTAGAACAATTAATTGTAAGTTCAAACAAAAAACTCAAACTAAAATTAGGAAACTTTTTATAGATACATTTGTATTCCATAACCTACTTAGAATAATCTTAAGTGAAAGACCTGGAGTTACACTTCAAGGAAAGTCATCTTTGTCAAGTATCAATAGACATTTAGATATTCATAATTTTATGAGAAAATAAGAAGGAAGTGATGAATGTAACATGGTTAACCTCCAGAGAGAGATTATTTGCATGGCCATGGGATTTTATAATGTTATGACAGGATACCTGTTCAACATGTTTAACATTTTTTATGTTTTTTCCTTGACTGCATACAGAAGACTTTTATGAACTTCCTGTCAAGTAAAACTGTTTTAATCTACCTCTTGACTCTCTAAATTTGATTTTACTTCCTAAAGCAGCATGTATGTGCTCATTGCAGAACGATCTGATTTTAGGAATAGTCAGCATGGCAAAGCACTGGTTCAAGCATCACCTTAGGATTGCTGTTGGAACGATTGATTGTGGAGAACCACTGACTTTTTTTCCTTGCTTAAGAAAGTTTTCTTTCCATCCTTAACAATCACAGTGTAATTGTGTATTTAAATCACTAGTCACCAATTTTATCAACTACTGTTTTGTTCCTTAAGCCTGATGGCTACACTAGGCTGCTTTGCATAAGTGTAACTTCTCCATCCAGCCAAGTTGATTCTAATTTACTCAAGTGGAGTGGAACAAGGCAGCTTTTTTAAAAAGAAAAAATCTTAAACTGTTTCTGAGGTCTACTATGCAACAAAAATATCTGAAACAGTAGAAACAAGTAGGAGGACAAACAGGAGAAACAAGTAGTAGATCCTACAAGAGTAGGAACAACTTGTACTGTCTTAATCTGTATAAGTAGCAGGCTTTTTGTGCTTGTTCAGCATCTTATCCTGAGAACTAAGAATTCAGGCATCCTTTAATTGATCACCACTTATAGCTTTTATAGATATTGAAGAGATACAGCAGTTTGATTTATATTATATTCCTTTATCTCTGTGCTTATTTAATCTACTTGCAATGATTGATGACAATTCTCTTGCTCTCACTGATGTTAGTGATCAAGTCCTCCTGCATGTTCTTGTGGAACACAGTTTCTGACAACGACGAATGAGTCACTCTGCATTCTTATTCTTGTGGTTTTTTTCATGTTTACATGCTATAAATTTATTTTATGTGATAAGGAATATTTATAAAATGTATTTCTGATGTGCTGTCTGAGCTTCATATCAGTATGTTCACCTTTCTAATGAAATGTGTAAATCCGTTGGTTTCCAAATGGTGTTCCTAGAGGAGGTAGGCAGGGTATGATTTAGAAACTTTCAGCTGTCTAGAGATGTACTGATTTTGTCAGCCTCTGATAAACAAACATATTTTACCTGTATTGAAGGAGATGTCAAGAGCTCATGTAGATGCTGTGTCTGGCTCAGGAGGCAGCGGGGGCAGGCAGCTGCAAGCTGAAGATGACATTTTCTTAAATCACTGTTACTTGATCCTCAAATAAACCTTTGAGTAAAGCCAGTCTTCTCATCCCAAAATGCAGTGGAAAAAGCAGGAATTTTGCTTGTTTCTAATTTCTGCATCTCCCCTTCTATATGTGTTTTAGATTGAAATGGTCACTCCTTTCCCTAAGGGGGCTTGGGAACCCCACTTCAGCTGGTGAGAAAATAGATTTTGAGGCATCATTCAGCCCATTCCTCAACTGATGGAGTGAAGAACCTCAAAAAAACTTGTCAGGGCATTTCAGTTTGATTGCAGTTGATTCTGTCTTCATTCTCTGAGTGCTAAATGAAACACATTATAATGCCAGACCGCATTAGTTATTTAAGGAAAGAAAAAGCCTCCTTTGCAATGGAATACATTAAAAATCAGTCGTATTTTGTACCTCCTAATAGCTAACAGAGGGAAATGATTTGGTGACTTCTTTAAATTTCATGACATTTTTGCCTGATAAATTGTGTAAGTAATTTCTTTTCTTTGGGCTTTTACTCTGAATGACCAAATACACACAAATAGTTGCAATCACCAATTGTTGACTTCAGATGTTTTTCACCTTAGATTGGAATTTTCCTTTAAGGCTGCTATGAATAACTTTTGAATGCTTTTAAATAGTTTTGCGTTTCATACTGCCTTACAATATTTTTATTTTTATCTTTTTGTTTTTGTGCTCTCTTTAGAGAGAATGGGGGGAAAATAACAGTCTTTTGATGAAAGGAGGTTTTTGACCAAAATTTCCAAAACAGTAGAGAAGCTGCTGTCTTATGAAAATTTAAAAATACATAAAAACAACAACAACAACAACAACAATAATAATAATAACAACAATAATAATAATAGGTACTAGGCCTTTTATTCCCTGTAAAAGTGCTAAATACATCTCAGTATGAACATTAGACCATGAAGGCAACCAAAATCTTCACTTTATATTTTTGCTTTGAAAATAATTATCACGACTTAGTGTTTTAGTTTTTACTAAAGCTAGTAAGAGTTTCTCTATCTGATGTGAAATTATTTCTTTTTTAAGTGGTTCTAGTTATCTCTTCTGTTTTCATGTGAGAAATCTCTTCACAGCTGAGAAAACTAAGATTAAGTTAAGGAATAATATTTTGAATCTTGTGAAAGGTCTCTTTAAATGCTTGGATATGTAAAAAACTGTCCCATACATCAGATGTAGAGTTCAGTTTTGAATTGAACTCTTAAAATCTGCAGGTTAACCCAGTCTAAAATTTGTAGGCTATTTAGTACACTCAACTAACAACTAATATTATTATGTTTAGAAATGAAGTGTATAAGTGGAAGGAATGAAAAGGAAACTGATGAGTATGACATGTTAAACTTATCTCCAAATAAAGTATTCATAATAATTTCACTTGGATTTTCTCAGTTTGCTATGTCCAAAACTAGTGTAAAAGTTTCAGTTTTTCAAACAGATTAACATGGAAAACATGAAATTGCTGCTACTGTACTTCATGAGTTCATGTGGCAGTGTTTTGATGCAGCATGTTTTTTGGTATAAAAAGCATATTATTCCAACAGCAAGCTATAAAAATTATGTACAGTGGCATGAGAGATTCAGGCACAGTGATACTCTGGTTAATTGTTAAGATTCTGCTCAATTCCTAACAAGAAAAAAAGATCCTGTCTTTCAGTGTTAATCTCGTGTGTTGCGTTTTCATTATCTACTTGTATTAAACAAAATTATGGTTTTCCAAGCTGTCTTTATACTGTTCCTTGTTGATGATTAAAGACAGCTTTACTGTGATTGCTTGAGAGGTATTTATTACAAATAAACAAAAGAAATCAGTTCACTTTTCAGGATGAATGATTTGAACAGAAGGAATAATGAAATACAAACACTGCAGAGCTATTTTACCAGAGCAAAAATGGCTAAAGAACAAATACAAGCCTTTAATTGATGAGGGTGGTCTTTAAGTTCAACCAATCTAAATCTTGATTTCTGCCACAGATAATCAGTCTGTTGGTTTCTGGGTTTAATAGGATAAATATCCCACTTTTGGAATGTATATTTAGTCCCCAAAGCTAAGGAGATGACACCTGTGATTTCCAGATTGCTTGACTGTTGCTTTTCAGGAAAAAGTAATTGCCTTGCCAGTGGTCTCATGATGGCAGTAGCTTTAGTTCAAGGTTGAGTGAAATTGCTGTGTTTTCCTACGACTTTGAGTTCCATATGTGAGTGACAGAAATCCAAGATACTTGTCTATTCATCTCTGTCTCACAGTTCTTAGCACTGTGTTAGTGCACCTGTGTTTTTTCTTTTCTCTGCTATTAGGCTACTATAAAAATAAATTGAGACCAAAGAAAGACAAATCACAAGGTAAAACAAGAAAGAGGAAAATAAGATTAGTTCTAGATGTGTTAATATTTCTATTAATACTGATTTATTTTGGAGAATAATCATGTCACTGTAAAATGACAGTTCCATTTCTGCATGTACAGCACTATGTTCTAATAGCATCTTTTCTCCTGTTTCTTTTTTTTTTTGTTCTTCTGTTTTTATTGGTCATTGCTTCACAGAAGTTCTTTAGCTTAATTTTAATGCTACTCAATGAATGATCTTGTAGAAATGTTGTTGGTCTGTTTCAAAGGCTGAATGGGTGTATTTCCTATAAAAGCAACTGTTGAATGCAAAAAGGGTACCAGGGACTTCCAGCTAAATAAACATTTCTAGAGGATTAAGTGACTAGACAGTTTTGCAATATTAGTAATGTAGAAAATGGTCTCTGTAGGGCAGTTGTCATCTGAGTAGACTAATGGATTACAAAGGTGAATATTTACAGGGAAACTGAGCATTAAAATGTTGAATCTAATAGAATTTTACACTCACTAGTTCTTATTTAGTCTAAGAGAAACATTGTATCTCCTTTTAATTTAACTTATGGCTTGAATGTTAGCAAAATTAACAAAGTAGCACACCTCAATATTTAATGGCATTGTCATAATTTTTCTTTTAAAAGACGTCAGCAAGGTGTCTTGTAGTAATTATCTATGTGCAGCTATTGTTTAGCAACCTTTCATGTAAGCAAATGTATTTACTTTAAATCACCATCTGTAGTGGGCTCCATTTGAGAGCAAAAATGCTCTTGCAGCTGTATGGTGGAGATGGGGGCTAAGCAATAAGTGTTTTTAAATTCAATTGTTTAAAGCACTGCATGGAAATGGTGATGGGTATTGTTTTGTTGTCAGCATCAGCAAGAACATTTATATGCTGAGCTGGCAACTTGGAATCAATCATACTGTGGATTTATTATTTAATAAATTCTATAGGGCTGTGATTTTGCAGCATGGATTTGCTCTGCTGGGTTGTATTGTTTTCATATAATCTTTCTGTTCCACTTAGAATCTGCATGTTGTACAAAAGAACATTTTGAGCTGCTGTTTCCCTAAAAATAGAGTAGATATTGCAAGGCTGAGTTTTTTTCTTGTAGTTTTTAAAGTTCTAATGTCATCATTTAAGTTAATATGTAAAAAATAACAAAACAGAGGTCTAAATCCTATCTTTAAAGCAGGTTTTTATTGTGAACCGTAGATTATTTATTTAAAATATTTAATTATTGGTAAAAAGCATGGTAATTAACTATTTAAAGTAACTGTTTAAACAAAAGCAAGCTGGAGATGAGTGCACAGAGTGGTATGGGAGGACTTGAAGTTGCACTGAACTCACTGTTTCTGTCCAAGGACACAGCACAGTAGCCAGAATCATGGAACCATTTCATTTGGGAATAACCTGTCAGCTCACCCAGTCCAACCATTACCCCATCACTAACCCCCATCCCCAGGGGCCACATCCACACATCTTTTAAATCCCTCCAGGAGCAGTGAATTCAGCACTTCCCTGGGCAGCCTGTTTCAGTTCTTGGCAGCCCTTTCAGTGAATGAACTGAAGTGTTTGCCTCAAAAAAAGTATGGAAAATATAAATTGAATCTCTTTTCCTCATTTCTGCCGGCTGACAATGATTGATACAAAATACGATTTTAAAGCTGATTCCAAGACTTGGTGTATTTCCAGTAGCATTAGGCTGGGAAAGATCCTACCTTAGCTGCAGTTTTAACTGCATTCACTGAGAGTGGTTAAGCAGAAACAAATGGAAAATACTAAAGAAAATGTATATAGAGGCATACAGAAATATTGAGGTGATGGAAGAGTGTCAATCTTCTTCCAAATGTCCTGCAATATTGTCCTGCTTCTGCTATTGCATTTCTTTGATTACGTACACTCACATTTGGTTCAGTAACAGCAGTGATGGCTTATATGGGTTTTTTTTGGGTTACACCCCACATAGATCCACAGATTGGTAGGAATCCATTTTTAATCACACACTTGCAAGCGTGAGATAATTAACTGCATATAAAAAGCATATTAAAATATGCTTATGTTGCTGTGAAAGAAATTTTTTCTAGATGAGATTTAAAAGGTGTAAATGCAAAGTTGTTGGGATTATCCAGGAGCAATGAGATTAATAGGAACTTGCTGAATGAGAGTAATAAATGTTCATTGAAGTGCTGCTACTATATAATCACTTATGTTTTCCACTTTCACATTTGTGATCTAACTCCTATTAAGTGAGCAATAATTGTGGGAGCAATCAATTAAGGTTAGTTGGCAATAGCTTTTATATTTGTCAAAACACTGACACCTTTTGGAATGTGCTTCAGAATTCACCCTTTTAGCTCCTTTATAACTTTTGGGCTGTCTTGTGGAGCATCACTGTTAAGAGCACTTAAATATAAGCAGAATAAGCTGCTAAGAATATATTCCTGTATTTTTCACTGAAAACACTGCAAAGATTTACACAATTAAAATTAACTTTTGGAAAGAGGCTTTTCCAGCTTAAAGTGCCCAAATAATAATTCCATAAATGTAGAATGGAAAACATGAATGGATTTGGGAAAACATAACTGATAATGCAGTGGCAGCACTTCAATGGACATTTACTGTAGAGTCTCAAGAGAACAGCAGAATTACAAAGTGTAGGATTTTGTGGTAACCATAGGTATTTCTCAGAAGTGTTGTGTTATGAAACAGAAAAACATCACACATCACTATGTGCTGCATAGAAATTTCTGGTGTTTCTTGTAGACAGATAAAATACCTGGCACCTCCTTAGTAAGAATTCTTCCTTGAGTTCAGCTGCCTATTTAATGAGCTCTGAGTGCTGAACAAACCATTGAAGTCCTGAAATGGACATATAATAATATATTCAATATTATTCAATATATAAGATATTCAATAATATCTTACATTTAATTAAGTTTTTACATTGTCTAGTACCTTTTCCTCTATTTGTCTTAGACTGTGGCAGAGAGATGAGTGTGTATGGGATGGGACACTGTCAAAGAAGGATTTATTGTGTGTTATTCCTTATCAGTATAAGGGAAGTTTAAAACTCAGTCTGTGATAGGAATTTAATATGAGAATATAAAGTGGAGAGTAAACTTTTATCTTACACAGGTCACCACTTGGTACCATATCTGTTCCCAAGCAGGATCTCATATATTAAATTCTTTATCTTAGTCATAATTAAAACTTCAGTGAAAGTATAGTATAAACATCATGGTAGGTTCAGAGTTATTTTTGATTAAAGAAGGACTTTGAGTGTGGTGTGAATATTAGCAGGGAGTCATTCCATCGATGCAGGGATGTACTGACAAATTTACCAGGGAAAGATCAGTAAGTTTTGCACACTTGGTCGGGAATAAAAAATGGCTGCCTAAACAAGATAGTGATTCAAATAAACATGGAAAGGAAAAGGATGAAGAGATCTCTAGAACTGGGAAGAGGAAGATGTTTTTGAGGTGCGAATCTGTCTGGCAACAAGAGTGGCAGTGAGCAGACCACTGTGGAGAGAATTACTTTGGCCTTAAAGTGGAATGGAGTGATGATTATGTTCCTGTGATTCCCCTTCAATTCAGATTTCAGGAGCTTTTCAAGTTGTGTGTTTCCTGCTTCTAGAAAATTCTTGTGGGCTACCTGTAGTGTTTACTCCATCTTTGTTCAAATGGTTTCAGAGATTTCTTTTTGTTCACTTTTGTCAAAAGCAAGAATTCCAATTAAATTAGGTCTTTTACCAAACACCTGCAACAATACTTTTATTAGACTTTTCTAACTAAATGGATTTTGTCATTGCTTTTGTCATTGGTCATGATTTCACCCTGTACAGCAAATTATGAAAAATTTTCTGTATTGCACATCAAATGGTGGGTTTTAATGGCTTTTCTCAAACTGCTTTTACTTAAGGTGTAGAGGAGAGCCTCTAGTGACACTTGAATAGTTTTTAACTCTGCAGAAAATAAAGTAAGTGATATGCAAGTGAATTTTTCTGGAAAATATAAATGAAGTAGTAATAGGTAAATATTTCAATACAGCTTGTAGGAAATGTGTTTGGGATGAAGTATTAAAATTTATGAATAATCATTTAGTTATCAAGTAAAGTATGAAAAAAAGTGAAAAAAGTAAAGAGGAAATCTTACTTTTCCTTTTTGATTTTACAGCTTGCACATGCAGTGGACATGCAAATATCTGTCACATGCAAACAGGAAAGTGTTTCTGCACAACAAAGGGAATCAAAGGAGACCAGTGTCAACTGTGAGTACAATTAAATGTATACTAAAGTTATTGCAATCCTTGATTAATGAATAATCACTTTTTCCCCATTTCCCATCCTTGTTTTCATACTGAGTTTTATGATTGACCTGATAATGTTTTAGTGGTGGATATAGTGTTCCCTACATTTCTCAGGAAATTTCACTATTGCTTAGACTTTTGTTAAATTACATCACAAATATTAGTAATTTTTTGAGGATGCTAAAGACATCTAAAAAAACCATGTTGTTTCCAAGAACACACTGGAGGATTACCTCTATTTGTCTTCCTTTCTCTTAAGTTTTTAAAACATTAGTGTAAGAAAAAAATAGACATGAGTTAGTAATTACATTCATTATATTTATCAGTTATCTTGATGGGAATCTACAGTGATTCAAATTTTAGGGTTTTGGAACCTCATTAAGGTGTTTTAGACATTTTCCCACATCATAAAATTGAGACTATAGGAATGTGTAGGCCTGTCATGGAAAGTCTTTTTTTGCACTGGAATAGTTTTTTTTGTGTTTAGAGGAAGAGTTTGCACTTTCATAACAAATGGATTACTAAAAACAATCAAATACTGAAGTGGTATAACTTATCAAGTAGGAGAAATAACACATTGAAGTTAATTGTGAATAGTCTTATGGTTAAAGATGTTTCTTTCAGTCTGTTCTATCAGGTACACTGCATTGTTTAATAGGAACCTTATTCATTTTGCAGTTATAATAATTTTAGTAGTATCTGGCACCAAACTTAGCAGTGTTGTTTGGAAGTGGGGAAAAGGCACTTGAATCCAGGTAACTCCACCCCAGCAGGGAGAGGTGCCAGGTGCTTCTGCTCTGCCTGGCACAGCACATCCACTTACACTGGGATTGTGAATTTGTCTTTGATACAACCAATGAGCTGGCTTGGATCCTACCCTTAACACCTCACTTGATTAATTGTAAAGAAACAAGAATTTCTGATGCAGAGGATCTGTGTATATCCGTGAGAAAGAGCTGTACTGGGACTTTGTGTCCAGCTAATTGAAGACTCTCAGGATGAGATGGGAAATCAAGATTACAGCTAAATGGTGAAATTTTATCATGACAAAAGCTGGAATGATAATATCTTTAAGCTCTGAATTAAGTCTTCACTGAGAAGTCTTTTTTTCCCTTTTTTTGTGCCAAATTAATCAGTTCTAGGGGTTAATGAGTGATCTGATTACCAGCTATGGACTTGCATTCATGCCATTCTAACTATACAAAGGACAGGAAGAAAAATCCCCAACAATTTTTTTCCTCTGTCCTTCCTAACACTGGAACCACAGAAAACAGTTTCTGTGCTGAAAATGCCAATTCTTTATGGACTACCCTCCACATAAGACACTCCTTGCAGGCCTTCACCCCAGCCTGTTTTTCATGTATCTCTGTGGTTGTTGTTGTCCTTTGTCCTGTGTCTGTTTCATCACTGTTTTCTCCACTCTGATTTGGGACTTTTGTTTCAGATGATTGGTTGTGCTGCTCAGCTGTGTCAGTCAGCTGTCCTGAGTTTGTCTATCCTGAAAGGTTCTTTTATTCCACTTATTGAACTAGAAAAGGTTTTTCTAGTTGTGGGCATCCCTGGTCAGAATTTACAGCAATTGCACAACACAGATGAAACAGAAATTGGAATTTTGACTTCTCAAGAGTAAACTTAAAATTGCAAGTTTAGACTAAGAAATCCCTTTTTTAGTCACATGTAATACATTCCCCTTCTAGATTCATACACAAACCAAAGGTTTGTCCAGGACACGCTGTGGTGTTAAAACACTTGATATTTTAACTGTTGGTTTGTTTTTTGTTGGGTTTTTTTTTTGGTGTTGGTTTTTATTTTTTTTTTTTGATTAAATAAAATCTAAAGCTATTTTCAATTTTGTTTTTTTTGGCTGTGACTTCAGATTGTGAGATTCACATCTGTTGGGTTCATAAGCACTCAAGCAAATAACCACAGATTTTGAATTGGAGGACATAATCAAATGATATATTTAGAATTTGTCATTTTACTCTGATGCTTGGTTTGAGAGACTGATCCATTAATGTATGGAAGTTTCAATCAAATCTTTTTTAACTATTTCCTTTAGAACATCAGGAAATGAAGAACATGAAAAAAATTAAAAGCAATCACTAATACATCACTGAATGCAGTCCCATACTCCTTCTGAACTTCATATGAAGAATATGAACTTGATTTATTTTGTATTATGCTTTAAAAAAATAGAAAACTATTTCCTCTTTAAAAATCATTTGTAGACTCACAACCTCTCTTGAATGTATCATAAGATAAATATGCAGTCATTATCTAGAAGATAAGGAAAAATTTGAATCAGCTCAATGCATTCCTTGTATTTATTACTTTATAATATTCTGTATAAATCTTCTAAAACTTGATTCAAATTGGGGATACTGTTCTCCATTGCTCTGGATGAATGTTTGGGGTTTTTTTTTTTTTTTGCTACTTACTAGTTAGGCTGTTGAGCAATCTCAGCAGCAAACCTACAACCTTGTGGTTTGCTAAAATAAGGATTTCTATGAAAATTCCAACCTCTGGCTGTTCAGTGAGAAAGTTAGATTTATATTTCTGTCAAGATTCTTATTGATTAAGAAGTCATAGCTGCAGGGCTCTATGTTATGTTACACATCATGCCTTGTGGGCAGAGTTTTTATGAAATCTGGGAAAGTTTACAACACTTTTTCTTTTATTTTTCCATCCCTACCTTATCAACTCTGTGCTTTTATGGAAGATGTTATTTATTTTATTTTTTATTTATTCATGTATTTTTTAGCATATCCATCTCCCAGTTTATTCATTTCTTAATTGTGTTGTTGGATGTTATGAAGCACAGTGTCATTTGAAATCAAAATTAGTTTGGTAAAGCAGCTTGGAGCACAGATTTGCATTTTGTTTTACAGTGTTTCTTTAATGACACATGATCATATATTTTTCAAATGTTAGTATTTTTGCTTCTGTTACGTTGGTAGATTCAGTTGGTAAAAACCTTTAGTAGTCTTCTAATACTGAGGAAATTACTGGAATGGTTTGATTATTCTAAGTAACTAGACTGTAAACATTAAAAACAGATACAAATAAAAATACTTGGATTCTTGGTTTTCCCCTTAGTTTTTTGAAAATGAAATATGTAATTGATAGTAACAGGAAAACCATGGTGACTTAGCCATATTTTTTGGAGAAAACTATTGCTTCAAGGCAGTTTTTAAATCTAATTTTCTCTAACATTTGATTACTAGCTGCTGATTTTATTTTCTCATAGAATTCTGTTGACAGAGGTTTTAAAAATTCCATATGTTTTGGTGTATCCATATGCAGGATTACACACAGGGAACTTTTCAGGGAATAGGCTTGTGGGAATGTGCAGAATATGCTGATGAGATGTTTCAAAGTTCAAATTTTGATATTAAATGACAGAAATTTCGCTGCATGCAGGAAAGAAAAATATGAAAAGGATGGGATCAAGTGAGTAATTAAATAATTCTTTAAGAGGTTTTAGTACGTCTGAGCTCTTGCAAGTGCAAGCCTTCCTTGGAGATGTGTCTGTAGGTTTTGTCATCATCATGTAAGAACTGGGCTAAAATTTGGCTTTAAAACTTCTATACTGAAGAACTACTAGTTGGAAGGAAAATACTGGGGGAAAAGTATGATTTTAAATCTCACATTTCATAGTATATTTTATATAGTTGTAAGAAGGATAAATTCAAGATTATGAAATTTATTGCTCATTTTAGTTCTTACCGGTGCCCACACCATTAATTTCTTAGACATACCTCTTCTGTAAAAGTGGAAGAAATACTATCTTATTTATAAAAAGATATGGTGTTTATTTGGTAAAAATCTTTCCTGTATGTAAGTTCTAAATAGCTATTTAATAATGTAAGGATCTGTGCATAAAAAATAAGCACTTATTGATAGTCTGCAATGCATAAGATTTTAAAATATCCAGCCGTACTCCTCTGTATAATTTCCGTCGACAGAATGGTGTAATTCCTCTTACCAGATGGAAAGGCAGGTTAAGATATACTGGGTTATGAGTCAAATTCACCATTCTATTGAGATCACTGCAGCTTTATTTGCAGATAGCAGAGTAAATCTTTTCCCAATTTCCACACAGAGCTTCTCTTGCTGCTCTCCAGTAGGGCAAGAATTGGCAGCAATCATATAATGAATTCACTTGATTTGAACTTCCTTTATCAGAGACACACACAGAAATCCCACAACCAAATATACCAAAAGGAATTCTTCTTGCTGGAAATTTAATAAAAAACCCCCTTATTTTATTGAGAAACTTTCTTTACCTGACTGAGGGTATAATACATTTAATACTGCTTACTGTGGTGGTTGGTGGGTTTCTAAAGTAGAGTTAAAAAGTATAATATTTAGTGGTTTAAATTACTACAGGAACAGCATTTTGGTGTTTTTCCTTCCTGATTTCAACACTTTTCCCCCCTATTTCTATAATTTGATAATATTCCACCATTAGTGTTGCATATTTGGTGGTATTTGATAGGAGATGTTTTCTACCTGTTCATGCTGAGTCCAGCCCTCGAGTTTTCAGTTTAAGAGAAAACTTTGACATGCTAATGCATGTTACTCCATTACCTGTGACGATTGGAGGAGAATTACAGCAAAATCTGTCATGTAGCTGTTGGTGGGTTTAGCAACTGCCTCTCTTCGTATTTAACTGCCTGAAAATTTCATCTTGCCTCTGTAAGGACAGGTTCATGCCCTCAGCTGGTTCTCAAAGAGCTGGATCATTAGGTTTCTAAGGAGAACAATAAAATAAAACTCCTACTTCCACATTTATGAGAACATTTATGTTTTAAATGTACTCATTTACTGCTCTACATGTAGTAATTATTGTCAGATGTTTCAAGGATTTCAGATATTTTTTTCTTTTAATCCATGTTGCTAGCATCAATCATTTTTTCTTAAATTGCAGCTTTCATTTAAGCAATATGTCTAATATGAAACTTCAGAACATGACCCAAATGTACTCTAGTGCCTCAAACACTCAGAAGGCACTTGAAACATTTCAGATCCAAAATTTGAAGAAAAGGAAAATGCAGGTTTTGGCAGTATTATATGTCACTCTTGGGCTTTCTATTGATTTTTTTGTTGTTGTTGCTGTTGTTTTTGTTCTGCAGTAGGCTCAGTATATTCAGTATATTATATGTAAAGTTCATGAGGCTCTCTGGGATCTTTAAGAGTTGCAGTCTCTCTGTAAGTGAAACAACACTTTTTGTAAGCATTATTACTTCCAAACATTACATTTTATTCAAGAAGTTGTCCAGTTTTGCAGAAATAAAGAACTAGAGGTGGAATGTCATGTATCATTCCTAGAAGACAGTGCTCTCAGAGCAGAAGTGACAGTGAGTGGCTGAGGGAGAAGCTGCTGAGCACCTTGCAGAGAGCTTTTTACCTTGGGACTTGGTTGTGTTCTGTCCCCATGAAATATGCCTTTTATCTTTCTGAGTTTAGTACTAATTGTCTGCGAAGTGGGGGGAAGTATGGGAATGAGAGTTTCTCTTTCATGAGAATAAAGTAATTTTGCTTTGGCTTCTAAGTTAGGATCGTCCATAACTTACTGTATGAACATATATAAAAATGTCTTTTGGTTTGGCAAGTTCAGCAAAGGAGGATCCTCTCACCACTGGACTTCAGTTGTTTTCTAAGACTTTTTTATAGTCATGACTACCTCTTCAGGCTACCTCCAAAAATGGTAAGTCCAGAGCAAAACAGGTATTTTTTACAATTGTAAAAAAAAATAAATTTTAAAAAATTGTAAACATCTTAAAAAAATTTAAAATTTTGCAATTGTAAAAAAAAATTGGCTAAAGAAGGAATGCAAGCAGTGTCCTTGTCTCTTGTGCTCAATTTGTTCACATTTGTATGTGTGCTGGACGGAGATTTAATTAATATAGTTTTGGTTTCCTATTTGAAACATATATAATGCTGGATTTTCTTTCAAAAGAAGTGAATCTCTTGTTCTTAAAAATTGTTCCTCCAGTGCCATGGCCATGTCATTCAGTGACTGGTATTTGAATAATCTGTTTTGCTCAGTGCAGGTTATATCAGCGAAGCAGTGGAACAGGGCAGGCTGCCCAAGCCTTTCACAGATCCCATGCCAGTGTGACCTGTTTTGAATTCCAGTGCTCAAGCTCTATCTGTTGTAAGGCAAACCTCTTTATATAAAAATGCTAGTAATTTTTGGTGCAAAGTGTCAATTGTCTAGGGATGTACAGTTAAGGTAATGCTTCTACGTACTATTTTTATTTAAATAGAATAATAGCACAGCTGAAAAGAATAGATAAGTTTGCATATTCTGTATGTCTGAAAGAGACTCATAAAGAATTAAAGCTAAATATAGGATGAAGACACTTATTCTGCCTTTAATTAGTTATGTTCTGAGTTTGGACTGAGATGAGATTAGGAGTGGGAGTGATGCTGATGTTTACTCAAACAGGAAGAAGAGAAACAAGCATAGACTGTGCCCCATGGAAGAGTTACTGGGAGGAAGAGAGAAAGGGAGGTTCTGACTGCCATAAAATTGCTTTATTATTGAGTCTGATTTTTTCTTACCCAGCAAAGTTGTAGCTTCAGTTTCTGTGCTTGTTTTTAGAAAGAAGGAGGTCAAAGGGCTTTGTGGATTGGGTGGCTTTACATCTTGCCTCGGGCTAGCTTTAAAGCAGAATTGCACATATCTGCATAGCCAATGGTTTGTCTTTGTCTCAGACAGGGTCAGAATAGATTGCAGAGATTTAAAATTTGAGGTTGTCTTTTTTAACCCCAGTTCAAGCAGTTGAAAATGATGGGGCTCTGCTGCATTGCCTCTGTCAAGGTGTGCAATGGAGGCACCTGGGGATGCTTCTCTGTGGCCAGGACTGGAACTCAGTTAAGAGTTAGGGATGCTGAGTAATGTAAGTCATGTAAGCCAGAACTCAGCATGAACAACCCTTCTTGTAAAGTACCAGCCCAGTGGGGAGAGGTGTTTGCAGTTACACCATCATCTCCTGGCATTGCTGCCTTGAGAAAATGAAAAAGGAGACTGGAGAATTTCTTGTACGACAGCCAAGAAAGAGAGTGTTCAGATTCCAGAAAACACTTACTGGAGGCTGCTGACAGTGGAGACAAACTTCTTTTCAATATATGGCTCTGCCAGGCATTTGTCTTTCCTCACCTGCATGAGCCAAATACCCCCAATACTATAGTCTGTTCTTTCTGTCCAGATATAATGCTGGGGTCTCCACAAAACACAAATATATGCAGCTTGATTATCATGCTCACTAGGTTTGTTAACCATTAGTATTATATTCTGTTCTTTCAGTTGCTTTCAGTTCTGTTCTATTCTGTTGCTGGAGTTGGATTATGAATTGTCATTGTTCATTGGAGCTGTAATTAATCTCACAAATCAGAAATTGCCATGGGTAGGATCTGTGAATTACTCTGCAGACAGGGAGAAATAACACAGATTTCCAGCAGAGTATGAAGTTGGTTGACCCTACTGTTTTAGTTAAGGATAAGTCATTCACTTTATAGAAGGAAAAGAAAATAACTGATGGCTTTTCTGGCTACCCATCCTGCTGTCATCAGAAAAAAAATACCTTCAGCTGAGTTATGACTGACAAAACAGTTATTTCAGGGAGTTCTTTTCATAAAATTCTACTATATACTGCTTGGTTGTAACTGATTAAATTCAATGTATGCTGTGTTACAGTAACAGCCCTTTGCATCATTATTATTATTGCTGGCTACTGCTACTGCAGTGAGCTTTGGACAATTAACTATGGAGCAGAAGGGAGGAAAGTGATACTTACTTTGTGGAAGGCAAATATTTAAGGAGATTAAAAAAAAAATAAATTGAGAGTAAACAGTCCTACAAAACTTTATGGAGGACAAACCTTTTCAAGGTGATCATCTTTCAGAAAACAAATGTTGCTAGTACAGTTTTTTGTGGACTTGGTATCTAGAACAAAGAATTTGACATATTTTATTAGTTTTGCCTTCATGATGCACAAACATTGGTCAGTTTTAGTATGTATAAACATTTGAGGAATCAGTGGTGTCAGAGTGGTTTTAATTTTTTGGTGTTTCTTAGGGAATCTTGGTTACTATAAGAGATACAGATCATCTTTAAAAATGGCTTATCAAAATGTTATGCATCATTGGTGGTCCTTTGTGCTGGAAAAGAGCTGAGGAGGAAAGCCAAGGCAGTTCTGCCATGCCCCCAAAAGAGAGAAGGGAAATAGCTGAAAAGAAGAACTTACAGCAGTATTGCTGTGCCCTTCATCAATGTCCTTTATTAAAAAAAGCACAATTGTTTTTGCTCTATAAAACCATCAGTTTTCAGTTGTTTGCTTAGTAAGTAAGTTACTTTAAATAGTTTTCAGTTTAGGGTAAGGTCAACCAATCTATACTGATGGACTATTGGATTGCTACATCTGGAGATGTATTAATTGTTTCTGAACTTCTTTGTATAGCTTTTCCTTTCTTCTATGGTTTCCACCAAGGATAAAATAGTTACTTAACCTTCTCTTGTAGAAGCAATTAAATATATCTAGTAAAAAACTTGGTGAAATTCTTTCCCTGAATCATTCATGGTACCACTGTAATGAGTATCTAGTAAGATTTTTCTACAGTATTTTATTAGAGAGAAAGGAGAATTGGTTCGTTTTCCTTAACTGATTATCAGAACAAATGAAGTTTGGCTTGATGAAGTTTAGAGAGAATGGAGTTACATTGTAAAGAGAATTATGATTTAGTTACAGACATTGATTTCAGTACACAAAACTGGTATTTCATTATGTGCTGCTGGACTTCAACTACTCAGTACTAGAAACTCCACTTGTGAGAAAAACAAGTAAAAATTGTTGTGGGCCACAGATATATTGAGTTTTGGGACAGATAATGCAGTTCCTTCTCATTTGAAAGTGATCTGTAAAATTGAGATGATTTCAAAGGAACCCCAGCTGTTTCTGAAAATAGTATATTTTGCATGTTCATGTAAATTCTGACCTTTTTTGAGATTTGTGACAGGTAAGATTCTGTGGTGAGCTTATTAAATAGTATTGGCTGTCCCCCCAAACTCCCCTTTTCCATTTTTAGTTGGGTTTGCTATTTTTTTTTTTTTTAATGAAGCTAAATCTTCCTGAAATGACGTTAATTATTGAGGCACAAAGCATCACTTCTTAGTAAATGATGAATAGCACTTATTAGCACTTATGCCTTTTAAATGACTGAAAATATTTTTTCTGTTTTAATTTAAGGAAAAATCCTTTTAGATACAAATGAGTGATTATTTGACCTGATCTATATTTAATATGTTTGAATATTATTAATATCCATCATTTTCTGAGATACTTGATTGAATGTAGTCTCAAGTTTATTAAAATGGATTTTTTGGAAAGCTATGAAATAACTTTGTAATTAAATCCAATGTGAAGTGTATATAGGAATTACATCAGAATAGTTTTCTCTTGAATTATCAGGACACTATACAAATAAAATAAAGCATTAGGATATTGCATGTCAAAATAACTATTTCCCTTACTATTTTACTGTGTGGAAAATTCAAAATCTGTATGGAATGGGAGGTGAGCTGGAATTTAACCAACACTTTTTTTCCAGAGTTGAACTGATATAACACAGTTCTCTTGCACTTCAGGCTTTCTTTTTTTAGCTGGGCAGAGAAAATGTTCAAGGAGAATTTACAATGAAAATAGTTTTTCAATAGAGTCTGTATTAAGTTTGGCATTTAAAAAAGAATCAAATTGAATGATTTGAAGTTGATACTGATTTTATTGAAAGTTAACTGAAAATATTAGCTGTTGTAGAGTTTGTTTCCTGTTGAAAACCAGGTTTGGAGTACTACAGTGGGTGTTGAGTGGCTTCAAAATAGTTGTGTTGCTGTTGCTGGTTATTGCAGCCAACTGATGACGTAATTTTGATGAGGACTGAGCAAAGACTGGAGTGCTCTGTGCTGTCAGGGCTTGTGCTACCCAAGTCAATACATTCTGGAAGAAACACTTTTTATTTGAAAGGAAAGCAGTTTTCTAAGGTAGATCCATCCAAAGTACCCACATTTTGCTTATTATCAGTGCACAAGTTCAATGTATGTAGTAATCCAAACATTTGATTCTTTTTAAATTGTGAATTTAAAAACCCAAGTTTTTTGAATCTCAAGTTCTTCTCAGCAGATCTAAAATTCTTGTGCTTTTTCAAAGCTGCTGAAAATCCCTTCATTATTTTCAAGTCTTAACTCTGAGATAAAATAGTATCCATTGTGCAGCCTAGATCTGGGCTTATAATTCACATCTGATAGGCCATTAGTATGGTAATTAGTAATTGGTACAAGAGTTGTTAAAGTTGAAATAGACATCTGGTTTAATCAATTTGTCATTAAGGAAGTGCAAGTGTAGAGGTAGCAATGGGAAAAGAAAATACCAGTGTGAGAGCTCAGAGCACTATCAATACAAAGCTGAGTTTGGAATTGCAATAGTGCCTATTTATCTTGCTTGATATGGATTGCTCAGTGCTCAATTTGCTCAAAATACCACACCCTGTTTTTATTTTAAAATCTATTTTCAAAACCTTACAAATAACTAAAAGAAATGAAGCTACATTGTGATGAAAACCCACTGATAGATATATCCATCAACTTCAGCTTGTGATATTCATATATTTTATTTACTGAGAAAGGGAAGAAAAGAATTTTTTATAGAGCAATAAGGAAAGGCTAGGTCAGGTGGGTACTAAAGACACTATTTGATAGAAATCTCCTGGTGATGGAAAGATTGCTTTTCTTTTCCTCTTATGGTCTCTAATGATGAAATATGCCTCTTCCTACTGCCATTTTCATTTTCTGTTTCCTCTTTCAGTCAATTGCATACCTTTACATATAGATGAAAATTTAGCTGGAATAGTTATATTTCTGGTTTCAAAGTTAGGATGTTTTGTTTCACATTGTGTGCCAGTTATTAGTTTTAAATTGCTTCAGTAGTTGCCAAGAGTATTAGAAGAATGCACACAAAAGATTAAAGCTATGCACAGACAGAACCAAGAAATGTGTTTTGGTATTAAGACATGGGAGTGAGAAATGCATTAGTCCTCATTTCTTTTTCCATGAAGCTTCTGGTAATTATGTAGACTGTGCACATCAATTATACAGTGCTAAATTGTGCTTAAAGATTCACCATCCTGAGGAGCCTGAAACAAACTTGCATTCTGCTGCAGCTGCATGTGCAGGCATCTGGCAGTCAAGCAGGTTTTCTTTTATATTGAATCATCTTTCCATCTCAACCCTTTCTGGGCACTTGTTGCAGAACCCACATTCCAATGCTCCCCCACCTCCCAAGTACAGGCAGTGCTAGAGAAGCTTTTTGTGCCACTCCTGCATGAATGATGGGTAATTGAAATGGAATATTAATTCCATTCTTGGAATGGTTGGGTAGATAAGGGGACTGCATGCAACATTTCAGAGTTGCTTAGAAAACTGTAGGTATGCGAGCTGTAGTTTATTAACACAAGGGAAAATAGGAGGCTGTGAAAATTACACTGCTTCAGAAATGTGGGTGAGCTCCAATCCTTTATTTGGTCACTGAAATCCATTGTGAAACCCTGTACTGATATTCTTCCTTGCTGAAGCTTTGTCTATTTAGGAGGAATATTATTATTTCCTGTTTAAAACTTAGGAGATGGACTACCTGGGATAATTAATTCTGCAGGTAGAACATACATAAGCACATGTGCCTGCATAAACATCCTTTTTTCTTTGCCTTCATTCTTAGCCTGCATTATCATGTGAATGACATGAAATAATGAAAACTTGGAAAGACAGTAAGTTACAATAAACATTACTGAAAAGTATATATAATGTTTTACCTCTTGTAATGCAAACTCACAACATTTGATCCAAAAAGTAAATTCTCCATCACATGCAACGTATTTTCAGTGAATGATAACAGATAAGGCAAGAAGAAATAATTTAGGACCAATTCTATCTGTACTCACCAGCTGAAGGATAAGAATATCTTAATATTAAAAATGCTTCCTTATTCTTTTCTTCTTCTGTACCAAATAATCAGCACTAGAAAATATAAAATATAAATTAAGCTGCACAACCTTCACATGCTTTGAGCTTTCTAATTTTTTTTCTTGTGGATGTATTGAAAAATAAGTGGTATTTATCAGATGACTAGATAATGGGGCTGGGGAGCTTGATTACAAGGCCATACATCAATCCAAGGACCTGATGATATGCTAAACTTCAGCAGTGGAGCCTGAGTGGCTTAGATTATCACTTCAGAAGGATCAACTTAAAGATTTAGTTCTCCATCTCTATCTATTATTTTTATATTACAAAAAAGGAATTTTTCAGCAATTTAAGAAAAGAACAAAGTACTAGAAGGCAAAGTAAAAACTTAGCTAGGAAAGCTGTTTTAAATAATGTCAGGAGTCCGATTTAGAATCAAAGCAAACTTATAATCACATTTGAAAATTTGATCTGCCACAACACTTTTTTTTTTTCTCAGTGTTGCACAGAGCAAAGATAAATTTAGGAATACTGGATTACAGCAGGAGGCCAAAGCAAGAGCAGTGAGATTGGCAAAGCAACATACGGAATGTGTCAAAAAGGGCTCATTGTCCTGGAAGAAAAGATTTTGGGCTGCTCCCAGAGAAGTGATAAGAATTAAAGGGTAAAGGAACAGTCAGATAGGCTGAAAGAGATTTAATAAATCAGATTTCATAAAGAAGACTTAAAAAAAAATAAAATTGTCCTGGAAATGAGTTCTTACAAGATCATAAGGAGATAAGGGCAGCAATTACTTTCTAACAGCTGCTACAAAATCTAATCTTGTTCTTCTTTAGGTCATTTTATCCTCTCTTACGTAGAGTCTTGATTTAATCACAGATTTGGCCCCTGATTCAGAGAAATATTTTAATACATGATAACACTTTGCTCCTTAGGTTTAAGAGGGGATATTCCCTTGCTTTAGTGAGAATTGGGAACATACAGTTTACTTTCATTTCCTTTGCTCTTGGGAGGCTAATTGTAAAATGTCACATATGGGATAGCAGCATGAGTTTCACAAAACAAGTCCATAAGATTTTTTTTACTCCTGATACTTTGCTTCTCTTCATTCATTCATTTTACTTCTCTTTATTGTTTTTAGGTGTTTTCTTTGCTTGGTAAAGAAAGGGGTTTTTTTTTGTGAGGAAAGTTAAAGCTGAAGGTGACAAATAGTGATTGTAAGAAATGAAAAATAAATAAATCAATCCTTCATGTTGAACAGAAGGATTGCCTCCTTTGTATTTGTGAATAAAAGAAGATGTAATAGCACATCTAAACAGATGAACAGCCCCACTGCTATTCAATGCCAACCACGTGTAAGTTAAATAATTCTGAGGTCCATAAGTGGGAATTATATAAATCCATTATTGGTGAAAGTTTTTTCTTTTTAGGAAAATGCATTTTTTGTTGGCTTGTACTGTAGGTTTTTTTTCTCATTTTATTTTCTGTTTTATTTATATCACCTGATGTGTGTAAAATTAAATGCATTACCCTGTGTTTAGGTAGAAAAAGAAAAGAAAATCAGGATATTTTTTGTTTTCTTAATTCTCTTGTCTTTTTGTCATTGACTTTCATGAAGCCTTTCCTGTGCCATTACTCTATTGCTTTTGTTCTTACATTTTTGGAAAATAGTTAAATGTATGATTTAATAAGTGGTTTGACATTTGTCCTTCAGAAACTTTTATTGAAACTTTGTCTGCACTCAGTTTTTTAGAGTTTCATTGGCCAGTTTTTCACTATCTACTCAAAGTTCTTAGGACATTTCTATGTGGTTAAAGTTGTGATGTCATTACAGGCTGTTTTTCGACTTGGTTGTTACACCAGAGGAGGTTGATTCTTTTAATTGAAATATTTGAACCCATGAATAAATACTCTGTATGTGTTCCCAGTGACAATTTCCTCAGCTTAAGAATCTCTTGTGTCTTGTTTTTATTATGTTTGTATCAAATGAAATTTTCTGCAACAGGTGTCATTTAAGTACTGGTCTTAAAATAAACTATGATGAATATTCAGCAAATAATACTTCCTTAACAGGGAAAAGGAAAAATGAAAGAAATGCTGACTAATGTAGCTTTTTTATAAACATGGTAGAAATTCTAATTGAATTATTCCAGTTATATACAAGCCTGGAAATGGAAAAGAAGCATTCAATAGTACAACAGAAATATTATTCTAATACATCTTCTTCCTTCTCAGTGGATATATTGACCTTTATTTCAGATATATCCAGCTTTCTGTCTTTCTGAATAGTGTATCATATTTGATATTCTGCATGATCATAATACAATAAATTGTCATGCATTCTATTAGCACACTGTTATAAAAACCACCAGGTGACATTTTGTATATACATTGTTTTCAGCAAATTTAGCATTCATAGCTAAAATTTGTGAATATTCCTTACAGAAAGTTCTGCTTCCTGATTCCAGAATCCAAACCTGATTATCAAAATTTTCTTCTGTAGGGCAGTAGATCACATGGTGCACATATTGTTTTTACAACAGAACATTTCACTATAGTTCCTGTCTGTTTCTTACTAGGTGTTTGTCAATTTCATATTTTGCCTTTTGAATGTGTGCTCATTCTTATGAATAATGTGAATATTATGAATCAACAAATTCAAGATTGTTTATAAAAAATTCTGCCATTTCAAAATTGATGTGGTGCTCAAGACACTTCTCTAAAGTGATTCCTGAAGTAGAACTTTGAAATCAGAGGGTCATTGCAGTTTTATTTTCTTGAAAAACAAAAATCCAGAAGAGAAACTTGGAATGATCAGCGAGTAAATTAATTGGATTTTTTTTCCACTCTGATAGTCCCAAAAGAGGATTCACCTCAGAGTGCATCTCCCCATTGTACTCTCAGTTGATTTCTTTCTCTTATTTATGGAAAATGTAGCAAGTACTTTGTTTTTCTGATGTGATGGACCATTTCACTCACCAGAATTCTTTTTCAATTGACATTAAACTATTTTGCATTTCTAGGTGATGGTTAATGTTGCAGATTATAGCATAACCTGTGCATAACTTAGAAACCTAGTCAGGAAACAAGTGAGAAGAAAAACTTTAGGAATATGAAAACAACCAAAGAAAGGATTGTATTTTAAATATTTTAAAAATCACTCTCTATTATGCAGAATATGTACATATAACTGACAAAAATAGTAACTGAATCCTCTTAAATACTAATTTTGATACTATCTCTCAGTTAAAAAATATTTCATAATATAAAACCATTGGCTAAATTATTGGACTGAGAGAGTTTATTATTCTTTGACTTAAGCAAAATGACTGGGGACAGATTTTCATGCTGGCATGCAGAACAAATTTAATTCAAACTGAGATGAAAGGCGGTTAATGTAATTGTAGCCTATTATCCTGTGCAGGCTTGAGTTAAGAAGCAAACCAACAGACAGTCAGAAAATGATGGATAGAAAATAGAAACGCTCAAGGCTGCTGAAATAGAGACTTGTGAAGGGATTATGCCATAACTGTTCCCACACAATCACTGCATCAGTAATATCCCACCTCTTCTGTATGTTTGGATTAATAAACAGGATTTTTGTATGCCTCCTGCATTCTCTTTATTTCTCTCTGATGTTAAAAAAGTCGTAGTTTAGTAAATTTCATTACTTCATAATCAAGATGGCTTTTTTCCCCCCATTAATCTACCACCTTCATCATTCCTGGGGATGCCATAACCCATTCTGTTTCCTTTTCCTTCTAAGCATTTTTTTCCTTGTTATCACATAAAGTGATAGGAAATGGGTTGGCCAAGTATCTAGTTAGTCTTTGATCCTAAACCTAAGAGACTAAGAATAACTGGGTTTTTTTTGTGGTTTTTTTATTAGTGTATTTAGTTAAAAAAATAATAAATTGTGAACTCTAAGGTTTTTTGAACTGTAAGAGTGTCTGTTTTTTTTTGCATGGCCCTTTGGATGTAAGACATTTTAGGTGATTAGATGGGGTTTTGTAAAACTGTGTTCTGGCAGATTACCTAGTTTTTATTATTCCATTTCGTTTTTCAGTAGCAAAAAGTATTTTTGAATAACTACATCTTTTGCACTGCCATCTTTCAAAAATCTAAAAGACTGGTCTTGGTCTCCTTGTAATACATACTGAAGGGTGCTAAGTTGTACTTTGAAGCTTATTAATTACAAAAATATTTTGATAGGTTTGTCACCCTTGACATAACCCAGAAAGCAAAGAAGGTACATTTTTTTCCTCTAAAGTGACTGATCATACCTAGTGCAATTCATGTGTCTGAGGTAATTCTAGCAATAACTAGTCCAGGCATCAAGTATGAATCTTACAAAATGCAGGACATCAATTACTGATCAGAAGTTCTACTAAAGCTGTTGTCTTATGGCCTCTTTGCTGAGGGATTGAGTCTTTGAGGTACATGGGATGGAATGATAAAATAGCTTTTAGAGGTGTGTAGGAGTTTGATTTCGCAGTCACTCCTGGCTGGAATGCAGGATTTGTCTCATCCATTGTGAGTTGTATCACCAGAGCTCTTACAGTAGATAAAAAAAAAATATTTTCTTTTCTCCTTTTGATATTATTTAGGATAAGATTTTGTGTATTTGAAAAATGCTATATTCTGTGAATTGCCCTTTGGGAAGTCTTTGGGATAACTTAAATACTCTGTTCAGTGCTGTACTCACACAGGAGCAAGCAGTGCTTTCTGTGGCAGTCCTGTGCAGCCTGCCCATCAAACCCCATATAAACATCATGCATCAGGGCTGACAGAGCAAAACTCCTGCTAGGAAATACTTCACAGTCCCTTGCCATGAGGCTATAGTCTCATTTTGGTCAACTTTTTTTTCCTTTTACAGCCATTCATTTTAAGTTTTCTTGTTTAGTGTCCAATAACTTTTCAAGGAGAGCTGGCCAAGACTGGAAGTGTTGACAGTTACAGTATTGTTGCTGCAACACAGACAGTAACACTTATTTACACTGCTTTGGCACTTCATAAAGAAGTATCGGTATCATCTCTGCTCCAGGAAATTCATGAGGTTATGTGCTATAATGGGCTAATGGGGATTTGGGCTCTTTATAGGCAAGAGGCCAGGGAAAAGCAGATGTGTATGTCTGACTTGATCCTTTCTCCATCCACCCAGTCATTTTTCTATGTTCTATTCTTAATAGCTGTTTCTCTATCTCTTGGATTGATATCTTCTTTTAATAAAGTCAAATAAAAGATGGTGCAGGTTAGATGGGATTGATATCCTAGATATTAAAAAGGACTTAAAAAAAGTAAAAAAAATATGCCCATAATGGAATGAAGGCAGGTAATGACATATGAATTTGGTAGAATGCTATGCAGGGGTGGGGTAAAGAAAGTTCTTTTAGGCAGGAGGAGAACTTATCAGAACAACATACTGTATAGATGTAAAGATATTTGAATGATCTGATGGACAAAAATATGGTATTGAAGACCTGCAGGTCAAGCAGGAATCTGTGAGTCTGGAAACTGCAATGCCTCCGTGTTTGCTCTCTAATAATTCTCTGGGAATTTCTGTTGATGCCATAGGAAGTAAGTATGGGAAGTAAAAGTTCTGAATATCTCATTAGAAACACCTAAGTCACCCAGGAATAATGAAAGTTTCCTGAAAATGGTTGTAATGGCTAGAGTTTTGGCTTCCTGAGGGTAAGAATGATAGCTTGCCAATTGCAGTATGTATTATACTTCAGCATCTGGGGTATTTGTGCTTCATGTTTATATTATAACTTGTCATTAGCAGGGTAGAAGTTGTTCCACATAGAGTAATAATTCAGATGTGACTATTTTCTAAAGTTCTCTACTACTGTATTGCTGACAGCCTAGAGAAAGCTATGACACATTTATTTATTTATACTTTGTCTTCATTTTGCATTCAGTATTCTTGAACATCCACTTATCAGCAGCCTTTGGCCATCACTGAGCTGCAATGTCCACTCCAAAATGTATGATGTGCTTTGCTTCTGAATTGTCATTTTTGTCTTGGCTTAGTTAGAATTTCCCATATTTTTGGAAATATTAATTGCCATATTGTGCTAAATTGTAGTCTTAAATGACAAGAAAATGACCAAAGTTACTATTCGTAATTTGGAGTAGAAAGACAAAAAGTAACTTGTCTGTCTTTGTACCATTTTCTGGAAATTATAGTGTCTGTATGGCATCCTGAAATACATATTTCTGAAATTGCCTTTTCCTTAAATTACCTTGAAATTATAGTCCTATATAAATAGGGATTTTTGTTAAAAATCCCCAACACAACAAAAACAAACAAACAAAACCCATCCCAGAATTTTGAAAATGAAGCAGAATGAATGCAAGGAAGATCAAATGCAAACAGATTAGAACTTTATAGCACTCTGTAATACCACAGCACTGAACTTTCTGCATTGAGATTGTAACTGAGTAGTTTTTTGCAATAATTTCCCTCAGAGACTGACCATAGATTAAATTCAACAGTAAGAAAATACTCATATTATAAACTGTAGATTAAATTCAACAATAATAAAAGATTCATGTTATAATGCACATTCTTCAAAAACAAGTGATAAACTGTTTAATAGTTAAATCTACTTACAACAAACACACTTAGTAATAGTAAAATTTTACAATTCAGTAATGACTAATGAAAATGCAGTAAACCATTTGGGATTTAGTGTGTGTATAATATATTTCTTTTTCATGTGGTCTGCTTGATGAAGCCATTTGCGATGCATTTGCTCTGACTTTCAGGGCCTGTTAAAATATTTATTGTTCTGACATGCTGCCTCTCCTGCTCTTTTTGAGAAATGGTGTCTGAACAACAGCAATGTACAAACACTCCTGGAAAGTGCCAGAACAGACAGTGAATTGCTGCTCCCAGAGCACGTGGACAGGATTGTGTCCAGGTGGTTCTGGAATAGCTCCAGTGAGGGAAACTCCACAACCTCTCTATACAGCCTGTTCCAGGGCACAGTGACTTGCATATATTTATTTCATATGGTCTTTAAGAGCCCTTCCAAAACATTCTATGAATATTCTATTGTTGATATGAAGTTAGCATTTAATACATTTCATCAACATTTATCTTCTAAAAGGATTAAACATAGGTGAATTTTGTGAACTACTCACTGGTTTTTGGAAAGTAAACATTTAGGAGTAGCTGCATTTCAGTTTAAGCAGTAGTAAGTTTTCATGGCTATTTTACCATTGCTTCTTATCTAATTCTTCCCTCTAAAAGGAAAGAAGTAGTTGAGAAACCCGTGCTAATGTTTCTTTGAGTTGTGGTTCAGTTCAGTGTAGAGTTAGCCTTTTATTTTGTGTTATGGGATTTTCTAACATTTACATTCTAAGGGCTGAAGTGATGTCTGAAGTGTCTGATATACCCCAAAATGTGAGAGAAGAAATGTGGGTATTTCTCTTCCCTGACTTTGAAAGAACAGTGACTGCTAAGAGGGAAGTTTGCTTTTCCAAGTTCCCCTTTTTGCATATATTCAAGCTTGTACATCACTGCCAAAAACATGGCCATTTGTAGAGAAAGGAGTGCCACAGGTAAAGCCATGAACATGAGATTTTTCTTGTTCAGAGTAAGCAGCATCGAATCATTTGCATATAAAATCCATTTAGTGCCTTATTCATTAAGATTACCAGAGTTATCCAGCTATTCCAAATGATGGCTGTAGGTCACTTTATTCTTGTACAGCAGAACTAAATAGAATCCAGACTTTATTAGAAAACTCTCATTTTATATCTTAACTTTTTTTTTCCTCTTAATTATTTAATTTTATGCTAACTGACACCTCATTGAAAGCTTATTTTGTCCTGAAGTGCAATGGATTTTGTGATTTGAAATATTATTACTTCAAAGACTGTATGAGAACTCTATAATATTAATTATCCGTTATCTTGCAGGGAAGAAGGATTTGAATAGCATGTATCTCTGCATGGGTCTGTAAATGGAAAACTTGCTTATGATGTTAGAATGTTTTACTTTTTTATTTTGGTGAGATCAGCCTAGATTAAAAAAAAAAAAGTATTGCTGGCCTAGGCCTTTTTCATGAATTATGTGAGGAGGAGACAAATTGATCTACAGAAAAAAACATTGTCTCAAGATATCGTTATATGCACTTACAAGAAAAAAAACAAATAAATCATTTCCCCACATTATTAAAAAGTTCTAACTGGAAACATAAATCCCAGTACCTTTTACCCTTTTAGGTTATCATTATCTTAAGAGGTAGGCTGATAATTCTTTATATCTGAAGTTATTCATGACTGGAAGGATCTTGGCAGTGTGAGAAGTGAAAGTGTCCAATTTTTACATTAGAACCAAAGATGTGAGAGGTCTATCTATCTGAATATGCTGTAGCATTAATGGATAACATTGGGACAATATAGTACAGAGCACAATGTCAGTGCAGTCAAGCAGACCTTTATCTGTTAGAGGGATAAATTTGCATTTATGGATTAGAAATTTGTGTATTTCACATATTTTACTTCAGCAAAATAAAGATTATATCGCAGGATAAAAAATGCAATAATAATTAACAATTGGGCCTATTCTCTGAAAATCACAAAGAAGTCATTAACATTGCTTACAATACCTCTTTTTCATTAAATATGTCATCTGAGCTCAGCTATTGTATCTGAATCTTCGCATTTCTGTGGCAGGATGTTTCTGAATCTTTTAAACATGCTTGAACTCCCAATACATGGCACTGGCTGGTGTTATGTAGGTGCTGGTTGTGAGGTTACTCATTTTCCTCACTGCTGACCGTGTCTGTTGTGGGTGATCAGAAGATGTGTCTGTTCTTGGGCATTTCTGTGCCAAAGGTATGGACACCAGGCAGGCCTGAATCATGACCTAAGTCTTGACCACATCTAAGTGTGAATTGGGCTTTCAGGTATCAGATCCTCACTACTCTGGACCAGCCACAACCTCAGCTGTTCTTGGGTTATTGCTTTCTCCCACAGGTCATCACTCTTGAGCTGAAAATCGGCAGTTTCTGTGGCATCACTTCCAACATGTTATGAATTACAGCCAGTTACATCTCTTGACTGTAGTTAAGCACATAGCTTATTTTCTCATTGCTGGAAATGTACTGTGAGAGTAGAAGAGATTCTAAGATGAGATAACCAACAGGCAGGATAAAAAAATGTGTGTGAATCTGAATTTAATGTTCATTGACTGTCTCATAATTATCTGCAAAACCTGCAGTCAACAGCATGGACATATTTTCAATGCTGAGGATGTAGTAATATATAGTAGTATGGAGTAATTCTTCATATCCACTTAGGATGCCACAGGGCTTACCATGGGACTAGAGAAGTCTTAGGTTTGTTTAGTCTTATAAATATTGTTTGTACTTCAGTTACAAGGTGCCCCAAATAACCAGTTTTTTGTTACGTGAATAGTATTTCACTATTCAAAACCCCAATAGCATCATACCACTGTTGGAACCAGGAAAGTAGAATAAAACCAAGAGCAAGTTGTGCAAGATCAGGAACCAGGACAAAAGGATCAGAAGCAGCAATCGGTGATGGAGGACAGCAGCAGCAAGACCACTGGGTAGGAAGAAAACAGCATGAGGAGTAGGCTAGGACAGAGGTGAGCAGGAGTCCTGGAAGTTCTTCTGACTCATCCAAAAGCTGGAGCAACTAATCAGTCCAGGACTAGGAATACTCTGCTAAAGCCGACTAATTTATTGTGAGGCTCTTGTAGACACAATGCTGGGAACCTGGGCAAAATCCCAAACCTGTTTATGACCAGCTATAGATCAGCCAGGTGACAGCTCTTCCCCAGAAACTGTGGAAGTAGTCTCTTAATTTTCAAGGAGAAAATATGAGGTAAGGGTCATAAATATCTATATTATATAATATGCTATAACTGTATAGTTGACAAGCCTTGGTCTGAGCCAGAACTAGATTGTCAGTAAGGAACCAGTTAAATAAAATGATATTGTCTTTAAGAGTGGGCTTCCCTGAGAATTAGGTATTAAAAGCAAACTCAGCTAAAAGAAAGTCTGGCTGTGCTTAGGTTTGTTTTCCCCTCTTCCTCTTTTTTTGTTTCAGCTTAAATTGAAAGGAAAGATTTAACAATTAGTGGCAGCAGCAGAACTACAGAAACTTCTACCTTCACCATGAAAGGTTAAATGAACTGTTTTAGGAAGGTTTCCATGTGATCAAATCACTTGTCTAGAAAGCTGTCAATCTAGGTTGGTGCAATATTGACAGTCTTCCTCAGGTGAGGAGCTTGAAGGAGCCCTTCCTTAAGGGACATACCAGTAAGAACAATAAAATTAGGCATATAAAAATATATATTCCCCTGCTGTCTGTTCCTTTGCTTTTTTAAGCCTGCAAGGTACAGAGCACAAGAACATACACATTGCTAAGCTTCAACAAAAGGTTGTTTGTTAACTCTGTCTTACAAAGAAGCCTTTCATTCATTAAAAAAAAACCCAACCCAAATCTGGTAGTCTTACTGTAAACATGTACTCATCATTTACATACATTTATTATATTTAAAGAGAAAGTGAGAAATTATCTTGGTCAGAAACGTGAGAACAATTATTTTTTTAAATACATTTGTCAATAACTTCTATGCTGAACTTCCAGAAAATCCAGAGAGATAAAAAGAAAGTGAAAGAAAATGGTTCAGTTTTGAAAGGATAATTGAGGGAGAAGTTGGGAAATAAGTGCTAATAGCAGGCCACCCAAAGGTCAGTGAGCTTGATGAATTGAATACTTTTGTATTGGAACAAACCATAGAACTTGTACGTAACCTAATAGGAGCCTTCCTCCATTTGTCCTTGTAAATGGGAGCTGTGTCTTTGGAGTCCTGCCAGAGTGGAACTGCTCATTCATTATGACCACTTAAAGCAAATGATCATGGCCCTATGGCACATAAAATAATGAGTGTAGCTCCCATTTCTCAGATATGAGGCATATATTATGCTTCACATATGGTCCAATGTGTGCTGGCTTTTGGAAAAGGTACAAAAATTACTACAATGAGTAAAGCTCATAAGGAAACAATTCAGCGAATACGAAATTTTGTAATTGGAACCATAATCAGTGACTAATGCAGAGCAATATGTATGCTAATAAAATAGGAGAGGATTAAAAGACAAAACTAAATTTAATCAAAACCCAGCATACATGCTCGTGTGAATAATTTCAGATATATTCTTAATCCTATTAGTTTCATTTTTTCCCTCCACTGAAAACCAAGTGTTTAAGCAGTATCTTCCATTTGAATTAAAACAGGCTTCCATAACTAGTAAAAACTCCACCTCATGTTATTCCCGATATACATTATGGAAGTGTTCTGCATGAAAGGCCTGGCAACAAATGATGTAATAAACCAACTGTTTTAATGAGAGGGCATAAAAAGAGCAGAGATAACAGGTAAATCTCATGCCCCTTCAGTTACTGGGGTTCCTGTGTGCCTGCAGCACTGGATGAACCTGGATTTTCCCTCTGTGTACAGGTGCTGTCCATGGAGATTTCCTTCTCCCTCACATCTCGCAGTGCCTTTTATCCTGTGCCCAGGCTGAGCCATGTGCCTGCTCCTGGCAGGCTGGGAGCTTCTCTGGGATAACATAACACCCACCAGGGCTGCCTCCTGCCCAGAATCACTCCCTCCTTCAGTACTTCCATGAGGCTCCCAGCACAGAGAGATAACATCTATGATAATGCATCAAAATGCTTTGCCGTGGTGTCATTCACTCTTCTGTTCTTGTAGTGCATATTTTATCATTCCATTGCACATGATGCTGAAATACCTGAAACAGCTGGAAAATTGCACTGCCATTTTCTTTTCAAGATTTTTGAAGGTCACTTCTGTAATTGTCAGGGAATTGCTAATTATTTGGATTTGAATGAATACTTATGAATACTTGTGTGTTGCAAAATATTTAGAACCTAGTAATTTTTGTATTAACCATTCTTTTGTATGTTCTTGTGAAGCCTGTGTTATGTTAGATCGAGTTAATAAATATTTTTATTTAATGTGTTTGGGTTTTTTCTGTGCTAAAAATAGAAATAAAAATGCAAGGAATGTATATGTGATGCTGGAAATCCCTGGGTTCTGGTACTTATTGATCCACGGGAGATGGTTTCATCTGATTAGGACGGAAGCTGAATGGAGAGGGGAAGCTGTATGGAAACAGCTGTCTTTTTTCATTAAGATTTTCAAGATTAAAAAAAAAAAACAAACCTTTACTCTCAGGGTCAAAGCACCACAGGTGAATGCTGTGACTGGGCAAGAGTTCAGAGAGGAATTTTTTTATTTTCTCCCCATGGAAAAGTTATTGTTGTTGAGAGTTGGATATTGCTTTTCCATGTCATACTCAGGTCAGTGCCATTAGCAGTGAGCAGCAGGGGAAGTCTTGTGCCTTCTTCCTCAGACTCTAAATAGAGGGTTTTTTTTACATTTTTTACCTTCAGATATAAAACCCCAGCATATTCTAAATACTGCCACATTTAATCTACTTTGCATTTGAAACAATTCAAGAGAAAAAATAGTCCTCTTACAATAACCTCTATCATGTTATAATCATTTGCTACCTGATACACTGCCTCATTTATGTGGCAATCTTACATACAAGAAAAGGGAAGGAATTCTTTTAAACCCTTGATTTGAAAATGGTCCCTTTCCCTTATCTCTCTTTCAGAATTCCAAACCTAAAGGCCCTTTCACACATGAATATATATTTTATTGTTCAGTAGCAAGCTGTTCTTTGTAGAATGCTGTTAGTGTTTTGTGATGTTTAGAAAAAAACTGTGTCAGGCAGACCAATGTTATTACTTGAGAGATTTTCTCCTTTCCAAGTACATCCAAGAGAGTTACTTCAGGATCAGATTCTCTTCTAAATTCTGTGGAAAGGGCTGTAGGGAAGAGTGTCTTTGTGAAGAAGACCACAAATTATGTTCTGCAGTTAGACTTGAAGCACTGGGGAATTTGTTTTCTTGGAGATTAATTATTAAAATTATTATATTAAAAAAGTGTTGAATTTCTATATAGTTGACCCTGGAAAGAGCTCTCATTCTAATGTGGGATCAGGAGTGCACAAGGCAGAGTCCAGAACATCTTTTTTCTACTTCTTCATTTTATTGCTACTGCTGATTATTTTCTTTATGGTATTGTAACAAAGGGTAAAGAAGATTCTCTGCTTATTTTTTAATAAAAATGAGTATGTTAGCAATCACCAGTTAGAAACTATTAAGGAAACCAGCAAAAATACAAACATCAAAATATTCTAAACTCTGAAACTTGTTAAATGATATGACATCCAAGTTAGAATGTATCTTTAATACCAATCACAAATAAAATAACAGCAAAAATACCTCATTCCAAATTAAGTTTGTTAGAATAAAGTAATGAAAAGATAGTCCAAGATATTAAATGATTCAGATTACCTCTGGGAAAATATTTATATGAAATTTAATAGGCAGTGATTAGCTTTCTCTTTGTTTTGTGAATCTTTCTGTATATTTAAGAGAAAATCGTAATCTTGCTGGAGACTTCCATGAAATAGCCAAGGAAACCTAAAGCAGATTAATCCTTTTCTATTAAGATATTTGGCATTTTTAGAGTAATGTTATATAACTGAATTTGAACTGAATTTCTGTAGGCTATTTCATGTCTCTGAAAATAGCTATACATCTTATCAGTAAGAAAGCTGTTTCTCCAGCCCTTATCATGTACACATCTTGTCAGCAGCATCAGTACATCATACTCAGTTTGAATTTCACCTGCTGCCCTGGGTGGTCAGTGAAGAGCAGCAGTTGTCTCTGAAGTAGCTGAGATGCTGCTGTGCCAGATCCAAACCAGGGAGGGAATCAGCTGTGACTGAGGGGACAGGGATAAGGAGATCCAGTCCTTGGGATGGCTCCCTGGCTCTGCTTTGCTCATTAGAGTGCAGAGAGACCAGAGTTTCAACCCTGAGTCCTACAGCAGGCACCAACTTTAGGCAGGTGACTGAAGATCTTTATTCAAGAACCTGGTCAGTCTGGGTTTCTTATATGACAGAGAGGTGCCTCCAGAAAGTAGCACACCCTCATTAAGAACTATATTAAATACTTCTTATTTATGTGTTGCTTGCACTGAAACTCATGCTATTTGAATAAATAATCTAGCTGTGTTTTTATTAAATCTGTGCTGTGTTTAATGGCAATGTTTGGTTTTGTCTTTTTTTTTCCCCCTGCAGCTGTGACTCTGAAAATAGGTATCTTGGAAATCCACTTAGGGGAACATGCTACTGTGAGTACTTGTATTTTTAATGCTACGTACTGAAATGTTGATTACATATTATATGATAATTTCATTTCCTTGAAAAAAAAAAAACAAACTTCCTGGAGATTTTCCAAAATTGAGCAATTGAATACAATACCAATACATTGATATTTAAAACTGAGCACATTGAAAAATAAAATGTCCTACTGGTCTTCTCTTTTTTTTTTTTCCACAAGAATACAAATTAAAGTCTACTAAGAGTTGATTCCTTACATCGAGCTTGGAGGGACTGACCAAGCCATGGGGTTATTGTCTGTATCTCATCATATGTGAATGAAAGGAATAGTAATTGCATCAGTGCTTTAAAGATAGAATTTGTGATGGAGAAATGCAAATAATATAAACAGCAGTATTCCCTGGGACATTCTGAGTGGTTCAGCCAGTCTGCCTCCCAGGGACATGAGACACAGCTGCTCTCCACAGTATCATAAAAGGAGGCTGTGTGTTGTCTCCATGTTCTTAATGTTGTAGAAAAGGTGCCTCTGGCAAATTTACTCTGAAGAATTGCAGTTTTGATAGTCATAGTGAAGGACCTGAAGGGATGAGAATGCTTATTACCCATGTGCAGAAATCCCTTAGCGAGCTGTGCCAATTTTACTATGCCAATATCAAGTTCAATAGTAATTTTAATCATCATAAAAACAGATGGGATGTTGGAGAACACTATTTTAACTTTTGTGACTTTTGCACGTACCTGCTCCGTGTCAGACAATTGGATCAATTTGTCTGTTGTTTCTAACATCATCCCTACTTCAAACTTGAATTTATACATAAAGACAGATGTCTGAACATACTTATAACCTCTCTTCTGATTTTTGGCCTTGTTTCTTAGCATTTCATTTTACAACATACACAAAAGAGTTTATTTTAGAGTCTCTTTAAGGCATCATTTACCTAATAAAGGAATGTTTATTTTCTTTGCTAATCTCTTTCTTACCTTAAATGGTTTGCATCTGCAAGGTATGTTTTACAGAACAAAATAGTAAATTACATACTATATTACAGATGCTGACATATCTCTAGGCCTAAAACATTTATTCCTCTTGCCAGCTATTAAAGAACATTGGTGTGGGGTTTTGTATTTTTTTTTTCCTCTCAGACAGCATAAGTTTGAATGTAATATTTTAAGCTGGAACATAAATTTTAGATGTTGTAGATCAAGTTGAAAATACTTCCTAAAACTGTGTCTTAGAGATACTCCTGGTGAATAAATTCAATTCCATTTGTTGAGGGGGTTTTTTTTGCATAAAAAAGCATCTTACTTTAAAACAGAAATGTCAGCATTTAGAGGAATATTTTTTGTATCTATATAATAAATAATTTGTTTAGGTTTAGAGTGGGTACATAAGAAGTTCATACTTTGAAGACAGTGCTATATAGGCTGTTTTGGATATGTGTGTCAACGTTTGTTTTGTCCTTTAAAAATAAATGTTATTAAATTTAAGAGATTGAAAAGAAATGACAGTAATGAGATTTGTAGACCTCAGGCACCTCCATGAAAACCTTATTTTTTTGCTATCATGTTGCAAGCTGGGTCTATAAATCATGTTGGAGACAAATGCTACTATATTCAAGATGCCCTTTCACCTTTAATTCACTACTGTTATTTCTCTTCTGTCAGATTTCAAAATATTTTAAAGATCTTGTTGATTTGTAATGATAAATTTTATTTTAATACTTCCAGCCATTTAATACTTCCTATGTAAACAATTCTCAAAGTTATTTTATCGTAGTTATAAGGAGACTGCATAAATTATAATAGATTTTTGTATTTCTGGTATTTGGTGGAGGATGCATTATAATAGGAAATAATCAGTTAATATCTGGATAACTGACTGACCTAAGATATCAATGACAGTTTCTTATCAGCACAGTCCATTTCCTGTTAAATCATGTATTCAAAAAAAAATACATATATAAACAATATTAAGAGATGCTTAATATATCTTATTATATAGATAATCTTATCTATATTCTAAAATATGGCCATACCATGTTTCAGTTTTGTACTGGACAGGCATTTGCATGGTATTTTTCCTGTGCTTTATTTCATTCCTCATTAAGAAACTTTTGCTTTAGACATTTAAAACGTCACTTTTCCTTGAAGTGCATTTTTTACAACACAAGAATATTATTGCTCAAGAAGGGGGAAAAATAAATTGTATGTATTTATGAGCAGCATAACATTGTGAGGAATAAAAATTCAAGGCACATCTGTTTCTATTACTTAGAATCAAAATCAGTATATGCAGGTAATCATTTGCTGTTTGGTTAGAATTTTCTTCAGGAAAACTTTTAGTCATGTGCTTGAATTTCAAAATGACCATTTTTAAGCATTTAAATTTTGTCCTTTTTTTCACTTGTGTAAATACTGCCCTAAATTGGAATGCTCTTCTAAGCAAAACCTCAGGATTTAATCCCGAGTGTCCGGATAATTCTTGTGTGATACTGGACGGCCTCAATTTCTCCCTAGCAGCAGGATGTAGATTGAGGAATGCTCGCTGCATTCCTCAGCAGAAAGAGGATCTTTCTGCAGCTTGGGATACTGTGAATATTCGCTGTAAAAGCTCAGCTGGTTTCATCTCCTCCAGCTCTCTACCCATCTTACCTAGCTTTTGCCCAGTCCTCTGTCATTGCCATCCTCAAGCCTAGGAAGGTGGAACGTGCTGGTGCTGGTTTTGGCATCAATGGACTGTTTCAGAGGGGAAATGAAAACAGTTTGCCACTGGGAGAGCACTGATTGTTTTGGTCTCTTCATTATTTGTTTCATTTCATAGTGATGTAGGAGAGTAAACAGAATTTTAATGCTGCACATGGATGGTGGTGTGATTGAAGAAGTGATCTGAGCACAGATAAAAACACATGAAGATTATGGATGGGTCTGGCATGATTGAGAAGAATGAGATTTATATAGGAGGTAACATGCTGAAACATTGCAGGGACTTATGCTAAATACAGATGGCTTGCCAAAAGGATAAACAGAGGGCAGCAAAGCCATAAAATCCTGTAGGGATCAGAGGAACAGTGTGTTAAACACCAGATTTCATTCTCAAATGGCATTTCCAAACATGGCAACACTGTACAAGAGTTGTTTTTCTGCTTTAAATTATGAAAACTTAATAGAAATAGAGTAAGACACGTGTAATGGGGCATGCAGTTGTGTATTATCCAGATTGTGTGAAAATCATTGTACCTGGCTTTTAAAAATTATTTTAATATCATTCTTTGTGACTGACTTGTATTATTGAAAAACACAATGAGACAAACATTGAAAATGTTTGAAATTGAAATTGAAAAACACAATTCTTTGAGAGCAAGAGAATGAGAGCAAGCCTCATAGATACAGAAATTAGAAAACTGCTGAATGGATAAGAATGTGTGAGCATGATGATCTATCTGTTCTAGCACCCTGTTGTCAGGAGTGGCTGAACATGAATGTCAGGGGAAGAGTATAGCAAATGAACAAACATGCAGTGGTAATTCTCTCTTTGCATCCAACTATTTGCAGCTTAGAACTTCATGAGAGGAAGGATTTCTTGAGCTAAAAGTCTTCAATATGCCATTGCTTAGGAATATCAGAGGAGACCTTGAAAGGTTCCTTATACAAAATAAAAACTGTATTAATGCAAAAGAAAGCTTTGTGATTTTAGAAGCTACCCCATGCAAATATCCTTGTTAGCTGAGGACAAATCTGCTTCTGTATTTCTGGTAGGGAGGCTCTGTATCCCTAGGCCTTTCTGTTGGGAGCCAATCTCACCATGAACGATCGGAAGCTGATTCAATCCATATAAATGAATCCTGAGTGGAGGCCAGAGATGGTTGTGCAGCTGACTTATGCATGTACACAAACCATAAATATAACATTTTGTCGTGATGCATTTGTATTGGCTGTTGTTTTTGCTCAATGGTGTCTGGGCCAGCGTGATGGATGGCAGCGACACCTCGATAGCAAAGTGTGCATCCAAATGGCTGCATTAGTTCTTCACACATCAGCATTAGGAATACATTGCTGTCAGAGTCAGAGCTCCTGGGTGCAAGGGAACATGCAGGAAAACCAGATGGTTTTAGACAGATTGGGAGGAATCACTGGGACAAATGCCACTTCTGTGATCTTCATTTGGGTTGTATACAGACACGAAGCTTTAAATCATAAACGGAGAAGTGGTTAATCCAGTGTTCCAGAGAAAATGAAAGTTTAAATTTACAATTCATGATGTGTTACAATACAAGGTTTGAATTATAGGCATGCTAACAATCACTTGTTTTGAGAGGATGTGATACTTTCTGCCATAGACTTCTCTTAGATAACCATATTTCTAAGATCAAAAACTTCCCAAAATGTCTGGCTTATGTACATTATTTTGAGTTCCAGTGCAACATATCAAACTAGAATTACAACTTATTCTAATACTGCTACATGCAGGAGCATAAAAGCTTACAGCAAATCAGTCCTGCGAGTGTAAATCACATTGTTTGCCTTCATATAGTTAGAATTTTCATGAGCTGAGCACTCAAGATTTTCCCATTTGTCCACTGAGAAAATTCCTAGTTGAGACAATGAAGTTGAAAAAAATGCACTTGGATTTACATACCTTAGTTTTTTATTCCCTTTTATCCTTAAAAAAAAATATTTAGAAGCATTTTTGGATTATTTCTGTGTACCACCACTGACAGTGAAGAGAGGGAACAAATAACTTTTCCATTGGCCCCTGCAGACTGGTTGCTGTTTTAAAACAGGCAGTAAACAGTGAGTTACAGGGCAGCACACTTTGGGTGGGGAAACTTTCAGGCATTCCAGAAGATTTCCTCAGCAATGCACAGCCAGAATGTAGTCACAATGTCATAAAATTGCAATAAATGAACAATTTAAATTGATCTAGTGCTCATCTTTTGGCTGGACACAGAGTTTTGTGGGCCTGCAAACACATAATAAAATCAGGTGAAGTTTGCCTTTTGCATTTTATCTATATCTATCTATATATATCTGCATTATAGATCCAGTGTAACACTGTAGAATTTCCCCTGTTGCAGAGCAGACCTGCTTTTAGAGATTAGAACCTGACCTTTGAGAAGGATTAGAGAACCTAAAACCTAAGAGGTCACGAGGAATGGGTCATTTGCGAAGAGAATTAAACCAGGGAGGGCCTGAATGACTTGCAGCTTTTTGTGGAATTAAAACCTATTTATTGATCATATGCCCCTGATCCAGATATTTGTTGGATTTATAGCCTTTAAAAAAGATGAGGCCTTAATATGTGTATAAAAAAGGTTGAAAGAATGAATGTAAATATTTTATTTTAAACCATGTTTCCTTCCAGAGCTCTTCTTAATTTTTCTCTTACTTTAGCGTTTTATGACATTTAATTTGTGGATGGCTTCACATAATGACTGAGCAGCCACTCTCAACTGTTCTTCTGGGATGAAACCTGCAAGGAGGGAAGGTGGTGGGCCCATCTGCAAAAGCCTGAAGGGTCAGGTGTACACATTCCACTGGCTCCTCTGAGTTTTCTACTCAGTCTTCTGGATGTTACAGGGATGAAATAGAAAGCCAGAGTGCACATTGCAAAGTTTAGTTTATGTATAAAAAAACCCCAACATTATTACTAGCAGGAAAAAGTAGTCAAAGATTTTTTTTATTTTATTTTTTTAAAATTTTTAATGGCTAAATTTTATTAGCTGCTCTTTTTGTACTTAAAGTAAACCACTGGAAAAGAAAAATATGTGATCTACTAAACATTTTGCAATGAATTTTTTGGGACTGACCTGAATAATTGGATTATGGCTTTACTCTACCATTCTGAACTCTGAGCCATAAAATCATTACAGATTATAAGACTATTGCTTCTTTCCTTGGTATAAACACAGACAGGATAGCAATAAGCAATTCCCTCAGTATGTCAGCAGCTCACAGAGATGAAGAATGATACTTTCATGTGCAAAATTGGTGAGAAACTATGAAATGTACATCCAGTAAAAACTCTCAAGATAATATCTGGTGTCTGTGCAGGGAGCTGGGGACAAAAAAACAAATTTTGCTTCTGGCTGAAGAGCCCTATAAGGATTCTAGTCCAGTCCTGAAGCTGCATTAGCCCCACTACTGCTGACACACCAGGATTTCAAAAAGGAAAAAGTAAAGTGCTAGTCCTTACCTATTCTTCATACAACTTCTTATAGTAAATTTTTATTTTAATTTAAAACTTTTAAACCATATTGTTATGCAGTGTATGCAGTGCCTGAATAAAACCAAACCCTCAAGCACTTATTTCTTTTATCCGCTTTATTTAACATTTGTCTTACTTTCTAAAAATTAAGAAGTCTAATTACTTTTTCATATCTGGTCTTTGGACTAAAGTCTTTGTTAGTCCTGACTGTTTTTTTTTTTCTTTTCAGTAGTAGTAACTAGAAAGATGGTTTAATTATTAAATGTAGATGATTCATAACAACTTCCAATGAAGTTTTAGAAATATCAGCTCAATATTGTCTCAGAGAAAAAGGGTAAGATAATACACTCTTACTTATGTTGTCAAAATGCAGTTTAGGCTTATTAGATGTATTGACATGGTCTGATAGTTCATCCTGCCTGTTTTTCTTACTATTGGAAAGTATTTTTTTTCTTTCTTTTCTGTGCTTATTCATAGTCAAAGTTCTAATATAAGCCAATGTTTTAGTAACATTTGTTACCAGTGTTATAAGGTAATATGTATAATGTACAATGTTACAATTTAATGAAAAGGAGAATTAAAATTGTTTAAAGAACTCTCTTTAAATACTAAAAAAATGCATGTTGATGCATTCAGGGTGTCAGGATATGACCTCTTTTATCAATAAAACTGTAAAAAAGAATTGTCAAGTAAAATGTGTACTAGAGGTAGCATAAAGCACTAGGTGGCAGACTTGTTATACTTAGAGAAAAATGAAACTCAAGAACACTCCAAGGAGAGTGTTATAGAAGATAAATAGCAAGTAGCACTATAAGTAAAACTGTTAGCAGGGATTTTCCAGATATTTAAAAATTATGTTGAAACTTAAAGGGCATAAACAATAAATTTTAGCACTTGAAAACATGTTTGCTTTAGCTGAGTTGGGAGATGTATACCAGCAGCTACCAGCGTCACTACTGATTGGAACAATTCATGTTTCCTTTTGGGACAACATTAATTTAAACTAAATACATATTGTAATTGTAAAACTGTCATGCTTGACTTAAAATAATGAGTTCCGCCAATTATATTTAACACTGATTGACTTTGATACAGACTGAGAAACTCGATATTATTTATAAATACAGTAGCAGTAATGACTGTCATTGTCTTTTGAATATATGGACTTAAAATTCTGTTTAAAATGAAATCTTCTTAGTGTTTAAGGAGTCAAGTAGAACAGATTATAGTTTAAATCAGACAATTCTAGGATGGTTTGAGAAAAGATTAGCCTCAGCAAACCTACCAACTCAGAATTTATAAAGAGCAACAGACAAACACAGTTTTTGCCCTGAGCTAAAATAGCTGCACAAACCAACTGTCACCTTCCAGAGAATTAAAACAATAACCACACCAAGAATCTGAAGCTTCTAATAAAGTATTATGATCTCACCCCAGGCTCTGTGTACTCATTTGCCAAATGCTAGGTTGGCTTGCAGCTTTGTTGGGCAAGCTAAAATATGGATTTGCTGTCAATTATTTTCAGCTTTTACTTTGAGATGGAGAATTTTTCCATGTATGTATTTATTTCTCATTTTTGTAATTAATTTCTTTTTAATATTGTGGTCTTTCCTTGCTTAACAAGTCATACCTTATATTTGAAATTAAGATTATTTGCTTTCTCTGGTAGCTTTTACTTAGATATTAATGAATTTACCAACTGACATTCTCCTACTATTTAATACCTTTTGTCAAAGCAGACAAAGTCAATTTAGTGATTATTCATTTAGGTATGCTACCCTATCTCAAAGAAATAGGAGAAACTAACAGTGACAAAACTAACTTTCTAACTGATGAAAAGAAGAAGAAACACACCTTATAGTGCTGTGTGAATTAGAGGACTGTTCCACAGGTGCCATAATTGTTTTTTATATTATGTTTATAATATTTTTCTTGCAATGTAATATGTAGTATTACAGTAAAATAGCTATTAATATAAAATATGAGTATTTATAGAACTTGATGAGGCAAGACTGGGTGAAACCTCATTCAGAAGACATCCTTTGCTTTGTGTAGGGGACTTTAGCCCATGCGTGAAGCAGAGTTTTAAATGAGAAGGAAACCAGTGCAAGTATCTACAGATACACAACATTTGATTTTGTTGATATATTGAGCTTGGGTTCATAGGGATGGATACTTTCTGAATCCTTGTTCTGTGTATTCAGTGTGCTGTGTGTGTGTGAATTGTGAACACTTCCCAGGGGACAGGAGCTGTCACTCCTCAGACACCTGGAGGCCTTGGAGCTCCCTGAGACTGGAGCTGTAAGAAAGAAATGCCATAGGAAAGGATCCCTCAGAGTTCCTTGGCTTTACCTTCTGAAAGTGGGGAAAAGAGCTGTGGAACTTTTACAGTTGCATTTCTTCCCATGCTGAATTCCCAGGGAAAAGAGAATTCTTGATCAGTAGGACTTCAGGGGGAGATCTATTGGTAAATCTTGAACCAGTTGAAAAGGAAAAAAAACCACACCCTGACTTCAATAAGTGGCTTGTGATACGTGGGAGATTTTGTGTTGGTTCCTTTGGGACTTCTTGGTCAAACCAGTGCATTATTCCATGTCAGCTGGGGTGTTTTTCTCTGGTGGTAAACATGAAGCACTGGAGGATAGCTGAGCCTATTCCATTAATGCAAATGTCCTGTAGTGTCAGTTCTACTGTCCAGGTGTGGCTCCTGAACCACCTAATCCTGGCACACGCGTCTGGAAAGTCCAGAGAGTACTCAGGGAGGTTTGCAGCTTTAGAATTAGTGCTATGAAGCCCTTACAGAATATTTGAGGGACTGTTGTAGGATCATTTAAGTAAATTGGGGGTCATTTCTATCTCAAGAGGGTGATAAAACCTTGGGTTATATAAACTTGAGGAAAATGTAAACTAGGTTAAATGTGCACATTGTCAAATTCAACTGACTCGATAACTCAGCTGTATTTTAGCATATTTCAAAGTAGCCTGTGAGTCTTTGATATTAATTTATGGCCCCTTTTTCTTAGCTTGAATTGTGAATATTATTTTAAAATATGTTCCAGAAATATAACTCATTGACAGGAAAGTGTAATTTGGAAGTCACTTGATATAAAGGGTGATGCTGACATAAAATGGAAAAGCAAACTGTGTGAGGTCAAAATGCAGCAGTGTACGCTACAAAATAGATACAATAGCAAATGAGACATTAAGGGAAAGTTGAAAAATGTATCTGTCAAAGAGTATGAAGATACACTGGTAAAGAAGCAATATATATGTATTTGATTTGTCTTTTTATGTTATGGGGAAATAAATGTACTTTACTGTGTTAGCCCCTTAAGGAAATGCCACGGCCATCAGAATAATTTTATAAAAATGACAAGCTATGCAAAATGTGGGAAGAAAAGTCTTAAAAGGGCAACAATATCGCTTTTTTTCCATCGATGATATGAGAATTTTTAGATTTCTACTTCTATCAAGTAGAAATATGTACTGCTTCTGTACATTTTTTTTTAAAATGTGGCCAGTCAGATTTTAAAGTGTTAGAGCCTTTCCTGATGCTGGGCAATTGAAAGAGAACATGGAGAGGTCATTGCTAGAATGAACAACAAAATAAATGATGAAGAAAAAGATGGAAAAAAATGGAAACATTCTGAGGAAGGCAGTGTATGACCACATCATGCAACTGTGTCACTTCATGTCTGTTGGCAAGGATTGCCTACCACAGTCTCTGGTCTGGGAAGGTCAGCTGTAGATGATATGAACAATCACTGCTTTTCAAATACCAAGAACAAACAGACTGTCAGTATTTGCTACAGTTTGCTGTTCCTTTTTACATGCTAATTCAATTCTCAGAGAATCTGTGTCAAAAAGTTTGTGCTTGATATCTATCAGTGAGTAATGGTATGTCTCAATTGGTCTGTATTAAGCTAATACTTTGGAAAAAACCAACCAAAGCAATAAAAGAAGAGATTTATTCTATTTGCACATTTTGGTTCGCAGTAATTTCTTTCCATGGCCAAATTAAAGAAAAAAAAAGAAAAAAAAAGTCATGAATAATGAAAGCACAGCTGTATTTAGTTCCTGGTTTACAGAAAAAAAAATAACACTAGAAAAATATAATATTTCTTTTAATGTCTGGCAGCTGTTTTAGGTGGAAATTGAGTTTTCCAAGTCACTTTCAGAAAGGAATCAGTGAGCCCTGCCATGGTGGCCAATCTTTCCTCTCTGAGGCAAAGAATAAATCTCCTCTGAAGGATGGGTGGCTGCACTGGGGTTGAAGAAAACAGCCTTTGGGGCTCCATTTTTCCTTCCTCCCATATTTCAATTTGCTTATTTTAACCAAACTGTTTATTATTTTATGTACCTGACTGCCAGTCCTACAAATCAAATTTGTAGCAAGTTGGGGGAATGTTTATTTTTTCTGGAGTTTTTGACTCTGTATTTTATTCCATACTAGGGTTGAAGTATTTCCTCATATCTGTTTTAAAGGCTGTGTAAAATGGATTAGGCAGTAATACAGATAAGTAATTTCAGTTTTGAGTATTTAGAATTTTAATATTCTATGAATATTTTTTGCTGAATTGGCACTCACTTTTTGGCATATGAGCAATGTTATTATTGAGTGAGAATGTTAGTATCAAAATCAAGAGATTTTACTCTAAAAATACCTAATGGTGTTTTAAAGGAAAAAGTACTTGTGTTCTTCTTTTCAAAGTTGCAGTGCATCAGTTTTTCTGCTGAATGGAGATGTAGCATATTATATTTATTACAGTGTAAGTACTTGTTGTACTTTGTGACTTTAAAGCAGAGGACACTGCTCAGTGAGGTGTATGACGTAATTTCTGTCCACTATGAAGTGCAATTTCCCTGGTCTGGATTCATTAGCTATGAGAGATTTTACTTCTCAGAACGAACAATTTCACACGGTTTGAGAAACAGGATAGAAGACAGCAAAGTGGAAACATCTCATCTTCAAGTTATGTTGTACAGTTTGTACAAGTCATGGGGAGACGAGCAGCATGGGGTGTGTTCTGATGTTTGGGTTGTGTGGATTTAGGGTTTCTTAAGCAAAGTTCAGCTAAATAATGAGAAAAGGGAAGGAAGAGATTTTTGAAAATGTTGGGATATTGCAGCACCTATTTATCTGTGTATATTTATAGACAATTTGTAAAGTGCTTGTTCTGTCTCCTCGAAGGCCTGAGTAACAAGAGGTTGCCTCTTTAATTGTTAATATTTGTTATTGGTTATTTGAGAAACAGGATAAAAGCTCTGCTGGTAAAGATGTAGAAGTTATTGTCTGATTAACTTTTGACTGTTCCCAGTTTATAGCAAAGCTTGAACATGTCCATGTATAAAAGCATAAACAATTTAAAAATGCTTATGTACTTCTACCATGCCCATATTTTTGGCATTGATCCACGTATAAATAGAGGCTTTTCAAAAAATTATTTCTGAAAGGAAATGTAGTAGATTTTTAGGGATTATACAATAAACTGAAATTTATGAGAGGAAGATTTAAAAATAACATGAAAATCTGACTGCTTTGATTTACTACTTTCCTAGACAAGAAACATCCCTCTCTGGCAATAATACATGAAGTCAAACAATAATTTAACATTGTTGTTTCTTAGAAGTGCCACTTCTGTTGTCAGAACGAGCAGATCAGAGATCTCTTCAGTCTGGAGAGACTATGTAACGAAAGCAATAAATTAGAATCAGGTTAGTGAGTATTGATGCTGGTATATTAAAAAACACTGCATGTTAGAGTTGTAATATTAATATGAGTGTTACAAAGGTGGTGATGAATTTAGATCACTATGAAAAAAAAAATCATGGAGAGAGAAATTTTAATTTCTTCCATAGTAATTTTAATGATTTTTTTTTATTGGCTTTTTATTTGTATTTTTCCCACTCTTCTAACACTTTTTGAATACTTCAAGAGTTAAGGGATTACAAAGACTGTCCAGTGTGACAAAACAAAATTACATTTATTGAGCACTCCTGTCAAGTCAATATGTAATGTCAAGTAATAGCACACTTTTGACAAGACTGTGCTCTGAGTTCTGAAATGTTCCATCATTGGAGACACCTAGACCTTTTCCTACAACTGGTGTTTAGATACCCACTGATTGGTGCACTCACTTTTCTTTGTTGCTACTTCTTTTGCTAATATTTTGCTCCTAATTCCCTAGCCATTGCTTTCTGCACTTTGTGCTCTTGAGCAGAGCTGGGAAAGGGTCTGCAGCTGTTCACAGTAAACCCATCAGTTGTTACAGCGTTTTCAGTAAAGAGTGTAATGAAATATCTAGGAAAAATAATGATATGTGGTTGTGGTCTGGGGTTTAAAAACTTTAGGAGCATCATCTTGAGATTGCATGCTTAAAAGGCCTCAGGTAACTATTGGTACCTCAGTTTTTACATCTCAGCCACAAGTCCAGCCTTGTTTACCATGACATTGTCATACCTACACTTTTACTTCTGTGCCAGTTATGGCGAGATACATCTCCCCTAACCACCCTTGTAAAACTTGTGTTCACTTAATTAACCTTCTAGGTCTTTCCGTTTTCAGTAAAGAAATTAAGACTTACCCTTCTGAACACAGTGCATTTCTGTCATCCACAGAAAGTTTTAGTCAATACAGAGTGGGCTGAGACAATTAGCAAAATTTAGCTGAATAAAATTCTAATACAGGTCAGATTTTTCTGGCCCTCCCTTAGGATCAAAACTGACAACTTTTCAGACCTTTCCAAATAGCAGCTGAGAATTTCATAAGATAAAAGATTTCTATTTAAAATAAAACTTAGTTATCCAATTTGCTGATTATGACACTAATCCCTCTGTCTTTTTGTGGGCTTTTTAGCCCAGTACATTTCTCTGAAGTGCAGTAAAAGAAGCAATGTCTTGCTATTGCTGTATGTTTTTAAAGACTTTGAACTTACGTGAAATTCATTTTTGCATGATCTTTCTTGAAATGGAAAAAGGCATATAAATAGTAAGTGCTGGGGTATTTTGAAGCTCATTGCGCTCTGATCACATATAATAAAATGCAAGTTTTTAGTAAAGACTTCACAGTAAATGATTTTTTGTTTTATCACAATGGACAAGTAATGTCAGACACCAACATATTCAATATAACAATGACAATGAGGCAGTGGATTGCTGCTAGATACAGATGACAGAGGAATGAATCAGGCAGCTGCTCTGAAAGTTCAAAATAATTATCCTGACTGAAAATAGGTCTGGTGGTAACCCCCAACTTTGATGTAATACAAGGAGAATTTCATTTGGTCACAAATGAATATGATTTATAGCATTTGAAAATGGTATTTGGTTTCAAAAGCAGCATTTGTACTGATAGAGAGGAATATGAATAGTTCTGTTCTCAACAAAGTCTTGCTGGAAATAGAGACCAATCACTAGAACGAGGAGGAGAGAGACTAACTGCCTGTGCAATGAAGAGGTGAGAGTATGCATTTTAGAATCAGCATGAATAGACAGATCCTTAAATAGAAAAGTGTGGGAAGACTGTGACAAGTCTGAAGTTGCAGTCATGATGGAGGTTCTTACGACTTTAAGTGATTTCAAGAAATAAAATTAGAACAACACTAGATTTTTGAGGGGTTTATTCACAAAACAGAAGTTATTAGTTATTAGAAAAAAAATGTGAAAAATACCCACTTTAGTCAGTGATTGAGTAAAGATCATGTGATTGTCACCTAATATTTATAAAATGGGATAATTAGATTGTAGCTGAGAATGAGACTATGTTGTAGGTGGGTGGGTCTAGTTTCATGCTCTCTTTGTAAATCTGGCTGATGCACATTGCAGCACTTTTGGCTTAGATCTTTTGCTAAACAAACTTTTAGAGCTAAGATGAATGGACATTTCTCAGAAATTCTGTGTATGTATAAAACTGGTTTGCCATTTTGTTCAGCTTTAAAAATGTGTGTTAAGAAACTGCATGAGAGGAGCCATGGGAGAATGGCCATTGACCAAATTTAGAAAAGCCATGAATGTGTCCAGTTACAAATTTTCTTGCTCCCTTTTTGGGAGCCCAGGTTCATTCTTTCCTCTTGCTGACAGATGCAGTGAACTGGGATGCTCTCTTGGAATGATTTGTTAAAAGATAGCTCAGAAGTAAAGTGGTTCTCTAGAATTTAATCCAGCCTGATTCTTAAATTGCTTAATAAACCCCCTTTATTGAAATATGCTGCATAGGCAGTGGGTGCAGGAGGGTGGAAGAATGAAGGTTACTGTCACAATAGTTTTTTATTTGCTTCTTTATTAGAGAGTGATTGCACAGTTTTTAATAATATTGCTATATACCAGCTCCCAAGGAACTTTCACTCCACAATGCGCTGAATGAATTTGTAGGGAACGAATCAGTGATAGTGTAATGGAAAGCTGAATGTGTGTTCCTCTCCTGTTTCATTGTAAAAGTGGAAAGAATTACAATGAATGATGGAAGGAGCTGCCAAACAGCAATATTCATATGTATTGTTATATAATTCAGAGTATTATGAAAAATCAAAGTCCAGGTATTTCAAATTGGCTGCTCATTTTTAATAGATGGTTTTGTCCTTGGTCTCTTTGTTTCATTTCCCATCCTATAAAATGGCACTCATAATGCCTTCTCATCTTCAGTAATGTTGTAACAAATTCATTAACTTTTGTGAAGAACTTAGAAAGTTATAGTGATGAATACTATAGAAAGCCACATTAGAAATTAATTCCATCTTTAGAAAAGGGCTTGTGTAGCATGTAGTAAATGAGGCATGGGCCCAACACCGAGTACTGAACATGGAACAAAGTGTTGAATAGCTGCCCATTAGGGGAGCACTCACCCAAAAATAATTTACAGGCACCCTTGATTTGTAGTGATTGATTTTACAGTCTTAATACTCCCCTGTAACATACCTTTTCACATATAAATTTATCACTAATTTATACTAAACATATTCAATTTAATTACCTTTTTTAAAGTAATTACAGTTGTAATTATATATTCTCACAGAGTTGTAGAGGTGCTCTAGAAATACTGAAGAACTTCTGTCTGGCCTTTGTTCTTCTGGGAATATATTGTCATTTTAATAATCAGAGTTTTCTTCCAATACCCAAGTTTGAGTATGGGAATTAGTCTGTTCCTTTATGGATATGAGTACAAAACTTTCATATTAAGCCATATTATCTTTATCAGAAGTCATTGACATTTATTAATGAAACTGAGAGGTTTCTTGAAAATTAACAGCAATACTAGTGTTAAAGGATTGCTTTGAAATTTATTTTCCTCATTTCATTAAACATCTTTCTTCACCTAATTATTGTTATGTTCTCACACATGCTCATTACTGGCATTTTGAATTGATTTTAATGACTCCTTTTGACTGTAAAAGCAGTCAAGGGTTTTGAAAAAATCAAAATAGAGATGTGAAAAAACTCAATAACCATAAGTTGTTGTAATATTTGACCACTGACAATGTCAGGATCGTATTGTGGTCCTATCACCCAGCACTTTTTTTTGTCTAGTTTAATCAATGATTTCTAAGATAAAGTGAAACAAAATTCCTGGAACCAGATATTAAACTGTTCTGGGCTGACTCCTGGCTCAAAAATAGCCAGCTTCTGGATTCCAAATACTGTGTTGTGTGTTGGGGAATTAATATCTGAGCTGTGGGCTCTGGGTTTGTGGAGAGGTTTCTGTGTCCTCACAAACTTTTCCCATGGAAATTTATATATAAGAGTTCAGGGAGTTTATAGATTATAGTCTAGAATCTAGCTCTTTAAATTCTATCTGGCTGCTGCTGCTTGAGTCACCTACTTGAGTAAATTTGCTGTGTCTCTGTCTTAATAAACAGAAACAGGAAAAGTAAGTCTCATTTGTTATGTAAAGAGTAAAATTACTTATGGTGGCTTCATAGAGGTTTAAAGTAGAAACAAACCCACATGGAGTAGAATCTTAGGCCTCTCCAAATTCCTGATTGTAAATATACACAACAGTATATATCAACAGCATATATATTTTAAGTAGCTGTTTCTACATTTAGTTATTATTTATATATTATAATAATAACATAATAATTAAATATTGTATATTTTGGCTACTTATACATTTAACTGTTCAGAACAGGTCATAGTCTTAGAACTGACTTTCAGTTTAAATTTCAGCCTGCTTTTGAGGCTAAACTCTCTAGTTTGAGTGACACTATGAACTGGGAAATATGATGTGATATTCTGTGTAACTGCTTAGTTTATGTGCACTTATGATGCACTGGCATATATTATGTTCAGGAGGATGTTTGGCAGTAGGAAGGAAAGCTGTTGCCTGCTTCAGTCTGCAGAAGGTGGAGCTTTCTGGATGAGAGGGAGGTGATATTTTCCCTGGGAGCTGCTGAATACATGTGGGGGAAGAGTCTCCTAAGTTACAGAATGAAACAGAATCAGAGAGTGGGGAAGGATAGTGAGACAGCAGCAGGGTGCAATGGGGGGTAGAGTCTTCTTTACAATCCCTTTTAATTTCTACTCTGAATTTCTTCTTAAATTACTTCTACTAATTTATATTCTAATAAAAATCTAGCTTTAGAGACTTTCAGAGATTTGGAATCTTCACCTTAAGAATAGGTCCAGACAAATCCTCCTTGAAGTTTTGCGAACCTTTATCTGACCTATGAAATTTCTTCAGCAAACTTCTGCAGTCCTCAGAAAGATGGGGAGGAATGTTTGCTCAGCTCTTTGACTTGCACCTGAGTTCATTTGTGCTTTTGAATCACATAACTGCACTTAGGCACTGCTGTCTGCTTCATTCAAGTCACACACACCTTAGGTACCTTCCCTGAATTAGAATTGTCTCGGAAGAGATAAGTGTTTCTGCTTTACAGCACCCAGGCCATGGCCAAGGTAGAGATTTAATGATTTGTCCCGTGGCAGGTCTCTGTGGAATTAAAGACCGTAATTTGTGTTTGTTAGTGCTGCTTCTGAACAGTTTAGAGAAGATCCTCACTTCTCAGTTTGTAGGACTGTCTTGTGTAATTTACAGATCCTTTGGCAACTCTGAAGAATCCCAAGGCGAGTTCTTGTGTTGGCTCTCAGAGCTGCTCTTGAAGCTATGTTTTTCCAGGCTTTGAGTGCTATAGAGGAGATAATGTGTGGGATTTCCTACTGAACTTTGCTGCTGTTAATGAAGTATTGAATTAATCAACAATTAAATAATAGAGTAATTAATAGCACAACAAAAAAATGGGATATCTTTGGTAGAAAAGGCTCTACACATAACAAACTCCTGCTGTTTTTCACAATTTACTGTCATCTGTATTGTACGTAAGAATGCAATAGGAAAAAGTGGAATTAATTTTCTGATTTGTTACAGATGGTAAATTTATGAAGAACTGTGTAGTTTAATTTCTTTTATAAGTGTAGACTTTTCCTGCATTCCTTGAAAAATCAGTTCATACTTTGTTGGCTTTTTAACAAGTAAATTATACATTGAAAATTATACATTTGAAAAAACGAGAACGAACAACTAAACAACAGCACCACTACCACCAAACCCTGGGGAAAAAAAAAAAAAGAACTCATACTGTTTTAAAAGTAAATTACTTTGATTTTTTTTAAACTCTTATGTAGAAGAGCTGTTCATTCATGACTGGGAGGCAAGAGTCCTGTGTCCATTCCCAGTGTTATTTTATGATGGGATATTATCTATATTCGACTGCTGTTTCTCTGGTTTATACTCTGTATCTCTGACAGGACACAGTCTGGGTTTAGAAGACTGTGACATACATAAGTGGTAATTCTCCATATCTTATGAGCAAATCAATGATATCTGGTCAATGACAGCTTGTCAATGCTGCTTCTTGTGTGTTGTAGCCCTTGCTGTAGCCAGAGCTTCTGTAGGAATGCTTTCTGTGGTGCTGGTCTATCACACCTTCACAATAAATCTGTTTGCAAAGATTCGTACTGAAGCAGTCATCTGTATTTTGAGGAGCTCCAAGTTGACCAGGTCAGAAGAGGACCTATCTATACATTATTCCTAACATTTTTGCCTGTCAACTCATGATTATTAAAGGTTTTATTAATCCATTTAATCGGGGTCAGTCTTTACTTGCCATCTTTTCCTGTCCTGTTACCTTTAAATATGTTCTGGTACCGTGGCCTTCTTATTGTTAAGCATGGAGATATGGCATGATAGAGTCAATGAGATTTATTAATTGGATTTGCATAACTATAGAAGTGTAGAGTAGTATTAATAAATAAATGGGGCATTTTAATTTCATATTTAGTCATATTTTGCCTTCATAAACATGCAGGAACCTGGTCAAAATTCGTTAGCTAAGACACGTAGATCAGCTTATTCTTATTTGAATAACAGAACTGTGGTAGCTACTAATAGAGAAAGTGAACTTCTCACCTTTGAATGTCATGGTAATTCCTTTCATGTAACTCCTTTGTGGCTTCCTTCACACTCAGGATATTCTGTGGTTCTATGAACCTTTATTGTCTACTTTTCCTTCCACACTCACTATAAAAAAAAAAATAAAAAAGAAAATCCAAAAAAGGCCTGAACAAAACCAAACCAAAACTATTTTCTTTAACTATCAAGACAATATATTTTTTTCTCTTTCTGTGTCAGCCTTCCCATTGGATACAACAGTATGTGTTTTTTCAGATGATGTGTTGCTGCAGAAAAGGTGATTGTCAGCAGTAAGCAAACTACTGAATCCAACAAAAAGCTGACACAGCTTTTCTTCTGCTTTGACTTAATCTTTGACTCTCTTTGTATTTCCCGATTTTATTTTTATGATCACATATTTTTTATTTGTAACACTGTTTGTGTGGTTTTGTAACTAGAAGAATGTCAGCAGGCCAGGGATCAAAATAATGCTCTACTATTATTCCCTAGGTTGTAGCCCAGAGATGTTGCCATATTTTAACTTGCATAAAATAATTATCAGAATCATGTACTTTTATAAGTCACCTCCTTATTTCCTTTGAGAGGGGAAAAAATAGAAGCTTTTGATCCCTGTAGAACGGTAATGGTAAAAGATTTAGAAGATTTGTTCTATTGAATATGAAGATATCTGCCCATGTAACAGAGCATTCAAGATGCATCCACCACACCCACCTCTAGTTCACAACTGTGTTGTGCAGGGATGATTTATCTCCTATCACAATTTACATCTCTGGAGGATCTCCTGATTCTTATCTCTCTGCACTGGACATTTCCTGCTGGGATTCTTGATGGCTCCCTCTGTAAATTGCAACAACAGTAATTACTGGTGACCTTTTATTTTTCTTACATTTTGGAGGTGCTGCTTCATCCTGATGAGTCTGCTTGTGAAAGTCTGCTTTTCTGCTTTGCAGGAAAGTTCCTTTTCAGTCATTCCTCGAGCCGTGACCCAAGCAAGGGTTAATCTCGTTCCTCTGGGAACACAACAGATAGCCCAAGACTTATGTCTTGTGACTTGTCCCAATCATTTTCTGCTCCTTCCAGGAAGGGCTGGCCATGGGTTGTATCATCTGAAGGTGGCTGTTTCTCTGTCTGCACCTCTGCCAGCCCAGCAGATTGTCAGTGAGCAGTGACGAGAGCAGCGTGTGGGAGCTGCCTGGCAGGCTCTGCTCCATTCATAGGGTGAAAGAAAAATGTCTAGAACAAAAGCCAATGGGGAGTAAAATATAATTTCTGTTTGGTACAAAACTAAATAACCTCTTGTTTCCCTTGTATAAAAAATTTATATCACTTAACACAATGTCTTAAAATTCTGTCAGTTTAGAAAGGAAACACTTGATGGTCACATAATTTCTCTTCAAAGTTCCATTGTGCCATGTAGTTATTAGCAATCTTATTTACTACAATAAATAAGCGTTCATACTGTATAATTTTAGTGTAGATGCAACTTTTTCCAGATTTTTTTAAACCTAGTAATTGAATAATTATTTTAGAGTGAAATTAGGAAACTGGTAATGCTCTAACAACACTTAATACTGTATTTTGGAATAATTCTTTCACAAAGAATGGCTATTTCAAGTTATGTCTAATCACTGCTCTGACTCCATGATATAATTTGTTTCTTAATTTAGTTATTTTTGCTTAATTTTATTTTTTCAATTAAGTAAATTAGATTTTTAATCGTTTTAAGACTTTATAGTGCAAACACTTCAACAGTGAAATCTGACTTGTGCATTTCTCCTTGACTTTTAAAATCAATAAGAATGGTAAACCTTTAGGTCCTTGAATAATATAGAACTAATATGTATACACTTTATTTTATTATTTTAAATTTTTGTTTTGTCTACAGACAGCCTTTTGATTGATTATCAGTTTACCTTCAGCTTATTACAAGAGGATGATCGTCATCACACTGCCATAAACTTCATAGCCAATCCAGAACAGGTAAGAAAATGTTAATAATTTTAGTTAAGTTTTAGAGACTCAGAATTAAGATTTCCATTGTGTTTGGCATTGATTAAAGGTTTGCAACGTGTCTATAAGCTTTTAGAGATAGTTCATGTTTTTTTGAGAGCTGCAAAATTAGTCCAGTGCCTTCATTGAGAACCTTTTCTAAATGGTAGATTCCTTCAACTTAATCTATACTCTGAAAAATTATCAGTTTGTTTATTTTATTGTTGTTCCCATGAATAACAAGTTTTAGTATCTTGCTGAGATGAATTGAAGGGGTATACCTTCTGCTGAGAAAACATTTTTAGGTGAGGAAAGTAATTTTTGGCTTGTGATCAGAATGTAGGCATTTGGCATATATTTTTTTTCATTAATTTTATGAAGACAATTATTTTGCTATACTTAAGACAATCTACAAGCATAACTGGTGTAGTTATATGTTAAATTTTACCCTGTTCTTACCAAAGCAAAAGAGAGAATTGCCTTTGGCAGTGAACCATTACCATTTATGTTTAAAATGAAAACTGGGAAATGATTAAAAGGCTATATTTGGTTCTGTGCAATGGAGTTACATGCAATACATTCTGATATGTTTTGTTAACTTTCTTTTTTCTTTTTTTTCCCCCTAGTCTAATAAAAATTTGGATATATCAATTAATGCATCAAACAACTTTAACCTCAATATTACGTGGTCTATTGGTTCTACAGGTGAGAGTGAATTTTGGTATGATGAGTTTTTCCCCAAACGATTTCATGATCCTTTGAGCTGTTTTAACCTGATTGTCTCTTTGTTGCTAATTTTGATAATAAAACTTTGCCAAATGTGTTCTTTTGCCATTATCATTATGCTGTTATTAATTATATTATTTAATCCTCAGATGATAATTTGCAATCTGAATAAAGCTTCATTAATATGTTGACTTTCTCTCCTATTCAATTAAAATTACTTTGGTAGGAAAAGCTTGTAGCGTATTTAAGTTTTTAAAATGACAGTGTTATGAAATGCTGTGATTTTAATTAAGATAAATTGCTTCCTTAACTACTGCAGAGACTGAGATTTTATTTCTTTGTTTCAGTGTTCAAGCTAAAAATTTAATTATTAACCTTTACGTTGATATCAAACAATAAAGTTCTTCTGTGTATGCTGATAAAAGGAGCTGCTTATCTATTTTTTCCTCCAACTTTGAACCCCATTACTTTTCTTTGTTTTAATTTAGACAGTTTTTTTGAATTGGTTCTATTGACTTTCTGAAAACACATCCAAGGAGAGGCATGATGCTTAAAATGAAATAATTTTTAAAAAAATCTTTTTAAAGAAGGTTCAGAGTTTGTCTTAAACTCATTAATTTCTTTAGCAATGCATTTCTGAAGTACTTTACTGTACCATAGCTAGTAAACTCTGTTTTTTCCTTTATTTTAACTTAGCTCAGTCACTTATTTGCAAAAACTAATAAATGTTTATTACTAGTTACGTTACTAACGCTTTCATGAACAATTAAAATTTGACAGCAAAAATGTAAGATGTAGACAAATTCCCTTTCAGGTTTTATTGAGCTGTTTATTGAAATGAAACATAAATTATGGAGAAAAAGCATATTATCTGTTAAGCTGACCATAATAACTATCTTGTAAAATTCATGTTACTTCTGTCACGTTTCCAATTTTTATACAGGTTTTTTGGCACCAAAGTGAATTCTCTGTATGTATATTAAATATACTTAATGTGCCATGTAAACTATAATAAGGGGTTGTTTTAGAGGGAAGACACCAAAAGCAATTAAGGATTTATGTTTCTTATGCAAATTTACTTTGGCATCTTTAATGATGATTAATATTTTTCTCAAATATGTATATTTACACCTGATCTTTTAAATTTTTTTTAGCTGGAACAATATCTGGAGAAGAGATTCCTGTTGTTTCCAAGGTTAATATTAAGGAATATAGAGACAGCTTCTCCTGTGAAAAATTTAACTTTCGAAGCAACCCAAACATCACTTTCTATGTCTATGTCAGCAATTTTTCCTGGCCAATCAAAATACAGGTTAGTGACTGCTTTGTGCTTTTAGAGATGTTTTTATTTCAGCTTTACTTTGAATTTAATGATTTCAGTCACACAGAAAGTATATACAAATAGAGTTATTTGCATGCTGTGTTTTCTGTGTATAATAATTCTATTATGAGGGCAATCTTAGTATGATTTTAAGGCTGGGATGGACAGGGCTTTGAGCAGCATGGCCTACTCAGGTGCTGCTGCCCATGGCAGGAGAGTTGAAATGAGGTGATCTTTAAGGTCCCTTCCAGCCCAAACCATTCCATGATTCTGTGCTTTTAGTAGTGAGTCACACTTTAGGCTGTCAATTTTAAAATCTGAATTTAAATTGTTGAACTACGTGTTTAATTGTAATATAACTTCAGCATTTAGATGTAAACAGAACATGGTACACAAATCTGTGGGCACCTGGGTATTTGAATGTAGTCCTTTGTTAATGATTATCTTTTGAAGCCCCTGATTTTTTTAAACGTTGAGTGACTGTATCAGATTGCAATACCACAGACTTCAGTTTAGACTAAGTATAGTTTATTAGAATTTATGTTCTTCTTTGACTTCATTGGAATCAATTTCATTCGGTATTTTCTGGAGCACTGAGATACTGTGCAGTAGCACAGTCAAAAAATCAATGCAATCATGATTCCTCCCTGGCCTGTGAAGTTCCAGCAATATTTATTCTGATGATTACTATGGCTGCACTTGTGAACACAGCGTCCCCTGCATCAATGAAGGAGATTCTTAAGTGGATGAATGGCTTTTGACTATAACTCCCTTACAGAATTAAGTCTTAAAAATTAAATTGCTAAAATGATAATAAAATTTCATAATTCCCAATGATTTACTTCAGAAACAAGTGCAAGCTGAAAATATTTTGCAGTTAACCATACAAACACCCTACAAAATTTCCATTTTAGTGGGAAAAAGCTTCCACATTTTTGTAAAATACAGAACCTAAATTTATATCTCTGTATATAAAAATTTATGTAAATATATATAGGAATATAAATACAAATATAAATACAAAAGCATGTTACAAAATATTTATTTACATAAAGTGTCCTGGATTAAAGCAGTTGTTTTCTGAGTAAACTGTCAGAGAAATGTTTTTGTTGTGTTATGTAAAGCTAGAGTTGTCTTCATAATACCTGATCAGTGACTGTAAATATGTGTTTATGGTGTTGAAGGATGAATTTATGCAGCTTGCTAACATTCTTGAATGTACTAATTTATTAAAAAACCCCAACAAACACTGAAGACTAGCTGCTTGCTTTTACTCTTCATATTAGGGCTGTTTTTTACACTCTCTCCCACTTCCTAAGGATTGAACAACTTCATCTGCCAAACAGGCTTAAACAAATCCATGGAGTAATTTCAGGTGTAAACGCATTACCCTCTCTCACCTTTGTGGCTGCAAGGTGGCTGTATTGCCATTGTAGGACAAACATTATTAAGGTGATGCATTCCTGAGACGTGCAGCTCTGTGGCACATGCTGGCAGATCTCAGCTCCTTCTTGTGCTGTTTCCACAGCAGCTTAACACCCTGGTGAAGGGAATCCCTGATCATTGCTTACATCCTTCCTCTTTGTTTTTTGTTTTTTAAATCAGAATTTCCATTGTCTGCTATGCTTACAAGACTGGGATTTTTTGTATTTCTTTTTGAGGTGTATTGACATGTATCAGTCTAGACAGTTCTTCCTCAGAGGAGGTGGTGCTTGACTATTGCATAGTCTTATTCCATCTAGAAATTAGGTTACTCAATTTTATGCACCAAGAAAGGAAAGCTAAGGTCCTATTGGATAAACCATATTAGGATTTTAATTTTCTCCTCTTTATTTTCCATCCTAAATGAACAGGTTTTTATTTAGCTCTCAGACTTTTCTGGGCTCTAATTTCTTTTCAAGAAAATACCTGAAGTTAACATTGCCCCTATAGGTTTCTTGTTTTTGGTGCTCTAGCATTAGATAACATCTTCAAATTAAAAATGGAATAGGGAGCTTTTCAGAGAAAACAAATTTTGTTTTATATGCTAACTTTATAATTCTGCATGTAGTATTCTGCATATACTTTTAAAAGTATATGAAACCTTCTAATACTTAGGTTTAAGAGCAGGAAGTCATGGTTCATTCCAATCCAGAGGCTGAAATTTCCAAGGCCAGTACTAAATCAGGTCTAATAGTTATGATCTTCTCCATCTTCATCACAACATACCAGATTTCACCTTCATAACAGGCAAAAGTGGTTGATACTTGTCTATTTGCACTGCAGTCCTTTTCTGAAATAGCCACACTGCATTAGCCATACCACGCTGGGAAAAACCTGGTGTTTTGTGTTAACTCACTGCTGAAGGCCATATTTAATCCTGCTAGACCTAAGAAAATTATTATGGCTTCCCTGAGAGGTATTCTGTTCATTTAATAAGCAAGGTAACAACAAGAAATTTGACACATGCCTTTTACACAATGCTTTTGTAGAAGACTAAGTACTCCAGCACACTGAGCATTTTTCAAGTACAGTCTGAGTACCAGTCCTCCTGTATTTCCATTATTCATCACAACTTGTCAAGAATACATTATATAAAACATGAGTTCCTAAGGAGGCAGAACTAGTGACCTTACCTCCTTTTAAACTGGTATTTGAAGCTGTGTTATTGATGTTATTACCAATGGTGTTATTGGTATGCACTTCAGTCTTCTGCTCTTGTGCCTCCTGATATGCTGGAGCTGAGATTTCTGGGATCTTTCATTGGGAGGATTTGGGTATTGGAGTTACTGCTCTTTTCTTTTTCTATAGGAAAAGAAGCAGCCCTCCTCATTATACAAGACATTTAGGTTCACTTTCTGTTAAGGTCATCTATATTCTCTCTGGTTTTGCATTAATTTATCTCCAAGATTTTCATGACTATAAGGAAAAACTGTCCATCCCAGCAGGTGATTGTTTATTGGGATCAATGGCTCACAGCTGCTTCCTCAGGTAGTTTTATTATTCATGTTACCTATTCAGCAAGCTTGGATTTTTTTTCTAAAATGTTAATAAATTAGCCAATGTTAATAAAGCCACCCTGGTGGCTCTACAACAAAATATCTTCTTAAGAAATATGATTTCTTTGCCTTGAAAAAGGAATATGTCATGATCGGTGTCAATAAAAATAGTTCTTTAAGGTGTATTGGTCTGTGATAGGCAGTGACCCATTTTATTGTTGTCACTGGTGATCCTAATCACCTCAGAATACAAATTCTTCAGCACTGGATAGCAGTGAATTACTTGCCAAGCATAGAAACTATATAGGAAATTCTCAGTTTCTTTCAGCTGTACTGCTGCTGTCTTTATTGAAATGTGCTTCAGGTTCCCATCAGCCAACACCCTTCTGCCATGGGCACACAGCCAGTGATCTCTGCAGCCCTTGGGGGAAAATGCTGCATTTTAATTTCCTCATGCTAAAGGCATCCTATTTAGCTGTAAAATCTCTTCTTCATTGAGGCAAGAGGCAGAAATGTGACATAGCTGCATAAGGGTCATTAGAAAGGTGGTGTTGTGGGACATCTTCAGCTTAGAGCTGTTTCCACAATAGATCTACTGTCTATTGACCTGGCTGTAAAATGGGCAGGGGCCAGTTTTTCCTCAGGACTATGTATTAGGGCACACAAATGCTGGATATTTCCCTGCTGAATTACTGTAACAGCTTACACTACAACTTTTGTCCATTTCCTGTAATTCAGAGTTGCTGATGAATAAGGATGGATTAAGGCCCTTAAACTTAACTTGCCTAACTTTCGTAAGCAACAGTAGCTTATGCATCTTTTCAGAGAAAATCTGTATAAATTACGTTTGTTACAGATGTTAACACAAGTGTCTCAAGTAAGAGGATGTGATTTTTCATCCCAACTTCCATTTGACTGTCTTTGACAGCCCCAGAACTTTAGGTGTATTGTGTCTTATATATCAGTTAAACAGGGCTCCATCACAGAATGTTCTGGCCTTAAAATAGGCTAGATTTCTGAACAGAATATATGACAAAGCCCCATAACTTGTTTCTGCTCATTTTTATTTTATTTTGAGAGTCAGTGCAATTCAGACTCCACTGGTAATGGAGTTTGAAGGCTGTAACATTTATTGGAAAGCAGTAACTCAGCCTGTAGCCAGCACCTCAAATAGTGGTCAATGGTCCCTGAAGTAGTAAGCAGTCATAAAGCTTGGGCTTCTGACAGCTATGCAAATATTAATAACAGCAGTCACAACATGTTCTTCAGTCTCAGGAAACTAATTTTATGGCAAGGGATTTTTGTCATTTAAGCTGGTAACAGATGTATTTTCTTTTTTTCCATCATTTGCTCCCATATTCTGGAAAGCAGTGACTGCATATGAAAAAGCAAATACCCTTAAAATGCTGTCCTGGCTATGGGGCTGATCACTGTCCCTAAGGACAGCAGTAACATTCCTGCTTCAGGATCAGCTGCATTCCTGCACCTATATCTCTTTATAACTGTCAAACTTGAGAGTCTCACCTCAACTTGTGCCTGAGCAGCAAAATTTTCTACCAGTTTTAAAGCTGAATCTGAGATAATAACTGTTCTACTAGTTATTTCCTTTCTTCCCTGAAGTGTAAATGAAAGATTCACGAGTGTCTGAGTTTTAATTGGGAGGGTCAGTTTAAATTGTAACGTTCAGCCTCAGCAGCAAAGCGCTGTCAGGCAAAATTAGGTTTGTGTTTAATGAAAAAAAATATAAAATCTTGTTATACATTTTTGAACATAGCATAGTTAAAGTAACATGTTTCCACAGCATAAAACAATTACTGTTGCAGTGAAGTTAGACAGGGTGTTGGTATTCATGTAGAATGCCCTAATGTGTTTGAAAAAGTTTTAATATTTTTAAGCAAGCCTACTTGGAGTTCTGGGGTTTTTTCCTGCACTGTGGTTTCTGACAAAAACTGTCTTTGGTGCCCTGTATTGGTTTGTACACCAGAACAGAATAATGAATTATGGTGAAGATTTACATTTTGTTGGTAAGTAGCACAATAAATAATCAAAACTACTTCATATATAAATCTTCAAGTGACTTTTTTTTTTTAAAAGCTGAAACTAGTGTTCCTTCAGTTTACTGGCTCCTGTTTCAGAATTGATTTTTTTTCCCTGTTAATAGCCTGTCTGTAGCAACTGAAGGAGAAGTGTAATGTAAATCAAGAAGCATATCTACCCTTGTAATAGAATTTACTGTGTAGTATAATTTATTTCAGCTTTTTTGTTATTGTTTTGGACTTCATTTGAATTTTTAACATTCATGAGTGACTTACATGTTGCAAAAGCTGCAAGAAGTGAAACTTGTCAGTCACTGCCATTAGAAATTACAACAGTATCACAACCCTAATAAATAAATTAACAAATAAAGATCAGATCTTTTTGGGTTTTAGGGCCTTCCTGAATTTTGCTAAGATGATGATTGTGGACCCTTTGCTTGGAAAATGTGTATTTATCCACATGTAGCCGCGTTTGTAGCTGTGCCACCAGTGATTGCTTGCCTAAATTTAATCCCTATGATTTATGGTGGACAATTCAATTTCTAAGTGCCTTAATAGTTTTGATAGAGGCTGCTGAGTAACTGCATATAGCAATGTATGGAGACACTATAATTCCTGAAACACTAAACAGGTATTGATGATGAAGTGGATGCATTAACTTCCAAAATGACTTCAATGTTTTCTTACAGTAAATGTAAAATCCCTGTTTAAAATAGGTTTGAAAGTAGTATACCAAAACAAAAACCCAGGAAAACCATTGAAATAATTTAGTGAAAATTCTGCAAGGAGCAGGAAATTCTGTCAGAACAGAAAAAAACAACAGGAATAGAAGCAACCTGCAGTACAGGGTGGATTTGTTTATAGATGACTGAGGAATAGCCTGAAATGGACATATATATGTAATTTAATTTTTCAGCAGAGATGATGATATTGATCATTAAGAAAAGTCAGGATTAATAAATAATAGTAATAATAATAATAATAACCAGAGAAAAATAGAATCATTCTGGTTGGAAAAGGCCTCTAAGATCATTTGGTGCAACCTTTAACCTTACACTGCCAAGTCCAGCACTAAACCACATCCCCAACTGTCACATCTACACATCTTTTAAATGCTGCCAGGGGTGGTGATTCCACCATTGCCCTGGGCAGCCTGTGCCAATGCTTGACAGCCCTTTCTGTGAAGGCATTTTTCCCAATATCCAACCTAAACATCCCCATTTTCAACTTGATGCCGTTTTCACTCATCCTCCACTTTGCTGTGAAAATCATGCTCAACAAAGCTGGATGCAAAAGTTATGCTTAATGTGCTCACATTTTGCATCAGGTCCTATCAATCCTGGACTCTGAAAAAAGAGAAATTTCCTCCAAAATCAGGAGGGTGAGAACATGGGACAAGAAGTGCAAATGCAAGTTCCCATCTTAATGTTAAGAAGGAAGTGATCCAAATAACAAGAGATTTAGTAAATTAAATTTAATAAATCTATTCAGTAAACTAGTGCTTTGGAAGAGATTTTGAATGAAGATTGTGTATCTATAGTGTTTAGTATTCTGTCAGCTTTTATGTGTTGGATATAGGCATTAAATTATACAGGGAATTAGAATGAAAGAATATATATCTAAAGAAACTGGGATCTCAATAACAGATCACAAGGCTGCTCAGGATACATTTGTGCTTCAATATTCTGTCAAAGTGGCTGATCTAATCGTCTTTCTACTCATAGCATTTAGGTTGTTAGACAACAAAAAATCTGGAAATTCAGGTTTATATCTTTCATGGTATTAGTTTTTATATATGAATAAAATGTATTAAATGGACTTTTTGCTCTATACTTATTTTTAGGAAAAAAAACAACTCTTCTACGGAGAAATTAAAAATTATTTTCAAATTTAATTCAGGACAGCAGCATGAAAGTAAAATTTCATTTCCTTCAGTGCTAGTATCTAAAGCTAAACTCAATTCTGGTTTTCAACACATTAAATACCATTGTTAAAATTCTCAGTCATAGTTACATTATTACAGGTATGTCTGTTACATGTACAATTATTGCATTTTAGAAAGTACTTGAAAATTACTACCCAAATGGGGACTGCTACAGTAATTATGGTTACTTTTTTCTTTCTTAGGCAATCAAATATAATAACAGAAACCTACTGGTTCTTGCCTTGGAAAATGGTCTATCTGTAATATCTATAATTTATTTTCTTGTAATTGTAAGGTCAGTTGTATGGAGAATAAATACCAAGGCTGTATAATATGCCCCAAAGGCTTGATGTGCTCAAATCCAGTACAGCATTTTCCAAAATGCTTCCCATGAATCCTAAAGTATTGCTAAAATGAGGAGGTGTTTCCTGATTATTAGATTATACCTTTTTTGCTTTAAATAATGCTAAAATAGTTAACTTTTGTCTTGAAATGTACCAGAACAAAGTTTCCATCCATATCATGCCAACTTCCACACCACTCCAATAAATGTAAATATTCTATTCATTATTTTTCCTGGTACATTTCTTTGTTCCAATCACCTTAGGAAAGGCCTAATATGAGCCACCAGAATAGCTGTAAATATTTAACATTGCTGATGTATTTCTGAGAAAGCAAAAGCCCCCTTAATAGTTCAGCTGATGATTTAAGGGAACCAAAATACATAATTAAGAGATAATTAGTCCTCAGTGATCCATAGTTTTAATTGGTGTATAATTTGAATGTCTGTGATAAGAACTCATGTAACTGATGTGCCACTTGTGTAGGGCTTTCTTTTCCAGGCATCATCTACTGGTGGTTATATAGCACAATAGAGATGTATAGATATTTGCTAACAAAAATTATCTCCCTATGATGATTAGCAAGTAGATATTGATGTTTTCCCCCTGTAATCTCCATTTCTCTTACATACTTACTGAAGTAAATTCTAGTTAGAAAATTTAGAATGCATTAAAGTTTTTTTTTTGCTTCCAGATAGCTTATGTTTCTTCAAGACTTTTGATTAGCTATAGAAAAATAAATCAATTATTCATTTTGGGATTTGAGGTGGGAACTTATTGTGGGTTTAGAAACCTTTTGTTCAATAACAAGAAAAAAATCACTTTGAAATATTAAGATTCTCCCTGAAGAAAACATCTATGCCTTGTTGAACTGGAGAAGCCTATAAAGGTCATACACAGTGGCTTCAGAATTATTTGAAAGTAAATGTTTGGCTCATAGGGGATCAGAATGGAAATAGGAAATTGGTGGGAGAGAATAGGTATTTTCAAACTATTTATCATGACTGTCAGAAGGATTAATACAACCTTAGTTTGATCAGGATTTTATAGAAAAATGTGGGCAATGTATGGGATTTCTGTTTCTTATAGCTTTGTTTAAATTTTGTATTTCTGCCAAATCCATGTTTTTCAACATTTCATAGTAAACAAAATAGTGGCTAAAAATCAATTAAAAAAGTTCAGTATGGGGGGTTTGTGAGGAAGACTTCTCTAGAGGCCCACATCTGCAGTGACGATAATGATGACGATGATGATACAATTTAAAAAAAAAATTACTTGAATTCTTTATTGTCAGGAAGCTAATTTAATGTATTTTGAAGAACACCAAAAGAAAACCCATAAACTGCTTGTTCTTTGTTAGACAAACATATTTAGTGCCTTCAGGGAGACAGGACAAACAATTATCATACACAGCCAGATAAGCATATTGAGCAAAAGGGTAAAGAGCTTTGCTGGTCATCTGCTTTTAAAATCTGGTTTTAAGTACATTAGCTACTTGTCATTACTTTTTCATGTAAGCACTTGATTTCATTGCTGCCTAGGTGTTACATCTCATAGATGATAAATCCAGAAGGGTCTGCTTTGGTCATATAATTTGAAATGAGACATAAACTAAAGCATAGGCTTTCATAAATTAATTGCAGTTTGAACTAGATATACTAGAAAGAAAACCCCAAATCACTCTTGGCCTTAATATTTCTATAAAGGGGATGTGCACTTGACTTCTGCTACATATTTCTGACTGACAATTATTGCCACTGTTCAAAAATGTTTGATTCATGGTAAGTGTACCTTTCCAAGGGCTATTCTTGAAATATAATTTTGTGCTAGAAAGGAGAGCTTCCTCCTGTAAAGGATGTGATGTTGTTGCTAATTCCATATACTCTATCACCCTTTTTTTTGGCTTTTCTCTGAACCCTCCAATGTTTCAGTATCCCTTGGGAGCTGTGGGTGCCAGAACTGGGTGTGCTTTTCCAAGTGTGATTGGATCTGTTTTGGATGCAGAGTTAATGATGTACTTGAGGAGGCAGAAAAGGGGTTTTTCAGCAGCTCCCCCATGGACACACTGTGCTGCTGAGGGAAGCAGGGCAGCCTTAGCTCCATCATTCCAACTCTTTCTTTTTGTGACTCCCATCCAACATTTTCTGCTGCATCCAATATTTTCCTCTATACACCCAGGAGTACCACAGCTCCTTCATCACAGCACTGAGAATTTAATGATTATCTACCACAACTCCAAATGTTTTTCAATGTCACTAAGTCCAGAATAACATCCTTGAGAATGAATCCAGTTTTACTACTCTTACCTTTCCCTTATCCTCCTATACACATGGCTTTGTAAGTGACCTATTATTTTCACTTTCCTTCCTCAGCATGCCAAATCAAAACATATTAATGATGATATTGTTTTATTGCAAGTTATTGACAGAAGCTTTAAATAGCACTAGAAAACGAAGATCTAAGAATCTTGCTGTGCCTTGCATTAGAAACACATTTGTATAAACATGGAACACTATTTACAATTACATTTTACATTAGTTAAAGGTTTAATAAGTGCTGTGCTGAATTTTTATTCTTGTGTCTCAAAAAGTGAGGTTTTGTCAGGAGGATTAATACAGTCTCTTCACATGTAGAAACAGGAAAATATCCAGAATTACTGTAAGTTCTGTTAATCATATTGCTGTGGATGTGTTAGGAATAGGTTAGGAGATGCAGACATGGAGTGTAGCAGTCTCCTGTGAAAACATGTAAGAACTGCTGGTTGTAGAATACTTGTTTGGAACACATATATTCTTAAAGCTGATAAAATGAATTTTTAGGCCAACATGCTCTACAGATTTTTCTATTCTAGTAATACATTATTATTTATCTTTTGTGATTTTTATTCATCGCTCTCATCTTTCATTTCTAGCTTTTCATTAACATCCCTCACAAAAACGGAGGAAGATGAATCTTGTGTCTTTCTCTCCTTCCGTTTTTGTTTCACAATGTCCTCATTTTACTTTCTTGTCTTTTCTTTTTTATTATTATTCCTTACAGTGACAAGAAAAATACACAAGACTGACATTATTACAGATTGCAGTCTTGTTAAAATTGCCATATTAACTATGAGGCCAGGTAGTGAAAACCTATTCAAGCTGTCAGATATTCTCAAATGAGTGAAATAAAAGCTGTTTGTATGTGTGTAGAATCATCATTTGTCTCCTAATACCATCTTAGTGCAGGCTTTGAATTGTTTTCATTTAAGGTAATTTTGGTTTTGTTCTGTTCTCAGTGGTAGGGTCTGAGAAATTCTCTGCTGCTTACATGTGAGAGGTTTACAGAAATGACTGATTTTCACGGATAAAAGTTTTGTTTTAGTTATCTCTAGGGGAAGTGTCAGAATTTCTGACTCTGGGAAACAGAACAGTTATAGATGAACCTCTCAAGGTCTTGGGTCCAGCTCTCTGCTCAGATCAGGGCAAACTTCAAAGTGAGGTCTGATTGCTCAGACCCTTATCCAGTAATTTTTTTTCCCTGCATTTGTTGAAGGTTCTGTCCATTGTATCTAATCCTCTTTCTGTCCACCTCTGAGAAGACTTTGGTCCATTTTCTCTACAACTTACCCATCCTTTCTTTGCCCTCCCTTTAAAACATTCAAAGTTAATGACTTCTCTGTATAGTAAAATGTGAGTTCCATGAATTTGCAGAAAACATTCAGATCAACACCAGGAATTCAGTGCAATTCACTGCATTCTCCTTCCAGCCCCCAGGCTTTAAAAATAATGAAAATAGTTATAAATTTGAGACAATTGTTTTAAATAATACGTTGTGTAATATAAATGCAAGACAGTTTCTTTTGGTATTTATTCAGCTGTTGGGCATTTTGACCCAAACATTTATATCTGCTTTTGTAAAGAAAAAATATTACTTAAATGGTATGTGGATAGTCTCCCTTTTCCCCCCCTTTTTGGCATTATTTCTTAAATATACATTCCTGGATTGAAAATTTGACTGTGCTTGTGTGTCCAGACTAGAGACTGGAAAGAGCAAGGATGGAGTACATCTCTTAATGGTTCAACCCAATTATCTTAGAGGTGTTTTCCAACTTAAAAGACTTCATGAATATTATTCAGTAGTAGCAAGGATAAAAAGGGGGGAAGAGTGTAAAACTGCATTTAAACTGAAATACAAAGGTAGAAATATGCAATTTTTTATTGCTGCTGTTAGACTTTGTAGTGGAGGAGGTGAGATGTCATTGGAGAAAGGATTCATGAACTGTTTATTCAGAGGTTGAAAATGAACTTTTTGGCTGTGCTTTCTCATTGGGGATGCATTATTGTTCCACCCCTAAGCCTAAACCTGGTGTAAATGTGTCACTGCATCCATGCCAAGATGAAGGCATTCAGTGACATTTGGAAGTCCTTTAGTCAGCTTTTCAGTGAGGATTCAGCAGCAGACGTGCCTCAGTCACAGATGTATCAGCACCCTTGTGGTTAAGACCCATGTGCACCAGTAAGAATAGATTTTTCCTTTTCTCTTGCCCTCTCTTTAGGCATTAGAAAAGGCAAAAAGCTATTTAATTTACATCATAACTGTATTAACTACTGTAAGCTGATAATGCTTTTTTTGTAGAGTGATTACATTGTTGTTTTGTTGTTTTTATTTTTTTTTAAACTAATAGCACTTCATTTATATTCTGTGGGCATTAACTGCAAAACTTGATTTGTTTTGAAAATCTTTTTTAGCTGTATTCATCTGTGGTAAGGCAAGTGGTTGGAAGGAAAAATCAATTGCAGCTGTATTATTTGCAAAGTAATCAATTCACTTCTCCATTCTAACTAGAAGAGGCATCCTGAGGAGCTGGGAAAATTACACTAATCTGATATGTTTGGATCTTCATTTCATTGTAAGGACTGATACTCATCTCCTTACATCCACCTCCTCTGAATTTTATTTAAAGTTCACATAGATAAGGGATACTTGAACACATGTTCAACGTGGATATAACCACCCTGTTCTTTTGACAGTACTTTGTCTTTTTTGGTCTTATTTTGGCTTCTCTTTAATTCATTTTCTGTAGTCATTATTTGGACCTGAACAATATCTAAAATTATGTGTTTAAAGTAATTTATGAAAGGGAAGGAAACAGTAACTTCTCAGTCCTTGATTTTCATGCATATTATTCTAAATATTATTCTATCCAAGATTTCATTCCATTATTAATATTTTCATTAAAATAAATTTTACTTGTTTTTATCAACTCTTTGTGTAATCAGTAATTTACAAAAAGGGAAGGTCTAAAAGTTTATGGGCTGGGTTTCAAGTCTTGCCAATACACATGGAACAATTAAGTGTTTTAATGACACAGTATCTATCTAGGCTCAGAGCTGACAGTAATCTTTTCCATTATCAGGATAAGTTAAACCTGAAATCATGTAAGCAAATATTTTCATAAGCTCCTCTATCTGTTTTAAAATAACATTTTAATAATTTACCATTTTAATAATAATAATTTCCTCATGATTTGAACTTAAAATAGTTTCACAATTCCATTTTTTTCCCGTATATAATCATTCTGTTCAGACACTTTTGTTTTTGTGCAAACATTGTCTATGACATCAGTAGCTCTTCATTCTTCCTGGTGTATATTCCCTTTTTTGTATTTATACATGGCAATCCTATTCCCTGTCAGCCTTTTAGCTGGCAAAGCAAGCTCTTTGTGTTTGTTCTTTGTGTTTAAGATTCATTTTCTGTTCCCCTCCTGGCCACCCTAATGGCTCTTCACCTTCCGCTTGAGTCTTTCAGCAGAATGACAGTGCAGGGCACAGTTATTAGTCTGTCAAAACATCCTTTTGCAGTTAGAAGATTAAATTGCACAGTACCATTGTTATCATTACAATTTTGGTTACTCCATTGAGATGCCTCACATTCCATTTGTATTTTTCTTTATGCTTGGCTGGTGTGGTTGGAGGAAGTTGCTTTAGCTCTGTTTATTCTACACCTGTTGTAGCCAAATGGAAAACAGGACTTCTGTTTAAATAATAATAACAATAATAATACATTCTCATAACAATTTAACTTGAAATAATAAACTGATTTTGTTTGAGGTGGCAAATTGAAATTATATTCTAGTATCATAGAATTTTATCAGTTAAGGAAACGAGTGAAATCGGAGTGCCTAATTGCATTTTGTAGATGCTTTGTCATAGAGGAGTACCAATGTGAATTTATACTCCTGAGTTTGCAAATACTGTATAAGATCATTAACTTGCCTTTCATTTGTGGGATTTTTTTGCATGGTTTATCATTCACAGTGATAAATTGCATGCTATCATAATGTTGAACTAACAATTTCTGTTTAGGTCCACTTGCATGCTGTCTCCATTATCACAAATACTGAGTTACTGCAGTGACATTCAGTATGTGCAAAATAAGTTGTATGTGAATTTTTATTTTTCTAAAATAACCTATTCTTAAATTCTTGCTTATATTTTTTAAACTGCTTCTTTCGTTTGGGTTCTTTTGTGATATTTAAACATCACCTTTGTGTAACTCCAGTCAGTGTGGTGTAATGAAGCAAATTGTGGTGGAAGGGATTTTTTATTTTGCTATTTTTAGTTTAAACTGATAATTATGGAAGATACAGTTGTGACAATTTACTAACAATGTGATATTAGGTGTGCTTAGGTTAATTGTGTTTTTTATCAGAAAGGACTTAAAGGAAAATGCTACATCATTGCAATGACATTTCCAGGGTTTCTAAAGGGAAAGATTCAGTTGTTATTAATTGTATGCAATGCTAATGCTATGGTTTTTTAAAGGCTTTTTAAACCTACAACATAGCATAAGAAAGTTATTTAAATGATCATGCTAAATAATATTATACTGTAAAAATTCTACTGCTAAGCTGACACCTCTTGTATTAACAGTGTTCAGACAGGAATTCGGGATACAAAGAGAACAAAATGAAAAGGCCTACAAAGTCATAAACCAGGATTAGTTGTGGTGAAGAACAGTGTTTTAAATAAAATTTTTAAAGGAGTCCTTTTGCTCTATTCAGCTTTTCCTGGTTTCAGCTTCAGAGTTCAGAGAATAGTAAAAATTGCGAAGAGGTTTAGGAAAAATGACTTGAGACAATACTGAAGTGAGTTCACTTGTTAAGAAGACTTAAGGGTGATGCTGCAGCTCAGGTTGTTTGAGTGATGATGGGGGAAGGAGATGGACAAAGAGAGCAAGAAGAACAAACAGGACTTAATTATCAGTGGGAGATAGTTTAGACAAGCTGAAAGGAAAGGTGACACAGACAGTTTCTAAAATCTCTGAAACCGGACATTTGAAACAAAGGAATTATATAAGCACCTCTCTGGACTTGATTCCCCTTTGGGGAAGCTGATATCTCCCATCTGCTGTACTTGATGTGCTTTTGTTGTTTTCCGTGATACAATTTTCTTTTTCCAATACTTGATGACTTTTTTCCTTTGTGATGTGAACAATTTCTAATAACAAAAGTGAAGTGAAACCACTCTTGACATCTTACTAAATAATTGAAATAATCCTTTTTATGATATGACACATAGGTGTCCTACAAGCCATCCCAAAGAATTATGGAGGGAAAACAGTAGTGGGCATGAAGAGTGTTTACAATTATCTCTGACATTGTTATGAAGGAGCAATAATTGACAATTTAAAAAAAAAAACATTTTATAGAAGCAGTGATTACTACAAAGCAGTTAATGGGCTTCAGAAAAGGAGGATTAAACTGGTCCATTTTCAGCTTTGTAAGTTTTCTGTGAACAGTTTAAAAACAAATGAAGTTGGTCTCTTACCAATTGACTCTTCTTTCACTGCCAGTTTGTTGACACTTAGAGCCCTTTGTTCCACAAGGAACGAGAATACAATTGGTCTAGTACATGGTCTTTAATTGAATTGACTATTTTGCCCTGCTGCTCAGGGAATTAATATATTGCTACAACCTTCTGTTCTGAAAGTTAGTGGGGGGTTTCTGTCTTTTGTTTTAGGACTAGAAAGAAAGTATGAAAGAATAGCATTCAGAAGTGGTTAGAGATATCACTGAATTTGTTTTGACTAATTGTATTATTGCAGTCTTAATTCTGTGAAATATTTTAGAAATTAATCAATGGTTACTGTCATTTCTTTTTTTGGTTTAATCATGCAGTAAAATAAACTTTCATATTCAATGTGCCACTTGCAGTAGAATGTAATTGAATGTTTCGAACTTTCAGTAGCAAAGTTATTCCTTTAATCTAAAAATATTGCTAAGGAGAATCTTGACCATTTAATGTGAACATTAGTACATTAGTTTCTGTAAAAGGTATTTGACCTGCAGACACAAAATGAATGACATTTTGTTTTCAAACAGATTAAAGGAAATTCCCAAAGTTGTTATTTAATCAAGAAATTATGACAGGAGTAATTTTTTTTTTTTCAACCAAATCAATATTTTTGATAATTACTAATGTGCTGCCCCCTTTCTCTTCACAAATGTTTCCCACTTATCAGATTCTGTAAGTCACGGATCATAACTGCATAGCATTTTTAGGTCATCTGGATGTTTGGGCACTAATTTTCTGAGAGGTTAGGGCGTTTGGGTACTCTGAATGACTTTTGTGATATCAGCCTATATTTATCTTTGATTTTATTTCATGTCCTGTTATGAATGGATTCTTTACAGCTATTATAAAGCAGTGGAGAAAATTCAAGGGATTGCTCTGCTGACATACACTGGGGAAGTGCAAAGGGATCACCTTCATTTGTTTCATACAATCATCAGATGAGTTTTGGAGAGCTCTTGGGTTTGTGTGTCCTGTGATGCTGAATCCATGGCAGGTTGTACTGGGGGATCTAGTGCCACACTGCCAAATTTGCATACAAACCTATTTTTATAATTTTGAAAATAATGAAAAATATGAAAATAATTGTTTAGTTATTAGTGAAAACCTTATACAAGTCAGCATAAAAACATGATTTAGTAAGTGATGAAAGAAGCCTATTCTCAAAGAAGAGAAGCTATGTTATAATGCTGAAAGTGAAGGAATAGCTCTAATCACTTCTCTCAGTTTCTTATGGTTTTTTTCCCCCTATTATGATGTCTGTAAGTAGATGTAAGTAAACTTGCATCTGTCCTTGCATGAAATAAACAGATTTTTCAGCAAATTTTAAAATGGGTATGTAATCTGAGGAAAACTGCACTTGTGCTTTTGTAAGGCACCAGACATTTTGGGGAGTTAACTGGCAAATTTCCAGCTGCTGCAAGGGGTAATATTTGATTAACCTCTGACCAGACATAAGTGTGTCCATCAGGATATACAACCGTGGTGTAAACCTGTTTCATCATGCCTTGAAAATCTTTGCTTCCCTGGGCTTTTTCTGTGCTGTGAGAAGATAAGGATGTTGTTGAATGAGACTCAGAATTGCACACTAGAACTCAAAAGAGAAACAAAAGCTCTCAGGTTAAAGCTAAGAGGTTTCAAGAGGAAAACTAGAGTGGAGACTCCTTCAGGTCATACATTGAGGTTGGTCTTGTCCTGAAATGACTAATGGCAGAAAAGGAAAGACATGGAAATATGTAGAAAAAAAATATTATGAGGGTTGATAAGAAGTATGATCATTTATTGATTGCAGTTTTTATAACTGAAATATCTTAGAAGTCAAATTAATTTCAATTATTAAACTTATATATTGGTGAAACTCAGTTTTGGGATTAGTAAAAGTGCAGCTGTGAGGAAAATGTGTGATAAGCAAAAGAGTGCTGTGTTTCTACCAAATGTGACTTTCAAACAGAACGTTCTTTTTCTTATGTCCTTGTCTATTTTGGTTTTCATGTATGTTGACAGTTTTGCTGCCTAACAGTGTAAACTGTTTCTTTGTTTCATCCTTTTTTTTGCAAAGGTAGCTGATATGAAATGCACATAAAATACCTTGTGAAGAGCCTTGAACTGACCCAAAATTTGTTGAGATCAAAATCAGAGATAGTATTACTTTTATATAACTGAGTGTAGTATATTAAAAAATGTATGATAGGATTTTAAATCCTAATTAGTGCTGTAATTTTATTTTTGTTTCAGTTGTTCCAAGTGTAAGACATTTGTACCACTGGGCTCCATCTTGCAAAGTAATCAGTAATCACCTCATGGTCATCAAGGAAATTTTCAAAGCAAAGCTTAATCACTTAAAATTCCATGCTCTAATTCCAGATTTCTGTAAAAATGTGGTCCCATATTTATGTACTCATTTATTCTCCCAGTGAAGCATTCCAATATTCAGAAACAGGAAGAAAAAAGGGATTTTCTGTCTTCATCAGTCATCTTGCCTTCCAAAACAAAAGCCTCTTTAATCTGCTGGGCAGCAGTTGTAGATGTTTAGTGTAAAAAAATACCATTTTTGATTATTTTGTTTCCCTTTGAATAATCCCTTGTCTGTACAAACAGAATGTTTGTAATAGCTCTGGTTTGAGCATCATTGTACTGTGTGTAGTTATATATCTACTTTTTTTAGTCTGAAGTTACATGCAAAGATCTCCTCAAGAAAAAAAGTAGACTTGCTATTATTTCCCTGCTGTCAAATAAGTCTTTTTTACTTCCTACCCCATCAATAGTCTCATTTCCAGCCATTTTCTTTAGAGTTTCCCTTTCACAGAAGCAAAGGACTTTAAACATGAACATTTTTTTAGTATAATTCCACTGATAAGCAAAGTTGTCCTTCCTGTCCTGAATCAAAACTGTAAATAGTCAAGAAAAGGAAATAATTTCATCTTTCTCAGCTGTTTTCTCTGTTAGGAATCCAAGCTGCCTTTCAGCAGCTGCTGTTCTGTGGTGCCCATCGTGTCAGCAGCGCTGCTCTGCAGGGTGGTGCCAGGTACAGCATCCAGAGCATCTGCTGGTCTGGCTTCTGCTGGAGCAGCACTGGAATGTTGGTTTTGTCTGTTTCTCCCCCTTAACTTCCAAAGGGCTCTTAAAATAATATTTATTAAATTTTAGTAGAAATTCTTTCACTTGGGAAATGTGCAATGCAAGCCTTTTAACTCAGCTTTCAAAAGCATTCTTGTATGTTTATGTATAAAATCTGGCTTTAGCATTAGAGATCTTCTGTTAATTTAGGGTAATTTCTTCCTGTCTCTTATGTATTTTGCTTTCAAACCCATGTCATTGACTACTAAGTCAAGTCATTCATTCATTCATGTCTCAATGAAAACAAATTCTTCCTGTGGTTGGGGGCTCTGATGAGTAGCCTGAATACTGCATATTGATTGCTCACAAATCACTTTATATGTGAACTCCTTAGTTTTGCTTTGTGATGCTACAGAAGGTATATTATCTTTTATAAAGGCTTACTTGCAGTTAATAGAAAAAAATGGTATATGGAATTATTATTCTTTTTATTCTCTCAAGAAAAAAGATAGGTGATGTTTGTTCAGTTAGGAAAAACTAAACTGTATGGATTTATGAAGCTTATAGGACATTTTGAGGCATTTTCAGAAAATGCTTATCTACTGACCTTGTATGAGACATGTCTGCTAGAAAAATTAGATTCATATGACACTGAAAGTTATAGATTTAAAACTATTTTTCCTCATAACACAACCATAAAAATTGGCTGCAAAATAGCATCAGTTTTCTGCAGTAAGAATTTAGTAATCCTCCTTTCACCAGAACCAGATTTCATGTAGTTACAAAACTGATTTAATGTAAACCTGAACTAATTTTTCACAAGGACTATGTCAGTATTCGAATAACTTGTTCACCAATATTAAACCTGTTTTATTTAATACCTTCCCCATGCCTATTCTATTGTACTAGAAATAAAATATGTCAGGAAATTGGTGGTAGTCATAGGAAGATAATAAATTGAGAAGAGATAAACTGAGTGGCGTATACAGATGTCTCAATCTGAATATGGCCTGGTGGGTACAATTTCCTGATGCCATTTACTTTTCATTTACATATGTAAGTATATATATATATAAATATATAAGGAGTATATATGTATGTTCCTTTACATAATTATTCCCATACACTTCCATATTCATTTCTCTGTACGAGTCAGAATTATTTCAGTGTCAGAGCAGTAGATTGTAACAGTTCTATTTATCCAAAAGTTGAATTAAATCTGTCCATTTGGGTTTTTCCTATGGAACCCTTTGTTAGTGAAATCATCATTTGTGGAAAAGCGTTAGGGGGTTTGATGGGCTCATCTGGATGTGGGACAGCAAGTTTTTAGTTGGCACAAAACCAGGAGTTGGATGGGCTGTGGCAGGGGGCTGTGCTGCCATCCAGGAGGAGCTGGAGGGGCTGGGAGAATGGGCTGGCAGGAACCTCGTGGAGCTCAGCAAAGGGAACTGCAAAGTCCTGCAGGCAGGCAGGAAAAGCCACGAGCCAGCAACGCTCAGGGGGACAAAGGGGCACAAAGGTGACCTGGGCTGACTTAGGCATGGTGCTGCCAGCAGGTCAAGGGAGGCGGCCCCAGGGACAGAACTTATAATGTAGCTTGACTGTTTTCATGGCAGTTTTAAATTTTTAGTGAATATTGTAGCATAAAATTCCAACTAAATTGCCAGATTAATTATTTTAATCGACCTTTGTAGCTTTAGTTAAGTATAGCCATGAAATTAGCAAATGGCAGTTACTGATAGCTTTATCCTGATTTTTATCATTCTTTTATTTGTGAAAATGTGTTAAGTACAGCTTCTCATAGATTAGCTTTTACTGCTTACCTGCCTTAAAGTAAAGACCAGTGAGTACAACATAGTGAAAACAGGGAAAAAAACAGGTGAAATTTTGGTGTGTGTTTGCATGGTTCTTTACAGTGTCCTTTCATTGTACTTTCACTCAGTTCTGGAAGATCTCAAAAGCAAAAAGATCAGAGAACTCCATAAGGCCTCAGAGTGATAATCACATGATAAAAAACCTGAATTTCAAACATAAGTACCCTCCTCTTCTGAAGAACAGCAGTCGTAGCCGTATCTTTCATAAGGATAAACCCATGCCAGTATGGCCTGGTGTATAAATTATGGGTACATTTCTAGCTCAGTTTGTTTGCAAAGGAAGAATTATTTTGAATTCTAGAAATTTATGATATAGAGTTAATTGGCATGGATAGCAGGTTTAATTTTATTATCATTTGCTTGTATGGTTCCTAATATTGTTCAATTCTGCCTTTGGGGAAAAAAAGCAAACCAAACCCTCCCTCCCCCAAACTACTGTAGCTTAAATATTTGTGACTTAAGAAACTTAAATACTTTATATTCTTATGCAATAGTCTACTAATCAACATTTATATATCACAGCTAAAATTAAATTAAATTAGATTGAAACTAAATTACAAGGTCCTGAGTAAATTGGATTTGGTAATTTACTACTGAGTCAATCTGCAACTGATGTCATAATTTAGATTTGCCTCTTATGTGAGAATGATGCCAAGAATTATTCTTCCCTTTGCAGTTTCAATTTGTGAGTGTGAAGAATAATGATCATGTTTGAAGTACAAAACTAGTAACTGGCCAGATGTTAATAATGAATTTGTAAAGATGCCATTGCAGGTCTGTCAGCTCTTCTTTTCTTGAACTTGAGAGACAAAGCTGGGACTCAGGGACTCTCAAGAATGCTCAGACTAAGGGATGTCTCATGGTTTGTTTACATAAAACTGACAGGATTCAGGACGAAGGAGAAATGTTGCAGATGTCATATTTAGCTGTATTTATAATTACTGGCTTTTTTGTGCATTAAGTGCTGCCTTGAGAGCTTTAAGGAATTTTTAGTTTTTGACCACTGACCTGTTTATCATTTATCACCCTAAATTCTGACAGCTGGCTTACTTCCAGAATGTGTGGGAAATAATTTTTATAGAGGTATTTGAGGATGAGGTCCATATCAACTTCTTTTTCCCTTTTAGTTAGCTTTCAAAATGTATATTTCATTTTTTTAGTCCTAGAAAAGGATGGTTTGACATGATTTCCTACTCTCAGATATAAATCAGGAGACTGTTTTATTACATAATAGCATAGCTTGCATAAATGCACTCCATTTATGAAACCTCTTACATATTTAGAGAAATTTCATAATATGCCACATTACTGTGAGTTGTTCTTCCCAGCTGGAACAACGGCCTTGGGCATGAAGCCACACAGTTGGGCAAAATAATGGCATCATTTTATAGCTTGATAATGGCACCATTAGCACAAGATATTATCATATCACCTTTTTATGGATACTTATACTTTAAACCAAGCTCTGTTATATGACATAAGTGCAGCATTGGAACAGGCTTCAAAAAATAAAGGTGCAATTTTTCTTTCAACAAGTTAAATATTGTAACATTTATGTAGCTATTATCTTTATACTTTATAAAACAGTGAGCTTCTCCTTTGGATGTCTAATAGAAAACCCAGCAATTTTGCATCTGAAATACGTACTCAGGTGTAAGGTGTTTCTTGACCCATCAAGTGAGACTTTTCCTCCCAAACAGATGGATGAGAGCCCCACTCTTGGCCAAATTGATGCAGTTTCTCATTCTTCCAGTCTGATAGAGCTGCTGGTGCTTTGGAGATTATACAAAGTGCAGGTTCAAAAAGTTAATTTTGAGTGTTCCAGAACTCGGATTTTTAACTCTAGTCTCAGTTTGTAATTGTTGATCTGCTTACAGACTGCAGCCTCATCTTTGAATTCAGGCCTTGCTCCTCAAAGCACATCTCCAATTGCAATTAAAATGTGCAAGACCTACTCCCTCAGACAATCAGCTTTTTATGACAGTCCAATCCACAGCAGTAAAGATTTCTGAGAGTTTTTCTGCTCTTTAGTAGATCACTTTTGCCTATGGATGAACTACAAATACTTTGACGTCATAATATTCAGTAGGATAAAAATGTGAAACTGGGAATATCAGTTATCTCTATGGAAAACACATTAGGTTTTAAGTATTTTAAGGAGTGTGCTGTGCAACTTTCTTGCAATTTCTTCAATTATTCTTCTCATCTGTTCAAAGTTTGGATCCCAAACAATAGATGAATTGTTGCTGAATTACTTGAAATTTGTCAGGCAGTTTGAGTTTTAAGTAGGAAACACACTTTTGTGAAATTATGTTGCAAGAATTATGGAAAATCATTAAGATTTTCCCTTGATTTGAGAGCTTTGATTGCCTTTCACTTCAACTGGAATTCTTACATTCCAAACCCAACATCTTTAAGAGGTGTTCAGATGAAATATTGGTATAATGACTTCACCCAGGAAACAGACCAAAACCTATCAACCTTCAATAAAGAAGAAGTTGACCTGAAATTGCACTTGAGTTCTGGTATTTTCTATTCCTATCAGGCTATAGCACAAGAAATATTTGGTGACCTTGAAAAGTCACTAAAATCCATAGATAGAATTTTAGTAGATAAGATGTAAAGGAAAATAAGGAGAATTTCTTAATTTCATAGGAAAAAAAGCCTCAGGAATGTTTATGGTAGAGACTTGATTGACTATTGAGATGTTTTAATCCTTGGCATTGAGATTTTTCATCGCAATAAAGAAAAAGTTAATAAATAGTCAAAAATATACAAGTCAATAACATAAATATTGTAGCAGACAGCAGTTTGTGTTTTATATGCTTCTTAGTGGAAAGGTATACTAAGATTTTTTTGGTAATACATTAATTAAACTTCAATTTCAGAAGACTTAAAATCTTTCAGTTGATTAATTTTGGAAGAATATTAAGCAGATTTGAACAGTTGCTTTTGTTTTTTTTTTAAGACCAAGACTGGAAATGTAGCAATAAATAATGAATAAACTTTTTTTTTCTTTTTATTTAAAGATAATTTAAAAACTGTAATAACTGTATTGTACTATTCCACACAGTGGTTGAGGCTGGAAGGAACCTCTTGAAGATGAAATGAATGATGTTGTCCAAAGATGGAGTCATTGAGTAGATAACACTTCTCAGTGCAATTCTTCAGGGCAATAATGAAAAAGCAGAGAAATGCTCTTCTCAAACTATAAACATTAGACTGCTGCTCCTGTAATAGCTTGTTGCAGTAAATATATAGGTTATATTACTTCAAAGTATTTGTCATCATTACCAGAATCAGGGAACTTCTCTTGGGAACATTTGGTGTAGAGTACTTCGAGTGTCTGTCAGCTTCTGTCAAAATACCACCTGGTAACTTTTTTTCTTCTCTTGTGACATAAACAGACATTTGCAGGATGTATTTATGCTTTACAATTACGAAAAAGTGTAATACTCTCTGGTACAATACATGGAGAAGGTTGAGTTTCACTTGAAGTAGACAGTATTTGTTGTTTCAATTAAGTACTTTTAGCATGGATGTCTCTGCACTTGCCAGCCTTGGAAAAATGGAGAGGAAATGAAATCCTTCAGAAATCCTTTTTCTATCCTTTCTTCTGTTACTGAGAGAAAGGCCTAATAACCCATACTAACAACCATGAGAAGGGAAATAATCATGCTTATTCATGAAATCACAGAGTAATTGGAGTTGGAAAGGACCATCTGGAGATTGTCTGACCCCTCAAAGCAGGGTCAGCTAGAGCAAGTTGTCCAGGGCTTTGTTGAGTCAGGTTTTGAATCTCTCTGAGGATTGAGAATCAATACCCAACCTGTCTGAGCAGCCAGCTCCAGTCTTCGATCCTCCTTGCAGTAAAAAAATATTTCTTATGGTGAAATTTAATTTCCTGTCTTTCAATTTGAATGGATTTAGGTTGTAGTTTAAAAATACAGTTGGTACATAAACCACTTTTAACTTAGTGTTTTAAAAACAAAAAATAAAATTGAGAATTATTTCTATTGAAAGAGTTTTGCAGTATAGAACATCTCATTTGTGGAAATCACTTGTAACCCCTGAATATGGTCGTGTGTTTTTGTTGTGCTGTTTCCCACCAGGCTAAGTCAAGATTTCAGTAAACAACATAAATCAGCATTAAACCCTCTACAGATGCATAAAATAATTGCAAAAACCCCTTACTTGCAGCTAGAAACCAAATTAAGCATTCTTTCTCAGAAATAATAACTATACAAATCTCTAATTTTTCATATGTATATTCTTGTCTCAGTGAAAACCGTGAGTGTGCTCTCATTTGGAAAAAGGGATGTTGGAATTGTCTGGGGAACTTGTGTAATCATTGAGGAGGAAAAACAACCCTTCTTTTTGAGTATAGTCAGTGCATTTAGTTGAAGACATCTATCTGCTGTATTTTTGTCCCAGAAAACATACTGAAAATCTTTCCTGGAATACTCTGAGGATATTTCTTACAAATGACTGTTGGCAAGATAGATACCTTTAAAATCTTTAAGTGAGAAGTTCACCCTGCAGGGAGTAAAGAGTATGATTTTAATTTCTTAACTTTACTTTTTCAATACCTTCCTGCACTTGGAGCCAGGTAGTCTGAATTGTCATTTCAAGTATTTGTTCCTCTGTGCCCTGCTCATAGCTCTCTTAAAAAAGCCTGGTCAGGCTTATAGAGTGAAATAATTGGAGTTTGTCGAATATGATGATTTTGTGGGAAAATTTTTGGAGAAAATTGCATTGTTTTATTTTCTGAAACTTTGCAAAAAAAATATTTCAGGGACCAGGTTCTCACTTAATTTTTGTTTTGTTTTTAAGCAGAACCTTTTCCCATTTTTCAAATTCTAGGAAAGTAATTTTTCTTTTAAAGGCTCATCAACACTGTTTTATGTTTTTTTGGGCCAGCTCAGCCAGTTTTTGAAAACTGGTAGCTATGGGAGAAAATAGTGATCTCAAATTTCCTAGCTCTCTGCAGAACCCCCCATATTTTGTTCTGAAATTTTGTCTAAAATGATTGTGCATAACTGATACATTTATAGGTAATTTCTTCTGTTTCCTTCTGTGATGTCTGATAACGTGGGCACTTTTTTATGTCTTTCCCTCAGCTTGTGTATTTTGGGATCATCTCTCTTCTTCTCTTATTAAAAATCTTGTGGACTCTGTTTTTAAATTCAATCTTTGCACCCACAGCTGTCCACTCAGGACATGCAGAGCTACCTTCTGTAGCTTTGATTTTTTAGGCACCAAAGTTTTGTTAGAAGATTTCCTCAAGTTTACCAGATTGCACTTTGGGAAATGTTTCCTTAGTTAGAAGAAGAAATCATTTTTCTGAGGCATGGAGGAAGGCTGGAAGATACCTTATCTCTAGTAGACTTCTAAATAAGTTTCTTACTTATTGCCTTACTCCCCTGCCATATGGATTCAGAAAAGTAAATGAGGTGTTTCAGAATTCCAAAGTAAATGTCTGTGTAACATAAACTTTATGTTTATGTAACATAAAGTTTATTTTTCTTGAATGTGAGTTTTTTGCATGCAGGATCTTTGCCCTGACTCATATACTTGTTTTGTCAGAAGATGATATTCACTATTTACAGATCAAATTTATCTATGCAGACACATCCTCTCTCTTTCTACTCAAATTAAAAAATCTTGATAGCTGAACAATAACCCCCAAAAACAGATCTTAACATTTCTGCCCAGAGTTGGTGTGAAGTATTTGACATGAGGAAGGAAAAAGCACAGCCCATGTCTTGACAGAGTGCAGGCCAGCATCATAATTATTTAGGGCTCTTGAAAAGTATTTTTGTTTTTCTCTCTGAAGGCATGAAGTGCTCTAGCTGCAAAAGTGTTTATTTTCTTTGGATTTTGATTTTGTTAAAGCTGTTCAACAGATAAATGATTTTTGTGGATTTGCACAAGCCTGATTAAACAATTAGAGTTTCTGGAAAATAAAGTGGGGGATCCAGTTTTTAAAAAGTGAAAATAAAAAGTACACTCAGCGCTGACAACTTTAAATATTTGTTTTCTTTTCAACAATAGGGCCTTTATGAATTCAAATAAATCTGACTGCAGTTCCTTGCTGCTTGTCCATGAGCTCATTCTGAGCTTTTCAGCTCTGCAGATCACAGTTCTAGGTGATACATTCATACATAACACTCTCATTTCTACATTTCAGTTGTTAAAGTTCAGGTACAAATGCTGTAGTTCCATGGGGTGACTGTTTGACTGTTGCCAGTTCCTGGCAGTGTAGTCCAGCATGTCATTGCCAAAAAGGCAGCACGGTCCTGTTTATTGGAAGAGTTTCAGCTGCTCTCCAGTTCCACATTGCTCTGAGTCTTCTTGAGACCCAGTTACTCATCCACCTTTCCCAACCTAATCCCTGCAAGTTGTTATAAAGGTTTCTGCCATTTCCATTACATATTTCTCTGCGCTTTTGTACAAATACTCTTCTGAGTGTGACAGCATATCCTCAGTGATATGTCAGTGATCCATCACCCTGACTCTACAGAATGTACTATGAGGGTGAGTGAAGTCTCAAGCTGACAGTTGTATCTGCTTTTTTTTTTTTTTTAAATTTATTACAGCTTGCACTATAATAGAATTTCAAGTGAATGTTAAAGTTAAATGAGAGTAAAATTAACATAACAAAATTGAATCACAATTTATTCTGCTAATCCTCACAATTTAATTTTAATTTATTTTGTGAAAGTCTCAGTTCTCATTTTCTGCATTTTGATCACCTCTTCAAGGAAAAACATAGAACTCATTTTCTTGCTTATATGTTTTATAGTCTCTTTCTTGGTATGCTGGGTGTTTTTAGGTTAGTCAACTACTTCCCATTTATTTGAAGGAATTAATATTTTCACATTTGTGTGGTCTCTTCTTTCAGCAGAAAATCTGTTAGAATATTCTTACCCCTTGTATAGATAAGTGAACATCACCCCTTACATCAAACCTCCACACTTCTCCTTCATTGGAATAAGCATTCAATAAAAAGAGCCTAATTGGTCTGAGTTTTTTCTTCATACCTTTTTATGTTGGCTCTTCTAAATGATGTTGGTTATTATGTGTCCTTTTCATTCTCATGCACATGTAAACCACTCCCTTATCCTTCTTTGCAGACTTTGGTTTTCTTTTCTATGAGATGTGTATCTTCAGTAAAAGATTTAAATAATAATAAAGCTGAAGAACATTTTCTCTGTAGAGTTTAATGAGATTTTGGTGTCTTTCATTGTCATAATTTCACAATGATGATCAAAATGATTCACTTGGGTACACACAGTCTTGAAAACGCCTACCTGACTTCTCTTTTGGCTAGTCTTTCATGAGAGGCTGGACTAAGTATTTCAATTGCTTGTCTTAGCATCCTGCTCTGGAATCCTGGTTTCTCTGATGCCAAAAAGAAGTCAGTAGGTATTTACCACTGATAGCAATGCAGTCAGTACCCACCTGTGGAGAAAATAGTGAGACTTGAAAACATTTTCTGTATGTTCTATCACAGTGGTCTTCATAGGATGAACAAAATTCAAGTATTTGTGCTGTGAATAACTGCTGGAATGCAGATTCCTTCCTCTTTTCAGAAGTAATTGCATCAAATATGGTCGCAATGACTTCTACTCTCATTGTAGCAGTGTTACGTACATCAAGGAATTAGAGCCTCTGTCTTCTGTGGCCTTATCAAAAGGTGAGGAGGAGAATGAGAAAATACATCAATGAATTTCTGACTGAGAAAGCTGCTTTTTGGTTGTTTTAGACATTAGAGAGGGGAATCACCAAGCACCACACAAAAGATCAGAAAGTGTAATTTCTACAAAGTGGTATTATGTGCATAAATCTTCTGAAAGACAGATACCTCTGGGATACCGTAGGCCACAGACTCCTGTGTAATCCATTACCCATGCCGATATAAACCTTTGATTTGTGGGTTTAAACCTGAGGCTGAGTAACCTCATAAATATGCTAATCCACTGTAATCAAGAAAAGTGCCATTGCAAATACAAAATTTTTATTCCAGAGCTCTAACAGCTTTATAGCATGCTCTACATTTATAACAATAAACTTTGGGAAATTACTCTCTTCATGTTTAAGAAAATGCTTTGCCCTTTTCTTGTCATCTCACAATGGGTTTTACATACATTATTTTGAATGGCATGATCTTTATGCAAAATTCAGGGCATGTTTTGCCTTCTCTAACCACGTATTTGATTTCTAAAATGAACAAAACATTGCATAAATTTTAAAAATTCAGCTTTTGTAGCCTTATAAAAATTTTATTATCATTTTTATTAGGCTGGAGACCAGACAGTTGGTTAACTGGTAGATTGTCTAGCAAAACCAGCTCTTACTGTAGATGTAAAAAATAAATTTGAAAAAAAATCTTATCATTTTAGCAGCACATTTTCCATCTCCGTTATATATGTTTCTACATATACACATCGGCCTTAATGTTAAATGTCATGGCCATCATATTAAGTTCTGCAGTCATTCAAATAGCTCCATATAAAGTTATTAATTTATGTGGGAAAGGTGAAAAATATCTTGTATGAAAGATTTTTTCCTGTTTATAAACTTCAGAATACAAGGGGAAGTGGAATCTGCACCTTGGGAGATTCAGATTGAACATTAGAAAAAATTCCTTGTGTTAGCAATGGTGCATTGAAACAGATTTTCTAGACTGGCCATGGAATGTTCACTCTTGGAGGTTTACAAAACTTACCTGGAAAAGGCATTGTTGGCCTGATCTGGTGCTGCCAGCAGCCCGGCTTTGAGAGGGAAGTTGAATAACCTCAGGTTGTGATGTTCCTCCCCATCCCCCTTTCTGTGACTCTGTGGTGATAAGAGCACATTCCAAAACAGGTGCAGCTTTCCTAATGAGAAACTCCTTAATTTATCAAGTCATAATAAGATGTCAGAAAAAGTCATACCAAGAAAGCTGAAACCTGGGGTTGAAAAGAAAATTCAATTCTAGCAAGTGACAAAAATGGCTTTTCCTTAATGTAGCTTGACAAACAAAACCATATCGTCATGCAATGCTTCTCTTTGTAGTAGAATTTAATCATTCAACTCTGCCTGACAAATTCTCTCACTTCATTCCCTTCACTTCTGTTTCTAATTTTTCTTCCTGTCCATTTAATCTAGGCAGGCTTTTAAAAACCAGAGTTTTGAAAGATGTTGTCTAGAAATCTGCTGTTTCACACAGTTTGTAGGAGAAGTCAATCCTGCAAAGATTTATGTCTAAAATAACTTTTCAGTACTATAGGTTTTTGTGCCAATTACTTTTAATCTTTTTTTTTTAAAATTTGATTTTGAAACATGTCATTTGTCTCTTGTCTATGTCTTTTAATTTTCTTCCATTCTTCCATTGACTTTAATGTTCAATATTTCAATTTCTTAATAATGTCCATATGAATCATTATGAAAATGCTTTGCACACTGAATAAAACTGTAAGTTAAATAACAGTTCCCTCCCCCAGATTCTCTCCTTCAATTCCTGGGGTTTTTTTTTAATGTTGGGTTTTTCTGTGTGGTGTATGTTTGTATGTATACACAGGCACAAAATTGAATAAAGAAGTGGAATATGTGTATTAAATTTAATAGATAAAGTGCCTATTAGGTAGGAATATAAGTTCAGCTGTTATAACCTTATTGAGGAGTGTCTTTCATCTTACTTGAATACAAAACTAGATTGTCTTTCAGCCTCTCATGACTCTGAATAGTGGAAATAATATCCTGTAATTATTACATTTTTTGAGCAATGGAGGGGTGGATATTTGGATAATATAATGTGTGCCAGCATGAGAGACAGGGCTGCAGCATGCAGAGATAATCTGTGGAAGCTGTTTATCAAATCTTGATGTGAAGTCTGAATTTCTTTGTTATCTTTCATTTTCTATTTATGTTATCAGTATGAAAGTTTTGTTATCACTAAATCTTATCATCTGGGAGGACTGTTTGTCAGCATCAGACTGAATTCTTTACAGCCATTAACACAGCAGAAGGAAGCAGGATTCTGCTAGCAGCCACTTAGCTTCATGTTGCTTCTCAGATCTTTTAAGCCCAGAAAAAAATATTTCTTTTGCCTATTTTATCATTACACTGTTTTACAGAAATACCCAGTGAGTACTTACAAACCACGGGAGAAATTTATCTCACCTAAAATTATTTATAGTGTGAGTTTGATATTAGGTCTATAGTTTAAACTAATCACAGAATCCCAGTGTTGTTAGTGGAGAGAAATGGCAGCTCCATAGGGTGATTCCTCACAATTTATGAGAGTTTTCCACATCTATTTTAGAGTCACTCCCCTAAGAAGAGCCTTCCTATCTGCTGACTTTTATAAGCTAGCTGACTAATTTAGACTAGGTTCACACATGGCATGAGATCGGATGTACTCCACATGGCAAAATTCAGGTACATTTCAAATTTTGTTTTACAAGTTCTAGGAAAGCCAATATATGGAATAAATGTGTGGCACTTTTAGCCTCCAATAGTTTAATGTTTCTCTTATTTAGACAGATGTAATTAGTTGGTAATCTTGTCCTTTCCTTACCACGTTCCAGTGGAATTTGTTTTCCAAAGGAAAGGAAAATATATTTTGTGCTTTGCCGGTTAAATATTTCTATTGGGAAACTGACAATTCCATCCATCTCTCACTTTTGCAGGCCTCTCTTCATAGTTAAAGTCCAATGTGAAAGAAGAGTCAGAATAATTTTTGCTCTCTCTAAAGATATCCCAAGATATAATTGTACTTATAATTGTATTTATATTTAAACAAAATAATCAGAATATCTTTTCCTTTGTAAATACTGATTATTCAGTAGTCATGTATTCACTGTGTTTGAAGATATAGGTACCATTCCCCACCCCAAAATTATTGTGTAATCCATAGTAATGTGTTTAAAACAGTTTAGACTTGGGTCTCTGCAGTCATGTTTGTGCAGAGTAGATATCTAAACTTCACTTTGTACAATGAAATGTAAATGTGAGAATTTATGGGCTTAAATCTTCCAGCATTCTCATTCCATATTATCACAGCGTGTAATCTTTTACATTTTCTTTATGAAAAAAGTTATACACAAAAATGCAGCCACCTACACAAGTAATTTGCTCAGCTGACTCTCATACTTTTTTTGTCTGAAGTTGCCTCAGTCAGAAAGTGTCCCTCAAGAAAATATGAAATATAATGGACACCAAAATATGTCAGCCTTTATGTTCAGTCAGTATCCATTTCTCCTGATTCAGTACATACCTAGCACCGGTGTGGGAGTGTGTAATAGTTTTATCCAAGAAGAAATTAAATTACGTTTTTGATGATACTGAAGGAAGTAATAATTCTGCAGGGTTTAAGTCTGCATAATCAACACAGTCCAGGCAGTTTAGTTTGGGTTATGTCTGACCTTATTGCATTATGTTTCCAGGTTTAATAATTAGACCTTCTATCAGAGTTTTGCAATGTATTTATTTTAGTTTCTCTTATTTGTTCATTTTTAATTTGTTAACGGTGGAAGATGGAAAAATTGTATTAACGGAAGTATTTGTTCATAGTTTGAGAGGCTGAGCAGATAGGAGTTTGCTTTAGTGGGTAATGTCATGAAATGGAGCACAGATTACAATTACTTTTTGTGTACATTATTTGAATATATGAAACGTTTTCATGGATTAGGTTCCTTTTTTGTACAAATGTGCAGTTTTGATTTAGTACCTAGTTTTCCTTTTCCCCAATTGGTGTCATTACAATTGTGGAGATGGCTTCTTGACACCTATATTTTTAAACTAAAAGTTTAAAAGTTGTAAGGGCACACTTTCTATTTCCATATGAAAGTTGTGCCTGAGTTAGACTTTCAAGATTGTCTCATTTTTGTAGCGGAACAGATCTTGACCTATTGTTCTGTAGGACTCTATTCCTGCTGCATGTGATAGTCAAGGTAAAGATGAACTGGAGCAATGGGAAAAATGAATCCATTCCTGCAGACATTAACTTCTGAGGGCTGGAAAAATCAGTGTTCAGAAGTTCCTCTTTCAACAGACCTTTTCCATTAAGCATTATTCACTGTAAAGTGCATTTCCTACATCATGTCAATAACCAAAACATGAAAAGTTAAGAAGTACCATGCATTGAAATGTTGATTGCAGTGCAACCTTGTGTTGGTGCTCTCTGGCCTATTCTGCTGCTTATCTGACTTTTGAATCCTTAGTTGCTGTAGAGGATTTGCCAGCAGTCACAATGCCCTGTCTTCCAATCTGGCCATGTATTGCTAAAACAGTTTGTTTGCTTGCTTTTTTAAAAACTATAAATTTAAAAACTTTAATGTGCCAGAGAAAAAAAGATATACATGTCTGTTGGAAGAATCCCCACAGTTCATTTGTCACTCATCAGCCTTTTCTTCATAGGCTTTTCTCTCTAAATTTCTCTCTAAAGACATTCAGCTGGAGCACATGTGTAAATATATATATATATATATATTTATATGTGAACCCCACATTTGGCTTTGGAATCTTTTCATTCTGTCACAGTTTTCTACATTTAATCTGTTGTATATTGGGGTTACTTTGATCTGATGGAATACAATTGCAGTTCACAACAACAACAACAACAGTAATGATAATAATAACAATAAGTCATAGAGGTTTTTCTTTACTATAAGAAATTATGTTCCACACAACACTTTGTTCTGTTCTGTAAGAAAGGATAGAAAGGATATTTATCTTCTTCCTCATTTATAAAAGAAGACAGAGATAATGTTTGTGGGATCCACAAGCTTTTTAGATGTTTTGGGGAAACTGAAAATTATTGAGGTATGATACAAATTAACAAAGGAGATATTTGTTTCCAATATCTTTAAGTCCAATATGAAAACCTTGGGTTGAAAGAACTTTTCTTTTCTTGTCCCTTATCTATATAGGCACAAGCAAAAAGACAATTACATTCATATCTATGTGAAACCCCAATGGAAATAAATCTTTTTAATTGTATTATGGTTCTTTGTATCAGTCCTAGGTTCATGACATTACTTGCTTCTTTGTGGTCTACTTATGATTAAAATATGTATTCTTTTTGTTAATGTTCTGTGTTGAAATTAGTCAAAGATGCATGATAGTGTGCAGAAAATACTGAAGTTCATCTTTTAAACATGAACTCTAATGTAATTATTAGAAGATACTTGATTAAAATTAGAAATTACTTTTGGGATGAAACTTTCTGTCTAACTGTGTTTCTGCTTTAAAGTACGAGTACTTTCAGGAAAATCCCATACAACCAGCCAAGGAAGTCTCACAGACAGATGTTCTTCCTTAAATTCACAAACATGGACTCCAGCAGTAGAACATTGCACTTATCTTGAGTAGATGATTAGATTAATAGAAGCTGGAAAATATGGAATCATTCCTTTTGTGTGCAAAAACTTTTTATTCCTGAGATTTAGACTTTGCAGATAATTTAATTATTGATAATGATGTAAAATCATTGGAATGTTGTTAATCTGCTTACTCCATTTTTGTTGTGTGCTGGAAAAGAGAAATAGAGGTGCTATAGTTTCTTAAAAAAACTTGAGGTGATTTTCCTGGCATGATTGTGATCAGACTGCAGGGTTTGATTGCAGACTGGAGTTGTTTCTAGACTCACAGAGGCTGTTAAGGGATTCCTACACCTTGAATGAAAACAATTGTAGTAATGCAAAATCTAAATGCTCCTTCAATAAAGAGCATTTCAACAGGTCACAGAAAGTGAACTCTATCAAAGCTGAATTTTTTTGTCCTTGTGCTAGTTCATCACCTGAAGTATGGTACTTGTGAAAAACATTCTGGAAACACCAGGAGTAAATTTGAATACTAAACAGTATTTGAAGTAAATCCAGACAGCATTTAAAATATGAAAAATGAATTTGGAAAGCTTTCATTTCTGTTCAAGGTGTACTTAAACAATTGTTTGTGCTTGGAATGTGCTTTATACTGGGCCAAAGAAGTCCTCTGGTCCTTTCTCAGATGTTATCTTTTAGGTAATTGATCTATGTTTAGCTGTGTTTGGCTGGCACAAGGCCATTATTATCACCATTGTTACTGAATCTTACATTATAGCTTTGGCCTACAATTAAAAAAAAATAAAAATAAAAATAAATGATTGAGTATCATGAACTATCATTTCAAAAGTTCACAAGTAAGCTATGAAAGGGATTCAGAGTACTTTGGGGTAATTACTAGTCCAGATCAGATCTTAAATGCAGAAAGATTTCTAAACCAAGCAATTATTTGAAAAGAGTGTAAATATAGTTAGATAGACACTTTGTATAATTCAAAGTAGAAGATTTTCTGTATCTTTAGTTTGATAATTATAGTCGGAAAAACTGAGCAAGACAGGGACTTATGGATATTTGTAGATATAACATAAATATTAAGTGCTGTTCTTAACATTTGCAAAAAGTACTTTACAAAAATAATTATTGTCTGTATTGCATGCAAGTGTGAATGTCTCTATGTATATGCTGTCTTAGAGATAATTCTTAAATTTTCACAAAAATTATAGCAAGGAGCTGAACTAATGCATGTTCTGGTGAGGCTGTAAAAATGTAGGCCAAAAGAATATTTATTACTTTGTCTTTAAAGTAATTTGTTTGAAACTGTTTTATTATGCACCAGATTTATCTTTTTTAAAAATTAAATTAACATATGCATTAATTTTGGTATTATACAATTAAAATATTTTAAATGCATTAATTTTAAGCACTGTATGTTGTTTGTCTTCTCTAAAAGCATGTTTCAGTGTTATTAAAATTGAAGATGGTGTTGGTCAAAACAGTTGACTATAAACAAGACAATTTATAACAATATGATTTCTTAATATTTTTCATATTGTTTTAATTGTTCATTAAGTGGATATTTCTATTAATTTTTGTTTAAGTGAAAGTATTATCTTCCATTGTTTGTATTTTGATACCTGCAAGGATATGGGAATTAGTTGCTCATCTCACTTTATCATAAATGCAGGTGTGTGCAGACTAGACTGAAATTACACTTGAAAGTAATCATCCATGGAGCCATAAAGCCCTCACCTTAAAAGAGCTGTTGAGTCTGACAATATTGTAATTTACTTCTATTTTATTTGCAGATTGCCTTCTCACAGCACAATACTATCATGGATCTGGTGCAGTTCTTTGTCACCTTCTTCAGGTAAATGGCTTTTTTTGTCTTACTGAAATCCTGATGACTCTTTACCATGAAACCAGTGTCTTAACCAGCCTCTGAATCTTGAGAAATGCCTGAAAGGCCTTCAAACTGTGCTCCCTAATTTGCAGTGTCCAGACCAATTAAAGGCAGCTGCTGGAACCTTGCATTACAGAATTGTGTGTTTCATATTCAGTGGTACAGTCTTCAAACTGCCTAAAGATTACCTGGGTTTGTACCATATATTACAGTGATTAAGAAGAGCCAGCTAAACTCAACTAATTCATGTGTGTGATTTCTCTATAAACACTTCTATGGAATTACTTAAAATGTTCAGTAGCTTGTTATTTTTAATAAAGCACAGCACATCACTACTAATGTTTCCATGGGTTAGAGATTAATTGTGAAAGGCAGTAGCTGATGCCTGAGATTTGGTTCTGGAAGGAATGCAGGGATGGGCTTCAACTGCAAATGGACAACTCTTCTAGAATGTGAACAAAACTCCACTGAAACACTTGTTAAAAGTTCAGCTGTCTTATAAAATGTCACAAACTTGCATGCACTTGGATCAGTTATAGTGCTTTGAAATATTGCTATGAAGATATTTCCCAATAACCATGAAGTGTACACAAAATGTGAACAGTGACAGACAGGTATGTTCATCAGAATTTCTGTATTTCTAGAACAGACATGGCTCTATTTCACAAGTTCACAGCATGGCTTCTCTATTGACTTTAATCCCTGTGCTCTGAGGAACTGTACCTAAAGAATCAGACTCTTAAGTATTGTGAATGGACTAAATTCTGTTCATTGCTGTTGCCAAAAAGGGCACAGAAATGAACAGAGCCTGAAGTTTTCTGTACCCAGGGCACTGGCTAATGGAGAGGAGGTTAGTAGGTGATATAAAATATCTTACTTCTCCTCATTCACCACAAACAAAGCAATAAAATGCTGATTGCCTAAAGGTCAGGTGTTTTGGGTGTTTGATTTTTGAGGGGTTTTTTTTTTGTGTTTCGGGTTTTTTTTCTGTTTTTTCATAGGGAGACAGCAAGCTCTAAAACTTATGGTGATTATGCTAAGATTTAGATTACAAACCCATATAGAAGAAAGCAAAGCCTGTCCAAGTACAACAGAGCAGAGGGAGCCTGTGACAAATAGCAGAGGTAAACTTAGAGCAGTTTGTTCCATCTGAGGATACATGGCATTGTCTCTCCCAGTGCAATGCTCTGTCTCATTCAGCTGGTTCTGGGTAAATGCACAGGTAGGATGCCAGCAGTTTGTAGACTAAGAGAATAATTTTAATAAGGGTTTAGGTTTGTTTCTTGTTTTGTGTGGGTTTAGGTTTGTTTGTGGGGTTTGGTTTTGTTTACTGAATGGGAGTGAGGTATACTGTGACTGTGGCAAATCACAGTGGTAACAGTAATAACCCAGGCCATATTTACTAAGATTATAGATAGAGAAAATAATTGTCTTTAAAGACAATTTGAATATGCTTGATAACAAAACATATTTCATGGTAAACCTGCATTTGCATTTCTCCTATCCGGTATTATACTTCTATTTCTGAGGATGTGGCAAAATGCTGTTCTCAGACCCATTTGACAATAACAGCTATTCTACAACCAGGCAAAAATATAGCTTAAAACTGTTCCTTTATAGGTTTTGTGTTCCAGACTGAAAGATGAAATGGATATTTTACTGCTTGAATCAGAAATATCAAAACAGGCACTTTGAGAACTGTCCTGATGTATCAAGATGAACTGTTTTAAAAGTATTGTTCTGTAAGGACTTTATTTAAAACTATACATAATAAAGCACAAAATCTATTATTAGCTTTGCAATTACTGCTTGATTTACCAAGATACTGATAGTGTATGTCCTAGAACAAAAAAGTTCAAGGATAAGGTAAAGAGAAGTTATATTGAAAAAAAGAGGCAGGATATTACTGAAACTGAAGTGCTTTAGACCATGATATGCATTGTTAAAAACCCCTACCCTATTTAATGTCATTCTTTTTCTACTGGAAGGTTTTGTTGCAGCTGCTGGTTCAGTGACCTTTCCTCTAAGAATAAAAATGCAATGTAAGAGTGGTAAGAGATTCCAAACTGTCTTACAGAGAGTGTGGCATCTCTGTTGCTGTGTTCAGTGCCCTGAGGACTTTTAGCTATCACACAAATGGAGAAGTTTGTGACTTTTTTTCTTCCCACCTTCTTTAAAGAAGTACAGATCTCATTGGAAAAATTCACAGGCAGCAAACGTGAATGATCTTTCTTACATGGAAGAAATGCAGTATTCACAATTAAAAAAAGTACATTTCTGTATTACCTTGACCATTAAACCCCAAAATATCCTATTGTTTGGCATGTTTTTTTTTTGTTTCAAACTCTAAGAGATAAAGAAATATTCAGTGTTTTCAAGTCTTAGATGAATATGTAGATTTAACTAAGTAGGTATGAAGACATTTTAGACATTTCATAGGGGTATAGAAGTAGGTTTAGTTTCTGAAAATACTATTTACTTCTTTAGATCACATCTAACATCCATGAAAGTTGATTGTACAATATTTGTTAGTTTTTATTATCTATGATTTGAATAAATCCTCAATGGAGAGCTAAGAAACACTTGATTTTTATACTTGCTTTTAAATAAAATTATAACAGTGTAACAGAATTTATAACAGTACTCAAGCAATTCCCAGATAATTATTTGTATTAAGAATCTGAAGCATAAGTTCTGGTAAGAAATGTGGTTAAATCTCATAATCAAAAACCAGGCAAGCATGAAATTGGTGCAGATGACAAAGGTTAGCTGTTAATATACTCGTGATAGGAAATGATAAGCAAGTGCTACAGCCAGAATTATGTTTTTAAAGCCTTTTTCAAATGCATGGTACCAACTACTAACTCATCAGGCATGTTCTCTGAGCTCCCAGAACTATTACTTCCCTTGCCTCTGCTACTTTGGGTGAAGCTGACTGACTTAATAGAATATTTTGTGACATATCTTCATGTTGTCATAAATTACAGAATCTCCTGGTTTTAATAAGTAAAGCACTGTTAAACAATATGGACTCTTTGAAAGTTTAAAAATCCTTCTTTTTTGTGTGCTTTAAGAAATTCCATGAAAAATTATGGTCATTAAAGATTAGGGGTACATTCTTTCTGTTAAATCTGTGAGCAGTATAAGTGAGAGAAAACAATATTCAAAATATACCCAGTGCTTATTGCAGAAAGAAGGGATGGATATTGTGGTACAGGTGAGCATGGGCTACAACAGGAATTGCAGCAGATGCTGAAGAACCAGATTTGTTAACTCCACCTGTAGGTCTGTGTGCTAGAATCTCTGAGCAGTCCCTTCAGTTGTGTTCCCTGCACTGGCAGTGGCAGTGTCCGAGCTCCTGGGAGCTGCAGTGCTTGAATCCAACGCCCTGGGGGTGAATTTGCAATGGGAGAGCTCCTGCTCTTTACCAGCATCCTTTGGTCTGCATCCCTGCCTTCCTGTTTTGTTTCTGGTAAAATGAAGGGTGGTAAATTAGTGCTGGATTTTGGTGTGCTTATCTTTATGAGGTCGAATATTGATTGCTGTGAGCAAGACAAAACACGGTGTGTCGGGATCAGATCACAATCCATGGCTGGGATCTCAGAAAATCCAGAACTCTTATAAATCTAAATTAGAGTATTTTATAGTAATATGAAAATGAAGTTATCGCAGCAAAAGGGATTTTACTTTTGGGGCTAGAATGAAATTGATTTTTACTTAGTGATGCATTTAAAGTTTTCACCTCACTTAGAAGCACAGAGTTGTTTGACTTCCACTGGGAAAAGCACATCTGTACTGTGATGGGCAGTTAGAGTTGGGCTTTCCTTAAATATTTGTTTTGAATTGTTGAATGTAGCTTTGTGTCTTCTGCACTCTGAATCATACAGAAACTTTGTCATCACTGTGGAGTTATTTGGCGTGCTCATATTTCTGGAGAAGGCAGCCACTTGTTACTGGCCTGCAGGCAAAGGAGATTGCCCAGTACTGCTGGATCAGTTGCTCTTCAAAACAAGGGATGAGTCACTTAATCAGTGAACAGAGCTGTTTTCCATTATTTTCTTTCTGGTTTTAATCCTTCTGTTTGTCCTTTGAGTCATATGGAAGTGTGTGTGAGTGCACTAGTGCTCACCATATTTTGATTTCAGCAGACACTGTTCCTCAAAACACAAAATAGATATCAGATATCTTCAGATATCTTAAGATGACCTATGTACCTGCTTGCTATAAAACAGGTGTGGGGCTCTTCTTAAAGTCAGTGCATTTAAAGTTTGGAAGTCTCACTTCCTTTATGTATCAAATTCAGTGAGAGATGTTCATTGTGCCTTCTGAAGCTCTTGCATTTTCTCCTTCCAGGGGTATGTCTCTCTACAGCTACATTGGATTTTGTATCCTAAGAAGCATCACAGATAATTCATACAATGTTTGTGTTTTGATTCCCTGCATTTTGTATTGTATTTTCTTAAATCCAGTTTGATATTTTCTTAGATTTCAGCAGCATTGGTGCTCACACCAATTTCTCTTCTGACTGCTTAAACTGGTCACTTTTTTATGAAACTCCAGTCCTCTGTAGTTTAAACAAAAGAACTAGAACAAGTTTTCTTCTGTGATAAATGGACTTGAAATTTTGCTTTTGTCATTTTAATTCCAAGGAGAAGGAATTCAGTCTTCTTATGAAATGTACCAGTTGCGAAGTTAACTCCAGGAGTTTGCTCCCAGATGTAAGGAATACAGTGAAGGGGGGTGAAAGCCGATGAAGGAAAACAATAACAAAAAAATAAAGGAAGTAAGAAATATTAATGTTTTCCTTTAGGCAGTAGTGTCATTGTCCATTACAGTGGGTGACAAGCAGCTTTGTCAAGCCCCGTGCCCGCCTGTCTCTGCAGGCGCGGTCGGTGTGACGAGCTGGGCTCTGAGTGACAGCCAAGAAATGAGCAATCTCCTCATGGCAGGGCAGAAATATCCCAGGTCCCTGTGCTCAGCTCTAATAAATCACTGAAAGGGAGAAAAGACAGTGCTACACCGAGCGCTATGCTGTGAATTTCATATGTCCCAAAATATTAAATCTGATTATTCCTTTTTTAGAAAGGACATCTTAATTCAAAGGAATTCATCTTCTGTATTGGAATATTAATGCAAATATTCCAGTAAAACTTCCTGGTGCCAAATGAAGTATTTAGTGTGAGAGGTTTTGTGGTCTTTCTAATTTATCTATTGGAATCCAAGGTAGGAGAGGCTGTGTTTTGCCAATAGAAGCAAAAGTTATTGAAATCCAATGGTAGGCTCCAAAAGCCACACTAAGAATTACATAGTTATATTATCTATTTGAAAATAATATTATTATTATTATTATTATTATTAATAATAATAATAATAATCTGAATTTTTTATTCTGAATTTAATCTTCATGTGGCTCAATCATGTCCTATATCATAGTTAGTTTTCTATATTTTCAATAATTTTTTTGGTGATATTTTAGGAAAACAATCACTTGGAAAATTTTATTTCTTTCCTAATATGTTTTCAGTCTTTTTTGGTTGAAAAATCTAGTATCTGATATGTCTAATATCAGGCTGAGGGGAATCAGAGGCTTTGTGTTCTTTAACCAGTACAATTACAGAATTTTTAGTGTTCTTTTTGAATGATGTTTCATTGACCTGGAAATCTAAAAAATCATTGCTTCGGAAATTTTGGAAAATTTAATTTTAACAGGACTTTTAATAAAGAAAGTTATGACTTTTTTTACAGCCACTCCTTTGAGCATATTTGCCTGTTTGGAAAAAGTTTTGGAAATGTTACAGATTGAAGAGAAAGTTTTTTGAATGTGTTAAATTTCTTCATTATATTTCAGTCTATCATGCTAACCAATGCTGACACGGTAGGGTGACTTTCTAAACAAATTTCATATTTCTGTGATGTATTATTAAAGAATAATAGCTGCACTAGAGAGAGCAGTGAAAAATAAGAATGAGTGAAAATATTGAAAAATATTGAAAAAAATATTCTTGAAATAGTGTGAATCTCTTGGTTTGGAATTGCTTTAGCATTGGTGGCAATTCTTCTTCCCTAATTTCACTAGCTGACAGTAATTAAAATAAATGAGTCTTTCTCTTCCCCTCTCCCCTTAATTTGAATCCTAAATTAACATAAATCACGAAGACCATTGCAAAAAAGCGAAAGTGAAAGCATAACTATTCTGTAATTGAAACAATATACAGTTTAAAATTATTCTGAAAAGCTACTGCAGAAAATGTTAAATTCTGTATTTCATAGTTTGTCCAAAATTTCAGTGGACAAATATATATAAATTTTATGTGTACTTTTTTACATGTAATATTACTTATTGAGAGGAAATATAGAGTATCTCACCCATGAAGGGCAATTCCATAAAATTATATGAAATATGAAAGTCTTCTCCATGACTAAAAGAAACATAATCACACTTCATGGGTGTGATGTTCTATTTATTCTGTGGAGATTAATTTCATTTTACATGAGATTAAGTCGCTTTGATTGTAAATCTTTTTTATTTGTTTCCTCAAAGAGGAAAGGAGGAACTGCAGAGGGTTGAAATTCACATCTTGAGCTTTATTGTGTAATATATTTCAGAGTCTTTTTACGTGGTTCACTTTAGTCTGATATAGGATTGGCAGATTAAATGGGAATGTTGGTCTCTCAATAGCATCTTGGTGTACTCTGCATCCATTTTCTCTTTTTAGTTGAATATAAAGGCTGTTTGTATAATTGATCTTTCATTCATACTTCACTATAGCAGCTTGTGGTATATTGAACATAAAACCACAGCTTTGTGGATATGTGCATGAATTATGTATGTAGGAAAATAGAAGTATAAAAAAATGTATATGTGCTTTTTATAGTTATTTTTAATAACTATTTTATTGAATAAAGTTATTTAATGCTTCCCTCCATCCTCTATAACATTGTGGCACATGTGCATAATGAAAAAAATACCAGTACCTTTTTTCATAATAATTTTTCTGCTAAATACAAATTCTCTGTTCAAACATTTCTTTCTTCTTTACTTTCAAGAAGACTTTTGATGTTTCATTACCCAGGAAAGACCAATAAACCCAGGCTTTGCAGAGGCAGTTGTCAGAGATGATTTTAAACTGTTAGAGGAGTTTATGCCTTAGGAGAGGAAGGATTAAGTTGGTTTTCTGTGTTCAATATATATTAATAAATTATTTAGCTCAAAAATAGTATCTCTTCTAACTAATAAATTAATACATATTATATTTATATTTCATTGCTACTGCTTACTTTAGAATAAAATTCATATAAAATGCAGTTGATGCCATTGATACTTCAATCTCCCTGATTCCCATTATGCATTCAGAGCTTAAATTGTGGATCTTTATTAATACCATTGTTGAAGCTTTAGTTAATAATTTTACTTATATTTGCTCTTCTGACTCAACAAAATTATTTTCATGATGTTTCTAATAGTAATTTTTAATGTGCTGCTCTGGAGACTTACAGCATTCTTTTGGTAGTATGATGGTTTTTAAACCATGACAAAGTAAAACAAATCCTATGTGGATATTCTTTTCCATGCATTATTACCAAATACAGTGTTGAGCCTGGAAGGACCAGACTAGAAAGCAGATATATATTTTTTTATTAACTCTTACTCTGTTTTGTATAAGTTTGGTAGTTGTGGACATGCGAGAAGAGAATTTTAAGGGCCGTTATGTGACTTTCATGAGACACTTTATGCAAGAGTTATTCATAGGGATATATGGATTTTCAGGACTGCATCAAAAAATAACGTTTTAATCAGTCATCTGGATAAGAAGAATTATGCGTGTAATTAGTTTCAAATGAACTTGAAACTTGTTGCTTAACTTGTGTGAATTCCATTTGAGACACAAATAAATACAAATTTGCATTTAAATGATTTTTAGTAATACTTTGGGTTTTAAATACCATTGTAGATACTTTACCTCATATTCAGGCATTTCTTCAACTTTGCAGTTTGGAAAGTAAGAACTGAGTGTCTGAACTCTCTGTGTGGCTTTTGGATTACTGGGTTCACATTTTCCTTGGGTTCCTTTAATTCAGAAAGAAACTGTGGGGGAAAAGAATGGAATGTAGATGTAGGCTGCTGGGAAAAGCCCTGTGGTATTTAAGGTTGTGCAACAATGACATTTTGTAGCTGAAGAGGGAAAGATTGCAGCTCTTGGCTAATCATGTCCAGAAAAGGGAGTTTTGGGAGCCAGTGCATGGAGCTGCTGGTGCTGGTGGTATCATCATGACAAGGAGGAACATGAAAAGGACATTCCTGAATCACCTGGATGGTGATGCTGGCTTTGTTGGCAGTGCCTTTCACTGGCTGTGCCAGCCAGAGCTCTCCCTGAGCAGGAATTCAGCACTCCTGGCTGAAATGTCTTGGCTTCACAGCCAGGATTTATTTCCCTGACCCGACACACTGTGTTACCATGAACTGCAATTTGCATCTCCTACTTCCTTGCTAGCCAAGACTACTGTTCCCTAAGTCTTTACACATTTCAATTTGGAATTGAAGCACTTCATTCCTGAAATTGTTTTGAATTACTAATCACTGAAATAGTCCTACTTATAATGATGTTTATAAAACTTTGTGATTTGCAGCAACTTAATTAATCATTAAAATTTTTTAAAACATTTTACTGCTGTCATACATATCAGACTTCTAATATTATGTTTACAATTCTTTGTGCTTCAGATAATCCTGTTGAAATCTTTGGAGCTGCTTGTCATGTGTATACCAGTTAACACAAGGATGGCTGAACCCAGCACATCATAATCATAAACACAATGTTCTTGTCAAGTACAATGAGAGAAATCAATTGCTGTGACAATAATTGCTATTTGAAGTCATGGTGTTCGAAAAATAATTGTTCAATTATTTTTATTTTAGAATTGTGCTTGCTTTATAAAATATCAATTAAAATGGACTCTATTTGCCAATAAAAAGATAGTAAATAATGTGTTGGGAAAGCAGTTCTTAGAAAAACAGTTAATGTGATCTGTTAGGAAACTTTTGCAGTACTACCTTGAAAATATTAACTTAGCTATGAGACTTGTTTTCTTTGCATATATCCACATTAAAAAGTGTTTTTGTCATCAGGTTGTTTTACTGAATATTTTAAATTGTTGTTCATGTTAGTACTAGAAGAGAAGCAATAGAGTGTGGGGTCGCTCTTTAGATTGCTAATTAGGGAACTGTACATTTTTGTGCCCTTGTCAAAGAAAGATCAACAGACAGGAGGTTTGTGGATATAGAGGGATATTTAATTACTGTCTCAGCACAGCAAGACTCAAGTGATTGAGCAATAACTGCCTCGATGGCCCAACTCCTAAGTTCAAAAAAAGACTTTGGAGGAGCCTATAAAATATGTGGAAATATACATATATATGTGTGGGCAGTAAATGAGTCTGATATGCCCCTAACAAACTTGGTGAAAGGAATTTTGGGAGCTTCTGTCTCTGTTGGTGAGCAGAGAGAAGTAACAGATCTTCACCTGGGCAAGATGTGCTGAGGACCTGACATCCTCACTGAATGCATTTGTTTTGTCTTTGAACTAGCTCCAGTTTAGTGCCATGGACTGACAGCCCCTTTGGGTCTGGAGTGAACACTGCACATCTTCTAATTGAGCTCCAGGGCTGGTCCACAGGGGTTTGTTCATTCCAGATCTACACTGGGCCAGCAATGCAGGAATTCCCCTTGGAGCACAAGGACGGGTCTGTCACCTGTTGGAGCATGGGGTCAGGATGGTGGCACCTGCTGGGACAGTCTTGGCACCCTGTGCTGGCCCAGCTGTGCTGCTCCCAGGGTGGGCCCAAGCAGGGATGCTGCCCCATGCTCAGCTATGGGGTGCTGCTGAACCTTGTCCTGTAAGAAGAGTAAATGTGATGGCTGCTCAAAGCAGAATCTCACTTCATTTCTCATTTTAGTAGATTTAAAAATATGCTACATGCAAGTTTTGAAAAACTATAGTTTTGAAAAAGTGTTTTCTTTCATCTGTTTGTGGAAATTTATTTTCAATTGTGCAAATTACAGTCTTAAGTAAAATCATGGAAGCAACAATTCTCTTTGTATGTTAAATAATCAGAGAATGAGAAAAGAAATAACGAAGGATGGCACATTTCTTGTTCTGTTTACCTTCCATTTACAGTATTGATTCTTAAAATATTTATGCTTAGTTCATGAAACAGTTCCTTTTACATCCCTGAAAAAAAAGTAAATTATTTCACTTTAACAAAAGTATTATTTTGATATCATGTGTAATTTATAGACATTAATACATACTGCAGAAATTCTGTAGTGTACTTATAATGCATTCATAGAGCTTAAGGCACAAATGTGTCATTAATTCATCTAGTCTAAACATGCTGATCATTACGTTTCACAGATTTTCCCCTCTATTTATCCATGCAATTTAAGTTTCTTTAAGGATAGCTACAGATTTTATTTCAGTTTTCCCATACCAAGCAGCAGCACATCCACTAATTCCCCTAACACTTTTTAGTTTGCCGCCTAAAGAAACACAGAAAAACTAATTTCTGAGTTAAGAAAAACACTTTCATTTCCTCAGCCAGGTCTGCACTAAATATGTTTAAATGTGACCTCTAGAAGTCAAAAATTTGCTCTGTAGCTTGCAAAAATAGTTATGCAGGCAGTAATTATTCCTTGCAATTTCCCTTCTCTTTCTTCTATTAAATCAATATTTCTGTTTTCATATGACCCAGAGCCCTTTTGGGAAGAGCATCTGCACAGCTCAGACATCCATGCTAGCCCTGGTGTTCTCTTGCAGCCTTTCCTTGGCCACTTCCCTCCGCTGTGTTGGACTCAAACTCTGTTCAAGACTTCTTTTTCTGCAGTTAATCCCTTCTCCAATTGTTTATTGTCTCCAAACTCATGCTAAAATTATAACTTCCAAACAATAACTTGGTTCTGAAGAATGCAAAATCTGGATAATACTTGGGCTGCTGTGGTTTTAGGAGTGTCTTAGTATGGCAATTGTCTTATTGGGAAGATTTACATTGCTAAGTGCAGAAAGTCATTCACTCTGTACTCTGGGTTAGCATTTCATAGCCCATGTGCTTTGCAAAGGCATTTATTCATGTATCTGTTTATTTGGCTGTCACTCAAAGTCTCAACTGGAGAGTCAGAGATGGTGGACATAATCTATGATCATGTGAATTAATTGTAGGCAAGTTGCCATTTGATCTTTTCCACAGATTTTAAATCTTTTTTCTGATTTTTCTCTGTATTCTCTCCATGTTTTCCAATCTCCTTTCAGAAAATGTCAGTGGCAGATCTTAAAGAACAAGTCTAATAATATCTGTTTTGGCAGTACCTTGTAGAATGATAAATTCATCTCTCAAGTACTGTTTACTAGTGTGCATCTAAGTATTTAGGGTTGTTTTAACCCTTTTTCTTTCAGCATCCCAGCTGTAATTCATACTGAATTGTCATTCACACTGGTCTCTAAACTGGTTTGGGAATTGCTTCATTCCAAGGGGAAAAGAAATCCTTTGCAATGTAAATGAGGCCTGACTTCCTTGTTCTCATAAATACAACTTAGCAGTGACTGTGTATTTAAAAAAAAATCATCTAAATATTGACCATTGTACAATCTCTTGAAACTCTGTGCCATTGACCATTTTTAACCACTTTTGTCTTTGTGTCATGCTTAGACCTCTCAGCTATTACATATTTGTCCCATCAAAATTTAGTGGATCTGATACTGTGGGAGCTTTGCAACCCATCTAGAAGCTCCCATTTCTGATGTTGGTGCCCTTCTGACCGTTTCTTTTTTATCTGCCTGATGGCCAATTTTTAATTCATTTAATTTGCCCTGCAGTTTCTTTTTTATATCTCTGGCACAAGGAGGAGATAAGAAGTGTAACAGGGAACTGGAGAGCATCCACCTACACCCATCCTTCTGGTTTTTTACAGTTTCTGCCTGTGATGTTAATGTCTTTATTATGACTCCCTTCAACTCCCTATTGTTTCATAGCCCAAGTGAACTTCTATCATTTCATTCCCCTGGCCAAGCTGCCTGCTTTCCTTTATACCTTCTAAACTCAGCTTAGATTTTTAGAGATAAGCTGATGGTTGCTTCAAGGTACAGGCACACCATAGATTTATGCACTGACATCCCACTGCTTTCTGGTTTGTTCTTTATTCCTTTTCTAATCTCTTTTAACATCCTATTTTCTGTTTTGACTGCTACTAAACATTCAGTTGATATGTTCAAAGAACTATCTGCAATGACTTTAAGATCATTTTCTTGAGTGGTAATTGCTAATTTAGAACCTATCATTGTGTATTTGTAGTTAGTTGTGGTGTGTTTTTATTTTTTTCTTGTGCACATTGCCTTCAGTTCATTGTCACTGAATTTCATTCTCTTATTTTATTGCCAAGTCACTCTGTATTGTGAGATCCTTTGCAGTCAGTCTTAATTTTAATTGCCCTACATAAACCAAGGATGTTATCTCACCACAGCCTGGAACTAGGTTAATTTCACAAAATCTATTTTCCATATACTTTTTCTCTTCTTTAGCATAGATTTTGGGTTTTTTTCCCCTTCTATTTATATTTAACCCCTACCAAAAAAAAAAAAAAAAAGAGAATAAAATAAAATATATACTTGCCAAGAAAAGATTGTGCAAAAGTCACATTATCAATGTTGTAACTTCCAATGGTTTATAGTATTTTATGGGTGTGACTTTGAGACACTCATTTCTGATTTTAGCTTTGCAAGTGATTGATGTTTTGAATGATGACAAGAAAATTCAGTGTGTGAACCACTCCACTAATGTACAGAACACAGAATTCATTTGTCTGAAATCTTTCAGCCAGAACTCTGAATATTTTCTATTCTACTAATTTAAGAGAACTGTTCAAGAAATTAATAAATGTGAAGGACAGAATTTTCTAAGGGTAGAGATTCTGTTCCTGGTCATAATAAATCAGTCACACAGTGCAAGGCTCCCTTAGTTTCTTGTGTCCAGTTCCCTTGCATGTATTAACCTTTTCTAAATTCCAGGAGCACTGAGTTAATAATTGCAAACAGAGTTGCTGTTGTTTCCCTAATTTAGTGGGTTTTGGAAGGAAGAAAAGAGTGAGATGGCTTTCCTTTCCTTCATGCACAGCATCCCAATCTATAGCACCACGTCAGTACCCTGATGTTGCCCCAAAGCATCTGTTGCAGGTACCAGCTGGACAGTGCAGTGGAAACATTTCTGGGAAATTCTGTTTATAAGTGCTTCTTGACTTAAAAACCTTAAAAGATATTGCTGCAAAACTGAATTTATTCTGGTGGTCAGTGGGGCCTTTTTTTGTTTTACTCTTTCCTAGACACTGAATATAAATTTATAGTCACTTGTACTTGCTTTTACAGGGAGATGTTGGTGTTATTTTGCACTTATGCACAGTACATATCCAGAAATCTTGGTATTTCCTGTATTAAAGTATATATTTAGAAGCTTTTTGGCAGAATAATATTGTGGATGCCTAGTAATTCCATAGTTAGTGTTGTATTAATTGAAACCACTGTGTACAGCAGAAGTGCCAACATGTGTGAAAGTTCTTCACGCAATTAGTAAATCCACATAATTATATTAAACAACTGTCAAAAATTTGAAAGATCATCTGAGTAATTACAAGTGCCAGCTTTAGAATCCTTTTGTTAGTATCCAGAAATACACTGAAAGAGTTTGAGAGTTCAATGATCTTTCTACCAAAATACTTTACGGATTAAATGTTGCAATACAAAGAATTGAAGCAAGAGAGAAGGTATATGCTCTGATTGTGCACTGCAGTTGTTCAATTTTCTTTTTTTTTCTTCTTCTGTTGTGTCTTTGGAACTGTAATGTGGTGATGCCCTTGGAGATGTTTTCCCTGGGCAATTAACCATAGAAATACTCAATAAGATAACACAGGTCTATTGTCATGTGCTAACCCAGTTCCTCAAACTAATTATGCTCCCTGTGTAGTTACCCTTCTTGCAAACCCTTGAAATTACTCAGAATTTACAAAGTGAAAGAAATATAAATTGCTCTAATTTATTTATTTTTTGCTGTACTTCACCCTCTTTTTCCATGTCCTAAAGGCAGAACATGCAGTGCTTATTTGTTGAGACTGTTGTGGGAATGTGGATGGCTGTACTGGAACTTATCCCAGGCTAATGGAAACAGTGATAACATTTCCAGGAGAAAACCAGAGCATGTGATGTGTATTTGCTTTTGACTTTGAACGTGGATGGTTGACTCTTTGTAATTCTGATAGAGTTTAGTTTTCCCCACTTTTTGGGGTTTATTTTTCCATGCTAGAATGCCTTTTTTTTTTTTTTTAACCTTTGATACCCTAAAAACATGAGCTTTTCACAAGTTACAATTATTATTTTTTTCTTTTGTAATTGCAGTTGTTTCTTATCCTTACTGCTGGTAGCTGCTGTCGTTTGGAAAATCAAACAAACCTGTTGGGCTTCTCGACGGAGAGAGGTATCAATAACTTTAAGATTATTGTAGTACCTTTGTATTTCAGAAAAAGTTGGGGACTTTGATGAACAGTCACTCCTCCCATTTCTCCTGTATATGCAGTTTAAATACCCATTTTATACCCTTGACTTTTTTATGCTGAAAAAGAAAACTTCATTTCTTTCTCCTTTCAAAAATTAAAAGAATTACAGCACTAGGCTGAAGAAACATAAATTTTCTTTTTGGTGGCATTTTTAGAATATGTAGAATAGAATTGAATAGAGTATTTCATTTGAAAGGATCCTACAAAGAATTATTTAGCCTGACCACTTCAGGGCTGACCAAAGGTTAAACCATATTATTAATAGTATTGTCCAAATAAATAAATAATAATTTCTTATATACTAACAAGCTTGGGCAGTGACCCCTTGCTAGGAAGTTTGTTCCAGTGTTTAACCACCTTCTCTGTAAATAAATGTTTTCTAATATCCAACCTGAACCTCCCCTCAAAGGAGCTAAATTCTCTATACTAGAATCTGTACTTTTATCATTAAGCCTGTGGCACAATTAAAATCTTCAGTAAATATTCATAAAATCACCTTATTCTTTTGTGGTCTAAATTCTTACAGGTATATTGAAAAATCTGGCCCAAATCTTTGTTCTTACCTGCCTAACAATTCATTACACTTAAATGAGGTTAAACTTATGTTATGTATGCTACATGATTGTACACTGATAGTTGTGATATTTCATTTTGCTCTCATAAATGAGATCTAAAATTTGTAGACAGTGATGTTTTCCTTCCTTGGAGCTTCTAATCATGATGATTTTTGGAAAAAGCATTTCCTTAATGTCCCATAATCTTGATTTTTTTTGTTTTTTTAAAGACAAGCTTTGGTCTACTTCATGATTTTTTTTCTTAGTATACTGGCACCACAAGTGTTTAAATAACTTTTTCTTTTTACTGTAGATCTACAGTGAATTTATATGTGCTTTAAAAGTGCCAGGTAACTAGCACTTTCCATTTTCCTCCACTGAAGTAATAATGTACTAATGCCAAGGTTTAGCTTGAACTGGTGCTACAATGGAAGATGTATATGGAAAATATACTTGTTTCCTTCTGGTATTTTTGGTTTGTTTTATTCATATTAACATTCTTAAGAATCTTCTAGGGGCAAATTCTCATTTATTTCTTACTACTTGCAAAATATAGATGAAAGGTAATTTAAACTACAATATTCAACTTAATAATATTTCATTTAAATTTGTCTCAGTACTTTGATAGTTCTGTGCAAAACTTTGTTGTGATGAAATGTAGTAGTTCATTGATTTAATTTCCCATGTAAATGAGGTTGGTTTATTGATATTTTTAAGAAGAAATACAAATGTACTCATTTCCAGATCTAGGTCTGCTCTGTTTTCTGTGATTGTTCTCCTAGGTTTTTGAAATGTAATATTTTCTCTGTGGTCTTTAGACATCATTTGATAAAGAAAAGATTCTCATACAAAAAGTTTCTGAAGTTTTCCAAGACTTATTTTCCTAATATCATCAAAAGTACTTCTAAGACTGTATGAAAGCTCAAATAAGCTGTTTGATAAATGCAACATGAATGTGAATCAGCTTCTTCAGAAGAGCAAAAGGAACAACATACTTGGCAACTGGGTTGGAACTCAGAGCCCCATGGTTGGTTCTGAGTCTTGGCTTTCCTTGAGTATAATGAGAGAAACTTGGTTTTCTCTCGTAATAGAGTACAGTAGCTTTATGAGTTGTAAATGCTGAAAGAAATCTTCTTTATTTTCAATCTGCTCTTGACCACCAGCTGTAGTTCATGTCAAATACAAGTTTTTGATAACATTCCATACCATGTTTTCCTTTAATCTAGCTAGAAAACTTCTTATTATAATCAACATATTTTTAAGATTTTGCAATTAAGTGTTGCAAACAAATTCAATGAATAACACACAGAGACAATCTACTTTTGAAAAGATTTCTGAAGTATCTTCTTTAGAGCCCATTTGGCAGATGAGCTTTTCATCTCTTTCATCCTTCTTTAAAGACAGGAATGTTTGGCTCTTTAGATGTTACCTTCAATATAGACCTAAACTACAGTAATAGAAATAAAACAAGAACACAAACAAATACAGAAAAGTGTGCTGTTAAAAGCTGTGCATCCTTTCATTGTTCCTCCTGATGTTTTTTCCCCTGAAGGAGGAGGAACATTACCATCCAGTTCTTGTCATCTTTTAGTAATGAATTTTATCAGGCTCTTGAGGTAAGCCAGTAATTTTTTCAAGATTTGTAGAGCCCTGTGTGTAGCTGAAAGTTCAGAACCTTGTCCTGTTTTGCCTTCTGACTTTAATGCTTGGCTAAATTGGAATGGTATTGATTCCAAATTGAACACAGCACGGCCTCAATCCAGTACAAGGCAGGAGCAAGTTGTTTGCCTTGGGAAGAAGGAACGTCTCAGTTTTCCCACTCATTAGAAATTTTCTCTTCATTTTCTTTCCTAATTCATTGCTCATTCAGCAATCCGACTGCTCAGAGCACTGCCCAAATCTTGCTGAGCAGTTTGAAATTAGGCTCTATCACATGTACATGTAAAAGATTGTTACATTGTGTATATATGAAAATGGATAAATAAGTCTCTTCCAAAATAATTTAACTGATGTTTGTCTACACTGAATTTAACTTCCTTTGCCCATATCTATTGGTCTTTCAATTTATTTAGCTGAAATATTTTTTCCCTAAGTTAAGACCTCGAGCTTTGGAATTTTGTTTTGCTCATAACAAAATTTTGGTTCATATTTTTTTCATACCTACATAACTGTCTCTTAAGATATATTTTATCTCAGGTTTTTGTAATCTATATTTATCCTTTAACTCCTGGATGAGCTTCTCTTCTTCTCTCCTGCCTTCTGAGAGGGCAAGGGACAGCAGATAGACTGTCTTACCTTATACCATCAAAGTTATTCACCTTCTGCATCGAGGAAAAATGGAAAGTATCATTCTTTTATTTTATAGTTCCAAAAAGATCAATGAAACTTTGAGCAGGAGAATATGAACAGCCTCCTGCCTGGCATCCCTTGACACTTTCCCCCACCCATCCCTCCCATGGATTTGTGACATTTTAAAAAAGGGTTTTAGGAAGGGCTGAAGTAAGATAGTGGAATATTGCTCATCTCAGGGAGCTTGTTCCTTGAAAAGAATAATGCAAAATATGATGAGAGGATTTCTAAAGCATAATTCTTATAGCAGTATCTTGATAAAAAGCCCCAGTGTCCAAAGAAAGCAAAAAACAAAACAGAAGGAATTTGGAACATTTGTGACAGAGCAAGATAACATTTACAGGTAAGCATGGAAATTTCTGCAGGTGTAGAAAAAGGGAAAGATATATTTGTTTATCAAATAAAGGAGTCCCTGAATATTGCAAGATTTAGGAAAAGCAAAGCATTTTTTAGAATAGTGCTACACTGTGTTAAAAGATCAGATATGTATTCTAGGTTTTAATCCCTCATCCTCCTTTTTAGTCCAAAGACTCACAAATCTTTCTACTAGCACCTTTCTCTGTAAAATTTGACTTTTTAGTTCACTGGATGAAAAAACAAAAGCTGTTATTTTCTCCCAAATGATTTGTTAGGCCTTTTGCATTTTATACCCTGAATTCACACAAGAGCCCATCCATGAAGCTCCAAGCTGACTGTTTCCCTCCTTTATACAAGAAAAGATTTGCCAAATAAGAAATATGAAGAGAATATTATTTGTTTTCTCTGCATGTTTCATATCTAAAGTATTCCTTCAGTCCTCTGCTCCTAATAGGTACAAGACAATCTGTTCATAGATCATTTTACTGAAAACTTGATAGGTTACCTGCCAGATTTCTAGTGGCTCAAATGTTTTGTCTCATTAACTTCTTCTGATTGAAAGGCATCACACTGAAGATAGAATCTGCATCCAAAAGATTTTTTTAATTGTGGGTTGAACTTTTCTTTTTGCTGACAAGATTAGACTGAGGTCACTAACAAACTCACACAGATGGGGTTATAAACCACACAGCTTCTAGCTGAGTTATTTTAGCAAAATATTTGCCCTTCCTAAGGTAAACCAGTTGCTGCTCAGATACCTTTTGTACCCTTGGTCCCATCAGATGTTTTAGAGAATTGTTACCTATAATCCAAATGCCTGTAGTCACTGATGTTTATAAAGTATCTTCTCCCCTCCACTCAGACACACAAAATACACGTGCCAATGTGCCATGTGCTGTTATCTAGAATTACAGAAATATAAAATTGTTTGAGCTGGGAAGGGCCTTTAAAGTTCATCCAGTCCCACGCTCTTGAATGGAGCAACTTCAACCAGAGCTGCTGCTCAGAGCCTCATCCAGCTTGAACTTGAATGTTCCCAGGCATGGAGGTTTCACCACCCTGATTGTAAAAATATTTTTCCCTTATCTGGTCTGAAATATACATTTGTGTATATTGGATCAGTCAATTAGTTAAAATCGATTTTTACTTTTTCTTTAATGTAAATTGCTTTTTTTATACATTAATTACACACTAGGAAGAGAGTGCACATCTTGAAAGATGACTTAGATTGTTATTTCCTCACGTAATACACTATAAAGCTCTTCAGCAATGAGGAAGTAATGCATGATTGCATTTTTAGGTAAAAATGCTTAAAAAAGCATGGATTGTGTGTGTAAAGTGCTTGCCTAACTTTAAAGGTTAATACCATTTATATATAGCATCTCATTATACAGTCAGCTGTGCACCATTTGCCTTTCTGAAAGAATAGCAAATACAAACATAAAAACATGGGATTGTAGAAAATACTTGCTTTATACAGTGTGTGGATGCCACTCAACTTATTGCTTCTTTTTATTAAATAAGCTTATGTTTGTTTAAAAAACCCCTCCATCTTCCTAGCCTTGATTTTATTATCAAGGTAGTTTTATTCTCTCAAATATTCAAAAATTCTTGCAAATAGACAAATGAAACTGAAATAGACTACTTGTTAATAGCAGTAACAATTCATGTAATAGCTTTAGGCTCATTTCTATGGTAACTCTAATAAGAACAAAGAAGTTCAGTTATGTCGATAGCACTAATGAATGTAGAGTATGTGCATTTCAGCTCGAGGTTTTTTGCTTTCTGTTCAAATGACAATACTTTAAAGTATTCCTTTTAGAAAAGATGGTAATGGCTTTTGTGTATATGATATTGCTTATGGAATGCAGCACATTTACTTTAGCAATACTAAAACACAGACAATATGGTGTGTTCTTGAACAACAGCTTCTGAAGGAAAAAAAGCAATACCGTGTGTTTCAGGGTGAGCAAGGAACCAACAACAGCAGATGTAAGGAAACTAAGAAATATTAACATGGATAATTAAAGTACCCCAATGTGTAATAGTATTCATGTGTGTAGGTGTCTACAGGATTATATAGTTTATGTTTAAAAGTTGCTCAGCTCACAGATAATTTTTCTTTTTTGCTATCTTCTTCTCTGTTGCTTAGCAAATATCTTACACATCTGTATGTAGTTACTCATAGGCTGTGTGAGTAATCCTACTGAAGTCAAAGGAGCTATTCATAGGACCAGAATCTCAACTTGTTATATTGCTCAGGCTCTTCTGAAATCAATAGAGCTATGACTGCTTATTTCAACTGTGGATCTAGTTTTACTGAGGATAACTGGGGCATTTATTTTAGGCTGACGTTTTCTGCATTCTCTCCAACCTAAAATTTAGGTTCCTCTCTGAATGAACCTTTCAAGCAATATGCCTGGTTAGCTGCCACTAGATCTTGTCTCAGGACTCCCTCTGCAGTCAGTATAAACTGCACTTCCAAATGACAATTCATCCCACCCAATTTTCACTGTTCACTTTTTATACTCTGATACTTGTGGGGACCTGACTTCTTGTTAACAATACAAATAAGCCATGGAGTCAAATCTCCCATCCTGAGAGTTATTCACTTTCTTTGCTTTTGTTTTGTAAAATTGAGATTGTATTTATAATGCTGTCAATTCATAAAAGTAAGCATCTGATTAATTCTTATATTAGTAATGCTCACAACATGCTTGTTCTCTGTAAAGAGAAGAATTAAATGGTACCAGTGACAGGTTCAATATTATATTGAAAAAATTTATGTTGGGAAGTTGTAATTAAGCAAAGCTGATGCGAAGTATTTGTGAGAGCTTGCTGACAGATCTGTTTCTTCATTCCACAAAAATTCAGAAGGTAAAGAAGATAACAGACAACAAGAACAACAGATTTAAAAATAAATTGGTGAGTTCTTTATTAAAAAGAATAAATTAGGAAAAAGAAACTAAGGAGGTGTTTTAATTGTATGTACTTATGACCAAGAGAAGAAAATTGTTCACTTTTCTTAACATAATAACCAAAGTTCCTTCTTACATTTGCATAGTGGAGTTAGCCTGAAGATTCCCAAAAGGCAATAATCAAAATAAATTAGTTTCATTTCATGTGATTCCTCGGATATGCATAGAAAGGAAACTTGGATGTAGTTTTTACTGCTGATAACAGTACTTTAAAATTAATAGTTGTGATATTCTGTTCAATAGAATTTATTATCAAAATTGAGCTTTCTAAATAAGAATATAAAATGCTTCTGGAGATAATGCTAATTTTGTAATGGTGATATTAAGTTCTACTCTCTGGTTAACTCTTGCAAGTGTACTGGGGATAAGTTTTCAAGCTAACAGGAAGGTAAAATTAAGGTTGTTTTAGAGGAAGAGGGAACTGGCCCAAATGAAAATGATTGCCTGAGGCAAGTGGCCACTTGGCAGAGCCTGAGGGTGCTTTGAGCTCCATGGTCTGAGAGTTTTCCATGGGACTGGTTGTAAACATAAGAGCATTAGCAGAATTTTTAGCAAGCTACCTGTCAGCAAAAAGCAGCAGACAATGAGAAAGGCAGTCCTTACTGGGGCCCTGGGAAGAAGCCAGATAACTTCTTTAGAGTTATTGACAAGAAAAATAATTTGGTTTCCACAATACTAAAGGAATGAGGATGGTGGATGTGTTCTTTGTAAATAAAGAGGATTGCACCAAAACAGATGATTCATTTCTGTCTCCTACCAAAAACAAAAGAGCAGGTGTTGCATATTGGCCCAAAGTGGTGAGACACTTCTTCATGTTTGTATTTCCTCTGTCTTTGCAGCATTTTGTCAATTTTTTGTCCCCTATTAAAACACAAACAAACCTTCCATTTCCCAAAGCCCTGTAAGAAAAGACTGAATTTAGCTGCTCACAACAGAAGTGTTGCAAGAACTCTGATATGAACAGAGAATGGAAGGGAATTTACAGCAAGAGGTCTTCAAGGGAAAAATGTGAATACTCCTCCGTAGATACTCCATAGTTTTCTCAGAGTTTCCAGAAATTTTAGTTGCACTGGGTGGGCAACTTTGGCCTAGGTGAGTCACCTGCAGCAGGAGAAGCATAAAAGAAACTAAATCTGGACTGTAATTCCTCCAAAGAGTAGGGAAATAACTCAAAGTCCGAGCCTGGAAGACATAGTTCTACTCTATGACTCTGCTCTTCCTTTCTACCTAAAGTTTTGTTTATTTACAGTTGAATGCTAATCATGTATTCTAAAAATTACATTAAATCATGCAAACAATAATTTTCATTGCTTTTAGTTTATGGAACATTTACTGCTGCTTCCACAAACATCCATTTCCTTGCAAATATGTGACTTTTTTTTTTCAGAGCTGATTTTCAGGTGCATTTATGTATGTGTGCAATTGAGTAGCAGTAAGGTGGGATTCATATAATTCCTGAACGTCTTCCAACATGTTTCCATGTCACTTTGCCCAGTATGGATAGTACCTGCCATCTAAAATAAGCACATTGACTTTTTTATCTCTTAGTGTTGATAATATTCAGAATAATTGTTTCTTTCTTAAAAAGTTTTGAAGGCACTGAAGTTTCTCCTTTGTGGATGACCCCCTGCTAAAGTTAGAGCTTTAATAATCAATGCAAAGCAGATGCAAAGATCAATGCAGCTGGAAATTAAATAACTTCACCAACTTATTTTTTCAGTGCCTGCACTATTAATTGGTTTACTCTGTCAGCAGAATGTGTTCACTGCTGTGAGTGTCAGTGTTGTTGCTATCAAAAAATTCCAAGGGGGGCCTTCTCTACTCTCTGTAGATATTTGTACACACAAACATTCCTCGGGGTCATCCCTCTTGAGCAAACACTGGCTGTGCAATTCATCTGGGCACCTTCAAGGCTTCTTCCCCTTCTCTGGATAGAAGGAAATAATAACAGGGTCATGGTGACAGAATTTGCATAGTATACTTATTTCTGGGGGAACCTGCCAACACCTGTGAAATGTTAGGTTGGAAAAAAAAAAAACCCAGAAAGTTCCACCCTCCCCTCCAAAAAAACCAAACCCAAACAAACAAAAAAAACCCCAAACCAACAACAAAACTAAAAACACACAATCAAATAGAGCTTTTAGAAAAACCCCATGGGTGTATGACACAGCCTACAAAAAGGTAGAGTAGTTATTTTTTTTCAAGGATCTAATAATACAATGTTTATCATTCCTGGAGCTATATTTTTTATTGCTCCAGCAGTTCATAAAAAATAGTTGAGAGTTAGTATGACCTGATATAAACCAAGCTCATTACATTTTTTTCAACAGATAATTAATAATTAACATATAACCCTTGGCTTTCCTTTTATCTTCAAGTATTGACAGAAGTCGCATAAAAACATACTATGTGTGGAAAAAAATGCTTTGAAATGCAAAACTTAATTAAAATTAATGTAATGTTATTTTAGTACAGCTGTATAGTAGCAAAAGTACTATAGGGAATATGAATATTTGAACAGTTGATTATTTTTATCCATGCCATTCAATTTTTACACAAGTAAATTTTGGAAGACAGAATATTGTTTGATATTTTGTTTGGGATTCATTGGGTTGAGTGCACCATGGCAGTTAAATTGTGACATCAGCAAATTAGCCCAGACTGCTTTGGCAGTCAATTGACCCACATGCAATTAGCAAAACTGAAACCACAATGAATCCTGTAGCTTGAGCCTTGTTATGCTTTTTTTCTGCTTCACATACATTTTGAAAATCCCAGTTAATTAGACTTCTCATAGGCTTAAATAGCTGTAGCTTCTTAGCCTTTTGTATTTGTGCAGCCACGGTCAGGAGTACTGAGAGAGGCAGAGAAATACAATATCCCAGTTGGGAAAAGTTTGGGTTTGAATGCCAGTTGTTTCCTTTCTGGTGTTGTAGGTGCCTTTTTACAAATTGCTTCACTGCCTGGGCCATCAGTTCCTCACCTGTAGCACAAAACAGTCGTACAGGTTGTGGTGATGCACTTTTCATTACAGACTCTGGTGGTATTAATTGGGAGAGTCTGCTCTGATGACTGTTTTGCTTTATTCTGCAACAACCCATTGTTCCTAGGGAATTTATTTAGGTTTCTGTTCATTTTGGCAGGAAAAAGGAGTGAAATGGACACTAAATCTTTATCCTAATTTTTTTCTGGGTGAAGTGATACAAACATGTGAAATACAGTGTGTTACTTTAATGTGTTATATTTAATACATATTTCAATATTTGTTAAAATGCATTATGAAAGTATGAAATATCTTCCATGTATTTAATTTTCATCTTAATTAACATCAATCACCCATTTCTTAGGGTTTTATGCTTTCTGAATATGTTAATGATGCACAATACTGATTCCACACTGCTTTTTGCCTACCATAATAATTTTTTGGCTTCACAAAGTTAAGGACTAGTATTTTACAGACGAGTGAGAACATGCATGTTACAAAAATACTATATCCCTGCACTTGTGATCCATGTGCAAGTATCAAGCACACCACATTTTGACTTAGTACCTTAACAGCGTCCAGTAATAATATTCAGTATATAACATTACATAAATTATATATATTAAATATTGCAGTACAATATAATGAACTTGTCTCTTTCCACATTCACGTGGAAAGCAAGTCCATGTTGTTAATATTGTTAATGACTAAATCACCCATGCACAAAATGTCCACCTCTGATGAGAACATCCAGTGTCCTGTCAGCTTACAGAAAATGCTGGACATAAATCATCTCAGTGGAGAGGGAGGAAAAGAGGAGCCAGAGAATTAGTCAGTGAGTTCCCAGAAACATCCATCAACAAAAACTAAGTTTTTGTAATCTATGAAAAAAAATAGATTGAAAGCCTAGATGTTTTCTTTACTAACCAAATCACACAAAAAGAATATGCATTTCTTCCAAGGTAGGGTAAAAGTCGTTTTGATTGGAGGAGAAAACCTCTGGTGCTTGTACAGCTGGCCATTATAAAGACTATAAGACTACAAATAGTCTATCACAGGATACTTTAAAAGGGAAGGCAAAGAAGCATTGTCATGATAGCTGTGGATTAGGTGCAGAACTGGCCAAAATGCCATAATCAGCTGTTCATTATCAGTGAAATGAGGGATTAACTCTGTGTGGACTGTAGTTATCTGCATTAGCCCCTCCAAAGCTTTGTCCTAGCTCCAGAACTCATTTTTGAAAGTTTTTTAATACCTAAGTCATGCAATTGGAGAATATATCTATTAAATTTGCAAATGAGGAGCTGGGTCAGGAATGTGTTGCAAGCAGGATCAGACTTCAAAACAGCCTTTATCCATACTGGTGAAAGCAAGTTTTTACCTGGTAGAAATAATCATCTTTACAGAAACAGCACGAAGAAAAAGCTGACTGTGCTACAATTTCTCAGAGCTGATCAATGGCTTAGAAAAGTTCACAAGCTGAATATAAATCAACAGCAATCTAGTTAGCAAAAAAGGAATGTATTTCTAGCTTGCATATATAACTCAAAGACATCTAATTCTTGACCTTTAATGAATATGGCCTTAACTGGACATCATGGACAGTTCAGACACAACAATTCAAAAACTCTGTGGAACATTTGGAAATGTTTAGAGGAGAGAAGTGGGGAAGTGTGTCTGTTTATAGTTGCATAGCATAAAAGATGAGGGAGAGATGTGATAACAGCCTTGAAGATGGGCAGTGGAATAATGCATTTATCTGAATCTGTTGTAGGAAGGATGAGAAGCCAAGTGCTCATGTTGCAGCAAAGAGCATTCAAGTGATACAATGAAAATTAATAAATTGTAATGATATTAGTAGTGTAGCTCTGCAGTAGATAGTCTCTGACATTCCAGGCACTTTGTCAGTCTAAGCCTTTAGGAGAGGGGTAGGAAAATACAAGACAGAAATTAGAAGACCTGGATATGCCTTTGTAGGGTGCTAGAGAGTCCCTTGGCAGTCTCTGTAGGTCTCTTTTAACCTTACCATCTTATGTTTTAAGAAACCCATGTGAAATCAGAGTATTTTGTGCGTTCCAGTAGCATTTTGTTTGCTATGGAATCACAGAATGGGTTGGTTTGGGAGGGATCTCTAAGGATCATCTCAGAGTTCAACTCCTGCTGCCATGGGCAGGGACAACTTCCAGTACAGCAGGGTGTGTCCAGCTTGGCCTTGAGCACTTCCAGGGATAAGGCATCCAGAATTTCTCTTAGACTAATGCTATATGATATGATATTGCAGCAGCAAAAATCCAAACTAGGGCTCTAATAACACCTGCACTTCCTCATTAAATACTATTTTAAAATCTACATTAATTTGATATTTATACTTTCATTGCAAAATTATGTCCCAAATGGCAATAAAGGCAAGTAATTATCCAGATATTCCAACTTTTTTTTTTTTTTTTGCATTAAAAAGGCTTTTAAGGAGCAGCTTTCTTCTTTGCAAATCTCGTATGCATAAATGCAGCCTTTGAAGTTACTGATGTCGTGTACCATGGTTAAACTTTACAAAATTCCAGATACTAGAAAATTAGGGTTAAAAATAGCCCCTTACCTTTTATGCCATTGAAGTTCATATCCATGAAGTCCATCCAAGTGACTGAGTCACCCTGTGGATTGATTTTTTTTTTCATTTTTGACTTTTCATTTCATGATTTGGGCTGTATTATTTGTTCTGCACCTGACATCCCTCTCGTTGTGCAGTTCTGCTAGTTTTCCTGTACAAGTGGCAGGCTAGGCAAGACAGTTTATTTGAATTCAAAATTGAAAACCACACTTAGATGAGAAATTGAGCAACTTTTCTGTTCTTGTGCTTTTTTTTTTGTTTTTTTTTTTTGTTTGCTTTGGTTGGGTTTTTTTGGTTTTCTTTAATACATACTTTTGCAATTATTCTGATTTTTCTTTAACTGAACCAGTCTCACCAGTATTTTTAAATTTTCATTTTTGCAACAGCACTGTTCAGCACATATAGAGAATTCTTATAAAAGGTTTTGTGCTGTGTGTTTGTGAGTGATTCTTCTTGCTTTCCTGTATCCTATGACAGATGATATCCATCCTACAGATGGAAAATATATTTTCACTACTTTCAGAATGCCTTGTTGTTTTCTGACATGAAGCTAGCATAATTTAAACATGCTTTCTTCCCTTTTATAATGAACAATGGACATATAACCTTTGGCTTTCCTTTTATCTTGAATCACTGCTAGAAAATTGCATAAAATCGTAAAATTTGAGCAAAAAAAAATCCTCTTAAATGCAAAATTTTAATTAAAATTAATATTGTATTAATTTAGTTTGTTATTGTTAATTTAGTCATTTATGTTCCTGAAATACGATGCTTGGGATATCACCAGTATTTGAATATGCTATTAGTTTTTCCATGTTGTTTTTCCCTAAAAAACAGTTTAGGGTAAAATATTTGAATCAAGCACAGTGTGATGCAAAAGCTAAATTCTAACTTTATTTAATTACTTTTAATTCTTTGATCTATTGGAATGCATGCAAATGGCAAGTGAATAAAACACCTACAATTGGCTTTTTTCCAGGTTTTTTTGTATATCTACTTACAAGGCTGTTATTAACTGGACATAATGCTGTGGTAAAGAAGCTATTACCAAACATTTTTTTTTGACAAAGATATTTCTCTTTAGTCTGAAAAAAAATCTGACTTTTAGTGGAAGGTAAGCAGCTTCATTTAGATTAAACTTTTTTTATTTTGGATAGAAGAAGCAAGTAAATATATATTTCTAACATAAAGAAATAAGGTGATTTAGCTGGATTGCAAGCAAAATGGGATATGAAGAAATATAGTCTATCATCTCAACAGTAAATAGATTTTTCTAGTAGTTGATACAGTCAAAAATTCCCTGTCAACCCACATAAAATTCACATTCATAGCTAAGACTTACAAAGGAGAGTTTATATCCCTCTATTTTGCTAGCATCCTGCTCAGGTCAGACTGACATTATTTTGAAAAGTTTCTGCTATCTTTGAGAGATCTTCCTCTAATCCATATATTTTGCAGATGCTATTTCTGCTACCAAGTTGAGCATTGTATTCACTTTTTCATTGCATCCCAATTCTTACACTCTGTAAGTGCCCATTTACTGCTCAATCCTCCAGCATCCCAGTACACAGATCCTTAGTTTATGGGTCTCCTTACTCCAAGAGAAAGGAAATATTGTTTGTTTATGGGGGGTTTTTAAATTCCTTTCTTTTCCTGTTTGATTGTTACCAGCATGAGCAGCAGGATATATATGTCTAAAAATCCTGTCTTTGTTTTTCTCCCCACAATGGAGGGAGGCCTCAGGCAACCAGCTGTCATGCAGCACTTTCATACTGCTTGCTCAGTGTCCTCCAGGTGGGAAAGTAGTGTAAGTGTTTACAAAATGTTTCTCTGATCAGAGATTCAGCTTCTTGTAGGCTTAGTCCCCCAGTGGGACTTGGCCCTCTGTTATCAGTTTTGGAAGCACTGAATTTCAAAAGCAGCATCCCCTGGACTGCTCTGCACCAGTTGAAGTGGGTACATAATGCTGAAATCTGTCAAATGTTATTGGTGTTTCTAGGAAATCAATTGGGTTGTTTTTGTTTTTTTCCATTTCATTGACTTGTTCACACATTTGTTTGTGTATAAAAACTTTTTCCTGATTTACTCAGGGCATTATTTTCCCCAGAGCTGATGTTAAGAGCTAGTTTTACCTACTCATCAGTGCCCTCACATTACTGTTTTCAAAAAATAAGATGGAATAAATTTTTCATAATATAGGTAAGCAGTCACTGAAGAAAGCATAATTGTTTCCAGTGAGGTCTGCCTTGTGGGATGAGCCTGTAACATCACAAACAGAAAGCATGTGCCTTTCTCTAGGTCACTGTAATACCATGGCTCAAATGGGTAACAAGGAAATGAGGAACATGCAGGTGTAACTGCCTACATTTAATGCTTTATTTGTATGTTCTAGGAGGCAGACTAAAATTTTAAATAGATAAAACTGCAAGAAGGGAAATCCCACTGCAGCTATTACTGGATTTCCCGTTGATTTAGTGGGGTTAAAGCTTTGCCCTTTACAATTATTTGAGTTGCTCTGATCTAGGTAGTGTTATGCCCCATCAATAAATTGTATATAAGACTTCCAGCACTTAAAAAATTTGAGATGCACAAGTGCCACAATACAGTTCAGTGTGCTCTGTGACTTCATATTGCAGCTGTTCTGTACCTGCCTCTGCTGTGCTTTGCATCAGGTGGGTGTGATTACTTTGAAGAATCCAACACAGTTTATGCAGTTCACACCATTCACAAATATTTAAGCAGGGAAAGAAAAACCCCACAATCTAAAAATAAAAAAAATATTTTTGGAGGGCAAATAGCTATTTTTTTAATCGTCTTTTGTTTATGATTGTCTTTGATTTTCACACCTCAAAGTGCCATAAAATCAGCTTTTGATCTTGATACATTTTTAAAACAATCTGGCAATTAAGTGAACAAAGGGAAAAGGTAGGAAAGTAAAATTGTTTATGAAAGATAGTGAATCAAATTATAAGTAGGGCTTTTTTGTCTGATTAAATTAGAGTAATGTTTTAGCTCAACAAAATTGCAGAGTGACACCTCCCCCGCCCCATGCTCACATTAAAGTTTCTCAAGTGGTGCTTATGTGCTTTTGATAATAACGAACAAAGTTCTGGAGTTCTGGAGAGTTTCATTCCCATTTTAGCTGTTGAGCATATTTAATACCTCTCATTAACGTACTTTACAGTTTCTTCTTCGAGATAAATGTTTGTTGAATCCTAAGTGAAGGTGCCTTTGATGTTGAATGGCTGCTGTGTGTGATAACAAGAGAGTAACTCGTGCAAATTTGAGTGCAGTCGTGTCTTGCAGCAGGTCATTGTTCTGTGTGTGTGAGGCCAGCATACTTAGTGCCACTCTCTGAAGGGATTCTATAGCTTTATACACTGGGACCCACTGGTTAGATAAGGAAAAATACATCTTCCTGATGTCTTAGGGAGTTTGTAATCATAATTCTATTCAAAATGGAAACTCATCCTTAATGGAGTGGGGCTCTGTTTGGTTTTTATCTTTTAATAGAAATAACATAATGCTGAAACCCCAGGTTTTTTTGAGAATTGCACATGTCTTTCCATGATACTGGTATAAAATTTCATTCTCCCAGAAGAAGTATTTCTCTAGAAATACTGCTTTATTTGTATCATCATGCTGTAAGAACACTACTTTTGTGTTTAGCTGTAATTCAGTTCTGCTTATTATTTTGTTACACAAGTATTCAAATTCACTCTCTAACTGCCACTTTTTCAGAAAGCTTCCAGAAAAGGTTAGCTATGACAACACTTTTTCACGAGGAGCCTATCCAAGTAAATGACAAACTTTTACAGCTGTATTCATTTTCTTATACTCTTAGTCTCTGTCAGAAGTATGGGAAGAGATTCTAATAAGCATATTTAATTAATCTTATATCTTTCTTTCCTTGTCCTCCTGATTTTGATTGTATAGCTGTTATCTTTGATTTTTCCCCTGTTCTCATTCCCTCTCCCATCAGATACATCTGCTTCTCCTTTCTGTTATTCATCATTAGTTATCTTTTCTATTTTGCTAGTACTTGAATATGCTCTTATGAAACACATCTCAGCTGTGTTGTGTTTTTGTTAAAATTGGCACTTCTAAAAGGCCTCTGCCTTTTGGCTGTTATGCTTGAACTCAATTGTCAGAATGATTTCTTTAGATTGATGACTCTTTAGAAAAAGCACTGCCTTTGCCTGAGTGTATTGCTGGTACACAATAATCATGAAAGATTAAACTGCTCCTTGACTGTCAAAATCACCATACAAGAGGTTTAAGAGGACAAAAGGGACGGTGCAACTTGGTGTAATGAAGAAGAGAGGATGCAGCAGCACAGTATTGTTGGCTTTTTCCAGGAGAGCACTTGCCTCAGTACCCAGGATCAGTGCAGGAAGGGCAGTGGGAAACTGAGGACTCTTGACCTCCTTGAATTTGGACTTGAGTATTTATGGCTCTCCTTATTGACAGGGATCAAACTAAGGGTTGAATATGACCACAAGGAATAGCATTTCCATATTTCATTTATCCTACACAGTTGGGCAAGCCATGGTTTATAATCCAGTCAAGGGGAGGGAATAAAAGGAAGTTCAAACAAGTTGCAATAGAAGGAGATTTACATCATGTGGGTGTGAAACTTATTTTATTACTGGTATGAATGGCTTAAAAGCATATACCATCAAAAAAGGCACCAGCCATAAAGTATCTGTCAGTGCACTGGTAGAGGATTATACCTGTAATTTTCCAGAAACAGCTCTTTTGCTGGAAGCTTTTGGAATAAAGGAAATAACTATTCAGATCCCCAGATGCTTATTCATGTCTGACTTTTTTTATTTTTAATTTCAAAATATCTACAAGCTGCATTTTATTAATGCTTTTAATTTTAAAAGTTGTCTCCTCATTAGAAGTACACATACAGTGGAATGTGAAGCAAAGCAGAAATTGAAGAAGAAAACTTTAATACATGGGTTAAATAAGAAAACATCAAGTTGCAGCTTATTAAAATGAATTTCAGTAATAGCTAGCAAGATTGTTTCTTTCAAGTCAATGCATTTTCTTGAGGAGTACAGGTGAATGGGAAAATGCAGGAAACTCTCATGCCATCATTTTGTTTGATGTTAGGGGTGAATTAATAGTTTGTTCCTTACGTACTCTTCCCACTATTATTTGCTTCTGCAGCTTAAGCCACTTGAATGTATAAATGTATGTGCCACTGCTGGCTCTCAGTGTCTGTCCTACACAGAGAAAGTGGCTGTTTGCAAAAGAAAGGGGCAGCTGGGGCTGGCAGGAGGCTTGCATTGCCCTCTGGAGTAGCAGACCTTTGCACTGAGGTCAGAAATTTGATTTAGATACCTAAAATTCCCACAGGGATTCCCCTGTAATATAGAAAGTATCATAAACTGAGAGCAATATGTGATGTGAATTTCTCACCCTAACTGCTTACCCTTGTGTCTCTGTATATGCATTTATGGCTATGCCAAAAGCTAAAAAACACCCAAACAATCCCCCACCCACAACCCCTCACCCCCAAAAAAGACACCACAAAGAGTGGACTGAAGAACTGAAAAAAATACCAATAAACACTTGTGACCTTCAGCTTGTGTCCCTGTGGGAGAAGCTCCTGAAATTTGGTTCTTGGGAAGATTCCTTGGCTCTGTTAGTTGACAAGGTAAATGAACTACAATGTTCACTCCTTTATACCTTCACCCTTAAAACTTTGCCTGTTCCATAGGTTCATGTGCTTTTCTTAGAAGAGATTATTAATATCCCAACCTAGGCTGCATCCTGAATTTAATATCGAGTTTGATTCCATTTCACTGCATATTGTATCCAATAAATGTTCAATAGCTTGGGAGAGAGTCAGCTCCCCTTTCAAATTAGATTTTAAACTTGCCATTTGCTACTTTAACTCTATTAATATTTTTTCATCTTTTGTGTGTTTTCTTATCCTTTTAAAATGAATTTTGGGAGTGCAAGTCTGAAACCCAACTTTATGTCAGGGGAGTAAGCTCTGTGGCAAATTCTGCCACTGCAGAATAATTTTATTCAACAGTAGAACTAAAAATATCTCAATAGTCTTCATAGGTAAATAGTTTCATTTTACATCTCTAACCCTACACACTCTCCATATTTTATGTAATTGGTATGATTTATATATTAAATTTCATTGTAGATTCCACATAAAAATGAGCACTGATACTGTTTTAAGTGGAGAAATTTTTTTTGGATCTTTGAGAACCTGTATCTGGAAATTCAGAACGTTTCTACAATGCACCTTGGAAATCTATTTTTGTTTTTTCACAGCATGGCATTTTTAACAAAGTGCAAATGAAAGTTACTAGTGCAGAAGGCATTTTAATACCTGAAGCAATATTTTGTGCTGCTCTGAATTGCTTTTGGCAGGTATTTGTTCTGATTTTAAAACATTAGAATGAAATTATTCATATTTATCAGATATTTTGAAACATTTAGATGTTTTGAGGCTCTTAAGATTTTGTGTTCATTATTAATTGGTATTTTTCTTTCAATACAGAGAAATTGACTTAACCAGTGTCACATAATATTTTGGATTATGTCCTTTAGAAATTAATAATTTTGGATACACAATCTTTAAGCCTTCAGAAATTGTCATCACTGATAACTGAACAGTTGCTTACCCTTAAAATGGGATATACCAAAGGCAGCTACAATATTTGGCCAGAGTTCCCAGTGAATTTGCTTTGCATGCAGTGTTCCTGTCCCTTTGTTCAGTTTTTCTAATCAACTGCCTACAATTGTAGCAAGTTTATTTGAGGATTTATGTATAGTAATTTGGTCCAAAACTAATTACGTGAAATTTATGAAGTCCTGGTAATTTCAGGGAGAGTTGAATCCGCCCTTTTATCTGGACTGATGTCCTCATCACCTTTCACATCCATACCACACATACTTTAGATGGCACCACTGTAAGAGCAACACACTGACATAATTGCAAATGATTGTGTTATTCATTGTTAGGCAGGATGGGACCTGCTGCAGTGCTCTGTGTGCCTTCATTCAAGTGGAATGAAATGTCATCATCTGGGTTTCATAAAGCATACCTCAGTAAGAGGGCTGGGAATAACAACTGTTCTTCCTGATATAAAAATAGCTCATGGATTTAGGGTTTTGGGGTGTGGTGGTGGGGTTTTTTTTTTCCTTTCAGGTGGGTAGAAAGGCACAAATGCTTGGTGCCCTTGCTGCAAAGTTAACAAAGCATTATATTGCCACTTGGCCATCTGTTGGGATAAAATGGTTGCTGTTCTCAATGATGCTACACTGATACTTTTCCCACCCCAACTTGTGATTTGCTCTTCAGGCATTGTACAGGGGGGCATTTTTTTCCAGTGTACTATAGGTGAAAACTTGCTGAAATCTGTGTGCTTGTGGCTAAATACCCACTTTACTTGTTTGCTCACGGAGGGTGACAGGTCTATTTTATATACTGTTGAATCCTCACAGAGGCAACTACCATTTTTTGCTCAGTTTTATGTCAAGCAAAGCCACACAGTTGTTTTTCCCATGAATCAGATTGTGTTCACTCACAGCCAATTCTCTCAGGTGCTCTCTCACCTTTCCTCTGTCCCTCTCCACCTGCCATATGCTAATGTGGCTGTGCCTGTGCTGCTGTTGTTCTTGTAGTGGCCATAGCAGATACTCAGGTAACCTTACTTGCATCAGAATGACTGCAATTTGTTTAATTTTTAATTAGTATTGTAATAAACTTGAATAATTGCCTTTCATTTATGCATAGTACATTTCACATATTTTGAGAACAGCTTGCAGTACCTCTTGTTTTTAGAGACATACACAGGATAGAGACACAGTATGTCAGTTTATCCTCTAATGTTGTTCCAGATCAGGAAGAAACAAGGATTAATATATCACTGTAAATCTGTATATCTTGTGCTGAGTACATTGCTTTTGCTGTTTTCAATAGCTGTGGTAATCAAAACAGACTTTAAACATGCAAAAAGTACAAGATTATGATGAAGATTTTACCAAAGATTGTCAAAATTCTGTAAGCAAAGCCAGTGCTTCCTCCCAATACCCGTGAAGAGAAAATACTGCAAATGGTCTATGTAGGAATTAAGTTCACTTTGTTTGCAGTTCTGAGCTCCTTTGTTTTTTGAGGATTATACAAAGTGAACATATGTGGAATGCTGCTACCAGCTTGCATTCTTTGATAAATCCAGACAGGCAGAAGAACGCTGGTGGCAGAAAGGGTAGTATAAGGGTGTTTCTTATGGTTAAAACAAAATCTGCAAATTCTAGCCATTTTGAGGAACCAGCGTTAGCGAGATTAGAACACAAATTATTGGATGAATGTGTTAGATATCAAAGTTAATGCCAAATGTACTTGGCAATAAATTAAAGGTTTCTGTTCTGTGATTTCCATGGATTTTCTGTAGTATACAGATGTAGCAGAAAGACAAGCAGAGAGATTTCCATTCATAATTAGGGTCAAAAAGTGGTCTTTTACCAAGAAACATCTGATTTGCATTGAAAGGCTTTTCTTATGGCAGCAGAGTGTTGCAGCTGTCCTGTAGCCTCCTGCAGCACAGCGGTGACAGGGGTCAGGCTCTGCCAGCACGGACCTTTGCTGCTGTGCAGATGTGAGCTGGTGTCACTGCACAGCCTGTCAGTGCCTCTCTCCAACTTCAGGGGGCTTCCTGTCACTCTGAGTGACCAGCTCTGGACTGCTCTCACTGCTGAGCTGAGAGAGAACTATGAGCACTTCAAGGAATATTGACTAACTTGTGCCTTCAGAGAGCTTTCTAACACATTTTTTGACTAGGGAAACAGGGTGATCTTTCTCTGTCCTCTGTACCCTCCTAAAATTTTTAAGCTGTTGATAAATGTCACAATTACTGGAAAGAAAAAAAAAAAAAAAAAAAAAATTAAAAAAAGAGGAATAGCAAAGATCATGAGCTTCAACAAATATGAGGAAAATAAGTGGCTGTTTAGAGGACTAAAGTCATCCTATTTCTCTCATTGAGGGAGGGACCAGGACACAACAACAGGTGCTGTGTTTGGCAGGAACCAACAAAGCACTCCATGCAGAGATGTAATAACCCATCCCTGACACAGCAGGAATCACAAAGAGAGCCCAGGAGAATCTGATATCCTTATGAGTGAAGGAAAATGAAGTGTCAGGGGACAAAACCCACAAATCAAAACTTCATTAAATCTGCTTGAATGTAATTTATGTGTTACACATTTTATTCTGTCCAAGTAGCAGAATCTTAATCATGTGGATATTGTGACTTTTGATAGAGTAGATATTCCAGAAAGGGACAGTACAGGCTTTCTTTCCAGATTTCTTTCCAGTGTGTCTTACAACCTGCATGGCAATGACTAAAGTGTTTATAGGTTTTTCACTTCCAGTAAGTAGGACTTGGAATGGGACAGATCCTTTTGGTTTTTTTAACAGAGGTACTTTCCATTTGTATGAACAAAGTTCCTAATCTGTTTTTAATGGAAATGCATGCTAATAATTTCATTTTTTCACAATGGAGACATCATAATCTGGTTTTCTCTGGGGCTTCAGATGCTGTGGGTTGATCCTAGCCTGCATCTCCTTGGTGGTCTGGGTAGTCCTTTGCTGAAAGGCATTGTCAGCATCAAAGCCATCGCAGAGAGTTTATCTTGCTGCTGTGTTTTCCTTGCATACATCAAGGTTTTAGGACATCCTCTTGCTTATTCATCTGGGACATCCCTTATTTCTCTGAAAGATCAGAAGGAATCTGGAATTAAATCAAACTGCTGAGTAAACTGGCATAATACACTTTTAAAACTTTTAAGTTTCTATGTAAATTCCTCAGGGTCTATTATAAAAATATTGTATAGAACCTGTCATTAATTTCACTTGTTCTTTTTTAATACTCATGTGATTTGAAAGATTTGTCTCTATAAAACTTTTGGACTAAATGTTCTATTGAATCTTGCTTCCATAAAACCTTTTAACAATGATTCAATAGATTCATTTTCTTTTCTAGCTGAAAAACATAACCTACACAAGAAAATATTTGAACATATCTAAAACTATATACAAGCCTTGTAAATAATATATAATTTTGTAATAGGAAATATGCAAACATAAAATTATGCCACCTTCAACTCAATTTTACCTTTAGGAATAAGCACTTGTGAGAAAACATCCAATTTTAACTTGGCTGACTTTCCATGTCACTAGCAAAGAACCATAGGAAAAAGCCACAGTATTCACATTTGTGTTATCAAATATTGTTTGCTAAAAAGAGAATAGTAACAACCTTCAGCCCAAAGTAGAGCTGAAAATCAAAGTGTGAGCGTATTCCTACAGTTGTTATTTGACGTCTGAGGCTTAGTGTTGCTGACATCTGGAATATTTCTCAATGTGTTTCTATAATGTGTTTCTCTCTGTCTCTCTGTTATTGATCATGCATCCATTTGCCATGCAGTCAGATTTTCCTAAATGTTTGGAGCCTCAGTTTTATTCTCTTCCTCTCTCACTGCAGCTATTTTGCATTTGTCAAAATTTTCCTCAACAGTGGAAAAGAGTCGAAAGTTCAAGAACAGACCAAAGACAACAAGTACCAAATGGAATTGTTGCACATGGAAAGTATATCTGTCATGGTTAATATGGATTTAAGGGAGATTAAATCTGTGCTGCTTCTCTTTTACCAGATCTTCAAGATAACAGTTGAGCAATATTGGCACAGGTTGACAGAGATGCTTCATATCTGCCTACACAAGTGCTGTAGAGGATAAACAAGCATATTTCAGTCCAGTGGGGGTAGAAAAAGGAAGTTTTACTATTCAATGGACAATTTCAGCCTTTTTGTGTTGTTGGAATATTGACCTCTTTCACTGAGGAATCCTTTCATCGACTTCTGTGGATTTAGATTGTCTTGGGTTTCCTTTGAAGTCAGTGTTATGAGAGACACCCATCTGCCACTGTTTATTTTTTACTAAAGAGATTGTATAGCAGTTTAGAAAATTTTAGGCCTTTGGTACATCAGTAAAAATTTACATTGTATTCACCTGCTCCTTTAAATTTGCAACAACATTAGCCTCCATATCCTAATTATTAGTATAATCTTATTAGTATCTTCGTGTCCACAGTGAGTATACAAAAGGGTGCTTATAACACTTGGAGTAATACAGTTTTCTATTTATAGTTTGGTTTCTTCCTGTTAGGAAATATTCTCTGTTCCATTGGTGAGTATAATTTACTTCTTATCTTGCAAACATGCAAAGTAGCTTTGTTTAATAAAAAAATTGCAAGGTTTTAGTTTGTTTCATTATGTTTAGTTTTAAATTTCTCTGAAAGTTTGGGGTATATTTTGCTTACTCTGCTACTTAGGGTTTTTTTGCCATCCCATTGCTGAAGTCTCTTGGGCCAGATAATCTACAAAAGCCCAGCAGCATAGCTACTGTGATAATAAACACATAGATTCCCAAGTCAGATTTTAAGTTACTGTGACACACTCTGCTCTTGAATAAATGTTTTTATTTAAAATGTGTAATTTGTACTGAAGTCTTTTATAACTGAATCACTGAATAACCATAAGACAAGGCCCTGAACTAGCAATCGAAAGGTCAGGGGAACGTGGTCAATAATTATGTGATCATGTTGAGACTTGGGGCAGCAGGCTTTCTCTGTTGCCACAGTTTATCAGGGTTTTTCCTGCGATGGGCAGAATTGCAGCTGGCACAGCCTGTGTGTTAGATCTCTGTCAGGAAACCTTAGCAGAGAAATGAGCTCCAAGAATGTGAAACACAGCACACAGGGAGTCAAAGCAAATGAGTTCAGCTTGACCATTGCTGGGTTGGAAGTGTGGGCTGCAGCACCCTCAAGAACAGCTCTGAATTGCAAAGAGCCCGATTGTTAAATGATTGCAATCGTTTACTGCCGTAGGCCGTAAAAATTAAAAAGATCTAAGTGTTTCTTTCAGACAGAGATGCAGAGACTAATTTTACATGAATGCATACCCTAACGAGATTAGCTGGCTTATTCAGGCGTATGAATTGCACTTCTGTTCCTCGTGTTAAACAAGCTTGTATCATCAGAGCCACTTGGAGCTTCATCAAAGTCTCAAGCAGGCTTTACTTCCACTCCACGTTTTGCTCTTGTTTCACTTCTCTAACCTTAGATCCCTGGGGTTGTCCCTGTTTTCATACTGACCTTTGCTCTTCAGTTCTTCAATTCTTCATTTTTCATGCTTATTTTTCTCTCTTTTGGACACGTTATTCTCATAACAACTCTGTGAATGCAGAATGATGTCATAGTTTAGAAACACTTTTCCAATGAAGGAATGGAAATGATCCATTTTAAACAGCATTTTCTGTGTTGCAGCACGTGCTGCAGTCCTACAACCTTAGTGGTGCCATTAGGGTAGCCACTGTTTCTGCAACTAACCAAGAATTCTTTTCCTGTCATGGAATTAAAGATTTATTTCATACATTGGCTGATCTATTGATGGTGAAACATCAGAAATTACTAGATTACTGAAAAAAAAAAAAAAAAAAAATATATATATATATATATATATATATATATATATATATATAAAAAATCAATCCTTTTGAAATTTCTTTAGCTTCTAAGAGCAAACACACTGTGCTTCTTTATGTGTTATGAAGTAGTCTGACTGAAAAAAAAACACATTAAAAGCAGTAATACCTTTGTAATTTTAGATGGATTAAAAATTCTGTAATATATTATGAGTCAATTATTTTAAGGGGCCAAACAGAATTTTTGTTTTGAGAAAATTTGATTTTTCTTCTTCCTTAATTTTAACTTTTTCTATTTTTAACACACCTTTGAATTCAGGACTAGTATATATTATGCATCATCTCACAGGCATTGCAAAGTTCATGTTTTTTAATGTGTTCTGAAAACTCCTGTTCATTTAATAAATCAGTTTAAAAAACCCCTTAGATCAGTAACTATATGGGTAACTAGTATTTTTAACACTCTTTCCTTGTCACTTTGTACTCTTATCAATTTGTACATACTTTTAGCAGTAGCAATAACAGTCATGAATGCAGATTTTTGTTTCCAGAACCTAAAAAAGGCTTCTCTGTACCAGTTGCTTTACACAGGGCATGTAAACCTTTACTTGTGCAAATCTGTGCATATGGATGTGCAGGTGTGCCCACATGTGCTTTTTTTCCTACTGTTTTGAAATCATCTGAATGAGAAATGATTTCTCATTTCCTTTCCACATTCTTTTGGAAAAATTAAAAATAATTTGCTTATATTATTTGAAACTTCATGGACTTTAGATACAAAGGAAAGAATAATAAAGCTTTCCCCAATTTTAATAAAAACATTCATAAGAGAGAAATTTTCTATATTACATATTGATAACAGTTACTAATAATATTTATAATGCATAATATGATATCATTCTTGCATTAGGTTCATTTGATTGCATTTAATTGCATTCCTTTGAATATAAGTTGAAATCTTGAATATCTTGGAAACTTCCTGATCTTTTGGCCTGTTTTTATTATTATTATTGACACAGTTCCTCCTTTGTTACTTGGCCAGACTTCAAAAAAATTGAAACAAATTAAAAGAAACTTAAAGGAGGAAGCAAGCTGGCAAAGGAGTCCAGGAAAACATACGGGGGGAAATAAGTAAGGTAAAAAAATATACAAAGGTATTGGAAACAGCATTAAAAATAGTAATAAAAAAGGAGCACAGCAGCATCAAGCCATGGAATCATTTAGGCTGGAAAAAGCCTCTGTTAAGCTGGTGCTTCCAAGTCCCCCACTGAACATCACCCAGTAGATCCACCTCAGTAAAATCACTTGATTTTGAGATGAGGTCTGGCTCCATGGCAGGTAACAGGTGAGGTGAAGTTCACATTTTTGTGAATCGCTTTGTGTTTGTTTTTTAAATCCATGAAATCGGCAAAACAAAATCTTTACTGACTTTAACACTGAGGTTTTTATGTACGAGGATCTGCATATCCAAGCAGTAAAAGTTGTCTTTCATGAAGAGACAGCTGGTAAAGCAGACTATGAGCAGTTCCAAATCCCTGTTAGCCATAGCAGCACTCCAGTCTCAGGATCACACAGCCACATGCCAGGGCTGCCGATGTTTGCTTTGGTATTCCAATTTTAGTCTAGGTAACAATCCTGTAGTACTCCAGCCTTCAGAAAGGAAAGGCATTTTCTGCACAGCAGAACAGGGTTTTGGATATGGCTTCAGGGACAAAGTGATTGCAAAAATCTGTTCTTATCTTGACTAGAATGGAAGTGCTGTTTGTTCTTCAGCTGTGGGAGGAGGATTGGAAGGTGTGGCATAGGAGACAGTGCAAGCCAAATGCTGAGCATATGAAGGAAAATAAGTGCAAGGGGAGGTTTAAAACCCTGCTTTCTTCAAGTTTCTCTATATTACAATGATTGAGTTCTGACATACTGTTTATCTTGTGTAAAAATGTATGGGCACATAAGCGACTGAAGCTAGAACCTCCAAAGCTTGGAAGGCAGCCTGGATGGGGCAATGATCAGCAACACATCTTATTAGTTTTGCTGTAGCTGACTTGGGTCTACAGATTTAAGACTGATTTATTTTCTTTTCATGAAGCTGCACTCTACTATTAACACATCTTGCAGAATAAAACACGTCTCTGAATCTTTTTTTTCCAGACTTCAGCAAATGCCTTATTACAGCATTTGAAAGAAATTAAGCATTTTGTTCCCTTATGTCGCCTGTTGTGGCACATTTAGATAGCCATCTGAAAGCCAGATTTTCAACAAACAAATATGCTAAAAGTGTACAGAAATATCTAGACATTTTATGAAAGAAGTATCATGAAGAGGGTCTGTTAAGGGGAGTGGTATCCAACTGTGTGGAAATTATTTCTGTTTAGTAGGACAATGGCATTTGCTAATTAACTGCTGTAAATTCCCTTTATGTTTGGCTGTCTATTTATTTGCTTGGTAACATAAAGGCAACCACATTGAAAGTTCTGAATAGCCAGCTGGCTGCTTTTCAAATGTACAGCCTTTGAAATTGATTTGAAACTCCTTTGTGCAGTAAAACAAATATAAATTGTTGATGTACTGATGACACTGCACAAACTGCATTTTTGTGAAAGAGCAGAAACAATTATTTTTCCTTCCACAAAATGAATCACTGGGATGTAAGCAGAATCTTTTCTGGCTGGACTAGAAACCTTAGATTAGCCAGGGTTTATTCCAAGGGTGACATTTGTGATTCACATTTTTCGTGAGCTGATTCATCTTGTTTCTCATACATTCAATTATATCAACAATTTAGTGATGGGTTTCTAATTCTTATAATTAATGTAGAACACAGTTGTCTTGAAGTGTATTGCTTGTATTGAGAGATGCTTGAGTGGATGAAGAAGTGTCTCAGTTTTTGGAAGCTGGAGTGTGTGCACTCTCAGAGAGCTCAGATGAGGAAGGGCAATGATGTGATTAAGCACTGTCCACTCTGGCCAGCTAAGGCCACATTTTATTACTGTTACATTTTAAAAAGAGTCTGTTACCATGAGTTAGTCTATAGTTCATTAACTGTTGGACTTATTATTATTCTTCCATCCTGAGGTTATGTTGTTAGATGTGACCTACCTTTTTTTTTTTAGTCCTGACACTCCAGGTTATTAGTAAGTTAGGAATTGGGAGTGAAATCCTCCTTTGTGCAGAATGTTCTGTACTTCTTTCATCCTCAAGTCCTGTGCAAGGTGGTTTTGGTATGCTAAGTTAGATGAGTTAACCCAGGTCTTCAAACCACAGAGTTGCTGCCTTGTGATTTTCATTAAGGAGAGCTACCAAAATATTTACCTGTATAAATTCACCCGATTTCCATACTGCTGACCTATAGTTATGTGAAAATCTTGGCTATTAACTTCAAAATTAACTGGGGCACGACTGTATTACTTGGATGAGCTGTACCCTTGATTGTTTCTAACTGTTCTGTAGTGGTTGTACACATCTTCATTTCTAATCTATGTCTTATGACATCTTGACACTCTGAGGACACTTCAGCTCTCCATCCCAGCACAGAGGCCATTTCCTTTTTTTTAAAGACAGGGTGGCAAGAGACTAGTTTGATGTTGACCTCCTCCTTAGAGTGACAAAATGTATTTCTTCTTTGGCATTGAGATAATGCAGACAATGATGTTTGACTGAAACTGAAGCCTGTAAAACTTCTGAACTTGCAGCAATCCTTTTTATGAAATGTGAAGCATCATTTTTAAGGTACCTCCAGCTGACATGTATTACAACAGCCATACTGCAGAATGGAAATGGTGATAGAGCAAATTCCCTCAAAGGTACAGTACATTAGGCAGTCAAACACACATCTTGGCTCTCTCACATACATTGGACTCTCAGGGATATCACTGCTGAGCTTGCTTCAGCACTAATGTTTTGTGGCATGTGAAGGACAGGGATCATCTTTCTCAGTTACTCTGGTCCACACACAGCCTTTATTAGAACTCTAGGCATGCAAATAAAGATATGGATATGCTTTGCTGAACTGGGAACACAGAAGAGGAGGAAAAGCTGTTTTAGCTCATTCTGTGTCCTCCTTCAGCTGATTGAAATGAGTTAAGAGAGCCTTGCAGTCCTGTACAGTTTCCTGGCTGTCACTCAGGTGGGTAAAGGAGAAAGGAAAGAAAGACTAAACTTCTCTGTGATTGCCTGCATTCAGGAGGAGACAGTGGAAAAGGGACCTTCTGAGAGATCTAATCTTGCAGTGCTGTATGACTTTTTTTGTCTCACCTCAAGTATTTGTGTACATTCCTGTCACCTGCATCCTAGGGAAGGATACATAGAGCTAAGGAGGCTGAAGTATTATTTATGTTAACTGTCACTCATAAAAACAATGGCTAATTTGACCTCTCTGGACTAGGCTGATTGTCTCTTATCATGCATATAAACACATAATTGAGAAACAGTTTTTCATTCCAAGTATGGTTCAGGTCTACTTGGAAAGGAAGAAAGGTTGGAAGAGAGAAAATAGAAGTTTGTTTAGCATAAGCCTTCTGCTATTTATTTACATACCATATGCTTCCTAATGCACATTTGCACTGGGTGATTTTATTTGGATAGACAACTGAAACATCAAAAAAGTAACAACAGTTTTTGCACAGTGAGAGGTTTCTATTGCAGCAGCTTCCCATCCACTGCAAAGTTCACTTCTCAGCTGAGCAGTTTTGAATGCAGTACAGAGCGAGAAAGCTGGCTCTTAGTTTCATTGTCACAATATTGAAAATCACCACAATTCATAGCTATGCTCATTTACCTTCCTTTAAAACAGTTCCATAGCTTCCAATATTGCATTTTAGCTTAGTGTCCTGAAAAATACATTTATGCAAATACTCTGTCTGCTGACTGTCAGTAATTGTTTCTGGGCCCGGCTGCCTACTGCAACTGCATTACTCAGGTACAATGTCCAAAATTCACTATTTCTACCAAGAGGTTGTAACTTTCTCCTCACAGAGGATGGAAGCCCATATTTGTGAGAGAAAAGCCAGTAGAGCTGAATATTGAGTTGTTCTGTCCCTAAGCAGCCTCCTAGTCCAGGGACGTGTCACCCAAACCTGGCTGCAGCACGTGCTGTTTGTCCAGCTGAAGTGGCAGGGAACACAGGAGGGAGGAGAAGGGATTATCCAGGGAGTTATTTGGGATATAGAGTGAAGCTTAGGGTTATGTGAGGGGCCTTAAAGGGTGAGTGTGTAGAGATTTTAGAAGACCTGTGGATTTGAGGAAGGCTTATGAGTGATGAAGCTGTAGGGTTAGGGAAGAATTCAGAAAAAAAATCTTCTGGCTTATTTTTCCTCTCTCTTGCTTCCACTTCTCTTTCTCTGTGAGCTGCAAGCAAGAGAGTTTCTGTGCCTGTGCCTAAGAATGTGGGACTTTATGATACAGGAATAAAGGGATCTAAACCCCTAACATTTCCCTTGTTCCCAAAAGCATTCAGATTTATATTGTACCCACAGAAATGGATGGATTCATGGTTTCCAAATATGCTTTCAGTTTCCTTGAAAACACTTGAAATCAATGTTCACTTGAGCATAAAAATATTAAGAAGGAAGTATTTAAAAAGAACCATAGGTTAGTTGTATTGGGGTTTTTTTTTGTGTGAAAAAGGACAAGCTAGATGGATGGCCTGAAGTGACAGGGAAAGATGCAAAGCCTTACACAGTAACAGAATTAAACCATTAACAGATTTTGCTCAGTTCTAAATGGATCCATGATTAATTTAATTTTCCTGAAGTGAGGCTCAGGCCTTCAAAAGATGTCAAAGTAGATCTTTGATACCCATTAAACCTACATAAAGAAATACTGCTTTGCAAATGTTTGGCACTCCAGTTTTCAATGCTGCTTGTCAGCTGAAAATTAGCAACACTCACAAAAGCAGTTGCTAATTCAGCATCTCTGGGGCTTCCTAAATGCACATTCAAGTGAAGAACCTGATTTTTTTTTATCCTTTTCCATATACGTTAATATGTTTTTCCTTGCATCATGTAGGAAGTGTCTGACTGGTACAAAAGAGAACTCTCTGTACTGCTATCTAAGTGCCTTAAGTACAATTTCATAAATGAGGAAAGTTTGTTCTGAGTGGCTAAGTGAATAAAACTTGGAACTGCTGTGCTGGAAATTGAGTTTGTAATGCAAGCGTTGCCAGAAGTGAACAATGTGAAATCCAAACTTTCTGCTTTGTAGGGCAAGAGAAATGAGATCTCTTCAACATGAAGGGCTCGATGTGGACAGAGCAATCAATAGCAGTCAGCAGCAATGCTGAGAGGAGAACTCCTGTCCTCCCACCAGAGGACTCCTGTCTTCCAAGCCACAGGGATGACAGTAATAGCTGCTGTTCCTGTTTCCAGAGATGATGTTGTGTCTCTGATGAAAAACTATTTAGCAGGGGCTTGGAACATTTTCAGGCTTCAATTCAACAAAATATTGACAAATATATTTTAGACTCATCATTCTGCAACAAAGCACATCATAGCAGTCCTTGTGTACTGCTGGAATGCCTGTTCAGAAATGCAGCCACTCTACAACCTTAGGGAGAAATATGTTCTATCTGATTAAAATAAACATTCTTTGCAATAGCAGCAATAATTATGTATACATTAATTAGCTGATTATATAAGTTGAATTCTATAAATTTCATTAATATGCACACTTGCATTATGTGACTCAAAAGCTCAGGATGTTTCATACATATTTCTTATTCAGACACATTAAAATTATTACTCTTTACATCATGATAAAGAGGTTTACAGTAATTTGAATCAAATGACCTATTATATAACAATGCATTTTGCAGGAAGTTAGAATGCTTTTCAGAAATTTATATCTATGTGGTAAAATTGGCATTCCCAGAAATGGTTTATCTATTGTTCCAATGATGGTGATAAAATTAAGGGATTTTAAAATATTTATTTGGGAAGATTAACATATTTTTTTCTTTTAGTTGGGGTTAGAAATATGGATTTATTTCACTTTCCTGTGCTGTGCAATCCTGGTGTGTACAGCTGTACAGTTTTTCCAAAAGACCAGACTCAGGTGGCTCATGGCACCCACTGGGATTGGCACACAGGAAATAGAGTTTCTAGTGTGGTTTCCTCCAAAGATAATTTAGTGCATCCAAACTTTTCTGTAGCCAGAGACAGAAGGAGGGGACTGTCGGGATGAACTTCAAAACCAGGCTACTGTGTTTGTCCAGTGCAAATAGAATTTTATGTGTCCCCCTCTTTGTGCTTTGCCAATTCCCTTCTGCTCAGCTCCTATAGAAATTTGTGCAACACTTCCAAAGTATTTATTCACAATTGCACCTACAGTGAAGAGTCTTGGGTTTGATATCTGTGCCTGTTTTGACCCAGAAATTATTTATGAGATAAATTTCATTTCAGTTTTGTGGTTTTCACCGCTTCTGTAGCATTTAATTAAATAGTAATAAGAAAAATCAATACGTACCAAGTTCTTTGTAGCAAAATATTGCAGCTTTTGTATTCTACAGTGTCATTTTTCATATTCAGAATAATTTCACTGTGAAAAAAATGTTATAGATAGGTGCCAACAAAATTCTTGTTAATCTTCCCTTTTAGATAAAAACATAAAAAGAGATCTTTATTTAAAATCTGTTTTATAGGAGGTTTGAGCATATGCCTAATAAAATTCTTCCTGCATTGCTATCCTATATGCTTAGATTTAGATTGCAAGGAATGTGTCCTGAAGTTATAAACCCTCTGAAACAGGGAAATAAAAGGATATCTAACAGATCATTAAGTACAGGGGTACTATCAAGCATAGCTTTAATGCCACAGAGATGTCGCCTTTTAGAAAGTTTCAGTGCACAGTGATATGAGTTTTAAGTGTGGTAGTTAAGTGTTTTTAACACATATATGGTCAGACTTAAACAAAAGAAAAATCTTGGGAATTTTTTTCACCCCTACTTTGATTGAAATACAACCCCAAAATGCAAGAAATAGACCTTGAAAATCATTATATCTTTATTCAATGTAAAAGCTAAAAATTTAAATGAAGAAGTTCTCAGAGAGCAACTGTTAAGTATTTAAGTTAGGATGCTGAATTTTTGGGAAATCTCAGAAGAAAAAAATTACCTTATTTTTGCCATAAAAAGGGAGCTACATTCATTTTGGTTCCATAATCCTCTCTGAAGACCTCTTGAGCGGAAGAAGCACTCAGAAATGTAAACCAAGAACACACAATGCTATCTGCAGCTTTCCAGTGAACCTCAGGTCACCTGTCATCTCTGTCAAACTCCATTTTCCACTGCACTGAAGTGAGTCAAACAAGTGGTCACCATAAAAATGCCTTTAATATGGCAGTTTCAAGTGTCATTAACCTCTGTTCCATCTGCTTAAGGAGAATATGGCCATCTAATTGCTAAAAATGTTGTTACACACAGAGCAGTCAAGCATATAGATTTATCATATAGAGTCTGAAAAAACCAGCTCCCTCGATGTTCAGCTGCTGTTTGTGGAATTTGTGTGAATTCACTCAACAAGTGAATTGTATGTTCATCATTTAGGGTTTAATTCATATGAAAAAGATGACTAAGCAATGGAAAATTGGGGGTTTAACAGTCTGGTAGGTAGCTCTTTGACTCTTGTTGACTCAAGGATTAACTTTTCTTTAGGAACTTTTAAGCCATAAGAATCAAAGCCCTTTAAGCATTAGTAGGTATCATATTTTTTTAATGTGAAGACAGAGATGTGACAGTAATACATCACCACATACAGGAAGTTTGTGTAAAGGTCTGAGTGCTGTCTACTTACTGTTTCCATTTCTCTGTACACACATTTTTACCTTTAATCCTCCTCCATTCTCTTACTGTTCTGCTCTTCACTTCTTGCCACTTTAATCTACCCCTGTTTATTCAGTTTGTTGGATCCTGAGCACTTTTGATAAGCCTGTGTTAGGAATTTTAAGTTTAGTGTTAAGAACTTTCAAGAAAAGGAAAGGTCTTGGAGAAGAGTCAGGACTGACTTTGTCAGCTACCTCTAACGTACACTTGATTTATTTGTCTCTCTGCTACTTTATTCATTCTCTCCCAACTCAGTTTGCTAAGGAGTAAGGAAGGTTTAGTGAAAACTTGGAAAAGGAAGGCAAAACCCCTGAAATTCTGTGGATGTGCAGGGAACTTAAGATGAAGCATTCCTAATAAATATCCCTTTAGACATTGCTTTTGCTGAAGACATTAAATGAACCATCCCATTTCTTTTTTGTGCATCCAGATCAGAATTATACATAGCTATAAGTAAAAATGCCTCATGCCCCAAATAGTATGAAATGTTCCATCAACATATTCTGTTCTGCTGGCTGGAAATGTTCATAAGTTAATAAAATTGAACTGATTTGCTTCAAAGGTGAGATGTTTTGACATTCTTGGCAAGGTCAGTAAGCCAGATTGGAATTTCGAGTGTTTGACTGTGGCTTCCCTTAGTATAGAGCCAAAAAGCAGAATTGGAACTTTCAGGAAATTAATTTCCTTTTAAATGCCTTCTAATCAAAGGAACAACCTAAGCAGTTAAATAATTTTCCTTTTTTTTTTTTTTTTTGACCACACACACATTCATAAAATACAAGCAAAGGCATCCCAGAAGAATTTTTTTTTGAGAAAGTTCTGAGTAAAATCAACTCAATGAAGCATCAAATGTAATAATTTGGCAGAATGTTTAGTATAATATAAATTGCAAGAAAACATTTGAGGTAAGATGGAAAAGAAGTTTTTGTGGTGATATACGTACTGCCTGAGATTAAACATTTTTTAAATGAAAAAGCAATAAATCTAATAATATAATATAATTAGCTATAGTATTAAACCAAGCTGTTTCTGATTCTGCAAAAACTGGCTACAGCAGAGACATACCCATAATTGCTATAGCTTCTGAATAATTTGTTTGTAACTGTAGCTCCATACAAACAAAAATGTATTTAGAAAAAAATAATTAAAAAGCATAAATAGAAGCCTTTTGAATGCTCATTTCTCACTTCATAATGATTAAAAATTTGGGTTGTTCCAGCATGCTGGTTTATTGCATAGCTGCATTAAAAACTTATGTTTCTGGAATAAAACTGTGGTTTAGTGACCCTTTTTAGAAATAAATATGATTTTTTATGAAGGAAAATCTCTGTATTTCATCATGCAAGTAAAGCAGCAGCTTTTAAGAAAGCATTGAGTTCAACAGATGTGTGCAGTACCTGTGAGAAAAGTTGTAATGTCTAAGATTTTAAAGTTATTTTGGAAAATATCAGAATATTTCTTTGGGTGAAGTATCCTTCTCTTGAACTACAAAGGAGTAGGTGTCTGTAAATCTCAGAGCATTTATATTTGAACAGAGTGATTGAACTTGCAGCACTGTCTGCTTTGAAGGAAATGCACACTCATCACAATAATTAAAGAGGAATTGTAAGCTGAAGTGAGCACTGGTGGGAAGATACAGTTCTTTGTGTACTTGTCATCTATATGAGATGCAGTACTTGAATGAAATTTTCCATTTTGAAATGAATATTTAATTAAATTACTTTAGAAATACTTATGGTTAATGAGAAATCCCAATTTGCCAAAAGTGTACTCTTGGAAGACTTTTGTGACATTCTAAGCTTGAATCCTCATATGCAAATATTATGCAAACATTGTTGCTTTGGCAAGTGACCTTTACCATGGTTTGCTTTTTAATTGAGCAAGGTCATTGAATTGTCTAGATTTTTAGGGGTTTGTTGGTTTGTTTAGCAATGGTTTCTATGACGATGTTACGCATAAGACACGAAGACTAATTGCTGACTGTAAAAGCATCTGCAATTGTAACCGGTGTTTTTCTGCATTTTAAAATGTCAGGAAATGAGACATTTAAATTTTTTGTTTAAAATTTATTTGTTAGCATTTCCTGAAATATGTTTGCAGTGGATGGCAGCTCATCTTTTCCAGTAAATGTGAGAAGTGTGATTGTGTCCAGCTTTTCTTTTCCAGCTGTCACTAGCGGAGTGTCATAATATTTAGAGATACACTCTATACCTGTCAGAGTTTGTTACAGTTCAGTGATGCATGATGAAGTGTGAGGGACACAGTCTTCCTACACTACTCACAGTATAAATGCAGTGATGATACTTCACAATGACTCCTTGCTCAAGGTCAGGACAAAGAAACTCATCTGTGATGCTCAAGAACTCACGTATTAATTACTGAGTTCTAGAATTCAGGGCCAATTTCTTTAATATGCCTATAATTTGATGGAAAGATTCCTGTGTGTTTATGAGAAATGCAACAAACTTTTGTAACAAGTACAATTTTTCCATGCAAATTCTTTCAAAATGAACTGATTTAATCATCTGAAATTATTTCCTTGCTCAAATCCTTTGAAATGAAATATGATAGCAATAAGCTTTTGCTATTTTACCTGAGGATTAGTCCTGCTGGTATTTGAAGATATAACTAAAAAGGTACCTCTGACTAATACTTATTCTGGTAATTTTTATAACATCTTGAAAAAAATTAAAACTTGCTTGCTAAGGGATTATTATAAGCATATAAGAATAATATACACCTAACTCATTAGCCTTATTCTTCTGTTTTGCTAAAATATGCAATTTTGAGGCTTTAACACCTCAGGTGCTCTTGGCTTATTTTTTGAATGCCATTTAAATGCATGCTAGTGGGAGTTATTCCATTGGAATATTTGCATGTGCTACTTTTCCAGTTGCTAATTATCTAATAAAAAATACTTGTTAATTTACAGATGTTCTCTGTTGCTGCACTATTGTCCTGAACCTTTTTTTCTCCTACACTGTTCCCTTGAAATCATAGGGCCATAAAGGAGATTTGACTAATTGCATTACTAATGGCATATTGAAATGTTTAGATCCTTCAAAAGGCTTTTTTTTTAGCTATTTTTTTTCATCCAAACAAATACATTAAAAAAAATCTCAATTTTCTGCTAAAAATCTACAACTCAGCAAACTTGAGCAAGGTTTTCATTTTAAAAAAAATGTTCAAATCACACAATTGAAAAATTCCTTCTCACAGAACAGTTTCAAGTAGGAAGGAGTTTTGAAAATCTGAAAGTTGTTGCTAAAAGAATAGCTTTAAATGACAATTTGAGTGAAAAGGTTTTGTGCATTTTCTGGAGAGTACACACCTTGGACAAGCTCTTCCACCAAGCTCCTGGGTAAGATCTCTCCAAACCTGCAGATGAATCAGTGTAGCAGATTCCCTGTGCAGCTGGGCTGAGGTGGCTGAGATTCCCTGAGTAGACTGTCTGCTACTGAGCATCCCACTCACTTCCGAGTGGTAAAATTCATGGCATTTCTTGGGGGAATGAGGTGGTGTGACTCTCATGAGTTTTAGTCATCATCTGTCTCCTGTCTTGTATTGCAAGACAATATTGTATTGTATTGCAAGATTTGAGAGGAAGATACCATGGTTTTCTCACTGTTTTGGGGTAGGGTTTACTCTTTGGTTTGGGGTTTTTTTTGGGGGGGAGGTTTTTTGGCTGTGTGGTTTTGGGATCTGTTTGTTTGTGGGTGTTTGTTTGTTGTTGCTTTTTTTTTCTTTACTGTACTGAGTATAAATGAGAAGTGAGGCCAGATTGAAATATGCTATATAGTCCAGTACATCTGTTTAGTTTAAAAAAAGCTTACCTGAGACTCATAAAACCAGCAGCCAGTTTGGTCAGTTTGTTTTCTGGGCACTCACATGGGACAGGAACAGGGAAATGTGTCCTTGCTACACGTTTTAACTTCTCTTATATCACTTTAACCTCCAGTGCAATGATGTGTAGGAGACCAGCTTCCAGAAAAGGCTCCCTTCACAGATTTGAATGAAAAAATAATAGCTATTTCTTTCTTATGTAACAGAAAAAAGCCTGGATGCCTTTGAAAGGCCTTGCGAAAAGGTCATAAAATGAGGTGATTTTGGTGTACTTTTGCTTTTGGCTGTAATGTAGGTTACTTCACCCACACATCAATTGCTACTGCTATCAGAAGTTTCTGAATAACTTAAAAATATGGTGTAGAAATTTCAAATATTGTTTTCAGGTGGACATTTTGCTGAAGAACTAAGAACTGCTTTAAGCCCTTAAAACTATACCCTTATCCTCAGCATTTGTTTTTATTGAACAGCAGCCCAATGTCCATTATTCATTCTGCTTTTTAACATTAAGACAGAAAATCCTAAAGAGCTACAAAGGTATAAACTGAAGGTGTGTAATATTAGGCTTGAAACTTAATGTCCTACGGTAAAGTATGCAATAATTTAGAGAAAGCATCCATTGCATACATTCTTTCAAATTTTGTTACATTCCATTAATCAATTTATCATGTCTGCTCCTTTCCTTAAATACTTAACTGAAATATTTTTAGCTGGATAATTGTAAAGGGATCAACAGAAGAGATACAAGAATTTGTCTGAGGTTTGAAAAAGTGCTTATACAGAGGCTGAAGATCTCAATGTAGTTGACAGAATGAAGGTTAAGGTGAGCTGGTTAAAGTTTATCTCATCTTTAGAGAGAAAATTGCTAGCTCTAAGTTGAGTTCTTTAATGTAGCAGGAAATGGTATAGCAAAATCACATAAAGAGAAATGGAATTTCTCAAAGGTTTCAGGGGTTCTCTATCACTAAATAAATGTTGTGTGGTTGATGCATAAACTACTGGGGGCAATTCTTTAAGGTATGTTACGGATCAAGTCAGACTGGATCATCCTAATGACTCCTTGGTGAGCCATAGGTTTGGTCCTTCTATGGGCATTGAAATGTCACCTCCTCCAAAAGCGTGCATCATTCTTCTTTTATGCACATACTGATCTGTTCTTGCATTTTTCTAGTTTATGAGATCTGATGTGTCTGATCATGAGGTAGGACAGCAGCTGACAGGTCTCTATTACAGTTGTCATAGCTTACTTGAAAATAATTGCATGTGCAAATAACTACAATCAGTTTGTATATCTTCTACTATGTTTCTAATCAGTACAGGCAGGTATTTTTCTGTTTTTCTGCATTATTGTACCACATTATAACATATTTTACTTCAAACATCACACATCTTTACAGTCCCATAGCTAAGGAAAATATTGAAATACATTAACAGTAGGTTGTCATTAGTTTGAGTTGGTCTCCTTCCATGAGTGAGCTATGTATTGGCTGCCAGGCTGTGTGTGGAACAATTCCATTTTCACAGGTGTAGCATAAACCCCGTCATGCAATGACAATTACTGAGACCTGTATCACATAAAAAGTACTTCAATTTTTTTATCCTTCTGCAGTATTTAGGAACAACTCAAACCCCTTCAGCACTTGGAGATTTACACTGAAATTATTGCCATCAAATTGTTTTTTTTAGGCATAGATTGCAAATCTTTTAAAGCATTTATTTGAATTTGTGTCATATGCTGCAATTAACTTGCCATTACTTGCAGCTGCCCTTTCCAGTGAAAGGATTAGAAGATAGGAATTTATAATCGGGAAACCTCAACACAGCTGTCAGAAAAGACTTGGGATCAGGACAAGTAGTCTCAAGGGACAGCTTGAAAGGCAGATTTGAACTGTGAACTTCTGTGTCAAAATTTTGATTGCCAAGGACCCTTCTAGGTCACACAACAAGGATAATGAGAACTACAGACTTAAATGCTCTCTGACAAAAGTTTATTATAACTGCACAGAGAAATAGCCCAAATATGTCACAGTAGATTCATGGTTATTACTGAAACAATGCATTAATGTTGGCAGTCACTTGAAATATGGTATGTATATAATAGTTTCATTTAGTATCACTTAAAGGTCTCTATTGCAAAGAGGCATGACCTGTCACTGATGTATGCTGCTGTAACAAAATATGAGTTTTACCTTTCCTTTGACAAATTTCAGATCACTCATCTACTGCACAAAATGAGAGGAATGTAGGATAAGTTATAAAGAGTTTAATTTGGCTTTGTGCTGTGTGTTTCTTATTTTAGAAATTTAAGTGATTTTTCCCCAAAATAAAGAAGAATCAGGAGATTAGGTATCATTCTTATAGTAATTTAGAAAAACAACCCTTTGCCTATAGTGAAAAGAGAAAGTAGCTTGAAAGTTCCTTGGGTTTTAACCCACTCATTTGTGATGGCCGAAGATATTTCATTTGAAATAACATTCCCAGATGTATATGTAGTTCATTCTGAAATTCATAATTCTGAAATGTTGTGTGCCAAAATAAATATATAATAAGAGAGTGTCTTTCTCTGCCATAGAAATGACAGAAACTAAAAAAAATTACGGCTTTTCTGAAGGATTGTAGATGTTGTCTTCTCTAGTCCCTGTCTGCTGTTACCTTTGGAAAGAATCAATGTTTATGTTGCTGTTGAGGTGTTGTGACATGGATTTCAAACTGACTTTCATGTCATGCCATGGGGGTTGGGAAGACAGTGCATGTCACCAGCTTTCAATAGGAATATGGAGAACGAGATTAGTGCCTTCATCTAGTGCAGTAAATAACTTTGCTACAGCAGCTGATGCTAGGATGATTTGAATTTGTATTTTACCATCAACTGATACCTCTGAGGTGACAGCAATGATTTCAAGAATTCTATTTCTGCAATTTTTAAATCACTGCAGAAATGAAATAAGGAAACACTGTGGAACTTCTTGTGGAAAAAAACCCAGACAACTAAAAATCTTGCTTCACACTTAAAAGAGCAGCTGCAATTTATTCTGATAGTGAAAGCTATCAAAATTTGAGATTTTATTTCTAAAATGTGTTCAAAAGTGTAGCCCTACTGAGGAGACCGTATTGACTGTGTAATTCAGGATGCAACAAAACAATGAAAGAAGAGTTTAATAATGTGGAACTGATTGGTTTGGACATTCGTATACCTCTGTGAGTATTGTTTAATTGTCCATGAGATTGAGTTGTTAAATAAGCAGACTAATACAGACTGAGTAACACAGGAAAGAAAACTAATATGAGATCACAAAAATAATTTTGTTTCTAATACATAGTTCTTAATTATAGTGTTCTACACTCAATGCTGTATGCTTGAAAGCTTACAGTTCACATCTGTGTTGAAGGAAGCAAAATTAATGTTATTTGTCAATACTTTAAATTTCACTTGGGTACACACAATGTGAGATTGAATTTTAAGACATGGAACAATTAAAAGATTACTTGGTTGACACTATAGGTATGCCTGAAAGGTGTAATAGAGAAAAGTTTAAATTTTTAATCTTATTTACAGAGTGAGTTGCTGAGAATCAGATGACCACATCAGGAATGCACACACTATTGATTCTTCATTTAAGAATGATGGTCTGTCTTTCAGATATATCTGTTCTTTCTGGTCCAGCTGTGCCAGTGGAAAGGTTACAATCCTGTTTCTAATCCAGCTGCTCCTCATTGCAGTCAGTTGGGGGTTACCCTGCTCCCAGTTGTGCTGGGTGGGTTGCCAGGGCTCACTTAGCTCGTTTCACTCAGAATCATCTGGGCTTGCAAAGCACTGTTGAAGTCAGTGAGGCTAAGGTGGGGCTAATTATTTTTGGCTATGATGGATCAGTTGACCGAGGTGGCTTTCACCAAGGAAAATGTAAGTGGCTGCTACCTTTAACCTGTCATTACATGTTTATTCCACCTGACTCCTCAAGATGCCTGTGGGCAGCAGCTGTTGTTGTGCTGAGAGGAAACTTCTTTAAACTGTTCTGGCACTGATCAACCTCACATATCCCCATGAGAAGTTTGGTAGCTATGAGAGTGTTCCACAAAGTGTTTGTGCAGTGGTGTACATGTGGTCTGGGAAGTGGTGGGAGCAGTGGTTGTTGTTCATCTGCAAAGTTGGACAGCAAGTGGGGAAAAAAAATAAATCATTCCTGGTTTGCTTCTGTCTGTTTACATGTAAATTACATGAGTTGGGGAGATGGAAATGAGGACATTTCATTTATCTTGTTTCTCGTTGTTTTGCAGTCAGCATTTTCTTAAAGACTCTTTTTTCTTAGGAAGGCTATGTAACTTTGAAATTTACATTTTGTAATTTAGGCTATATTAGGGGCAAACTGTTGGATGGTTGTGAGAAAAATGTCTAAAAAGTAGTTCACTATGAAACATTTTTGTATTAGTTGGTCCTTCACTGAATAGGGAAGGTAAGCAAGCTTAAAAGAGAATGAACTTCAGCTGAGTATCACCTGAGCATTAAAAAGTGTTCCCCTGGGACCAATGTTGACTAAGTTTTAGAAACAGATTTCTAAATAGCTGATTTGATGAAATGTTCTCTATTTCACTGTTTCATGGTGAGCTGGGTATGATACTAGAGGAGCTACACAGTATTTTGGATTTATGATAATTGATGTGGGATGTCTGCTGTAAAAGTGACTTATTTCATGTAAATTAACACTCACAAATTTCTTCACGAGTGTCCCTTTGTAGGCTAACATAAACTATAAGTAATTTAATTTGTTAATCATGAAAGCAGCTGTCTCATCAAATCACTGCATTTTGAATTCTGCCAGTGTTAACAAGCAATGAAAATGCTTTTCAAGTAGAAACTCTGCAGGATTCTAAGTTAACAGAAAGACATCTATGGTTTTCACCAAGCAGGATCTGACTCATTAGCATTAGCATTTCACCAATGCACTGTAAAAGATAAATGGGTTCTCAGAGCTAGCAGAGAGCACTGGATGTGTTGGCACTGATATTTGTGGGAATGAAAAGTCAGAACGAGTTGGATTTAAATATCCATGGTGCACAACTCAGATTAATTATGTGAGTTTATTTTGACAAAATATGAGATGCTGGGGAAAAATTTTACTGTGAGGAGTTTGTTCTCTGTGCCCTCTTTGGGACTGTTGGATGTGATGGGTTGTGCTGTAATCACTCTGAAACCTAAGGACACATTTGAATTGAATTACATTGCAAAGCTATAAAATAAAATTCATGGCATTAAAAATAATTATTTAAAATTCAGTAAAGTCAGAGGAAATGACAGCTGTTAATGTTTCAGCTGTTAGAATGAGTTCATTAAGTTATCAAAATCAGGCATATGTATTTTGCATATATCAGGTAAAACTGTGAATTCAAAAATGTTAATATAATTTTCTGACAGAAAAGTATTATGGAGTATAAGTAATTACATTCATAATAAAATGTGATATTCAGGAAGGCCTTTTATGGGACAGTTTTTCTCTGCTTTCCACCCTTAGACACTGTCACAGGTTTTCAGCTTTTCCCTACCTGTTTGTTGGTGTTGACTTTGGCTGAGAGAGGGCAAAACACTCTCATATACCAGGAGAGTGAGTTATAAGCTGCCCTGAATTTATTCTGCAAGAGGATGCTCCCCTCATACTTCTCTTGGCAACCATTAACAGCCACACTTTAAAACGCTGCCAGGGCTCCAGAGGATCCTTGATATTGATCTTATCTGAGGGAAACGTCTGCTGCCTTGGTCTTGATCTTCCTCGAGTATTGTGCACTCTAAAAGTGGAAATTTTGCTCTGCCTAGTGACATGTAGTTTTAATAGAAGCAAAGAAAATCAGAATCTCTTAGTAAAGAAATATTACAGCAATACAGTAAAAAAGTCAAGAGGGATATGTATTAAGATTTCTATAAGATTATGTATTGTCTCCTGGATAGAGATTTGAGACTCTCTTGGCACACCTGTCTGGAAAGAAGGTTGTGTGAAAGAGAAAAGAAAGTGGAATCTGTAAAAGACAAGTGAAGTAAGTGACCATTTTGTTTTGTGAAATAATTTACAATTAGAGAAGAGTCATCATGACATGAAAGACTCGTGGCACTCTGCCACTGGTGTACTGCTGAGCACAGGTGCTAAAGAGAGAGTTTAATGCAGACCCATATGTTAAAAGACCTCAAAAGACTCAAGGAACCTTGTTCCAAAGCTAAGAACTCCTGCATGTAGGTTGCTCAAGCTCCTACATAATTTATGTCCTTTATATTGGTGTTAGGATAGTCTTTTATAACCTGATCACAGATTTAAAGTTTTTTTCGAAAAAGCAAAATTCATAATATTCATTCCCCCCTTGACAAATTTCTAGTTTATCTCTGAGGAATTAAAGTACAGGATCCTCTTTCACTATAAAGAATAGTCAGGTTGTTTCTAATGTGCAGGTAAAATGTGTATTTATAATTCTTAGGAAAAAAGAATGCATTTTATCTGAACTGTATGCACTCTTGGAAAAAATCCACTTTAAAGTGTTAAATATGGAAAAAATTATCTTAATTAAAATTTGACGAAATTATGGGGACTAAAAAACTTTATTTCCTTGAAATAAGAAAAATCAAGTGATCATACATCATTTTACACAGGGAAAATGTACAGTTAGAGATTGTAACTGACCACTCAGAGGATATGAGATGAAGGCTTTTTACATTATGAAGGAAAATGGTTGAGTGCTTACTTTTTAATATAATGTTTTTTAACTTCACTTTCATTTGTGAAAGCAACTTACTAAAAATGCCACAATTAAATTTTTTAGTTACAGAGTTACTATTACACACAGTGACTATCTATCACTTTAATCAAGTATACACATCAGTTTTGATAATTTATCTGCAAAATTAACAAAATACCTTGTATTTCCAGTTTATGAAGCAATTGCTTCATAATGTGTTATGAGACTGGAAAATATCAAATTCTGATGCAGACCAATAATGTAAGAAAGCTGAATCAAATTTGCAAGTTGTGATATGATTAATCTATTTTAGTGCTTGTGGACTCATCCACTTTTAAGAAGGCTGAACCCATTTCAGGCTGACACTTGAAAATCAAAATAAAGCATTAGAGTAAATTATTAAATCCAAAGAGGAAATGAGATGAGGTAAACAAGAATTTGGCTGCTAGTCTGTCCCTTCCTCAAAGGGGACAATGTGAAGACTGAAGAGTGGAATTTTGGGGTGATTTGTTGGCTTGCAGATTTCTGTCAGTACAGAATTCTTTGGAAGGTGTCACACAATCCCTGTGCCTTCATTAATGAGAGCCCATCAACTCTTCCATCCAGAAGGAATAATCTTGCCAAATTACCTTGCACAGATCCTGCAGTGGGCTTTCTGGTAATGTGCCAGATATTAATTTTTCTTGCTGAATAGTAATTTTCTTTCTGTAATTCTCAGCACCATATAAAATACTGTTATTAAAACTACTTTTTTAAAGACCTATAGAGCATTTTAAGAAGTTATGTTTGAACACAAGAATTCTGTTAGGATTCAGAAGAGGGCTAACCCCAGGATATCCAAGATCTCAGGAAAACGTAACTTCATCAATAATGGATTTCATTGAAATTACTGGATTGACAGATAACATTCCAGAGGGAGATTAACATCTTTTCATAATAGCCATGGAAGTTGTTTCTTTCTCTGTTTCTCTAGCTCCTGTTGACATCTGTGGATATCTGCAGTTTGGTCTCGGTGGGAAAAGACAAAATTAGTGACCATTTGTAAGATGTGTGAATGTGTAGTTATGCTGGTGTATTGTGGACAATATTTCCCAAATTACATATCCATTTCTCAGTGAGTGTGTTGACTCCCACCTGTTGCAGAAGAGTTCATTTCCCTGGTGCCCAGAAGGTCTGTTCCTGTTGATTGTCTGAGCAGCTGAATTAATTCGGTGTCTGTGGGTGAGGAACATTTTAGTGCCTTACTGGAACAGAGAACCAGAGCGTTTCTGGCAAGGAAGAACTCTGCAGCTTTTGTGAAAACAGAAGGACATGAGTGGAGCAGGTTCTTCCCTCTGGGATCAAACCCTGCTGTGCTGGACTGTGGGGCTGTACCAGGGACCACCTGGAATCCCAGCTGACCTTATGGATTAGGCCCTGCTGTTTACTTTTTGGGAGCAATGTAGCTCTTGTAGTTCCTTGCTCCTTTGGCCAGAAAACAAAAACCAAACCAAAATAAATATTGGGAAAAAAAAAAAAAAAAAAAAAAAAAAAATGAGGGAGAGTCAGAAAGTGGTGGGATACAGAGAATAACCTTTTGGTCCCAAACTGGAGACCAGTGCTCCAGATGCAGTACCACAAAGCATCTGCTAGTCTTCCTGAAACAGGAAAATAATACTTCTTGGTAGAATTTTCTTTAGTGGTGACTGTTTGTTATAAATGTTAAAAGGCAAAATAAAATTATGCAACATTTAGGAATTGTACCTCAGCCAAAGTGGCTTACATTCATTTGAAACATCATCTGTCTCTGTAATTAGAATACTTACAGTTAACAGGGACCTGGCCCAAACTATTTGGTTTTGGACTGTGTTCTGTTTAAGCATCTGCCCTTGAGTTATTTTTTTTAAATTTCTCAGTATGTTCTAGCTGTGGTCTGCATATTTAATTCCTCTTGCATATTTTGATACCATTATGTATGTGTGACGGTTTCAAACTAAAAAAAAACTTGATATTTTCTGTGTGGATAGAATATAGATCTATAATATTTTCCACTATGAGAAAATGTTTCTTATTGTTTTTTATTCCGCAAAATTTGTATTTATAAAAAAAAATTGAAAACGTTTAGGATGTGGGTGAAAGAGTTCCATTTTCACCTCAGTGACTTTCTATGATAAAAAAAAAATCCTTTAGAAAAATGGGAAATTCTGTGACAGTATGAGCAATAACTATTATGTTAGAATAGTATAAAATTGTATTAATTTTGTTATTTTAAAGTATAAGCATTCTAGTTCAGTTACTGTATTTTAAAGGCATGTGTTGGGACTAGTTAAATATTTTTGCCTAATGTTTTGTGAATTATTTTACTGATACCTCCATTTGTGTTCTTACTGATGATGAGATGCAGAAATTCTAGTTTAGAATATTGAAATATTTAAGGACATTGAGATAGTTGTCACTTGAGGAGCTTTTCTGGCTATCAGTCTCTCAAAATCAAAGTAATATGGAAATGTTTACAGAATTTCAGTTCCAGAAGTTGAAAAAAAAATCAACATTTTTAATATTAATTAATAAATAGATGGAAAATTTCCTGCACTCTTAGGTTTCATTTTGGATTTTCTCTCATTCTTCATAGGTAAGAAGGAAAAGAGAAAAATCTTTAAAGAGTAGAGCACTGGTGATGTCAATTGAGGAACTCTGATAGAAAATTGAGATGACACTTGGTCTTGTTCCATATGTAACTGTAACATCACTGTAGAGTGTGCCTAGATCTACATCTGTGTGTATATATTTGTCATACAAAAGAGGACCTTTTGTTTTTTTCCCCAAGAAAGTTACAAGATCATATAGAGATTAAGAATTTTGTATGTGTCACTTTTCAGTCCAATATCTCAAACTTGTGCACAAAAATGAGAGCTGCCATTTTGGTTAGAGCTGGAGAGAATAAAGTCTGGGGTGTTAATTCCACACTGCAGTTCACAGGTTCAGTGTGGGCAGAGAGGGGGTAAAAACCTGCCTCTCTTATTTCCCCTGCACTGTCAGCTCTGACAAATGCCATTTAGTGTTTTCCTGTTACTAGGTCACAGCTAATGACACCTGAAATGTATGTGTGAAGTGAAAGTGTGAAAAATGCTTAATAGCTGTTTTGTCAGGGAAAAGTTATGCATAAAACCACTTTGTACTTTTTATTGGAACAATTCAGCTATTAAAGCATATTTAACAATTCCAATTTTTTGATGCGTGGTATGCTGTAATTACCATCAATTTTTATTATTTTTGGCTAATGATCATTGCTGTGCTCAGAGGACTTCACCTAGACAGGTTTTTCCATTTCATGCAGTGCAGAAGCAGTTTTTTAGCTCCTCTAGCAGTGCTTATGTTCAATCCACCATATTAAGCAGCGACCTATTAACTGGATGGTTCAAAGGCTTAGCAATACATGAGTTTGGATTTAGATTGGCTTGCAGTGTCCTAGAAGTTAAGCTCAGTCATTTAGAGCTCCTAGAAATCATCCTGGAACAGTGAATTTAATTGACCACTGGTTAGTAAGAAAACAGAATGTAGAAAATCTTATAATTGAGTACCCTTAAACCCAGTGGAGTTACTGCCCCATACTAAGAAATCCTTAGTCATATCTCATTTTAGATCCAGTCATCAAGATAGGCTTGCTAATTCATATTCTTCTGACAGAACTGAGTGACTGATATGAAATATTTAGCATTTTCCTGAATCATCATCTTTTGCATAAAATAAATTAAGTGGGTTTTCATTTTATCAGTATCATGTTTGACCACTTCATTGCTTTTCCCTTCCTTATGTAGGAATGACAGTGGAGAAAGGCATTTTAGAGAAAATGAATATACTTCTAGGGTACTGAAAAATGTTACAGTTCTTTCTGATCTTGGCACTCTTTGTACCAAGTGAACAACATGCTGTGTTAGGCACAGCTCAGTAGTGGAAACAATTTATCAGCAAAAAAATTCATCTGGCTTTCCTTGGCCTTGGGTGGCCCTGGGGACTCCTGGGGTTCTTTTGTCAGTAATGGGTCTCCATAAGTGGATCTGGTCTTCAGATTCCCAAAGGATCATTTTGCCCCCCGTGCCTGCTTATCCAGATGATGTCTGGGACTTTCAGGAGCTTTGTCATTGTCTGGCTTGTAACTAAAGGATGTGCTCTTGGCCGTGCTCCAAGATAATCCATTCAGTTGCTTCATGTCCTGTAGCCTGGGGATGAGGAGAAGGTGACTCCACCAAATAATGAAGACTCTATTCTTATTGGCTGGATGGCAGTTCTGTACAATAATAAAATAAAGCAATTAATGTGTCTTAATTATAGTCCTCTTTGAAAATCCATTGCCTTAGCATATTTTTCCAATAATGTGCAACTAAAAAAACAAACTCAGAAAATATACAGATGCAACTTTGTTAATAATTCATACACACATTTTAAGTGCAGTTTGGATAAGGTACAAAAACAGAGGAAGTACTGAGCCCTTTTTTTTTCTTCTTTTCAATGACTTGGTTATATTTTTTTCAAAGATTCTTTTTCACACTGTATTGCTTTGAGGATCATGAAGACCACCATCAACTGTCTTCAGATTACACTGGAAAATTCCTTTTTATTCCTTTTAATTGCAACTAACTTGTCATCAGTAAAACTAGCAAAGCTTTTGAAAGGTGGGAGCAGATACCTTCCCTAAGTTTGTGATAGCCAGTTATCTTTCTCTTCAGAAGAGATTTTAGGAAGCCTTAGTATTTGGCATTTCATTTAATTTCATAAATCAGAAAGCAAGTAATTGTCGACTTCCATTCTTTTTCTTCCAGAAATGAGGGGAAAAAAAAGTAAATGATTTAAAAGCAATTAGCTCTATGCATATTGTCCTGGCAAACCATTCTGTCCCTTTCCTATGTAAATTTTGAGGCAAGCATGATTTATCTGTCTCATTGATATGAAACAGGGGAAAACCAAGGCTGCCCTTCTAAACTGGTGTAGGTTGCTTTCCATTCTAATTTTATTGTTATAGAAAAATAAGACAATTACAAAATCAGTTTTAGTCAATAACAGAGTAATAGCGTCCTAAAATGATATTATTATTTATTCATGCTTAGTTAAATATAACTGTAACATGAAATAAAGGATTATCTGTTTTGGATATAATTTCATCATAAGGCCTTTGAAGGTCATTTGGACTACACAACTAATTAATGTTTTATTTCCAGCCTTCCTTAATTATTCTTGCCAGATGGTCCTTTATTTGTGTTATTGCTTAGAGTTTCCAGCTGAGGTTGTTTGATTGTTGAAGAAAAATATGTGATGGCACCATAAGATAACTGTAATTGAATTGTTAGGTATGTTAGAACATTCAAGCCTTCTGTCCCTGCTTTAGCCACATCTGGGAAATAAGTTTGTTAACAAAGTGCTTTGGCACCTCATTGAATACTTGATGTGAAATATGAAAATGTTTAGACCAAGCTCAATTAGCATAAAAGCCTGTAGAAATAGAACTCTGGTAGCTTCTCATTCATTTATGAATTACAAAATCTTCTGGGTAAAATGCACAAATGGGTAAATTACCAGGTGGTTGGTTTTGTTTAGGCTTTTGTTTGGTGGTGTTTGTTAGCATCTGACTTCCTTTTCTCACATCTAGACAATATTGCTTTTGTGCTTATAACAAAAAAGTAAATAAAAAAAGACAAAATAATGTGATGAAAACATAGTAACAGTCATAATGTTTGGATATTCAGTTGACTTTGGTAAATAACATCTCAGGAGTGCTCGTTTCTAAGAGGGTTGGGTACAACACTGGCAGATGCCAGATTTGAGACCAGGAATGTAAATACAGCATTTGCAGCAAACTTCTTTTTAATCAGTCATCAACATTGTTTGCATTGTGCTAGTAAATAAGTGTCAGACTTGTTCTTTGAAAGTCCCATGGTGCCAGGTTCTACATAGCAACAAATCAACATGCATGTTCTAAAAAGGCAGTGGAAATGAGAGGAAAAATGGTGCATGATAATACACAAATGCACAGTTTAGTTCCAAATACTTGCCTCATCTCTTCTCTCTCTTTTCAAGATTATTTTTCTATAATCTTTGCAAGGATCACTTTTGGGTAATGGAGATGAGTTACAGAAGATATTGAATATGTTTTATAGATATGTGTGTCAGGGGTAGCTGGGAAGAAAGAAAGGTATTTGTGTGGGAAATTGATTAATGGCTGAATAAGAAAGGTATTGACGTGAAAGTTCAAGATCATGAGGAAAATCGGCTTATCTGGAAAGTGAAAAGTGAGATGTATCTTTGTTTCATTCATAGCTGTGTCCTTCAAGACACCTGGGTAAAATGTTCTGTTAAAAAAAGGTAAATCAACTACAAATCAGAAATAGCAAGAAAAAGCCTACCATAACAATGGATAAGAACTCGTTGAATAAGAATAGGTTAGAGGTTACTTTCCTCAGTTGTTTTCTTTTGTTCTGTATTTACTAGCATATTAGAAAACGTTCTGGAAGAAAACTATCATTCTTAGCTCCCGGTGTTGAAAATAGGGATGTGCTACACCAAGTTTCACCAATCTAGCACAGCATTTAGAAATACTGGTAAATTTTTGTGCTGCCCCTTGCTACTGGAGTATGTGTTTAGCAGCACAGTGTGTCTCCTTGGCAAATCCTCCCTTATTTGAGGAGTCTAGCTGAACAACAGAGAAATCCTCTCCCCCTCAGCCAGTATCAGAGATGTGTGTTCTTGGCCTCCGAGTGCTCTGAACGTAAAACTCTTCAGATGTTGGGGGAGATGGGGAGCAGCTGCTGCCTTTCAGAGCACAAATGTAGGGCTTTCAGAGCACAAATGTAGGGCTTTCAGAGCACCCTGCCACGGAGCAGGATGGAGCCCGACAATGGAGCCCACAACACAATACAGATGCATCGAATTAGGGCTCTGCCCAATGGTGTCTGCCGCTTCCTCTGTAATTCAAGTGTTTTGTGCTTTAACTCGTTCCGTTGTTAAAATGTTATAAATATGCATTTTTCTGAATTGCTGCTGTGGAAAATGGGACCCTGGAGCTGGTGGTAACATCTCTGCGGCAGTGGTGGAGGGAGTGGGCACTTCTGTCAGCTGCGGGAGATCTGCCCATTCATATTTAAATCCAGTCCTTGTGCCAGAACAGAACACAGACTGTGCACAAGCTCATCTTCTCCTGTGCTAGGCATGCACATCTCTGAGCCACCAACAAATGAGACATGTGAATTTCTATAAGGACCAGTTAAACCCACCAGAAATTGCTTTTAGCACCAAAATAAGTAAAAGAAAGAAGACTACCAGGGGGATTTCATCTTAGTAATTTTAAACTCTTTTCAGTTTTAGCTTTCTTCTTTTTATCAGTTCAGTTTTTCTGCTTTCCACTTCACTCCCTTACTGTACAAAACAAACTACCCAAACACTATTGCATGGTATTTTAAAATAAAACTTTTGGGATGGTATATGAAGTTTCACTCCTCTTTCTCTTTTTATCTGGTGTTGCAAAATGATAAATTGAGGCCGATGCCCCCAAGTTCCATAAGCTGCCTTGTCATTCATGTACTGAACTCTGCCGCTTTACAGACAGACTTTTCCAAAGTCTCCCAAGAGGTTCTGCATTTTGCTGTTTCCACTCAGTACTGCAGGAAGGAGGGTGGCCAGCTGGAAAGAGAGTCAAACCATAACAGAAGTGAGCTGACCTCTGACTCCAGGATCTGTGTGAATGGGAGGTTGTTCCTGGACAGTCTCTTACCACAGCAGGATATCCCAGTGTGAAATGCCAGCATGAAATTACTAATTATCCTGCTTTTTAACTTCAGGATATGCTGCTGACTGTGTATTTTCATAAAGGCACAATAGTACTAGAGAGATACTTGCAGAAAGAGGTATTATCTTGCCATTGTGACATTAAATTGTATCAAACCAATTTAACAGTCTTTTGTAACACTTATTTTAATACTTCTGCCTTTTATAGGGATTTATAAAAATACTGTACAGAAAAAAAAGTCTCCAAGCAATAGATTAAGTGGGTTTTTTAACCTTATTGTGTAAACCTCTAAATTCTTTGACATTACATATGGTTTTTCATGGTGCAGAAGATCAATATTAGTGTTTCTTGTTGCCCACAATGCAAGATGTATTACTCAAGGTACATGACATAGTACCTCACCAAAGTACCCACTGAGATTTGTAGGTGGTGATGGGTTACAACTGTTTTTTCCTGAAGGCTAAAATTGCCTAAATCTTGGCTCTCACTGTGCTGTTTTTTCCTTCATTATATATTTAAGAGGGTCAAATCATTCATCATTCTCAATTACTGGGATATAATTCACTGCATGCAATGTGAGCTACAGACCAGATGCCTGGAAATTCCTGCACTGACCAATAATCTGAGGTCCCAGTACACATTCTGTTTTTAATACAACAGTAACATGTTTGTTTCCTATTGAATTATTGGCAGAAGATGCATCCCGGATCAAAGCTTCGTCAGGCAGGTGGTTCTCAGAATGGGACACAATCAGGGAGACTCAGAGCAATATAAGCATTCTGATCTCTGTTCCTTTTAACAGCCCATAAAATGCCAATAACATTTAAAAGGAATAACTTGATTTTATTAAAGGGTAGGATCTGTCATGGGAACTTGAGGCTGCAAGGTGTTTAAATGAATGTGGACTGGAAGTCCTGCGCTCTACTATTATAGGGACTAGGGTAGAAGGTGCTTTCATTTTACAAATGTTTCGGTTTGTCTCTGTTCTCCTCTGCTGTTGTGGCATAAAATAATGTATTCTTCATGGTTTCATGCAGTAAATTCATTAGATCTAAGGTACAGACGTCACAAAAAATTCAAAATAATCTCCGTGTGAACAGCCTGTTGTAGTTTTGAATTTTTTTATTTGCTGTACCTTCAGGTATTTTGTGCCAAATCTTGAATCATTGTAGCAAATATGAGGTACTAAAGGAGTTTAAAGGCTGGGGTTTTCTTCTGACAATAAAGTCCCAATATCTGGGATTCTCAATGGTCAATATTCACAGAATTTTTGGTTTTAAGTATGAATCTGTAGCATCAACTTGGTTTGTGTCTGACAGAGAATTTAAACAGAAGAGTTTTTGAAGAGCTAAGCGGGAAGTTGTTCTGTTGGGTAAAGCCTCAACTTAAGCGCTGTTAAGTTTTGGGCCCCACATTTCTAAAAACACATTGAGGTGCTGGAATGTGTCCAGAGAAGGGCAATGGAGCTGGGGAAGGGTCTGGAGCTCAAATCTGAGGAGTGGCTGAGGGAGCTGGGGGTGTTTAGCTGGGAGAACAGGATGCTCAGGGGAGCCTTATTGCTCTCTGCAGCTCCCAGAGAGGAGGGTGGGGTGAGGCAGGGTTTGGGTTTTTTTGCCGTGTCTCCAGTGAAGGGATGAGAGGAAATGGCCTTAAGTTGCAGGAGGAAAGGTTCAGGTTAGATATTATGATTTTTTTTTTCTCATGGGATGAGCAGTCAGACATTGAGATAAGTTGCCCAGGGAAGTGGTGGAGTCACTGTCTCTGGAAGTGTTCAAGACGTGTCTGGATGTTGGGAGTGTGGTTTAGGGATAATTATGGCAGTGCTGGGTTCATATTTGGATTAAATAATCTTGAAGATCTCATCTACCCTTGATGATTCTGTGATAAGATTGTGATGGTGTGGGAATCGATGCTGCTCATTCAGCTCAGCACACCAGTGACCTTGTTAGCCCAGGTTTCTGGAAAACAGTGTCAGAAATGCATTTTAAGGGTTGATGGGAAAGTTTCAACGGGTGAAGTTTTTGGGTAGCCTAAGGGATAGTGTAGGGGAAGGTGCAAATGGTCTTCTCATTTCAGAAAGCAGCATTAATGATTTAGTACCCATAATGATAACGTATGAAAAGAGCTAGACAGGAGAGAAGAAATTTCAAGGGATTTTGAAATTGAAGGCAAGTAAAATGTATTTGAAATGGTAGGGAAACGGAGAAACCGGGTGTTAAGTAAAAGGTGATATGATCAAAGTGATGACAAGATAATGATCTCTCTAGAAATGCCTTGAATAGGTGTAAGTGGGCCAGGATTGCATTTGTTAAGGCAGGTGAGAGCTGCAGTGGTCGAGTTAAAAGCTGCTCACCACATTAGTGAGAAACAGAATCGTGAGAGTTACTGAATGTGCTCACACAGTTCTGTGGTTGTGTTTTAATCTGTGCTGTTGATATTTGCAAAGTTAGAACTCAGCTCAACTATTTGTTCCAGTCATTTTTAATTACTGTTCTGTGAAATACTGAAATTGTCAATTTTGTTGCTGTTCATTGACACTCCTAGAAACAGAGAAGAAATTTATTCGGTCAGCCCAAGTGATTTTTTTTTTTTTTTCTCTTGGATTCTCACTTTTATAAGCTATCAGGGGAAATTAAATGCCAAGTTTAACATGACATGTATTTTTAATAAAAGCAAAGAAAACTTGAAAATGAAAAATTGGAATCTTACACTTCAGTGCAATCCACTGTCTAGAAGAGGATTTTTTATTAAGTCATGTGCCTTTTTTAATTTTTAAGACTGATGCATGAGTAAGATAGATAGAAAACCACAATTAGAATTATTTTTCTGTCTTATCTGGAGCAGCATGCTCTGATTACTAAGTTACTGCTTTCTGGAGCATCACAACCTCTGAGCCTGTCTTGTTAATGGCTCTCACTGGGGGTAAATCTTATCTGGATCAAATAACAGCAAATGATGACTACTGCCCTTAGCAGCAGGCAGTCATGCAAAGTTCCTTTTTTTTTTTTTTTTTTTTTTTTTTTTGCAAAAGAATAATTTAATTATAGATATGAATTGGAATGGCTTAAAGAGAAGAGAGAGTGAAATCTCAAGCTAGCTCAAATATAAAGAAAAAAAATATCAAAAAGTAACTGGGAAAGTTATGGGGTGATTGTACCAGCAGGTTTCTTTGTGCTTTGTTGTGTTTTTAAACCTACAACTGGTGATGGCTGAGAGGCTCCTCTAGAAGTTCATGTAGAACAGGAGCTGGATTCAGGTGTTTTGACTTGGCCTGTATAGAAATTTTCCTTTTTATGTAAAATACAAAGGAAATACATATGCTTTTTAAAGAGGCTTCTATGGCCAGTTTTGTGAACGTGAAGGAGTCTGGTGTAGTTAGTTTCCATATATGAGGAAAATTCAATTAAACAGAAATGGAAGAACTTAGGTAACTTTTGAACATGACAGTATGTCATGTGACATTTTGGCTCAATGTCTAGTTTCCACTTGTCCCATAAAGGTGATTATTTGCAGACAGCCCTTGTTCCCTCTGGTCTATATCATTTCTGTCATAGGAGAGTGGTGCTTTGACTTTATTTAGTTTAAGTGAAGAAGGTGTGGAACATCACAGCTTTTCCCTGTGCTCCTGCTGCAGACTCTGCACGTTTTTCTGTCTCAGCTACTCTACAAGTTTAAATATCACCAAGTGTCTACAGGAAACTTGATGATGTAAATGCTGTCAGGACTGAATAGTGATGATTTAGGAAAAATGAAGTCCAATTCATATAGTGAAGTGAGATATCAAAAAAACCCAAATCCTCAGTTTTTGGTTGCTTAATCAATACCTTTCCCAAGTCATTCTCTTTTCTCCCCCTTTAGTGGAAGATCATGTGGTTTGTAAAAAACAGAAATTCTTTTATAGTGTCTGCTTGTGTTCAAAAAGAAATCAAATACCTAAGACTCCACTGGGCTGGGAGATGTAGAGAGTAAGGATTAATCAAATTGAATAAGTACTTCAAGTTTTCTTTGGGAAAGATGTGATGAATTCAGCTGAGGGTTGTTTTTTCTAAATAGTGTTTCATGAAAATCAAACTGGTTTATGTTAATATCTGTAATATTGAAATTAACTTTGAACATTACCCTGATCTAATGTTACATTTAGCTGTTAAATTTAACCTGAGATTTGATGGAGAATATAAGAAGTATTAAAGCAATGTTAACTCAATTTCCAGATCTTTGTTAGTCTTCAGTTATCAGGGGTTCCTGATTATTCTTAAATACCAGTTGTCACTTGCTTAAAATAATTTCATGTCACATATGAAATAATTCTGCATGATTATTTCAAAGGTTTGGCAGCATGCATTAAGTATACTTAATGCAATAAAACTTATACTATTCTCTTATAAAGGAAATTATTAAAAATAATTTCCTTTATAAGTTTTGCACTTAAAGTGAGAAATTATACAATTATATTTGCAATGAATAATAAGAGTTTTGCTTCTCAATTTGAAAATGAATTATGTGCATTTCAATGTTACTTGTATTTGCTTTAAGACTTATGAGGAAATTTATGATGATATCTATAATAATGAATAATCACTTTATATAAATACTCATAAAATTCCTTTAAGTATTGTAATTAAACATTTAAAGGTACACATTTTCTGCTCAATCTTTTGTATATCACATGTATAGAGTAATTAATGAATAAGGAAGTTGATAATTGAATCATGTGATCCTTATCTGAAGCTTTATAAGTTGTAGCCTTAGATACTAGATACTCCAAACATTCTCTTCCTAAAGCAGTGATGTTTATACCATTGTGTTTTGAGCTATCCTTAACATGAATTTTCTGAGATGTGGAAGGACTGAGGTCCTTAAAATTGTTCAGCTACTCACCTCCTCCTAGAGAAGGGAGGTATCTCCTACTGCAGCAGCGACCAGATTAAACTTTTCATCTTCTGTAACAAGTAAAGAGATACTGTGGCTATGGAAGAAGTAGATATGGAATGTATTCTCCTCAGGAAATTGTCAAGGAAAGCTGGAGGAGGCTCCATTGCAAGAGAGGATCACAGTCTTGAAAAATTGGAGAAATATGTAATGATGCTGAATTGTAGTGAATATTAAACTGATTTGGATACAAAAGTTAAGATGGGGAGGCAAGAAAGTGAGATCTGTATTGACAAATAAGGCTTCTCCCACTTCTTCCACTCTCCTTAATTTGAGCCATGTTTCATTAGACCCCTATGTTAACTTCGGAGCTCTTTGGATTGCAGTTCAAAGTTCAATCTGGTTTTAGGGAATCCAGAGAACAATATTACGTGAAATATCTTCCATGGTGTTTTTTTAATAATCCATGACTATATATCAGATGTCCTTAGAAAAACAGGGTCATGAATCCATACCTTACTGTTCTGAAGCAGTGACCTATCCAGGAGACATAACCATAATATTTGTTCTTTGTGTTATCTCGCTATGGTCCAGACTGGGTTACACCATTTGCTGTAAACGAACACGCTTAGCTTCTCTTTAAAATTTTAATGGTAATTTTGAACATCCTTAGTTTCTCTTTGAGATTTTAAGGATAATTTTGACAGGATTTTCTTTCCTCCCCCCTCAAAGGTCTAGTGGAACCTATCATATACAAAATATGATGTTGCTGGGAAAGAGAGCATACAGCATAGGCTCCGCTGTCTTCAGTGCCTTGATGACCTGGGGCTCTGGGGTTTATTTTCATTAAACTTTATCAGTAAAAATTCTCCTTTGTCTCTGCCTTCATGGTGTCTATGAAAATGGATTTGGATGACAATGAGCTGGTTAATGCTCTGTCTAGGAAAGGCAGGTGTTGCTTGTTTGGGAACTTGAGATCCATCCTGATCTGTAAGGATATTCACAAAAGATGCAGTTTGTTCTCTGATTAGAGATCTAATAGTCTTCGTGGACAAGAGTGGAGTTTTAACATGCTTTTGGGTAGTTATCTAAAGCTTTTACACTGGAATTTGTGCTTTTCCACACCAATACAAGCTTGTGTAGCTGCTCCTTGAAGCTGAAGGGACCTTCTCCTTTTCCCTGAGGCCAGAGGGACCTCAGTTATTGCTGCACAGGCAGAGTGCAGGCAGGTGGCTGTCACACAGGTTAAGGTGGTGTTTGACACGAGCCTTCACACAGCCTCTGGCCTTTCCAGGCTTTTTTCTACTTTGTGGGAGTACAGGGTCCGCAGTGGATCCTTAAGTCTTGTATGATTTTGGTCCTGTTATCTACACAGATCTTTTTGTAGCCTGTTGTTCCTCCTGGCTCTACTTTAAATGTCTTTGTTGTGGCAAGGCCATGTTCTCAGTGGAAGAATGGTGATCTTCTAAGACATAAATCACAATCTGTCTCTCCTCACAAGGCTGCTCTTTCCCATTAACTCCTACATAAAAGGCTGCTTTTTCTTTAATATTTTGTGTGTATTTCCCTCAGGAAAACAGTTTGTAGTAGACCTGGATGTTGTAGGTTTTTTGTAAATGGTCTTTGTCTCATATTTTACTACAACAATTTTTAATAAAGTTTTAAGATACATTTTACTTGCTTTGCTCTGTCAGCAGAATAGCCAGGAGGCATCCAGGTTTATCTCACAGAAAGTAAATAAAATCCAAAACTATACAGTTAATCTGTGCTATGTTTTTTATTGATGTTCTGAAGTGACATGAGATCAACATTTCCTAACTGGACGTCACAGCCTTTTATTTCCTCTAGAATCAATTCTATTTCAATGAGCAGAATATCTCCAAATATACACTTCAGTTGCAGTTGCACCAGGCCCAAATCTGCTCACATGGTAAAGTGAGATGAGTAATTTGGCCTTAACTAAGTCAGCCATGCCAACAAATTACTGGATCCTATTATATTAATTTTTTTCTTCCATGTAGTGTCTTGGGCTCTCCCTTTCCATGACCCACCTGTGCTGCCAGTGGCTGTTTGTTGCTCCTATTTAAATAGACTTCCCTTTAGATTTTTTTTTTTTTTTAAATTTTACTTTTAAAGTACAGATCCCAGGTCAAGATGTAGATATTATCAAGCACAGAAGATTAAGTTTCAGGCTTTACAGTCCATATAATTTAAACTTGCATGGAGTTAAAAACTTCAATACAAGTGTACTTCATTATACTATACAAAATACTTTATTGCACTGAGGATGTGCTCTGCAGCATGGAAAGGAGTTACTGTGGGGATAACAGTTTGCATTCCCAGTTCCTGCAGACCTCTGGTTGCATTATGCACACATGGAGAAAATAGAAAGCAAGAAGATAATATAGGATGCACTTATTTTAGCAGCTACCACCCAATTCCTACCTGTTCTTTGTAATATTTAGATATTTGAAGGATTATTGGAAGTATACTGTGTTTTATTGTAAGGTTTTAGAATCTTCAGCTACTGGAATTTATCAGAAAAGGAAGAGATCTGTTTTGTTCCCATCCATGTATCTTGGAAGGGACAGGCAGTCTCAGGAATGTATACAAAACAGAGATTGATCTTTAGACAAATAATTGTCTTATTTCACTATGATGAAAGAGACAACTTTAAGATAGACAGAAATAAGGGCAAGAAGATGTGAGTGTGAACTATCATGCTGTAATTTAATTTAGTGTAGTCAAATATTAACTGTGGAATGAAAACTGACACAGCATAGATTTATCAGGAGAGGCAGAAAAGTACATCACAGATTACATCTTTGAAGCTAATGGAGTTTTCTTCATGTATATTTTGTATTAAAGTATTTAATTTTAAATGACCTGCATTTCTGTGCTAGTCTTGCTCTTCTGCCACCTGGTTTGCAAGATATCAACATTTTCTCTAGAATTAGTCAACAATTAGTTTTATCAAAGTAAATATTTAAAAAGTATTTACTTTTTTAGAATTACTAAACTTTATTTTCAAATAAACATGTAAGATTTGAATGCTTATTTTAATGCTTAGTTTTGTAATTAATTTGTAAACATTTAACAATACTGTTTGATAAAAAATACCTGGTAGCACCTAATTTCAGTACAACACATCACTGTTTGTGCTATTACTTGGTCTGGAATTCTGTGAGGTAATATACTTCTGGAAATACGATTGCACTTGTATTCATGTTAATTACAATTATTTTCTTTTCTGTTTGATTCCTAGAATTTTTAGTTTTGATTGCAATTAGCTCAAGGCCAGCCCTGTAGTGTCTTGGCTTCTGACTAAATCAGGCATCACAGATAATGTACCAACCTCTACATGATCTTAATTTTCTGAAGTTAGGCACCAAAACTCCTCGTGCAGCAAATCTGAGAGATGAACGTGTGCCCCCATAATGAGTAGATGAGTGGGGAGTAAGGTTTAACTGTGAGTAGAGATAGCCAAAAGGAAGTGCTGTGCAGAGTTTAATCCTATTACTGCCACACCTGTTTACCAGATAATTTTATAAGAGTTAGAAAGTGCAAGCTGCAGTAAAAGTATTTTTTAAATACTATACAAATAATTTGTTTAATAAACAGGATCACTATAATCTGCAATAATTCCTCTCTTGGCATGGCAATCATTAATTACAGAATTCTTCGTGATTTTATAGGAATATCAGGAAAAGTTTTAAATTAGTTCATAAAATGTCTGATCTGAAAAGTTTCTTTTGTCATTAAAATTACTTCCATTTAAACCATGCCTTTGAGAAATGCCTCTGCAAGGTTTCTAGCTTAATGAAATAGCTGAGAAAATATCTGGTTGTTTACTTTGGAAACAGTAATGTACATTTTTATTTAATCTCTCTGTAACTAGGAAAAGAAATTATCCAGACAAGATAAGTTTCTGGAATATTTGCAAGCACGGTACCTACTGATACAAAGTGTGCTGAAAGGGAAGTTTCTGTCAGTTTTCACAGCCTGATTTAAAACAAAATCCTACATTTATTGTTTTGCCCTTCAGTGAGGGACTTTTTCATTAGGCAGTGAAGCTAAGAGCCTAATATTATACATTTATCTGTGAAAATGAAATTTAACACTCACATTTGCCTAATATATAACAGAGCATAAAAAGAGGAAAAAATGCAGACAGATGTTTTTCTTCTCTGTTGTGTATAGCTGTGCACATGCTTAGTGGTAGTGAGGCTTGCTGGTTTACATTGTTCATCTGTGTCTGCACAAGTCTGGGGAATGATCAGTGGCACTTGCATTCAAGCAAAGAGGAAATTTTGACTAGAATTCCCATTTATGTACATTTATGATGTTTTCATAGTCTTTACAATTATTCTACTGTAAGAAAAAGCAGAGTTTCTTCTGAACAGTCCCCAGGCACAGTGTATATTAAATATACTATTCCAGCTACAGTGTACTTTGATGCTTTCATGACTCAGTTCTGGTAAATGCCAACCTGATGTCCATTTACCAACAGTGATGCTTGATGCTGTGATATTCACCTGATTTCCATTATTTATACCTATATTGGGAGCTCTTTCAGGCAAGACTTGTTTTTTACTTCTGTGGCTGTAATACACTCGGTGCTGAGGAAATGAAATTGGGCTTTTTAAGTGGTGCTTAAAGGTGCTGCCATTACAATTCTGTGCTTCACTAGGGATGTTTTACTTTGTGGACATTTGATATTCAGAATTGCACTTCAACTTGTGTTTTCATTATTTTCACTCATAAAAGCTTTGCTAATCAGACAGACATGATTTTGTAATAATTGCCCTTAAAATGAGGTCTGCTTGATTTTTTTAAAAAAAAATAAATTAATGTTTGAACTTTTGTTCTTGACTATGAAATGTGAATGCCTTTTTCTATTTTAGTTGAAAAAAAGCTGGGACATACTTGAAATAAGTCATCTGTCCTTGCAAAGATGTTTGACAGCTGTATATAACCAGTTACAGATTTGCTTTGTGAGTCAGATGTTTTGCAGAAGTGTGGCCCAATAAAAATGGGCTATTTCAGCCTTTCTTTTTTAGCACCACTCACATGCAGCATTATCATTGGCAGGCCTAACATTTTTATAATTGCATGAACTCGATGTATTGAGTGTGAGTAAGCCCTAGGACACAGAACTCATTTGTTTTCCTTGACTTAAAATTACCCAGTGATCTGACCAGTGAGCTGATGACCAACTAAGACAGTAAAAGATTTGGGATTTTTGTGTGATCAGAGCATGTATTTCAAAGGAAAATGCGTGGCCCACCATCTCCTGTTAGCTCATTCAAGTGAGAAATGCTACTGCATGTGATTCTTAGCAACTGAGGGTAACACAATGCTGCTTTGTTCAGGGTGGGAACACGCGCCCCATGTAAATGTGTAAAACAAACCATGCTGATTGTTTAGCAAGACTTAAACGTGCAGAAATTGTTATGTGACTCCAAAATGCATCACAGGCATTCACCAACGTGGTGTTTTGTCACCTTTAATCATCAAAATACTTCATTTTGCTTTGTAAAGAAATGTAATTGGCTGCTGTCCTGCTGGTGGGGTGGAAATGCATCCTGTAGCTGCTTCTGAAGCTGAGGAAGGATTTCCTTAGAAGGAGCTTATTATAATAAAATGTTAGAAAACTGTCAGGTACATACAACTGGATGATATTCCAGATGGTAAACCAAACAAAAACACAAGATAGGAAAAGAAGTTACTATTTGTTGAAAAGACTTTTTTCTTTCACTTTTTATTTCCAGCTAAAACCTGACCGACAATCAATTCCAAAGCCCGTGGAATATTTAATAATAATAACTAGGTATTTAACCATAATAACCAGAGCTCATAGGTTACCCCTGATGATATATCTTTACACTGCTATTCTCATCTCATAAATATCTCTTATTTAGCAGAATGGCAAGAATTGCAGGTTAACAGTACATTATTTTAGAACTTTTAAACTTTCTAATGTTGGTTTCCATTAGAAGATCTGAAGTGAGTGACTAATGTTGTTTTTGTAGCTGCGTTTCACCTTTTGATATCTTATATTTTTGGGCTGAGGTTCCTTTTTAATAATTAGTTTTTTTAATCTGCTGCATAGCTTAGTTGGAAAAGATACCCTTTCCTTTTGTTTATGTAGCTTATGGCTTCATGTTATCATCAGTTTTCAAGTAAGATTGTTTAATTTTATTTTTTTTTAATCTGGGGGTTTGTAGGAGTACAAATGTGATTTAAAAAAATCTTCATGCTAGGAATGACATTTTACATTTCATTTAATCTCATTTGTTATATTAAAGTGTTAGAAAACCCTCATAACTTTTACCATTGTGGACCTATTCAGTTTGTATATGGTAATGAAGAGTCATGATATAGCTTTGCAGTGATGTTTTGGCTGGGTTTTGTTTTTTTAAGTAACTTGTACCATCCCTTAGTATCAGAATTTCAGGTTGTAATTCAATGGATAAATCTAAATAAGTTGAGTTGGCAGGGACCCACAAGGATCCCTGAGTCCAGCTCCTGGCCCTGCACAGCACCATCCCCAAGAATCACCACTTGCCTGATATATAATATCTGCCACTTAGAGTGTTCTATGTATCATAAAGTAAATCTTGTGCATAGCTGTGTTTCATGCATTCTTCTGATGGCTTTATTTCAATCATTTTTCATGAATTCATCAAGACTTCAACGTTTTCCTCAGTGCTGGTTGCTGTAACACTATTTATATAGTCCTATAGTGTAATTTTAGCTCACTAAATAACTTTCCCTCAGGCGAGTATGATCAAAGTGCTTTGTGCCTTTAGTTATTGTCAGCAACCAGGACAGTTGCTACTGGAGTCTTTGGTAAGGGATGATTTATGATGTTTTGCTGGAAGCCACACAGGGTATCTTTGTCTCTTGAGATGTGGGGAACTCCCCCATCACTTAAGACAATTTCTAAGTCTCATACTTTATTAGCATCTGCATGTATTCACTCTGTATCACTATCTGCAGTTAAGTATCATGACAAAAGCTCTTTGTGTTTTTCTATTTTTCCCCTAATTGTTTGTTCTAATAAACTAACTTTTGGTGTGAAAAATGAACAAGAAGATTCAAAAGTTAATGAGTCTAAAGAAACATCTGTTAGAAGGACTTTCATTACCATACATTTCCAGGGAAATGAGAACATAAGGCAAGACAGCTGATCAAGAGCCTGTTTGGCTTTAGCAAATGAATAATGTGGGCCAGGACAGAGGATCAGCTTTTCAGTGGGATCCTAATAAGCAATGCATTGTTTTTGGCAGTTAACCCCAGATGCTAAGCTGATGTCAACTGCATTGTTCTGTCCTTTTCTCATGCCAATGTAATATGTTCATCCTGGCAGGATCCACTTTTCCTGTTATTTTTCAAGGCACCATACCCAGTACGCTTTCTCCAGTGGGCTTAGAAAATACCTGTCCCATGTCTAGAATCTAAAACAATTTCCAGTCTAAACTTAAACCTCTTAAATCAACTTTATGCCATGCTGTAAGTTCTGGTGAATAGGGAAAGAAAAGGTGGTGTCTTCTGTATTTAAAAAAAAGACATCTCAGGTTTTTTTGCATAATGTATCTTTTTATTTCCCCCTTTCTCCCTTTATGAAACTATTAAAAAGTTAAAACTGTGTTTTGTACAAGGGTTTATAGACACACAAAATGAGCTTTTATACGACAGGCACTCAGGTGAAAAAATAAATGCAACAATACTTTTCACACAGTGAAACTTAAAGCACATTTATTAATCAGTCAGGCCCAGTTTTACTGTTCTGCAGCCAGTACTTGTATTCTGACATGACAAACAACATATAATGAAATAAGCATATGTAATTATAACTTCAGACTCCTGAAGTTCTCATTGATGTTCATCCTCTATTACAGCACTGATTGACTTAAACAACTCTTTATTACCACAGAGATGCTAAGTTTATGAAAATTGGTCAAATACTTTTTAAATCACAGACTAGACATGTCATGAGAAGTTTGATAGAACCAATACAAACAAGTTTAAAACCTGAGCACTTTGAAGGGAGGTTGTGGTGTGGTTTTGAATCAATCTGCTCATGGGGAGGTGAGGAGGAATGGTGTCTATAAAATAATTCTTTTTCCATAATTTGGAATAAGGGGACGCTTAAAGTGATATCTTGGAAATTTCACAGCATTTCAAAACATAAAGTCAGTGCCTATGTAAATTTGCTTTATCTCTTTTGACTGTAGCTGGTTCTATAAAGTGGAAGGTTGATGGGAGATGGAGAAAAATGTGCCAAAGAAGGGGATACTAGAAAAATATCTGTGTATGGCAGCCCAGTGTCATCTGTAATCATGCCTCTGGTTTGGAAAGCAGCAGAATACAGATCCTTTCCTGTGTGAACTAAGAGCTGTTGGTGTGTTCTGGTGTTCCTCACTGCCTGATGCCTCCCCCAGGTCTCACAGCTGTCCTGATCTACTCCAGCCTTGAATTCCAACCTCAAACAGCTTCCCCATATCTTGGTCCTGAGCAGAAATCTTCTTCATCTTCTGCTAAACATATGATGTGTTTCTTTTGTTGTCATTGGATAAAGTAAAATAATTCCCATTTGTTTGAAAATTGGTTTAGCATAACCTGGCTCAGTGCTTATAATTTCTTTATGATCTGCCTGATCCATTTTGCTTCACTTTCAGAACTGAATACGTTCCTTTAATATTAGAGGCATAAAACTCAGTTTCCAGGACTGTGCAGAGCAATTAAAATGGGAGTTTTCAGGACAATTATTTCTTGATATTTTTCTGCTCTGCTGAATAATGGACTCAGATGATAACACCCAGTGGTGGTGTTAGCACTCTGCATGTTCATTTTCACTTACATGTAATTATTAAATCTAAAAGTAATTTTAAAGATGAATCTCAAAGCTAGTGTATGATCATGCTAAAAAAATGGTTGGTTATTAATACTTTTTTTACTAGATCCAAGTCTTCTTTCATAGTTTTAAAAATAGCCATTACTTTTTTAATTCCTGAATTTCTGTTTTCTCTCTTTTGTTCAAAGGATTACTTAATGGGAATAGTGATCATGTTTACTCCTTCTTAATTATTGATTGATTTATCTTGAGGATTTATTTTAATGAGTTTAAAGAAATGTTGGTGTCTACCATGAAGAAGCAGAAGCAGACCATTAATGTTTTCATTTAAGAGCAGAGTTAATTTTGAAACTGAAATTTCAAATTCTGATGAAATACTTCTGAAATTCAATTTAATGAGTTGCAAGGTTTCTGTAGATGCATTTTCCTTTTTGTAGTAGTTATTCATTTGAGAATCTGGTCATTGGCTTATAACAGAGTCCAAATTCAGTGTTATATTTAAAATTCAATATTGATGAATTCTTGTTTAGCTCTACCAGTACAATAAATACATTTGGGTAATGGCTACCATCACACTTGATTATAAAATAACATCTACCCAATGTTTTCAATAAATTATATAAACATAGTGTATCAGTATGTGGAACTTGTGATGATGTGTTTTACCTGAGTACAATCTTAGTAACTTAGAAAATTAGCTGATACAGGGATAGTATTTTGAATTTAAAGATGTCCTTTAACAGGCAGCAGATAAAGATCTTGGGAAGGCAAAGGGAAATAAATCAATATTTCTGCTCTTGGAAAAGAACAGAGACAACACCAGATTTCTTTTTTACCAACCCAGAACCTTCAGGGATACTCTGGGTCCAGAAAATAGCAGTTGAGCAGTAATGGTAATGACTACTTCTGTTATAGTTCGGAGTAAAATTAGTTTTGCAGTTATAGGAAAAAACCATTTCTTTTAATGGATGTTAGTAATTTACAGTCTGTTGTCTGTGTGTGGGGGTTTTGTTTGGTTGCATTTTTTTTTATCCTGATACAACCTTTTTTTGGTAGTAAATTGGAATTCTCTTATAAATAGACATTATTCCATTGAGGTTAGTGGTTCGGGAATTTATACCTAAAGAGATTTTCATCCTCTTTACTGTCACTTTATAGCAATGTTCAGTGTATCTGGTAATGGTGTTTTCTGAAGGCTGGCTGAAAATTGTAATAGGAGCTGCATTATATAGCTAAATGCTTTTTTTTTTGCTTTTTTTTTTTTTTTTAATGCCTGAATGCCTCATTCAGATTATCTTTTTTTCTTCATCAAAAATTAAAAATTGTAATATAAACTCTCTGGACCATAAACCCCTTTCCTCTGTTTGCACAAGAGCTAATGCAGAGAAGTCCTGGCTCATGACTTTTAGGCAATAAACTGTGTATAAAAATAATAATACAATTAAATTCAACTTTAGAGCAAATAGATGATGTTCAGTCAACATCTGTGAGGAGGGGCTTTGTTAACAGACATGTTAGGTGAAATGGAAGTTACTTTCATTTCATTAGAACTGTGTTTCTCTTGCCTTCACACTTTGCTTCCCATTTTGCTACTGCTGTTGAGTCAAAGCTAATGAAAAAGAACAAATGATAATATACAGTGGAGATCAGCAGAAATTGTAATCATTAAGCTTTGCCAAAATAAAAAGTACTGACCTATTATTGGAGCCTTAGTCTATTCCGTTTTCTGGTGCCTGCCTTTGTATTAGTACACCAGTTTTTGAAAAGCAGGAGGAAAATGCTGATTTTTATGCTACTTTTACAAATATTTACTGTTTTTTAATTTTTTTTTAAATTTGCAAATATGTGAATGAGGAATACCTCTATAGTTTGTTAATTGTCCTTTACTGGTCTTTGAATTACTACATTTCCCACAAATTACTCTAGAGTCTGTCTAAATAAATAAATATTCATTGTCCCTCCCACAAAATGAATGGTACAAGGGCACACCATCCATGTTACTGTTATTAAAGTTCTTCACACAACACCATAATG